>NC_016133.3:13243554-13872554 GCF_000005505.3 Brachypodium distachyon
GCGGAGGGCATGGGCCGCCGGGGGACGGGTCCCCGGGGACGTCCGGCGGGGGAGACGGCAGTGCCCGCGACCGTGAGTCCTCTCCTTCTTCTCCTCCCTGTCACGCGAGAGTTCCCCGCGTGTTTCTTGTTCCTGCTCGTGAGCGAATCCGTTCGATTGAATGCTGCGTCTGCGAAGATTTTGGTCCCGCCGCTGGTTGATTGGTGGCCCTCGTTTTCCGTGCAGGCAATTTGCTTGACGTAATGCGCCAGGAGGGCGGAGGGCAGGGGACGCCCGGCGGGGGTGGAGGTGGCGGTGGCGGGGGAGGCGGCGGTGGCCGAGGCTTTTCCCACGACCGCATCAGCGACCTCCCGGACGAGCTGTGCCACCACGTCATGTCCTTCCTCAAGGCGTGGGAGGTGGTCCGCATGAGCGCGCTCTCGAGGCGGTGGCGCCACACGTGGGCCTCCGCGCCGTGCCTCGACATCCGCCACCCCTGCGCCTGCGACAACCGCGCCGACCATAGGTGGTACAACACGTTCGTCAACAACCTGCTGCTCAGGAGGAGCCCCGGCGTGCCGCTGGACACGCTCCGCCTGAGCTGGACCCACGATGGCGCCTCCGACATGTGGACCGCCCATGCCGTCAGGCGCCACGCCAGAGCCATCGAGTTCTCCGGGGCGCGGCACTACCCGAGGCCGGAGCCAGCGTACACGAGCTTCTTGTTCGGAAATTTCAAGATCTTGAAGCTCACCCGTGTCAAGATGCGTAGCGAGCTGCTCGCGCAACTCTGTTCTAGGTGCACTTGCTTGGAAGAACTGGAGCTCAAGGACAGTAACATACATGGACATGGCGTTACGGTTCGATCAGGCTCCCTCAGGCGTTTGACTATGGTCAGCTGCTTCGCCCCTAAGGGCCTCTTGGTTGATGCTCCGGGCCTCGTCTTGATGCGCTGCACCAGACCTTACAATTTTGTTCCCAAGATCAGGAACTCGGGCTCACTGGTGACTGCCACTATTATGCTTGATGACACTTGCTTGTTTCGTCATGATGGTGATGAACGGCCACATATGGAGGACCACGGAGATGACGATGATGTCTGCTTCGCTTATGCTGATGGTCAGAATCCTGATGACAGTGAATCTGCAGAATCTCATGCTGAGGACCCTGACTGCACTGAATCTGGTAATGATGACCATACTGCGGACCATGGTGGAACTGCCAGTGTGTATCCAAGTCTGAATGGTGATTACTGTGGGAGCAATGCTATTACAGTTTTTGGTGGCAATGGCATTCTTCGAAGCCTCTCCAATGTGAGAACAATGGAGCTGTTAGCTCATCGAGGAGAGGTACATTTATTCGCCTTCTCAGTTTTTATGCTTTATGCAGTGTTTAGTCCATATGGATGGGAACTGGGAAGAGGCTAATGGCATTACTAGAGTTTTTTCCCTTGAATTTTGATGTGTGGACATTTTTTGTTATTTCTTCTGGTGGTGAATTTATGAAATCAATATGAATCAGTTTGAAAATATGAAGAATTGCAATATGATTGTTGATATTGTATCATGCACTGCTTAAATATCGTAGGTAGTATTATTTTTTTAGGTTTCTATGTTAAACGTAGTTCTCTGCCCTAAAAAAAACTTAGTTCTCTGATGCCTGATGAACTTAAGGAAGTTCCTTTTACCATTGGATCAGCTTATTGGACAGGTGCCATTCAGACGAATAATGTTCACAATTGATAATGTTGTTATACTACTGCCAAAAAATATATATCTCCAATGCTGCCTGGACAGTATTGATATGTTATTTATCCTATCAAAACTAATGTAGCAGTGAAAGTTTTCAGTGCCCTACAAAAGTTTGAATTACTATTGTTTATGGTGTATTGAACTATGAACCTAAATTATGGTTTGATGTCCTACGATATCCTATCCTTAATGTACAATGCCATAGAGCTAGCATGCTTGCTTAATTTTATTTGTCAGTAAACGTAATACGTGTGGGCCATCAATACCAACTCCAATATTAATGTGCAGGTTCTGCTGAGGAGTCAATTGAGGAAGTGCCCTTTGTTCAAAAACCTCAAGACACTGTCGCTTGGTGAATGGTGTATAGGCCCTGACTTTGATGCATTGTCAACCATTCTTGAGCATTCACCCAACTTAGAGAGGCTTTATCTCTGCCTCGACAAGGTACGCATGATGCACTACTTGATGTATGTTTGCTCCGAGAGTTTAGAAGTGTGGTTGATCCCTTAAACAAGTTCATTATATATTCTGCAAAAGGCCTACAAGAGCAGAGGCGAAATCAATCCAAGTGGGAGACCGTTTACTTGCAATCACTTGAAGATGGTCGATATCATATGTTTGACGGATGACACGATGGGAGATAAGTTGGCAGAATTCTTCCACGCTACAAGTGGTTTTGTCTTTATCCTCAGAATGGCAACAGCACCACAGGCTCACGGGAGGCGCACATGGCGCAGGACGAAGCTGTGGAGGGTTCTGCAAAGAGCGTACGAGAAAGCCAGAGCCGGGAGTGAGGGAAAGGTGGTGCAGGAACAAGGTCCATGTAAGTAATACTACTGTGGTTGATGCAAGTAATCTGCTTCCAGCTGTGGTGTCGAGGTAAAACGGCAACCGGGACGCATTGAGCAGACTCTGAACACAGAAAAACAGCAGAATTCTCAGGTGCATTGTCATGGAACTCTTTAGTGCCGATAGATCTGTACATTGGTTTGTTTGTGTGGCATGGAAAATGGTTGACCAAACTGCATAGTGACTCTGAATCTTGTAGTGTCCTGTCTTCAGACATCTTATCAGCTATTCAGTTGCAGGGTCGCTGGATGAGCCTTGTCCTGCAATCTGGGCTGAGTTTATGAATGCAGTTGATGTTTGTGAGTTGTGACTATGTAGGATGGTTGGTGTTCACACAGAGTTTTCTGAATATTTTTTTGACAGGTAAATATGCATAAAAGTCAATTGCAAATATTACTGCTTGACTACTTGGACAGCTAGGAACTTCGATGTGGCCTAGGTCATGTTTGAATGGTTGTTCAAACTGCACGGCGACTCCGAATCTTGTAGCTTTCCTTTCTTCAGACCTCTTGTCAGTGTTCAGTAGCAATGGATGGATTTGAATCGCTGAATGAGCAATCTGGTCTGAATCTCTGAATGCTGTTGCTGTCTGTGAGTTGTAATCATGTTTGACAAGTAAATGTGTGTTGTTTACAATTCATGTGCAAATGTTATTGACTAGATTTTGCATGAAGAGATACTTCATTCACCGCACTACAATTTTGTTCAATCTTCAGTAAGAATTTTTTGCTGAAGTTTTAGATTTTGCTTTTCCCGGGTCTCTTGTCGTTTCCCAGCCGCTCTCCGTGGATCGGTTGGTGGAGGAGCGGAACACCTCGGGGTCAGCGGAGGAGCGGTTTAATATGCTTTGCTCAAGGTCAAAAGCTACAGTGTTGACATCGAGCCAAGCCAAATCAGCAGCACCAAGGTCAGCAGCGCGCATAGGAAAGCCCCGGCGACCTCCGCCGGCGAGCTCCATCCCTGCGGGGCGATCGACCAACGAGCAGGCTCCGCCGCCACCCCGCGCCAGGTAATTGATCTACCGCAAAAGCAATTCTGAATACTGTGACGCCCTCTGCGAGCGCAGCAGCCGCTGCCTAGTGGAGGAATTTCAGTTTGCTGCTGTTGTCGATTTATTGGGAATTGATGTGCTAGGGCTTGAGGGGAATGCTTAGCCTTGTTCGGTGGCTTCATGCTTCACAATATGTGGGTGGGTCTTTGCTGTGAAACTTGGGCAGGGGCACTGTCAGAATAGAGAAGTAATTCCACGAGAGATGGAAAAGGAGATGACATCATTACTAGTGTGTAAATTCAAAGGGAATATAATCAACCGAAAAGAGCAAATAAAGACATATGGCTGATTGCACTCTGTAGAGGAGGTTTGTTACTTTTTAGACAAGTAAATAATCAGCTATTTATCTATATAAAACCTTTTACAAACTGTACGAATTTTATTTGTTGCAAAGTTATGCTCAGCTGCATAATATACTTGGTTCTAGCCTTTCACTATGAGGTCTGCACTGCACATGTAGATTTATTGAAGGTATCTTCAACAGTTGGGACATTGCTGATTCAGGGCCAGGCATTTTTGTTTGTGGCTGTGAACCTCCTACGATGCATGGGTGATGAGGCTGAATTCGCGGCTGATCAAATTACACAAACCAAAACCTCTGATGCCAGCAAAAAGAGAAGATCAGAGTCCACGGTGTGGGAGGAATTCACCAAGCTGTCAAATGGTCAACAGGCAGAGTGTAAACATTGTCTAAAGCGGCTCAGCGGAAAGAGTACAGGAGGAACAAGCCATTTGTCCCGGCATCTGAAGATCTGCCCTGCACGACCTGGAAACACCAGCAAGCAGCCACAGGCTCCTGAAGCGCCCTCTAGGCCTACAGTCTCGAACCTTTGCTCGTTTCCAATCATGAGCAGTGCAGGTTTTAGGCAGGCTTTGGCTGGCATCTATCATCCTACTTCTAGCATGATACCACAGAACGTCACTGAAGGACAGTTTATCACTATGTTTCGTAATGAGAGGCTGAAACTGAAGGATAAAATAGCATCTGCTCCCGGCGGAGTTTTTTTGTCAGTTAGAAGATGGGACCTTGAAGAGAGCATTTTTGAATGTCTTGCAGTGCATTTTATTGATGCAGAATGGAAGATACATAGAAGAATCATCAGATATCGCTTGTCAATGCTTGGACATGCCGATCCTGGACACTACATCAGCATCTTTCCCATTCGGCAAAACTCCAGCCATCCCATCAGTGTTTTATCAAAGGAAACAGTAGTTGAATACAGTCTTATGGATAAGCTTCTGGGAATTGCATTGGAACATTTAACGGATGTTACAATTACGGGGCGCTTGGAGAATATCCTTACAGGGAAGAACTATCTTCTAGCCAAATGTAAGTTGATAACTATGCAATGTTCCGTAGATGTGCTTCATAGGATCTTCGGATATGAGCTGAATGACGTCATCCTGGAAACGGGTCAAAAATGGCTTAGCTACATGACATGCTCAGCGAGAAATATCAACAACTTCTTTCGCACATGTGTCTACCCAGACCCTCTTTGGCTTCGGTGATGTGGTACCCGACTTTCTACCTAATGGAGGCTCTGTTGGAGTTCAATAAGGAATTTCCAAACCCTGAACAGATGGACTCCAAATCATATCCGCCCAAACCACCTTTTGAGACAATAGAAGCAGCTGAAAGTTTCTGTCAGGTTGCAAGGCCAATTTATCATGCAATCAGAGTACTTTCCAATCCTCGTATGACTCTCAATTCATGTTTCCATGCACTCTGGAGCGTGAGGGCAGCTCTGCAAGAGTCATCTGGAAATATATGCATGGAGCGTGTTCTTGATATCGAGGACATGTTGGAAACTTTTGATAAACATTGGAGAAAGGTGTACTTGTGGCTGTCTCTGGCCGTCGTGCTAGATCCCAGATATAAGATGAGGTTCCTTGAACATTTCTTTAGACAAGCGTACGGTAATGGTGCCAGAATGTACATCTCTGAAGTGCGGGGAAAGATTTACGAGCTATTTATCCGATACTCTTGCTGTGCTGATCAACCAAGCACAAACAACGATATGCAGATGAATACTCATGTCAGTGATCCATTAGATGGCACAGGTCAGAATTACAATGAACTAGGAGTCAGTGAAGGCTATCTAAGAGAACTCCATGTGTACCTAGATGGAGAGCTCTGCCCTCCAAATGATGTCAACTATCTAAGCATGGAAGCCTTGTCTCAGGATGTCCATTTTAATATCCTGAAATGGTGGAAAGACAATGCTTCCATATATCCAGCTCTTGCTGCGCTCGCACGCGATGTCTTAGTAATACCTGGATGTGCAGTGTCGGCTGAATCTGCATTTGATAAAAGTGACGAACGTGCGCATATGTTCTATCGACAGCTAAGTCACGAGATTGTGGAAGCTGTCATCTGCACTCAGGATTGGTCCAAGATTCAGGTATAGTTATGTGCTTCAGCATGTCATGAAACCCAAACCTGCCACATTCCATTTGTGGTGCGGCTATTTCTCAGTCGATTGATTTTTAAGAAAAATGCCTTAAATCTCAATGGAGGCACTAGAGCCCCCATTTTCTCACCTCCCACACACTGCCATTGGATTAAGATCTAACGGTCAACACGTCGACTTATCTCTAACTAAAAATCAGTTGACTTCTCTATAGCAAAACTGTTTCACAAATGATGACGGTGAACAAGAACAATCTCTAACTGAATATTACTCTTTGGCGTACAGGAATGAGCGATGGCGATGGTGGGATCTGCAGTATGCCTATTTAACTTGTGGGTGAGGTTATTTTCCTGTCTTTCTTATGATTCCCGCTAAGCCTTATTTTCAACACAGTTTCCAAGAGGCCTTATGTAAAGTTTTCTGTTTGAGTACTTCCGATGTCTTTCTTGCTGCTGGTATTGTAATGTGATGCTGGTATTGTACTTGTGCTACGGGTATTCTAGTCGTTGCTGCTGCTGTGCACCATGGTTGTAACCAATACGGCATTTAGCCGCGTTCAGTGAGAAGTTTGGAATGCCTTGCTGATGTTAACTCTGTAGTAATTTGCATATTTTGCCTAAATGTAAACGAAGGGAGAAAGTTTTACAGGGATTATCACATATTGGCTTCCGGTGAGAAGTACATTTTGAGAGTAGAAAGAAAACTTAAAACTAAAAGGAGGTTATTTCTTAGCAATCCTGTGTACAAATGTTATACCAAGCTATTTCACTAATCTGCTGCGTACAAACTGACATAACTGCACACACTTCATCAAATTAAGACAATAGACACCGCTTTAACCAATACTAGTCCAATATCATTACAAAGAATATGTCATATACTCCTGCTTAACTAGCAGCACAATATATAACCTCATATCAGATTCAGAGGGGCGTCCACATCTATGACAAGGCAATCTCCTGGCTCCAGTTTGGAGGCAACTCCAGTTTAATTGCTGTTGCTTGATCTTGCCAGCTTTGGTTCATCTGATATATCATGTGTGCTCCGATGCTTTTCTTTGCCGTTTGGAGTAGTAGAGATTCCTTTGACCATTTGTTGGCCAAATTTCCAAGAATGCTTGTGAAGGAAATATGAGAAGTAGGCAAAATTTTGGCAACTGACACCGACCAATTAATCAGAAGCCATCTTATCATCGAAAACTGAATTTTGGCCGGAAATTTTTGGCAGCCGGCCTAGCTTTGCGCGCGCCAAGCCTTACGCTCATTCCCTTCGTTTGCCCGTGCCTGCCGTCGGATGCTGATCGAACGGCGTACAAATCCTGGCAGAGGCGGGCAACTTCGAATCTTAACAAAACCCCTGTGTTTCAACTCAAATTCAGTTTTAGAATCCGATAACAATTAACAACCCGTTTTCCTTCTCCCAATCGCCGCCGAACCCGAGCCCTAATCACCATCAGCTTGACATGATACACGACACAGATTTCCCTGCAGACTAATTTAGATCGACCAAAGCACTTACGCTAACTAAGATCGATCGTTCCATGTACTCGTGCTGGTCGCTGATCAGAAGCAGCGACGCCGACATGCTGTCCAAGCTCTCCGACCGCCTCGGCAAGCTCCTCTGCGGCCTCTCGCCGCCCTCCACCGCCACGACCCCGTCCGACGCCGATCCTCCGCCGCGCGCCGCGTGCGGCGGCGGCGGCGGGCTGAGCTCCCCGCTCCTCTTCCCGTCCGTCTCACAGCAAGAAGGCCTCCGCGGGTGCCTGCCGCCGCCGCCGTCGTCTTCCTCGCGTCCGGCGCCGACGGACGAGGGGGACGATGAAGTGCTGCTGCCGTGCCTGGCTTTCGGGTCGGAGGACGGGTACAGGGTGTTTTCCATGGCGGACAACCGGATGCTGGAGGACGGCGCCGAGGTCCGGATGCGGCTGGCGAGGGGGCGGCGGGTGATGCCGTCGTCGCTGGGGGGCAAGGTGTTCGCCACGGACATGTGCGGGCTGTTAAACTCCCACCTCGCCGACCCCTTCACCGGCGCCCGGACGCCGCTGCCGGGCCTGCCCGTCCCGCTCTGCCAGGAGGAGCCCATGCCGGCCCAGGCCCACGAGCCCGAGCCCAATAAGCTGATGAACACCGACGACGCCTTCGCCTGGGACCTGTCCCCTCACGGCGCCATGGTGGCCCGCGGCGACACCGTCTTTTTCTCCTCCTTCTCCCCCGGCTCCGGCGGTGATGGGTGGGTCCCGGTGCACCGGTCGAGGGACGGGTCGGCCATGACGGTCAACTGCCGGGGCGGATTCTTCTTCGTCCTCGAGCTGGGCGCGCTCGTGACCACCGTCATCGACGCCGGGACGCTGGAAGTCGCCGCCGTGATCGACCCCCCGCCGCACCGCGGCGAGATCTTCCACGCCATCCTCGTGACCTCCGCCGGCGCCGACGAGGTGCTCCTCCTGACGCTCCGCCGCGGTCGATACCGCTACGACGACGACTCCAGCAAGGCGTACCGCGCGCGGCTAGACGGGCGGGAGCAGCCGAGGTGGGAGCCGGTGAAGGACATCGGCGACCGGGCCGCGTTCGTCGACACGCGCCACGGCTTCGCGGTGCGCGCCGGCGAGCGAGCGAGGAGGAACTGCGTCTACATGGCGATGCGCAAGGAGGAGCTGGACGACGATGGGTCGACACAGCACGGAGGAGGAGTCGTGGCACGCCACGTCATCAAGGTGGCGCCGTTGGGCGAGCTGATCGTGGGGTGGGAGCTGGACGAGGGGAGCGACCAGCTTGGACGCTTCAAGGTTAAGCAGCCGGCGGTGTGGGGACGAGCGCATTGGATCATCCCTGACCGTCGGACATTGTAAACATCGTGAAGATCAAATTCAATGGTAGCAATTTATTTAGAGAATTAGTAGACTATAGTAGTGTATGGATGATCGAGCGCATTGGATGATTATCAACTGTAAACCATGAATTTGAGTAAGTTTAATTAGTTAGAAAAATATTCGTTTTTTTGTTTAAAAATAGTTCGTAGCCACGTTAAATCGTCGACATCATCGTCGTGAGGTTTATAAGGTTTTCATCCGTGTTATGATTGATTCACTCTATCCTTATTTTTTTAGAACATCCTGCCCCTTTCAAGGTTTTCAAAAGAAATCCAACTATTCTTGAATATCTTGCCCCTGATCCTCTAAATTGAAACATTAGTTCCAAATAACATACACAATTTGATATCGACCACTGAAGCAGAGTGCTTTTGAAAATGTGTTATGATATTCCCTTTGTGGCACCGAATCCTTCGCTTGTGATGTGGCGTTTGGCCTTCTTTTTTGCCACGGAGGATTTTTTTCTGAAGATAGGCCACCATGGCAAGTTTTATTACGAATTAGATCAAAGTTACATCATCGATGAGCAATGGTAAAATAAAATTAGGACGATTGTCCAACCACACACTCGGTGGATCGATTCTCGCAACTACAGCTATCTCTCTCGCAACTACAACTATCTCATGAGTGAGCTTGTTTAATTCTCTCAGACAATGCTTGATGATACTCTTCTAAAAGTCCCTCAAGGTATCTAAACAGTCGATATATATGGCGCCGCCAGAGATGATGGCCAATTACCGCTTGTCATCTCGTGTATGACTTTGCTGCCATCAGAACTGATAAGGAGATTGGACAACCTATACTCTGGACAAAATAAATCTTTACTACTACTTAATTTGCAGTTTGGTTGGTCGGACCGTCGTTTCTCTTTCCTTTTCTCGCATCTCGCCCAATCCGCATGCCACCGCTGCTCCCCGCCTCGCGCGCCGCCACCACTGCCCACCAGCCTCTCATCTCCCGAAATATCTCCTCTCCACCGGAACCCACTCGATTCCTTCATCTCCCTCTCGATCCCTTCCTCTCCCTCACCATCCCTCCATGTGCCGGTCCACGCCGCCGCCGTCATGGGGTGCCGCATTGCCGGTCCCCGTGGACGCCGCCATGGGACGCAGTCCCGCCGTAGGGTAAGTTCCACAAATTAAACCCATAGCAGGGTAAGTTCCACAAATTAAGCCCATAGCAAGGTAAGTTATACAAATTAAGGAAACCATGCGTAATCTATATTTGAGAAAATTAAGCCCATGTGGAAGGTAAGTTCTGTGTTTGTCAATTACGTTTTGGAAAGAAAAAAATTCGATCGGTCGATGGACATGCGTAATCTATATTTGAGACGTAAATCATTGAAATATTTATGTCTTCGTTGCAACGCACGGGTACTTAGCTAGTCATACTTTATTTCAAGGCCGAAAAAAACCTACTTTCTCCGCCCAACAAAGATGTCTCAAGTTTTTTAAAATTTGAATGTATCTAGACATTACCTAGTGTATAGATGCATTCAAATTTGGTTAAAGTTGAGACATCCTTTATTGGATGGAGGGAGTACTTACTTTTTTAGAGTAAAAAAACAAATCCTACATTGTTAGAAGAATAATAATAATAAATCCTAACTTTTTTTGAGAAATATAATAAATCCTACTAAAAATAAAAATCGCCTCAAACTAGACGGGCTGTTCTAATCAGAAATTCTAATCACAACATGGACTGGAGACAAACAAGACAGAAATGGGCCGGTATCAACCGTTAAAAGCCCAACAGAAGCGGAGGACGGCCCAAGAAAACCCCTAACCGAGAGGCTCGCACGGGATGCTATAAAAGACCCCCCGCCGTCTCCTCTCGCAAACCCTCTCTAAAACCCTAGCGACTAGGGTTCCTCCCATTCCCCACCCCGCCTCCTCGTCTCACCGCCGCCAGCGAACCCATGGGCAAGTCCAGCAAGAAGTCCGCGGCTCCCGCCGCCGTGGCGGCCGAGGCCGTCGTCCCCAAGGGCAAGGCCGGGAAGAAGCGCGAGGCGGAGGACGAGATCGAGAAGGCCGTGAGCGCAAAGAAGCAGAAGGCGGCGCCGGCCAAGGCGGTGCCCGTGCCCGCCAAGGCCGCCAAGAAGCAGCCGCCGCCCAAGCAGGCCGAGAGCAGCTCCGAAGAGGACTCCTCGGAGTCCGAGGAGGAGGTATGCATATCTCGTCGTTTCCCCCTTTCTATGTTCATGCGTGCTTGTTAGGTTTTTGTAGCATGGCTGATTCGGTGCTTATCGTTCTAGTAATATCTGGAGGTTGCATGGTTGCGAGCCCCCCTGTAGAATATTTGAAGTCCCTTGCAAAAATTTGAAAGGAATAATCCGACAGAGCATGTAGTTGTTTTGTGTATAGGGAACATATTGCTCGGCTGTACATAAATATTTCACAGTTTTTAATACCATCCCGTCGTTGTTCTGTACCATTCCGTCGTTCTGTAAATACTAGCGTGTAGTTCTCTGGTATCAAACTAGTTGCTACCATGCGTCTGTCCATCTGTGCTCCGGGTTTAACCCTTGATGTTTGCAGGTCAAGGTCCAGGCGAAGAAGCCTGCGGCGAAGCCTGCCAAACCGGTGTCATCTTCTGATGATAGCAGTGATGAATCATCTGATGAGGTAGAACGTCACTAGCCTAGCTCCATGTAGTTTTTCAGATGACAAGATGCTAATTTGTGTCCTTTCCTTCCGATTAAGGAACCTGCAAAAAAGCCTGCTGCTAAACCTGCGGCCCCAGTTGCCAACAATGGTTTGAAGAAAGGCAAGCAAGAGAGCAGCTCTTCTGAGGATGAGTCGGAGGAGGAGTCGGATGAGGATGAGGTGAATAATATTTTCACTTCTGTTAATGTGTTGCACTTACCAAGTTCATTTTTCTTCACATATATGGGATTCGGTGAATATTTCACATGTCTCTTTGTGTTGCACTTGCTGTGCTCCATGGTATCTTTGTGGTTCCTTTTTCCAGTGTAGCAACATGCATATGGAACCTGTATATACATTATATATGAACCGTTTTATTGTGTCTGGTATATTTGGCCAAGTCATACTGGGATGTTGTTATTGCTGTTATATATGGACCTCTCTTATCGTTTTGTAGTATTCTTGTTCTGTTGTTCGTGTGCCTTTTGCGACGTTATATTGAAAGATTTATCAGTTCAGATTAAGTCCACCATGTTGTGTTGTTTTGTACTTCACTTAACAATTTTGCTGATCTGTATTTTCCAGAAACCTGCCGCTCCCGTAAAGAAACCATCTGCGAAGGAATCTGACAGCTCCGAGAGTGACTCAGAGGATGACTCAGATGAGGTGAGTGCATATGGGAGGAGTTGCTTCACTTATTGTCTCTTTGTTGTTCTTGCTTCCAGTTGTCATCCTTCGCTGTTTAGTTGGTTTGTTTATTTATCTGTACAATAATGGCTAGCATCATGAGTTTTGCATGGCTGACTGATTGTCTTTTAGGATGTACCTGCCAAGCCTAAGACTCCTGCTGCTGTTACCAAAAAGGAAGATTCTAGTGATAGTTCCGAGTCGGAGAGTGAAGAATCTGAGGATGAGGTACACACAGAACTATGTATTCCTTGTCATGTCTCCATTTGTCAATTGATATAATTTTGTTAATTCTTCTCCCTTGACATTTAAGGATAAAACTAAGAAAGTCCCTCCAGCTGCTGCTAAAAGGAAAGAGGAATCCAGTGATTCCTCAGAGAGTGATGAGAGTGATGAAGAGCCTCCCCAGAAGAAGCAGAAGGTACCTATTCTTGATATCCTTCTCTTTACACTTTGGCTTTCCTAATTTTGAAGGTCACGACAATTGGTTACATTTTCTGTTTTTGTTTAACAGGAGGCTGCTAAGGTTGCCCCCAAGGCTGTCAAAAAGGAGAGTAGCAGCGATGAGGAAAGTGATGAGGAAAGTTCTGATGATGAACCTAAGCAAACACAACAAAAGAAGGTACGTTAGGAATTTCTGTAATTTTATGAGGCCAGTACATTTTCCAGAACAGTACTTTGTCAACTAACTTCATGGGTTAAATGTTATAGCCAGCAGCTAAGGCAGCAGACAGCAGTGACTCTGAGGACTCTGAGGAGGACAGTGATGATGAAGATGACAAATCAACTAAAACACCAAAGAAGGTTGGTTCGCTTATGATTTTGTTCTCTTTTTAAATTTTAACTCGTAGTTTGTATTCTTGAACTCTTTTGAGTTCCGTTCTGCATTGCTATAGGCTAATGACCTTCTCTTGTTACGTGAAACTCCACAGGAAGCACCAACTGCCACAAAAGCACAGAAGGAAGAGGTAAGAATGAGTACCTGATATGATCCTTTTTATGACCTTCTCTTGTTACGTGCCACAATATGCAGGTATTTACTATTTGATATTTATTACAGCCTAAAACTCCTGCTAGCAACCAAAGTCAGGGAACAGGGTCCAAGACCCTTTTTATGGGCAACCTTCCCTTCAGTGCTGAGTTTGGGCAAGTGTAAGTTTTTCTGCAAAAGTTATATTCTTTTTTATTAGTTCAACAGTCAATACCTGTTAATGCTTAACTCACTTTGTTTATAGGAAGGAATTTTTCGCAGAGGCTGGTGAGGTTGTTGATGTTCGTCTGGCTACACATGAGGATGGTCATCCTAAGGGCTATGCTCATGTTGAATTTGCCACAGCTGAAGATGCCAAGAAGGTAATTGTCTCAGTTTTATTTGTCATCTGTTTTGGTTTCTGACTTGGCTAACTGCAGCAGTTTTGCAATTATAGCAAGTCTGCTGTATAACACTCGAGTTGTTTTCATTTATATATTTATAGAACCGAGATTATTTTTGTAAGTACTGGGTTATGAAACGGAGCTGGACTAGTGTATATTTGGTTGCTGCTTAATTGTCAATGCACACTTCAGCGACATGCATACAATAGCTGAACTAAAATTTTGGGACAATTGTTTTTGTGCAGGGACTTGAGTTGAATGGTCAGGAACTAATGGGTCGTGCAGTGAGACTTGACTTGGCACTTGAAAGAGGTGCTACTCCCCGCCCCAGGTAAATTGAATTTATGTTTTCTTAAATTTAAACATTGATCACTTATGTTTTCTCTGGTTATTAATTTAATTTTCTATATATATGCTATTTCTTGGATACAGGGATGGTGGGTCTTTCCAGAAGCCATCTGGAGGTTCCAGCCTCTCTGTATTTGTTAAGGGTTTTGATTCATCTCAACAGGAGGACAAGGTAACTTTATCTGTTAATTCTTGCCTGTTTCTTAGTTTTTTTTGGCGAAAATGTTTGTTGGGTATTCTTACCTTTCTTATTGTTTGTTTTGCTTTGTGAATTCCAGATCCGAAGCTCTCTTGAACAACATTTCTCCAAATGTGGAGAGATTACACGTGTCTCAGTTCCGATGGATTATGAGAGTGGTGAAAGCAAAGGGTATTTCACTAAACTACAAATTTAACCATAGTTAAATCTTTGATAATAAATATTTAGATACGGAGGCATCATAATTTTTTTAGGTTTTATATACATGTAGACAATTCAAGTTTGAACTTACCTATGTGTTTGTTGTTTATGTTTTGATTTGAATTTTGCAGCATAGCATACATGGATTTTACTGATGAGAGTTCCTTCTCAAAAGCACTCGAGCTTAGCGGGTCTGACCTTGGTGGCTACAACCTGTATGTTGCTGAAGCAAAGCCTAAAGGTCAGTTTGGTAGTGGCGGCGGCCGTTCTGGTGGTAGAGATGGTGGCCGATCTGGAGGCCGTGGTTTCGGTGGCCGGTCTGGTGGCCGTGATGGTGGTGGCAGGTTTGGCCGGTCTGGTGGCCGTGATGGTGGTGGCAGGTTTGGCCGATCTGGTGGCCGAGATGGTGGTAGAAGAGGAGGTGGCCGAGGCTTCCAGAGCAGGCAGAGTGCTGGTACCGCTAGCGCAGGTAATATAAACTTGCCATTTCCCTTATTAGTCTGAAGATTTGTTTGTGTTCGTGGTTTGGTTTAGTATAAATGTCCTGCAACCAAGAAACTGTTCTCATTCAATATTCCTTTTGCCTTGCAGGAAAGAAAACTACATTCGGCGATGATTAGAGACGTTTGAGCAAAAATGGTGTTTCACAGCTACACTCTGATGCGACAATTTATCTTATGTTTTCTGAATACTGTTCTGTCTCTAAAATGGTTGTCCTAGTGGACCTAGTATCATTTTTGTCTGTAACATTGGCTGCTGCCGTTTTGGTTGGTTGAACCATGAAGGATTTCTATTATATATGCAACACCTAGTATGTTGGCCTCGTTTGTCAATCTTATTGTCTATGCTTGGCCCGTTCTCTATGGTCTCTGGGTATGTTGATTGTTGTCATGCTGTTTGCTTTCCAGCAATGGATCAACTCCTTGGCAATGACGCAATGTCTAGCCGAGCTGGCCACACAAGCATTTCTAATCTTGTACATGCTCAGACGCTCAAGCCAAAAGGTTAACAGACTTGAGTCGACGTTTTTAAAATGTTTGCAATTTCGGAAACAAAAAGTATAACGGATACTGATTAGACGATTCATAATTGTGTGACTAGGAGCTGAAACGGCGAAGCCTAGCACGCTATGTTAGCAGAACATGCTATGCTAAAGAGCCTGTTTGTTAGGGCTTCACTTCACAGCTTCAGCACTTCAGCAAAACTTCACCACATAGCTGAAGTTAAACCATATACCTCTTTTTTTCATTTTACAGAAGCCATATACCTCTTTATTTCATTTTACTGGAGCTAAGAAAGAGTCGTTTCACCTGCTCCACTTCACCTAAAGTTGGAATAATTTATCCACCAATGCCATCAGTGAACCGAGCCGTTATCTTTCTATCTCCACACCCGACTCTGGCGGCTCATCTGCAGCCCGCCGGAATCCTTCTCCCGCGACCTCCCGCCCTTGTTCTCCCGCGATCCCGCTTCAATCTCGTTCGCCCTCGAGCCCGCCCTTCAAGTGATTCGCCACCACCAAGGGGATTCGCCGCCACAGAGAAGGTAACAACTTCGCCGTCCCCCTCCTAACAGCTAAGCTAGGTTGCCATTCCCACATCCAGGACCCTGACCGGAGCTAGCTATTCCCTTTTTTTTGTGACAAACAGAGGCCGCGTCCTCTCTGATTTCGCCTCTGAACTCAGCCTTTCTCTCCAGTAACAGTAACCGAATGTGCTACCTAATTTTGCAGAACATTACCATAGTTCACAGGTGAAGTAATCTAGTCCATCGATGATCCATAATGGAAAGAAACAAAAAAAAAAGACAGCAAACAAGGAAAATGACAGTGTGGAGCTGGTATGTGTGCCAAACGCTTTTTTCAGGTGAAGTGGAGCTGGGGTGGAGTGGAGTTTAGAGGTGGAGTGAAGTTTAGGTAGAGTGGAGCCCTCCCAAAGTTCCGCATTTGGTCAACTCACTCCGCACCTGCATCTTTGCTCATCTCTCTCCGGAACTTCTCATACTCTATTTTGATTACGGAAGGATTGTTCAAATAGTATACAAACTGATGTCGTCAGATTCATATATGTCACTGAAATTAAACTACTTGTGATTACACATAACTCATATTAATGGAGAGTGATTGTAGGTCAAATCTTTGTTTCAACAAATCTAAAAACACTTCCCGTGCTCAATGCTCTTACTGAAGTTGCATCAAGGTTTAGCACTCCATTAAGAAAGGATAGCTCTAAGCATTATCATGACCTAACTAGTGGAGTGGTGGTAGTAATTCTGTTTCCAGGGATTTGAAGGGACAAAGAAATATTAGCACGCTTGCACATGCTTTGCGATGGCAATATGAGCATAGGTGGTTCAGTTTCATGTACAGTGGTAATTCAAATTTGAACCACTTGCAACACTATAATTTGCCAACGATACGAACATGTCCACTGTTACAGAAGCATGAAATAAGCACATTAAGAACCTGCCAAAACAGACACAAAATGCTTTAGGCTTTCCATCAAGGGAAGAAGAGGGGTTAGGTACAGGGCTACAGGCGAATCATGCCCCAAAAAAACTCCGGTTGATCTTGTGAAGACAAATAGCCACATCAATAATCCTCCTATGTCCCAAGCCTTGCTTGCCTGCCGACAGATGGCTTACTTCAGGAAGATGAGGTTGAAGTTATCAACTATGTAAAGATCAAGTGTGGTAAAATCTGACCTATTGCCTTGTTGTACACTAAGTCTGGAGCCGATTCACATAGTTTCCGTCGATGTCGACCTCAAGCTTCTCTGTCACAGCCATTCTGCACTGCTCATTCAGCTGCTCGCTGCATTTGTATATCCACAGGAGCTGTAGTGAAGCCGGGAGGCCCTTTTCGGGTAGTCTTGAGATCGCCGGACAGTCGATGATCGTCAGATCCTCAAGGCAGGGTAGGCTATGGAGGTCTACAGGAACATGCAGGAGATTTGGGCAGTTTCCAAATGTGAGCGCCTGGAGGGACTGAAGTCCTGCTTCTTCCTCTCGTTCCACTCTCTCAAGATGCCTGCCCACCCTCACATGGTTAGACCCCAATGAACTCTTCCACTTCGTCTCACGACTCGTTGGAACTTCAGACATGGCGCAAGATGAATGCAGCTGCAGGGATTTGAGCTTTGGGCTGTCCCATATTGCCAATGTCCTGAGGGAGCTCATATCGTCATCCCCGAGGAAGACTTCAGCTGGCAGATGGTCGATATCAAGTTCTTCGAGCGATAGTGGAAGGCGGTGGTGGCTGTTTTGCTCCTGGAAGATGGATGAGACCAGCCTGGGGCACCTTCTGATTTCTAGCACCTGGAGGGACTTGAAAGCTGCAAAGCCTCCATGTCTCTGGCCAAGAAGCAGGTCTGGGCAATTGGAAATGTGTAAACTCCTCAGAGATGAACAGACCCCTGTCGGAAACTTGAAGACACACTCTTCGGGTGTCACTGCTGCAGCATCTAGGAGTCCTGATGATGAAGCTAAACTCCAACTTTCTTCCTCTTCCAGGGGACAGATGATGAGCAACAGTTTCACATTTGGACAGTGTGCCAAATGCAACCCAAACATGGAGTGAGCATGCGACAACATCTGAGATATCCACTTCCCGGAGATACCACATCTCCGAATATCGAGACAATCCAGACATGGGAGTACAAAGCGCTTTGTGGCAGCATCGCACTCGTTGTCGGCATCTGACATAACATGCTCTTGAAGAAAATTGGGGCAGTCTTCTATTATCATTTCTGACAGTGAGGTTAATTGACTGAAGGCTTCAAATGAAACTGATATCAGCCTGGGGCAGTTCCTTATGCGTATTGTTCGATGCTTCCGATTACAAAATGCCAAGATCTTGTCATCAAGCATCTGCAACTCAGCAGAAGAGAGTTCTAATTCGGCGTCACTTTTGTATATCTCTAGAGCCTGTGAAGATCCCTTGATGCTCACATAAGGGATATTAACAATAGGACATGCCACCGTTACATTAGGACAGTCATAGATGGTGAGCTTGAATAAGCTAGGAAAACTTCCCATCTCCTTTACCTCGTTAGGATAACCACGGTTGGGAGGAAACGACCACACCAACCTGGGACAATCCATGACTGTGAGTTCGCTGAGGGATGGAAACCGTATACTCTGCTCGACTTCCAAATTGTGATAATCCCAAAAAAGAGTGAGGTCCTTCAGACTGTGGCAGCTCTTAATCACTAGCACCCTTAAAGAAGAAGCCAACTCAGTTGTACAGAAACTAGTACATATCTCCAATTTAGGCATTTGATTTAACACCAGCACCTCTAGCGAAGGAATACAGACTTCTGTTGCATTCAGCATCTTGACCAATTTCAGCTTCTTTAGTGAAGAAAGCATATCCATTGATGGGAATAAAATCCATTCCCTGCAGTTCTGCAAATGAAGTGTCTGCAGAGAGTCAACTGTGGGATTGCGGGCAAGCCAACTTGGGGACGTTAAACCCATGTATCCAATAATCTGGAGATGTTTGAGGTTTTGATGTGGCTGAAGAGCCTCGAGAACATCTGCTGCCTGGGCAGAAAGCCCATTCAAAATACAACTGTCACCCCATGACAAGCTTAATGTATTGAGGTGAGTTTTGTTTATTAACATCGCCTGGCGAGCCTCCTTTCCAGATTCAACATTCTCTAGCTGAGAAATTCGAAGCAGGGCTAGCTCATTCATGAATTTTATCTGTGCTATGTCAAATCCAGCAGTTTTTTGAACCTTGAAATTCTGTAGTTCCTGGAGAGAGGTCATTTTGCCTACACCAGCGATTGCTGAGTGCACCTTCTCGTCAGCAATAAGATGCCTCAAGTTGACAAGATTAGAGAGTTTTGAGGAATCAACCATGTCACCAATACCTAATACTTCAAGATTGTAATATTTGCTCATGTCTTGTGGCTTAGCTCCAATATTTGGGACACCCAGGTTCAAATAGCGAAGATGGTGGGGATTCAAAAAGTTACAAACAGAAGCACTGAGGTCAGCACATGTTCCATCATGACAGTGATTGACGTATTTAAGTAGCACCAAACGCAATCTTTGTGCTTCTCCAAATATGCTTTGGAAGAATCTTAAATAACAACCCTTGCAGATCCCAATTAATATCAGGGTCCTCAACTTTCTCACTGACCTTACTTTGTACAGTATTTTCTCAATCTTCTCAACCAGTAATGGATCGTCACAGCTATATGAATAACATATGATCGACAAATGACGTGTTCCTGGTAATATTTCTTTGGGCTCAGAGACATCTAATGTGACACATTCATTTGCTGAAACCAAACATGCCAAATCATGCATAAGATCATGCATCACATAGTATCCATCATATCCATTTGTGGTGTCTGAATAATGCATCACATTCCTTTCATATTGGAAAAAACCATAATTGACTAAATCAGCAAGATATTCAGATCCCGTCTCCTCCATTCTCTTGCTTGGTTTTCTGGTACACACAAAGCCTTGCGAAATCCACATTTGGACCAACTCTGCTTCATCAAATTTATAACCCTTTGGGAATAAGGAACAATAGAAGAAACACTCTTGTAGATGGCAGGGTAGACGGTCATAACTAAGCTTGAGTGCAGGCATAATACCATTGCTGTTCTGGAGGGATTTCCACTCCTCATCTCTTAGAACTCTGTTCCAATGCTGAGCAGTAAGATTCTTCCTCAATAGTGCACCAACAGTTTTTGCTGCTAATGGGTAACCTTTCAACTTTTTAGCAATTTCACGACCAATAGCCTCTAATCTTCGATGCATATGATATTTCTCATCACCACATGCATATGATTTAAACAACAACCAGAAATCACTCTCTCTCAAGGCATCCAAACGAATCAAGTCAACAGAATCAATTGCTTGTGCAACAGATAGATTCCGTGTTGTTACCAGAATGAAGCTGCCAGCTGCTTGGTTACAGTCCAATGGAGCTAACAGTTTGTGCCACTTGTCTGCAATATCCCAGACATCATCTAGAACGAGTAGAAACCTCTTCGACTCCAAATTCTCCTCCAGTATCTCTTGAAGCTTGTTGAAATTTGTTATCCCTTTATGCCTGTCTTCAGAGAAATAATCTAACATCTCGTGTATGATCCTCACTGGGTCGAAGTTATCAGACACACAGATCCACATCTGCAATTCAAAATGACTTCGGATTCTTGAATCCTTGAATACAGCTTGAGCAAGAGTTGTCTTCCCCAATCCTCCATTACCCACTATTGACAGAACTTTTAAGCCATCAAACATCTCATTTGTCATTAACTCTATGATGTGGTCAGTCTCTGTGTCTCTCCCGTGTACTTTTTGCTCGGGAAGATATGATCCTGTCAGACGGGAGCTTGCTATTGCATTCAGGCCCTGGTTGAACATTACAATAGACTCCAGTTTATCCAACTTGAGTGCCTGATACACTGGAACAGTGATGTGACGAGCCTGTCTAACGATTCCCTCCACGGTGTAAGCAATACCCTGCATTTCCTCGTGTGGCACGCAAAGCGCATCGGCTATATGCTGGTGAATCAACTCATCGCTTCTCTGAAGATCAGAAGATAAAGTACAAAAAAGCGCACTGAAATTCCCTGCAGAGGCAAATAAACTGCTTGTTACATCATATGGATGCAAAATGAAACACATAACATTTTCTCCTGTCATTTTTAAAATGAAAACAAAAATTCATGTTCGCAATGTCGTCTTCTAGTTACATCCAAGATACTTCTTGCAGATGCAGATAAACTGCTTGTTAGTTTCTGAGTACATACCTTTTAAACAAGGGCAGGGGCTCTGCTTTATTCCTTAATAGAGAGATGAGAATGCAAATACCAGGGGGCGACAGCTCATTACCGATGAGGTGGAGAGCGTTGAAAAGTGGTGAGGGCAACACTCAGGGAAGTGCTGTAATCCCGACAATGAGAAGGCTATAGGCATGTGGCAGCATAGTGATAGTAACCAAACCTGGGAGCTCAGTTGGCAACACAGTTGAAGCCTTGCCATTCGACAATCTCTTTTAGCCAAACAGTTCTCCATTCACCCTCGGCAATAGAGGACATTTCTTAGTCCATCTTCTTTGCGGAGACAGAGAGCCAACTTGCCTGCTTATATCGAACAATGCAGGACTGCGTGTGATACATTAAGGAAGGAATGACAGCCTTGGTTTGTGTGCAACATTTCAGCGAACAGGTGGTGTGCACTGAAAGGTTAAGACAAGCTTGGGAGGTGCAGCTGTGCAGGTGGTTGGCGAGATCGAAGATGAGCAGAGAGAGGTCAAGTTGGACACGGATGCCCCGATTGGTAGCAGAGCAGAGCCTGCCGGACCTTCAACGGCGGCGAGATTCAGAGAGCGACAAAGGAAAAGCATTGAGCCGCTCGGAGCGACCACACTCCGCATCAATTTACCGAAATCGCTGGTCACAAAGAACACGAGGCGGAAAAATGTATCGTACCTCGTTCGATCTGGTGCTTGAGGCGGTAGTAGTGGAGCTCATCCAGCGCGTCCTCGCCGTCAAGCTGCAGCTGCTTGAGCTCACGGAGGCACGGCGCCAGCTGCTCGTTGTTGACCTTGCTGGTCCGAGCCGCCCCAAGCAGCAACTTGATCCGGGCGATCTCACTCTCCAGCTCCCCGACAGCTTTGCCGAGGCGAACCACCTCACACGGCTCTTCTTTCTCGAGCTCCCGAAAATCCGCCGTGGCGCTGCAGCTTGCTACCATGGCCATGGATGGATTGGTCGATCTCCGAGCATGCGGTCGTGGAGAGATCGATGGGGAGGAAGCAAGGGAGAGCAATGGCGCGGGTTCTTCTTCCCCACCGGAAAAGCGCAAGTCAACGTGCGATGGTTCCGGCAAATTGCACTCGTTGAGACAAAATCACCAATCCCATGTGTGAGCACAAGGAACTATTTTTCCCAGAAGAAAGGCCACATATTAAATTAACAAATTCTTACAGGACTATTTTTAAAGAAACAGAAAAATAAACACAATTCATCGGTGAAAGTCGTGAGCCAAGCTCGAAGTGGTCTATGGACCTCCGAAGCACCTTGACATCACGGAAAAAACGTTGTTAGCATAGTAGACGGGAAGTTGCCGTTCGAAATCAAAAGATGCCGGCGACATTGATCTGAGAAACATATCACTGCCCTAAAGACGACGACGACGAATAGGACTGGATGACCACTCCAGATCCGGAAAGACCTAACCTCACTAGTTCCAAAACAAGCCGAAGCTACCCAAACCTCGCCAATCGGAGGTTCTGTCCATAACTGATCAATTTTCAGAAGTTAAAATTTGGCATTAGTATGAAAAGAAAAACATCTGCTTCTTAATTCGAATTCTTGATTCAGACCCGTGTAGATTAATGCAGATTAAAGCAAGCAGTGAATGTATGAGTGAACAAAGACTTGAAGTTTCTGAAATACATTTTCAGTTGGTGAGATGTTCATCTGTATATTGTAATCCTACATGAAGTAGACGGACACAGGCTGTCTGAGAGAGACAGTTTACAGGAACGTAATGCTTACATACAGTTCAAATGGTCCTGCATGCAGCAGATGATAAACAAGGGCATTCTTTAATGTCACGGTAATTCAATTGGTCAAGAGACTGCAAACCATCAATGGAAGCTAGTACCATACAATCTTTGATGCTCAACTTTGTCAATGCCTTGCAAGAAAGAAGCCCCACTGACGTTAAAGCTGAACACTTCGATATCTCAAGTTCAGTAAGGGCCAGTTCTTCAAACTCTGGCATATCATACTTAGATGAACCACTACCTCTGCTTGCAGGACCACAAATGGAACCAAACTTGACCTCCTTCAAAGAAGACATACCAACCAAGGATAGCTTCTCCAGATATGGCATTTCGATGAAGGGCGGCAGAGTCTCCATTCCTGTACAATCATGAAGATAGAGACTCTCTAAATTGTCGAGGGAGAAGTTTTGTCTCAACCAGGATGGGGTGGCACCAATGTAATTTATGATATGGAGATGCTGGAGACGATCATGTGGTTCAAGACCCTCCATTACTTCCATCAGAAATGCAGGATCACCACTTGTTCCTCCCCATGATAGTGACAGTGTCTTGAGATGCTTTTTATCTTTAATCCTTGCACGAGTAGCCCCATCCTTTCTTATGACGTTCTCAAGGTTCAAGATTCTAAGTGATCCTCTGATCTCATTTAAGTTCTCCAGCTGCGAGATATCAAACCCACTCTCTATTTGAACACGGTATTCTTTCAATTCTTGCAGAAATTTAAGTTCACCGACTCTTGCTATCTTTGAGTGCAGGTGTACGGGCCCTGGCTCTCGAACAAGGAGATAGCGCAGATTTACAAGATTACTCATGCCTCTTGGCAAGCGATCAAGCCCACTCCAATTTATTATGTCCAGTACCTGCAGGTGGTAAAGTCTACACAGAGCTTCAGGTAAAGGTTTGAGGGTGTCGGTGGTGGATTTCAGTTCCAGATAGCGAAGATGGATGAGCCTTGAAATACTGGATAACAAAATGTCAGCACTAAAAGGCATTGCTGATAGCCTTAGCACTCGTACATACTGTAGTTTCTTGAGAATCTTCGCAAAGATTGTAGAGAAAGTCTCATCGTAGGCACCAACTAGCATTAAACTGTCCAAGCTTCTTAAGATCTCATCTTTTCGAATGGCAGTTAACCCTTTTTCAAAGGTTTCATTGCGTGATACGTTTCCATTTTGTTGCCTCTTGTATTCTGATTCAGTCCAGATGCTGACATGACTAACATGTGAGGAGACTGTTATAGGACCTGAACCATCTACAGTGAGGCATTCATCTACTGAGACACTCTGTGCTACATCATGAATTAAATCATGCATGAGATAGTAGGGATATTTCTCTGACTCAAATTTTTCAAAGAAGCTCCTGTCTACCAAGTCATCAAAATAGTCACTTCCAATATCTTCTAATCTCTTCCTTTCATTTATGATAAGGCCAAGAGCAGTCCAGATATGTACCAAGTGTTCCTTTTGAAACTTGTAGCCCTTTGGAAATAAAGCGCAGTAAGAGAACAATCTCTGAAGGTGGTAGGGGAGGTGATTGTAACTGAGCATAAGTGCTGGCATAATGTCATCACTGCCTTCTAGTAGTGTCCACTCAACACCATCAGAAATTCTCTGCCAGTAATCCTCTTCAAGTCTCCTTTTCAAAAGTGTACCAACACTTTTTGCTGCTAAAGGGTTACCTCCTAACTTAGCGACGATTTCCTTCCCAATTTTCTGCAACTTTCTTCGGCCTTGATAATTTTCATCACCAAATATGCATCTTTTGAAGAAAAGCCAAAACAGATCTTCCTCTAAACCACGCAAGTTAATGTGCTGTTCTATTGTGCTTGTCATCTTGACAACTGACAAATTCCGAGTAGTCACCAAAATGACATTACCGGTGATTTCTGTACATCTTAAGGGAGCCAATAGCTTGTACCAGCGGGTCTCGTTATATTCCCACATATCATCCAAAACAAGCAGAAATCTTTTGGTCAAGCATTTCTTGACACCATCTTGGAGCATACAGAAGTTCTTAGTCAAGTTTTTATGCTTGCCTTCGGAAATGCAACCAAGAATCTCCCTTATAAGGTTGACTTCATCAAAGTTGGCAGATACATAAATCCAAATCTTGAGACCAAATTTAGCTTCTATTTCTGGGTCATTGTACACTGTCCGAGCAAGTGTTGTCTTCCCAACACCTCCAGTACCAAGAATAGGAAGAACCGTAAGTTTCTGGTTGCTTGCTACACTATTAGTAATTAACTTTTCAATCTGGTTCTTCTCATGTTTTCTTTCAAATACTTTATTTTCAACATAGCAAGCGCCTTCCTCCCTTGAGTTTGAGCTTGTGTTTTGGGTCACTCGAGTAATTTCATCAAGTTTCTCTTGCTTGAGAGCCTTACGAACATCCTCGCAGATCTCATGTAGCTGGTCCACAATATTTGTTATTCTCTGTGATATGTCATCTTTACTGAGTTTCTTCTCTGGTATTTCATCTGAAAATGCATCACTTTCAAGCATTTGCTCTGGAATCATTTTGTCATCTGGGTCAGAAAGCTTCATTTTTTTCATTCCTGTCATGATATCATGACGATCAATTCTTCGTTTGGTTGTTGAAGGGTCATCCTCTCTATACACGGTAGGACCTTTTGCATTGATTTTTACTGCAGATGATATATACTTGCTCGCCTGACTGGCAAAACCATGCGCGAATTGAATAAAAGATTGTGCCTTTGATGAACTCAGGCTGCTGCAGTCGTGTTCCTTATCCTTGATCTGCTAGATGTAGATCAAAAGCATTAGCAAGTGCATATCTTTCAATTATTTTTCAGCAATATGAGCAAATTAACAGCATATGCAATCAAATATATCTGGAACTATGTTTAGAAGCACAATTAAGTTGATACACTATACATCTATATCAGGCACAAGTTGAAACAATGAGCTTATGCTCCCTGGTCCCTTGTCATGCCCTTCAATTGGGATTTGAGCATCCTCTAGGATCTTCATGTCCTAATGCTTGACATATTGGAGTTTGAGCGCCCCTTAGTTGTGATATTTATTTTGTGATGGATTTTACAACATTCTACCCCTTAGTTGGGATCTTGTGACAGCTTTATCTAATTTTATTATTTCCCTGGATTGACAAGCTGGACCCACATATCAAGGGTGGACAACTAGGACAAGCAAGAATTAAATTATGTTAATTCTACCAAGCTCTTTTAAATTCTGCTACGTACTATCAAATTTTGAACCGAAGTGGCCGAATTTAACAAACTTCAATATAACTTAAAATTAGTTTAATACACCCCCTATGATTATGAGTTCAAATTGACCGCCCAGTTAGCTGCAAAAATCATCTTGACATGTGAGTTCAGCTTGTCATTTTTAGGAAAATGATAAAAAAGGGTAAAAGTTTTCATAAAATTACAGCTAGGGTAAAAAGTGGCATTCACTCCCAGAAATAAGATAGTGATAAATACTGGTTCTTTTTACTCGATGAGGAATTCTTGTCAAAATAGTCTTCGGCAAAGATGCCCTTGTTCTTGTTATCGGAACCAACCATGGAAGGATGTCATCACAAAAAAGAAAAAAACAGAGAGGATGCATTGGCAAATCAGGCAAATAAAAAGGCACCGAGTCAAGGTTCTTTGATTCAACGGGGAGGTGAGGAGATCTTCTGTTTTGGGGAGGAGCTGAGCAATATACTAGCCTGTTTGGATGTGAGCTGGGCGCTTTCCAGTTCTGATATCTGCCAGGATTCATGAAAAAAAAGAGAGACATTTCCAGGATATCTTGACATTTCTCTGGGTTAAGCACGCATTGTAGTTAAGTCTCCCAAATTCTTTTGTCCAGACTTCTATAGGTTCCCAATTTCCAGATGGGCCTTTACCCCAGACAATGTCACTCTATCACTTGGAACGTTAACCTACCAATATTGGTATTACACCAACCTCAAAAGGAGTAAAATTCAGAGAACTTGAGGTTCTGTGGTCATAGTCGCACAAAACAGCAGTTTATAATTTCATCCTCGGCAAATGAGTTTTGCTCAAAAGTAAAAAATAAAAATAAAAATCCTTGGCAAATGAGCTGATCAATGACTCCCAGTTTTAGCACAACAAATCCTTGGCGAATAAACAGATAGCAAGGCGCAGTAGCAAAAGCGGGAGAGCGATATACCTTGTCGTGGATCTCGAGGTAATCGAGCTCGTCGAGCAGGTTGCGGGCGTCGGCCGCCAGCCGCCGCACGTCGGCGATGGCCTCCGCCAGATGCTCGTTCCCGACCTTCTTCTGGCCGCCGCCGGCGCGGGCGGAGCCGAGGACGAGCTTGGCGCGCCGCAGCTCGTTCCCGAGGCGGGAGACCTCCTTCTCGAGGCCGTGGCGGCCGGCCCAGGCCGCGATGGCGTCGCCGACGAGCCGCTCGGCCACCACGCCGACCAGCCATGTCGCCGCGCCCACGGCCTTGCCGACGGCGTCGAACGGGAGCGGCATTTGGCAAGCAAGGGGGCCGATCTCAAAACGGCGAAGGTGAAGGTGCCTCTCTTCCACCGGATGGAGCTTGCAAGTTGTCGTTTCTTGGCGACGGCATCGCGGGGGAAGGAGCCTGGTTGACTTTCCGTAAACCAGATTTGGACATCTGGTGCAACTATTGGGTGAGCTACTGTACAACTCTTTTCATCCTGTCTCAAGTCAATACTACAATTTTGTACTAACTACTAAGTCAGCACAAAAATCTGAAACACTTATTATGAATCGGAGATAGTAGCATTTTGAATTACTTTTTGAGCTGTGAGATACTAATTTTTTGGGAACATGTTACCTCTTAAATGCCATGTTTTCTTCTCTAATGCTCTCATTTCTCTCCTCTTCTCTCCCGACATGCCGCTCCTTTTTCTCTGTTTGCGCCGATGCCTCCTCTCTTCTTTGTGCGCCATGCAGTTTCTTTTTCTCTTCTCGTGCCGCTGTGCGCGTCTTTTGTCCCGTATGTGCACTGCCGTCCCTTCTACTCACGTGGGGAAATGCCATCTCCGCCAAAAGAGACCGGATCTCTGCACCCAGGACTTCCCTATGGCCCAGATCTGCACTGCCACGGCTCGCCGACGTGGATCTGTCATGCAGGAAGGAGAAGAGCGACGACCACCAGGAGGACCAAGATCCTTGCGCCATTGTCATCTTCGTCCCACGCATCGTGAGGCTATCGGGGAGTCAACGCTGCCGGGAAGTGAGTTTTCTAATTTTTATCTTTAAAACAATTAAAAGTTCGAGACAAAAGTTAAACATGAAAAATTTGAAAAAATAAAGCTGCAAATAAAAAAAATAAACATTAAAAGTTGTTGATAAAATTAAAAGTCAAGCGAATAAAAATTAAAAACAGAACAAAAAAAAAATCTTTTCCACAGCCCAAAAATGGTTTCTCAAAATCCGTTCGCCAAAAACTCCGCTGGTAACTCCAGTCTCGAAAGATTTATGTACTTTGTCTTTCATGTGCACAATCAGATATATTGGAGATAGCATGGCATTCTAATCCTCTATTTTTGAGAATCATGTGAATCGACTTTCATTTCTCCCTTGCTTCTGCTATCTATAGTTTTCAACATTGTAAAACACTAAACCTAGTTTAAAACATTTACCCCTAAACAAGTCGGATGGATTTAAAATATTTATCCGCAGGTTTACCATTTTTTTAAGAATTTCAGACAACCTACATAGGCTTCGACAGTTCCCAGTGTTTCAGAAAGTTCCACGTGAAGGCAATCACTCCAATCGTTTTGACCGATGTTTCATTTTAGAATTGTGCAATAAGTGTGCCAAAACTCGGGCCTGATTAGATCAGATTGTGCTTTCACCAGATACCCGTATCTGTTGTTCGGCAAAAGCTTCCGTGAAGACTGCAGAGCCAGTTTTGGACATGCTGCAACCTGCTCCACAGCAAATGCCGCTGCGTCTGCTATCAGCCTGCTTTTCATCTCCACATCGGCCTGAAGACTACTACCCCACTTATATCGATACTACTTTTCACAAATCAAACAAGAAATGGCTGCTACGGAGGAGTAAAATTTATATTACTATACAAACCAATCTGCATCAAACATCTTCCACACATGCTGTAATACTTTTCATTGGTTGGTCTTTTGGATGAATGGTCTGGGCTACCAACATGAGGGCGAGATTCAGTCGTTTGACAGAACTTTCTTCCAGAAGCTGGAACCGGTATTCTCAATCAAGCAGCAGCATTAATTAAAGATGCGCACAGCTCTTGAACAGAGTAAAGATTTAAAACCCAAAAAAGGAACCAAACTTCTAGGCAGCATTGCTATCCAATTGATTTGATTTGCTAATGCATTCTGGCATGAGTATTGACTCATGAATGATCAGTGTATTATGTTCAAACCTAAAATTAAGTTTCAGCCTTTTACATGATTTGTGAGAAAGCAGCATAAACAAGGATTTATATCTAAGCATCAAGAAAACCTCGTTTCCTGATATTGAAGATCAAGGTGAACAGATGCAGCTTAAATTAAGCTAAGTTCAGCTGGGAATGCAGCACAATAAAATCAAGCCTTAAGACACATTCAACACACGGACATTGCAATGTAGGCCTTTCTGGTAGGCTTGCCTTTTACCAGGAGGGAGCAAGTAAAGTTTGCACCAGATCAAGGATTAAGTTAGATTCTGGACACACTTAAGTCCTTATAGTTCTTCTTTTCTGAGATCAGCCCTTTAATAGTTCACCAATCCTAGAAAGAAGCACGAGACAATTTACCTTGTAGAATTTAGGATTAACCTACCATGTATTTATTCTCTTTTCCATTTGTTGGAAGACAGGATACTAGAATTCAATAAAACCTCATCCTGTCTAACAGGGAAATGAAATGCTGCATCAAAGCACTCACACATATCACTAACTAATATACCTGCCATCATAAAAGCACAGTAGCACCGCAATTGTACCAAGGGATTGGATTCACTCTACTTCATAACTTAGCACTATTTCAAGCAGTGCAACTGTACCATTGGACTATTATTATGATGTTCGGCAAATAAGCTAAACCATTATTCAATGGGGGTAATGTTTTAGCATGTGAAGCACCAACGCCTGAACATAGTGTTTTCACCTTGATTAGAATCACATTAGTTTTAAAACACACAAACCAAGATGCTAAAAAATACACACTAGAACAGCTAAGAAAATAACACATGTAGCAACATGATAAAAGCTGTTAACAAAAATGCCAAGGCATTGTTACTTCTCTCTTTTTTCCAATCATATGCCCTTCTTTACATTCGCCGCCATTTACCAAACTACCCAACATCTACCTATCTACTACAAAATAACAACCTAATCTGCATGGACACGCGCACGCCCGCAGACATACGCCACAACAACATGAATCAACAATAACCCTCCAATTTGCTATACACTACTTAAATCACCTTACCAAAAGAACTTAAGTCACCTATTGAAATAACTAGATTCTATTGTTAACAGAAAGAAGCACCACCTAATCTGGTGACCGAGCATCATCCCCATCAGAATCAGAGTCCGCAGAGCTCCTCGAGTCAGAATCTGCAAACAATTTAATGGGTCAAACAAGAATTCATCAAGAAATCAGTAAAACAGGAGTATAGCTCATCCTCCATCATACCACTCGATGAAGACGAGCCACTTCCAGACCCACTTGAGCTGCTCGCCACCTGGGCATCTTTCTCAATCTCTACCGACTGGTAATTTGCAGTCGGCATCCCATCACCAATATCCACATACTCATCAACCATCTCAGCCTCCGAAGTCCTCTTCTCTGGCATGTCAGTCTCCTGCAAAAATCATGAAAAACAGAGCAACCAGCATAAGAACACAATTAAACATACTTTGATTAGAAAAGAATAACCACATTGTCGTTCCAATGCCTTACCGACTCTCCAATGTCAACCACCACAGTAGTATCCACATTCACCATCATCATATCATCCTCAATAGGAATAACTGGAGTAACAACAGCATCACCGTTCATCACAACAGTCTGCCGGTTCTTCTTGAGAGCCTTCTTCCAATTGACCACAAACCGGTCAAGCTCCCACAGAGTGTCAACATCCATTTCATCGAAATCAAGCTCAACAACTTCCCCCATCAGCGCGGGATCACTACTCCTCTTCTGCACAATCTGCAGCACATTCTCCATCTTCTCCTCGGGCAGATTCTCTATCTCCACCCTCAACTTATGCTTCTCCTCATCACTCATCTCCCTCTTGTTTGGCTCCCTCGCCTTGGGCTTCGGCCTCCTTCCAGGCCCCATCCTGGGCGGCTCCTGCAACCTCGGCACTGGTGACACCCGCACAGGCACAGGTACCAGCGGCTGCGGTGGCGGTGGGAGAGCCAGCATCGGTGGAGGTGGAAGAGCCAGCTGCATTGGCTCAAAGTGCTCACACTCCTGCTCGAACCAGGAAACCGCCTCTCCGTACATCCCTTCAAATGAAGCAAGGAGTGAGCCGGCGGATCTATGGACCTGGTGCCCGACCGGGTTGTACCTCAGCGCATTGTTGAAGGTGAGCCGGACGTCGTCGGCGAATGCCTCGTGCGAGTGGTACCTCCCAGCGGTGAGGTTCTCCTTGACGGTGCCGAGATCCATGGGGTTCCTGATGACGGCGTGGTAGTCGTGCAGCTTGAGCCTCTCGACGTCCACGGGCTTGTTGAACCACACGCTGTTCCTCTGCTTCCGAATCTTGGTCAGTATCTGCGCGCACCGCTTCCGCATCGCCGCCTGCAGCTGCGGCGGCAGCTCCTCGCGACGCGGCCGTCGGCGGTCCTCCCACGTGTCGATGCGGGAGAGGAGGGCGCGGACCCGGCCGAGCTCGCCGGCGAGCCGCGAACGCAGCTCCAGCGCCTCCCTGCGGGACAGCGACGAGGTGCGGATGGTCACGTAGCCCGACGGCGAGGGCTCCGGGGCAGCCGCAGCGGAAGGTACCGCCGGCCGATGCTGCGGCGGCGGCGGGCGCGGAATGCTGTGGGTAGGGTTTGGGCCGGGCCGGTGGCGCCTAGGGTTAGGGTTGGAGGGTTTGGGCATAAGCGGGACGCGGGCTTCCCCGCCGCCCCAGTGGTGGTTGTGGTGGTGGACCTCATTCCGGCCCGCGAGCACGGCGGACGTCATCGGCGGCGGCGGGTGCGAGCGAGCGATCTCACGCTGATCTCCGGCGGGGGCAGGGCATCGCTGCCTCGGGCGGCCTGATGCCTATCGGGTTTCGAGGCCCGTTTGGGATTTGGGGACGGGGAATTGAGAAGGGGAATGGGTGGCCCTTTATAGCAGCGGGGCGCCCCCGGAGGCGTCGATCACCGTCGGTTTTCGAGCCCCAATAGATTCAACGGCGGAGATCTCCCACGGGCAGCGGCGCGCGGAGGGCTGTGATGCTCGTTTTCCGCCACGTGTCGGGCATCCGGCGGTTGGAGCGGCTTTCCTTCGGGAAACTGCTACGTGCACGCGCGGGATCTAGTGGTTGTTAGGGGCGCTTGAACTGACGTGTGGGGTATGTTTGCGGCCGGGAGCTAATAGGATGAGGCCGACACGCGGGTCCAGGGGAAGGTTGGTGGACCCATGTTGACAGAGGGTGTGCATGATTTGCGGGTAGCTTTTGTGGGTTCGCGTGGGAATTTTCGGAGATGACGTAGCTTGCGCGAGCCTCTGGGCCTCACGAGTTGTGTGCGTCTCACGAGTCGCCCGCTTTCGCGATTTTCTGCGGGCAGGAGCTTATCAGTTTTCGGAATGCACCCCTGATTATGTGAAAATTGCAATGGCTTATAATAAGCCGGCAACTCACTCCACTGAACCTCCTGAAATCATCTGCGATTTTGGTGTATGTTCCAGCTTATATACAAAAAAGGATATTTCAAGTACGGAGTAGAATGTTGTAATTTGTGTAAATTGGATGTGGTCCACGGCAAGCCTGTGAGTCTAATTAATCTGTGTGTTTTTATTTGCAAGTGTGGTTGTTGCTATACTGTCCTTGAGGAGTACTGTTGTTTTTTCTATTTGACATATAAACATGCATTTCACTTGTCATATATTTCTTCAATGGCATACGAAGCAAATAATTTGAGAGCGTTCCTCTCGTGATGCTAGCAAATAAAATGTGTGGTGTACCAGCTCCACATGTATGCAATTTTTCTCAATGTCAAAACTTATAGTCCCTCCGTCGAACAAAACATGTCTCAACTTTGACCAAATTTGAATGCATCTATCCATTACTTAATGCATAGATCCATCCAAATTTTGACAAATTTGAGACATCTTTTATTGGACAGAGGGAGTAGCAGAATCCATGGAAAAAATTGGAATTCAGAAGTACAACGAAAAAAAACCCAACAGCACTGGCCTTTTCAGCTCGCAGGGGCACATCTGCGGAGACAACTTTCTAAGGGGACCTATCACGAAAAAAACAGGCTGGAGCGGCTCCCGTCCTCTTCGCTCGCGGGGAAAAGAAAAGAAAAGCGAAAAAAGGCGAAAGGAAGGACGTGGGGCCCAGCGCGACGCCAGCTGGGAGACGGCAGCAGGCAAAGGGATTGCGAGCAGGCTGCAAACCGACCCGTCTGCTAGAGCAGTGGGACCATGCACGGGGTGGGGCCCAGGAACGTGCCTCGCGCGGGACGCAAAGGAGCGCGGTGCCATGCGTGGGTAAGGGCCGGCCGACGTGGAAATGGTCCCTTTTCTTTCTGCTTCTTCTCCTCTCTCTCTGCCGTTGGGGGCCACCGAACAGGCAAGCGCGGCTCATGAACTTGGGAGGAGCCTTCCAAGTTGTGCGTTGCGTTGTTCTGGCAGTGCAATGGAATGCAAACGGATCCCTCCAACCACAGTTTAATTCCCCTATGATCTATTTATATTTTGCGCAAAATCTGAATACTCGTATAATCTTGACAAATGAACCAGAAGTGGACCTTTCCGCAGAAGGGTCGGCGTATTTTGCGAGCAGGACTAGTTCACACACTGCGTGAAGAAGAATCAGCCGTGGCCGGGTTGCGGGCCTCCGAGAGCCTGTTTGGTGTTAGTGGATTTTTTAGTCACTGATGTTTTGGTATTTGAGTGTGTCCAAAATACTCAAAAATCCAAAACACTGGTGTTCTGAACGAAGAGGAAATCACAGCATAAGGACACACGAATTTAACATGGAAAAACCTCTCAAACAACGAGAGGAAAAAATCACGGGCGCCAGCCAGCGAAATTTCACTATATTGGGGAGTGTTTACAGCGCCAGAGAGGTTCTAAGATGCAACTCGTACAAACTCTTCCTAAACGGCAGCTTACAAGGGGTATAAATAGCAGGAGAATTAGGGCAAAACAGATCCGTATTGGAGACCCCAAAAGTTCCAGGCTTGTTCCGGACCAACCTCCGCAGTTTTCACGCGAAGTTCCAATAGCACCACGGAGGTGAGCCGGATGTTTGGTGGAAGTTCCGGTCTTGGGAAACAGCTCCTTGAGAATTTGGATCACAAGTTCAACAGTGTTTTTCTCTAAAAAACACTAGTTTGAGAAGTGTTTTTAATTTGGTAAAAAATGGAGTGTTTTGTTGGAAAAACTAGAGATAATCCTCCTCCAAACCCTTCCTACCAGTGTTTTTCAGTTTAGAGTAGATAATATACTACTACCTCCGTTCTTAAATACTTGTCGCTGTTTCGACAAGTATTTAGGAACGAAAGTGGGTAGAAAAACTAAAAAACTCTAATACCAAACAGCTCATAAAGAGATTCGTCCATCGGTGTCCTGTGCCACCTGGAGTGAGCGCGTCGACGCCGATGATGGGACAAGAGATCGGTCGACCTATGGAAGCTCGTCTCGTCTCCAAATGTACTCCACTGGCTCAGAATCAGGAAACAAATATGCATGATGCAACACAACGTACGTTACCCACGCACGTTACATCATCAAGTCTGCAAGTAGACCGTACCAACTCGATCCCAACTTGGATTTGAGAAAAGAAGCATGAAAGCAGAACAATTGGAGCTAGCTGCAGAGTAATTTCCAGTGGCAGCAGCATCATGAGCTCGAAAGGGGAAAATAGGCGCAGGGACGGCCAGCCGCGAATTAGCCAAGCCTTTCCGGCCGGGAGTAAGATAATCAACTGGATCAGTCCAGTTTGAAGAAAAATCCACGGCAAAGGTTGAACTCAATGGCTGGATGGAGCAGGTCGGTCTGGATGACGTGGTACGTACGGCAGACATGAGATCGAGAAGCTTCACTAGATTAACCGTGATTAATTAATTAGCGGGTGCCATTTGTATCAGGGTATTTTTTTTAGATTAGCACAGTAGTACCCCTCCAATCCGAAATGGAGCCTTGCGTTGGCTTGGCCATAGCTTAACACGAACGGCAGTTTTAATTTTATTAGGGTATCACAATAAGTAGTTACTTGGTCATTACTGAGAGGACAAAGAATATTTTTGATTTATCACTAACAACATTTCTAGTAGAACCCGAAAAAAAGAACATTTCCAATACCTCATTACTGAGATAGTTGATACTAAGATAAAAAAGGCTAGAGATTACTGTAAGATGGTGAAACACTGAAACCCGCCACAAAATAAAGGTTTTAGTAACAAGTGATATTTTCAACAAATGTTCAGATGGTTCTAACAAAGTTTTCTTTTTTGCTTTATCAGTGTGCTTAACTTAGCTGGTAGTATAAGCCTAAATTTATCGATCATATGTACCTTCAGTAAGTTGGATTCTAATAAAAGTAGTAGTAATCCCCAAAAACATGTCACCGTCCTCAAATAAAAATGTCACCGCGAAAAGAAAATGCCCACAAGGATCGATCTCCACACAGTTATTGACTGACATCTGCCATGATATAACTAGCCAGCGGTCTTCCGAAACCAAATTAAGTAGCCAAACCGCTATCATGGCAGTCCAGTTGCCACTTACGGGCAGGCACTGCTTTCTATCTTGCTTGTCAGCAGAGAGCTTTGCTTGGGGAATGTTTCCAGGAGATCTCTCACCTGCCATCTTGCGCTGCTTTGCTCCGATCGAGCAGCAAAAGGGAGACGAGGAAAGGATGGCTGGATGGGCTGATCATGATGTCTGAGGGGCAAAATTAAGCACCATGTGCCCTTGTACCCAGAAGATGAGAAGAGCATATGCTTATTTGCCTGTCAATTAAAAAGATTTGCTTGCAAGGGTAACTCTGTCCAAGATGGTGTGCAACTGTGCATCATGCTAGTTTCTGCATATCCCTTCTGGTTTCTGAACGATCATCCGATGATATATAAGATTATTTATACTACGAGCTCTTTTACGGTACCCCGGATTTAATATGAGCCGTTTATTTGTCCCGATCTAATGGCTATCATTGCTTGTTACTCCATCTCAATCTCACGGAGTAATGGGTGGAAAAATCAGGAAGTATCCCGAATTGGATGGCTAACTTGTAATTACGTTTGATTGTCAGGTCCTTGGGATTTTGATTTGCAATTAAGAAAAATAAAAAATAAAAGGTTAGTACGTCTCTTCCTTCCCGATCTATTCTAGGCGTCGGCAGAGGGGACGAGGCCGCCGCCGCCTCAACGGCGGCCACGCCGGCTGAGGGATCGAGGGCCTGAAGGGGTGAGGGGAAGAGGCCGCCAAGCCGGTTCAGGGGAAATTGCGGCCTCCGCCATGAGGGCATGTGGCTTGGCGGGCGATCCGGCGAATATGCTGCGCCTGCGGGGGAGAGGATGAGGCCGCTCGCCGGCGGAGGGGCTGGGTGGCCGCACCGGCGGATCGGATGACGGAGCCGCTCAAATGGGCCGCGGCCGGCCGAGATGTGCGTACGCAGCCTCCCTCCCCTCTCCACGACGTGTTGATTTGCCGCAGGCGGAAGCCTCCGTCGCCGGAGAGCGTCCGTATTGGGGTGCCACGCCGGCGGAGCAGACGCCGGCGACGATCTGGAGCACATCAGCGCATGTTCATTAGGCGGACCATCAGCGCAGGTTCATTAGCCGGATGATCGGCTGCGACCTGCAAGGACCGTGAAGGTGACAAGTCGTTTGGCGCTGGCTTCTTGAAATAGGTTAGCTAATATTGGATCATGTCACTTCTGCACAAATATGGCATTCCTTCCGTGATCATGGTCAGTCTCTGCAATTGGTTAATTTTGAAGTAGCGTGTATGTGTTGTTGGATGACATTTTTTTGGTATGGAAGTAATTTCTTATGTCCTTCGTAGTTGAAACTGGGATTCTATCAGGTGCAGAGTATGTCAAATTTCCTAGAATTTTGGTGTACGCATGATTAATGTCCTGATTAAGCAAGGTCAGAAGAGGGAAAACGATATCTGGTCCATAGTTTGAAAAATATAATGCACCCACTCAGTTCTGTAATAGTTGATGTTGATTATTTTTCCTATTAGATGTGATCATACTCTGCCTTATTTTGCTTCTGTACTCTGTGGAGATCTCCAAGATTAAACCGAGGCGATGGGAGAGAGGCGACGGGAGAAGGCGGCCAGCCAGCATCGACGGAGCTAGCGAGATGTCACGGTCGTCGGCGACAAAGGCGCACACCAGTTGATTTTGCAGCAAGAAAGCGCCTCGCTGGATCTCTCTTCTTGCGGCAAAGCACTGGTAAATGGGTAATTAAGTCCTCTGTTCTCCATCTCTTCCACTTGTTGATTTTGCTCTCTGTCCTCCCTTGTTCCAGCATTTTGATTTTTTTCCCTTAATTGCGAACAGACAGGAGGTGGATGTGGTTACTTTCGATGGTTTGATGCTGAGGGATGAAGTATGGAGATTTCAAGATGGTCATAGTGAGCTTCTGCCTTCCTGCGCTGAAAGCAGAGTGAATAAAAGAAGCTGCAGCATTTCGACATCATGTTGATGAGAAGAATGCCAATGTTTTGTATGCTCTAGTTGCAGGCATTGTGATGATGTGTTCCTAGTAGAGATAATAATCTGTAATGAAAATTGAGTGTACTGTGTTGAAGCAGACTTAATGCAGAATGAGATCATATGAATTTGATGTTCTATCCAGAAAGTTGGTGTCTTTACCATGACAAATTCTGGCATGCACATGTATATGCTGAAATAAGAATGCCTGGGCATATATGTCCCAAAACAAATTCTAGCAAGCATCTGAGATGCAAAACAAAATAAGCACAGCTTCATTTGCAGCAGCACTATAATGGATTGAAATAAAACAGAAAACAAACTCCAGATAAACCATTCTAACTTTGTTTTGCAAGTACCACATAATCTTGGAGATCTCCACAGAGTACAGAAGCAAAACGATTACTACCTCCGATCCATAATAAGTGTCGTTTTTGTACTAAATCAAAGACACTTATTATGGATCAGAGTACTAAATAGTTGATGTTGATTATATTTCTTATTAGATGTGATCATACTCTGGGCTGTATCAAACGTGCGTCATGTTGACCATAATCTTGCCGAGTTACTGAGGTAAGATACCCAGAAACTGCATTATTTTACACAACTGGATTTAACATTGTAGAAAATAAAGAGCATTTACTACTGAATATAACTCTTTAGGAAATAATAGAGATATATAAAACACATGAAGTAACAAATACTAGACTGGAGTAGTATGTTAAGCTCAGCACAAAAGATCTGCTGCAAATGAAGAAATAAAGAAATGATTTGACAGATGGGTAATACAGACACATGATAGTTTCCATGGATCAATACAGAGATAGTAATTTCTCAGATTATTCAACAGGTAGTATTTCTTGGGGTTGAGAGGTAGATGCCCCAGCAGCAGCAGCGTCTTCATCAGGCCTCCAGCGTCTGCTATCTAGAACTACCATCTTAAAAGCACAAAACAAAATTTCGCCGCACAAAGCAAATAACTACTTCAGTTTTCGACAAGTGCGCCTGTCATGTGTGGAATCGCCACATTCGCCGCACGATCTGTTTCGCCTCTTGTGCCCATTCGACTGCCTCAATGTCTCGTGAAATGGCTTCATTCTCTTCTTTGATGGAGCACCTTTTGTCACGATTATTGGATCTCCCCAAAAGCATTGCTTGAGCCGGAATAATGGGATGGTATAGGGCCAAATGCTGTCTCATTTGGGGTCTCATCATTCTCAATGGGGCCATCGAGAATGCTTTGCAGAAAATCCATCACCTGCTGCGAACGCTCTTCGAAGCTTTGAATAGAGCAACACTAGCCTTGTTTCGCATTTGCCAGTAACGACCCATCTCTTTTGACCACACATGTGTTTCACATTCGCCAGTAACGTCTTCTTTTCAATTCAGTGGTGCCACTAATGTACTCCTTATCGTCCAATCTCACACTAAACCCTTTTGATTTTGCATAGCTGTTGTAGTGGTCGTAACCTTCTTCAACGCTTCCAAACATCTGACTCACCATCATGTGATATTCTTCCATCTCCTCCATGCTGGAATTATAACCATCCATCTCACAAACTGACAAACCTGACATTATGAGACACCATCATCAAATTAGCACCTTTGTTCCAACATTAATAATTCCTTGTCATTGTTATCAACACGCACTAATATAATTATAAGATAGGAAGGAGTATTACATTAGAATGGAACGAGGGTTTGGGTGCGGGCAGGCAACCCGATTTCTTCCATTCTGGGGGTGCCGGTGCTGCGCCTCGTTTGGAATGTCCGCGGGGGCCATGGGGATCGGCGCAGTGGCTCGATTGGAACGGGCTGGGGGAGAAGCGGTCAGGGTGGCGTGGCGCTCGGTAGATCGGGTCAGGATGTGGCGGTGCGGCGCACTGGGGGCGCTCCGGCTGGGGGCGGCGGCGGCGCTCGGGATGGAGCCGGCGCTAGGGCAGGGGGCGCTCCGACTGGGGGTGGTGGCGGCGCTCGGGCTGGAGCAGGCGCAGTCAGGTGGCGGGGTGGCGGCGCTAGGGTTGGAGGCGAAGCACTCAGGCGGTGGCTCATGGTGCGGCTGCAGCTGCGTGGAGGCAAAGCACAGGCGGCAGCTCGTCTATCGGTCTGGTCGGACCACCGAACAGATAATCCCATCTATTTGATACAGGGGTGAAAAGACCAATGTACCCTTTTGATGTCAGCCGTTGATGCCTTTGATACTCCCAGATACGTTTTTGGAGTACCGGGCACTGTAAATTTTCTCTATACTATTTGGTAAGTACTGACATGGTGTTAGGGATGACTGCCATTATTTGAGATTCAGAACCAGGCAGACAGTAGCGGACGGACCTGAGGCAGATGAGGTAGGGAAGTACTAGCATTTATTCGCTATGCTTTTGTGGCTAACCACATCAGAGCCCCATTGAAATGCACAAGCTGTGTTCCAACTTGTTAGGGATAAGAACGTTGTAGTGGATTCAATTTATCTATGGTTCGTAAATTGGTCTTTGTTTCACTGTGGATTTTGACCCGTGGTCATGCGCGACATAAAATAAATTGTTGCTAGCTAAAATTAGTTTGCCTAAGGGAAAGATAAACTAGCCAAGCTAAACCTACAGTGCTTTTTTTTTAGCAACGACTAACCCTACAGGCTACAGTGGTAAAATAAGATTGCCAGTAATACCCATGGGGCTGGCCCATAAGTTTTGTTGGGCTTCTTTCCGGCCCAGCTTCAATTCCAGAGGCCTGACATCTTTGTTCACTTTTTTTTCACTTTTTTGGGGGTCTCAGGCTAAATTGTTTGTTGATACTGCTCAAAGCTTATTACTCTCTCCGGCCGGAATTACTTGTCGAAATATTACATGTATCTAAATGTATTTTACACATAAATATATCCGTATTTGGGCAAATTTGAGACAAGTAATACCGATCGGAGGAAGTATTATTTTTTTGCAAAGACTGAAAGCTTATTAGATTAGGTGTCAGGAATCGTCCCAGAATGTGAGTAGAAATGCAAAGCTTGACTAGCTATTTCTTTTCTTTTTTTTGCGACGACTACTAGCTATTTCTCGTGCAACTAGATCATAGAATACAAAAAATTATGCTTGGAATAGAGTTGCACTTGATATACAACTACGATGCTTATGATCGGAGGAATGTGTTCCCCCCTTAACAGTTGGTACACCAGTTCCCTTTTACATTATTTTTCAGAAAAGTGAGAGCTTTATTGATTAGTAATAATGCGTTTACAAAACAATCATCCTCGAGGATCTCAGAAACGCAAGCGGGGTTGACTAATCAAACGCCAGACGGCCGAATGGACGGTCCTGAGTTTGGTCATCGCCCACTTCAGTCGATGCTCAACACTATTTTTAGACAGTAAACAGTCCATGTAAACAAAATAGCCTTAGACATCTGTTTTAAATTTTACTAACCAGTAAACATTCAGAATACTTTCTGTCTCGGTAGTATAGTACTAAACATCAAATTAACTAAGGATTATTAATTTGGCAAGAAGCCTTGCAGTTTCTGAAAATATCATGCTTGTCTTCTTTCACATTATGGCAGAACCAAGAACCACTTTATTATCTTTCACAATAACAAGGATAGATCTACATTTATTCGACGTTACATTACTCCTGCAGCCCTGCTCCAACATGAACATCTCTCTTTGGCACTCACTTCCTGGCAATACTAGACACTTAGACAGAGCAAACTAGTAAAAGCTACTGTACCAAAACCGAAAACACTCTCGTTGAAGTTCAGCTGTGCTAGCTACTATCTGCTCTGCCCACACCAAAAATAGAGAGCAAGACCAACTAGCTAACAAACTCCACAGCTCCTATCCTTCGTCAACTGTCGAGCTAGGCTTTGATCTTCGGGCACCCGGCAACATTCTTGCTCGAGGCAAGGAATAGCGTGCACTTGTCGGCCTCCTTGCTGAAGCTTGCACCGTGAGCATGTGCCCTCGGCGATGGCAACTCCACGGCCTCCTTGTCTTCTTCCGCGATCGTGTCGAGCTTCCTCGGGAGCCTGGCGCGCCGAATGATCGACGCCAGCTTCGACGGCGTGACCTCCATCGTGATTCGGGCCACAGATTGTGCCATTGATAGCTGATGATGCTAGCAGCAGAGCTAAAACTATTCAAGCTAGCTAGATAGCTGAGATGGGCATAGACAAGGAGGAGGGGAGCGAGAGTAGAATGAGAAGAGAGGAAGCTCAAAGGGGTGCTTTATATAGACTGTGTTATCTGGTAACTTCTGTGTTCCTTCCTCTGGGAGTGTGTTTTGCACATGAGAGAATTTCAGGACTGGGCTGCGTCTGGAAAGTTTCTTTCGGAGGAATGAATGAGCTGAAAGTGAAGTAAACGGTGAGCATCAATCAGTCAGAGATCCAAGAGGGCAGGATATCCAACTGATGTGGTTATGCCACGTGTGACGTTTTGGCAGTACATACTGATATTATGCCGAATGAACTGTTGCAGCCGTACAAGTGTCCGATCCTAGAAAAAGATGGGGTTGATACTTTTTCAGGTACTTTTCGACATACATGGAATGGGAGAAGAATAATCGCAAAAATGCTTCTATATTTTTTTGTCAGAAACATAGCTACTTGAATTGTTGTGTAGAGTAATTAAATTCAGAGAAAGTAAATTTGAATTACATCTCTTTGGCTTATTTTTATTTTTATATAATAAGACCTGAAGAACATCTCACTGGTATAGTTGTATTCCTCTCAAAATATTTTGCTTGCATTATTAACAAAATAAAACATTTCCCTCTCTAAAAAGGAAGAGGAGATAACCAATAAAGAAAGAAAATATCCTCCAAAACAAATTCAAATTCAAAGTGCTTGATAACCATGTCATGTTTATTTACTCATAATAAGAAAACTTAATTTTCCTCGCAGAAAACTCGCTTTATAACCATGCCAAATTTATTGACCCATCTTAATTTGATCCTTTTTTTCAAATCACTACACTGTTTTAGAACTTCAGAAAGCATGTTGCATGCTTGCACCACCAATATTTACACAAGATATAATTTGACAGGTCGCTAATTTGTCCACAACACATATGAATATACGTCCCGTGAAAAATACCAACTGCACACACAACCGTTACATTATTATTGTTGTTTTTCACAATATTAATTTATTTCCAGGGGCTAGAGAATGTACTAGGAAGTGTACGGACGGTGCTGCCAAGGTATCCTGGCGGCGAGGGCAGCCGCACGGCGACACAAGAGGTTGTTATCTTCAGCTTTTGGTGATGAATGAGCAGACCAAGACAGATTTGCAAAAGGTGTTTTTTCGAACTTCCTATCCACCGGTGCCAGAGGTTGCCACGTCCATTCATATGGCCATCTGTGTGTTTGTTCTGGCTTTTGTGCATCACCAAGAGACTATATGTACATGATACATTTTTATGAAGAAGTTGTATGCATGATCAGAGTGGCTAGTGTTCAAAGCATTTCAGAGCTTTTTCTTGAGCAAATCCTGAGTTCATAAATCTAGGTCGAAAGTTGAAAGAAATATCTCGATAAAATAAGCGAAGGTTATATATAGCGGGTGACAGTCTTAGGGTGTTGCTTTGGCACTGTTTCTTGCTTTCTCGTGTTTTTTTTATAGCAGATCATAAAATGATTCAACAAGACATAACATGGTTCACCAACCGTAAGCATACATTCATGCAGTGGCGGATCCACCAATATGACTAGTGCCAAACCTAAACTTATACATTCTTCCAAAGTATATATGTGTATTTGTGTATGAATTAATCAAATTTTGAATACGGAGTATTACCCATTGGTTCTGCTGCCACACCTAATTTTCTAATTTTGTTTTACAGGTCTTCTACTGCATTCATGAAGGCTTGAACGAGAAAGAAGAAGATAGAAAACCATTTGACCTTGGGCACATGGTACAGTGACTGATCACCATTGGCAGCATTATGTGTATGTGCCACCATTGATGTGGCATTCCAACCCCTGCCGTTAAATAGGCAGATCAGCATCAATCATCTATCATCGATGGCTCAACGCACGTTCGACAGCGGGACAGCCCGGGCAAGCTACAGCGGCACAAAATAGCCACCAAATGCTTGACGATGGCCGTGCCCGACAATTGCTAAAGGAAAAGATAATACTACTTCCTTCCAAATATATAAGGTTAAAAAATATAAGGCTGATACAGAATCTTAATCAAATTTTGAGAAGCAATTATACCAGCTATATGAGGTCATTGGATCAGTAAAAAAAATTCTAATGATATTCTACAAATGTTTTGAATATTATTATTGGCGGCGTATCCGGTGAAAATCTTCATTCGGTGCAAACCGTGCAAACTTCATAAAAACCATGTTTAAAAGTTTCAAAAAAATTCTACAAAAATACCATATGTTGGGAGTGTGATGTTCTACAAACCTGCAAAATTTCAAGTTCAAAGTCAAAATCATTTGGAAGGGATTAAAAAGAAAAATTTACAATGAATAGTGTCAGACAAAAGATCACTATTCATGCAGAATTTGTTTTTTCGCTGCTACCAAATGCCATTGAGTTTGGACTTGAAAATTTTCACATATATAAAACATCACTTTTCTAACATATGTAATTTTGTCGAGAATTTTTTGAACCTTTTTCGATGTAGTTTTCACAGTTTGCACCGTAGAGTTGGTTTTCACCGGATATTTTGCCATTATTATTTATCAAAATTTGACATAAAATTTCATACCGGCCTTGTATATTTAGAAGGAGGGAATACAATCTGGTGGCACATCAGCCGCCACACAGATTCAACGGTTGCAATGAATTCACGCGTAAACAAAACAATTTACAAGTAGCAAAACTGTAAAGTCATACTATATGTTTTCAAAATCCAAACTAATTAGGCCAGGTTTGGTATTGAATTGGATTATTTCAACCAGCTTTTGCCCTCTCTTTGCTAACCAATTTTTTAATATTCATTTTTCCACAACAGATTATAAAATAATTTTAATAGATCACAGTTCAGTAACCACAAACAGAACTCAAGTGCTTAAGATGGAAAATGACTGATCATCAGTAACAAAAGGGGAAACGATATTTTGATATGAAAACAGTGATACTATGAAACGGTTCATGGCCCAAAAAGATTCGAAGAGGCAGCAATTAAGACAGGGCGCTGCAGCATGTTGTTGTCAAGCAGGATTAGCAGGATCTAGCACATGATTTAGCCGGTGATGTGAGCTTGACAGATCTTTGTTCTTCAGGGTGTCAGAAAATTTATTCAGGCTAAGCATTTATAAAGAAGCTGAAAGATTAGTTTTAAGATATACTATATGGCAGTGTATCAGAATAAGCATGGAATAATCATCCAAGGAGAATAAAACTTGGAAGATATTCCTTGTTCATGCACATGCTTCACCATAAAATTCTGAATTAACACATGCGTTCAGTTGCTGTGGCTAAAATTTATGATGAAGATGAACCAGAATACTTTGTTGATTTATCATGTTAACATATGTTGTTGATGAACCACATCAACATATTCTCATCTTAGCTGTTCATTTGAAATGGTCAAGCAAAATCTGGAGGCAGCTCCAGATTGGACGTCAGAAATTCCAGTAGAAGGATTTTTTAGGTCTGACATTTCCTTTTCACCGTGACTTTTAACAATTTGCCCTAGAGAGTAAGGAGAGAACAGTAACATCAAACAGTATATATCAATTTCATGAATATCTGTCGCAACAGTGTATCTCGATTTGAAGAACAGTATATCAGAATTCAGAGAAACACTAGAACGATCATATAAAATGTCAGCACCTAGACTTGTGGAATTAATAACAGTCATATCTTAATTTCAATGCAGATAATAAGCTAACTTGTGATATACCTATAATAATTATCATGAATAGTCAATGGCAGTATGTACTCAAGAGAAAAGGTATACTTGGACAAAATTCAATACTGGTTAAAAACTGTTATTGCTGGAGTTGCAACTCAAAGAGATAGAAGTTTCAGCATAGTCAAATAAAATCAGAATATCCATTACAACTCTTAAGTAAGAAAAGGGGTTAAAAAAAGTACTGATATGAAAGTCTGATTTTTTTTCCCTCTTTTGAATTTGATAATCGATAAGATATGATAGATATCTGCGAAACCTCATATTTGATAAACACAAATTGCTGTAATCCTCGCAGAGCATTTTAAATTGGTTGCACATGTGGTTAGTATTTGTCTGTACCAGATGCAGCTGCAATCAACCGAAGATATAAGCATAACTTACCCGACAAACCATCGGCAGTTATGTCACTGGAATCCACCATTGACTTTTGTTCTTAACTCATTTCCCACTTAACAGGCAAGGCTAGACAGAAACATCATTCAGGGGAGTTGTATTGGCATTTAGAGAATACTACAAGTCCTTTCGTATAGGAAACACCATCATAAGTTTTACTAGAAGAAAATATACACCAACAATCAGAAATGTCAAGTTGCAAAATTTAGTTCTCGCTTATCTTTAAAAGAAACAAAATTTAAATCTCCATCATCCTCTTCCTCGTAATCATCTTCATCTTCATCCTCCTCATCAAAATGACTGCTCCCAGCTCCATTGCTACCATTTAGATCATATGCTGTGCATGCACCATTCAATGAAACGTGATGCCCAGCATCAGTTCGTCCACCTTCATGCTCATCAGCACCATCCTTATCTAAACCAGAGGTCATTCCACTGGGTTTTACTTCAAGCTGAATTGCACCATTCCCCGTCAACTCATTAGCTTCTTGTTGTTCTTCAGGTGTTTTGGCAAGCGAAAGTAGGATGTTTTTTGCTTTCTTGTCTGGCGGGTATCCACGCGTTTCCATTTCATTGAACCAAATGACAGCATTTCCAAAATCGGAGTTCCTGCCATGTACATCCATGATGGTAGTAAAGATGGTTTGGTTGGGTTCAACACCCTGCATCCGCATTCTCTCGTACACTCGCATTACTTTCTCAACATTATCTAACTTCGAGTAGCCTTTCATCAGAGTTCCATAAACAACAACATTTGGCCTCAAACCATCCTCTTTAATCCGACGGAAAAATTTCTCAGCACCATCCATGTCAGAAGCATTTACATAAGCTAAGAGCATTGTTGTGTAAGAGCAGAGATCAGGTTCAACCCTGCAAAATCAAACATTGTGATCAGATAAGAAACCATCAGTTACACTTCTTTCTGAAATTTAAATTGAACAATAGAAGTTGTACCTGTGTCTTCTCATAGTCTTGAAAACTGTTTGAGCCTCTTCTACCAATCCAGATATCGCAAATGCATCAAGCAGAATATTATATGATTTGCGTGTTGGCCTGGAAAAATAGCACCGATGAAAATCGTCATAGCAAATATTAATATACCTCTTGTGAGAAAACATTGATCTCAAGACTTAGGACACCTCTTTAATGTGTTTACATTGCAAAGTACAAAATATATTTTCAGGGGTGTATCAAGTTCTCATGAACCAAGTTTTGTCAAAAGCGTGTTTAGGAAGCCCAACCGCTAAAGAACAAGATCTCTCTGGTATTTAGGGAAGGGTGTAACTTAGAAATATAGTTTAGTCAAACGAGATTGCTGGATGAGTAAATCATGTTAATTTTGTGAGAAGAGGAGAGGATTGAGCTTTGTTTTCGATTAATGTTGCTGGCTGAGGCAACTCATATTGCTTTTCCTTTACCATCACCCACTAGCGTGTCCCATATGTTGGGATGGTGGCTACATGGATTGGGGAGAGAGCTATTGCTATTTGTTAGATTATTTGGCTATGCTGTAAAAATGTAACTTTTGACAAGCAAGTCTTCTGTCCCCCAAATCAGGCGGTCTTCAGTTTACTGTGGTATGGGTGCCCTTGCAGAACTTGGAGTTCAAGAATGTATGGTCGAGGGGAATAAACAGTTGGAGGTCGTGGTGATGGTGCTGCTATCCTGCTAGTGCAGCAGATCTAGTGATTATAACAGCTCATGAGCTTAAACAGATAGGCTCATGGGTTTGACGAACGAAACTTGCCAAAAACTACAATCATTATTACACAAGTTCCGCAATGACCGGGTTTCAAGTCTAAACATATTGAAAGGAAAATGAACCTGATTCCAGCATCAAGCATCTCCTCAAACACTGCTGATGCTTCTTCTTCCCTCCTAGCTTTCCCATAAGCTTTGATGAGCAGGGAATAACTTACAACATCTGGTTTTAGTCCGGCTCTTTGCATCTATTATGGTTTTTGTTAGCGAAGACAACAAAATAAGAAACAAGTATATATCTTCAACTCTGTAGCAGGAAACCATGCACTGATTGTGCAGTTAAGCTGGGGAAGTACCTGGTCATAAATACTAGAAACTTCCTTGTAGTCTCCTTCAAACGACATCAAACTATTAAAAGTAACTGTAGACTGTGGGATTCCTCTCTCGGACATCTGTGCGAATAGCTTACGTGCCTGGGCATAGTCCCCAGATTTCTTGTACATATAAATCATCATGTGAAACATCTTCTGGTCTGGCTTAAAAAAGGTTCTTTTCTCACTAAGAAGGTCCTCAAATATAGCTTCGGCTTCCTTATATTTATCCCCCTGTCAGCAACCACCAATATATTTGTTATGGGCGAAGGTACAGTAGTTCAAGGAACTGCTATAATTATGAGAAATTATTGAAAGTGATGTTACTAAATTACAAAGAGTTGTACAAGAGATGGGATCATGGGAACTTTGTATAACAGGCTGTGCAGAGCTATGTAGCAGAATGGCCAAAGTATCAACAACTAAGGGGTAACAAAGAGAAGAGTTCAATAAGACTATATATGATTTGAAATCTTGTATAAGCAAGACCACTAATACACACAAATAAACAAATATCTACCAGACCTATAAATCTGGTCTTTGCTCGTTAGGGGATCAAGCTCCCACATTGATTAAAAAACATCAAGTCACAGGCATTTTTTCATGTCAACAATTGCAAGTTTGAAACCAACAAATCCCAAGCCCAACTTGCACCAGAATGTGTGTCATTCTCTCTAGCCCAAGGGTGTCAACAGGACTCTGATGATTGGTCCCAAACCCATTCAAACTAGGGTGTCACAGCTACTGCATTGCAACCTTGATCTTGCCTGTTTGGTCTTAGAAAATAGTAAAAGGGTTCCATGTGACAGCAAAAACCAGCTCGACATGCTTGATATGATGATATCTTTGTTAACAAAAAAGACTGTACTGAAGAGGCCATTGATGCCTGGAGGCACTTCGAAGACTTAAAGTGCAAAAATGCCAGGTGATGGCCACAGGTGACGTCAGCATCATATGCCATTTATGCTTGAGCTATTACAGCATGTTACAGACCAAACTAATTTAAATGATGTACAAGGGTTCCATTCAATTGGTAATCTTTTAGTTGGAAGCATCTTGTGACTCTCAACAGCATGTAATATTGAGAGAACAAGTACAACAGCACCAAGACCCATGGATTTTTTGCAAGGCAAAACAAGCATGTGCTCTGCGTAGGTAATGACAATGCCAACAATACTATCATACCATGTTAGAAACATAATTTTATTCTGCAAAGCCTTCTGCTGAAGGATTGACTTTTGAGCACTTATTTACATAAGTAGAATATTTTGGCTAATTATACAAAAATGGGTTCACAACAAAATATTCACAGAATCATGGTATATCAGAATACTAGATAAAAGTAGTAGAACAATTTGTGACCAGTAAATTTGAAAAAGGAGTAACCATTAAATATGGGGTTACTTCCTCATAGATTCAAGTAGCTGAAGCAAAAAAAATCCGAAAAAGAGGATAACCCCCGGCTTCAGTAGCCGGAGCATTGGACTATATAGAACTTATGAGGCCAATCAAATGCTCACCTCAACGAGAGATTTCAAAATGATTTGATATGTAATAGGTGATGGTTCAGGGCCTGATGTCTGCATCCTATGAAATACTGCCTCAGCCTTCCGGTACTGCTTGGCTCTTCCATAGGCTTCCATCAGAGCAGTCTGAGATATGACAGTCGGACGGTAACCTTTCTTGTTCATGTACTTTAGGACCCTTTCTGCCCTACTAAAATCTCCCAACTTACCGTAAGCCGTGACAAGCATCAAGAAGTCCATCTCACTAAAGTCCCACCAATGTTGTGTTCGAAGCCATTCGAGAATCTGAAGAAAAGAAAACATAGAAATTAATATTTTTTTTTGCCAAAATTTGTCAGAGCATGTTGCTCTATCGATTAAGGAGTCGCAGGTAGAGTTTCATATTCGGTAATATGCTGCAAGTGAACATACCTCGCTGACCAGATTCCATTTCTTAAGCTGTTTGAAGCGCACAAGAGTCCCAAGAACAGCATCCCTTGGCAGTGGCTCCTTCGTGCTTCGTTGAGTCTTCAGGATTGATACAGCTGATCCTGACTCCTCTATCTCGTTCATCATTCTCCTCCAATTCTTTTGTTTTGCCTCATCAGCAGCATCTGTGAAGACCTCTTCTTTCTTCTTCCGCACAAACTTTCTCGTTGCAAACATTCCTTGGCAAACAACCTCAAGCCTTCGATTGCTCTTGATCTTCACATTGTAAACAAGCGAACCACAGGATACTTTTGCATTGCTGACACCAAAAAACAGGTTCCACATAGATTAAAACAAGGAAACAACCACCAGGTCAGAAAAACAGAAAAGTGCAATATCGGTGCATCAGGTACAATGAGGTAGAAGCAGATTATTGTTCACCAAGAATCATATAGAAATAATACTTGTAAATATGACATGAGATTCTCTAATGCAGCTTGTACATATGCACCCTCTGGCTCTGCAGTTCACATGCCCGAAGGCTGCAGGTAGCAATGCATTTCCCATACTTTTTTTTCTTTCACGCAAAATGCAAATGACATCACCAGACGTTTGACTCAAGAATGGGCACTTTCCTACTTCCCCAAAACTTAGAAATAACTGCAACGTTCACTGCTGAAAGTTTCGCCTGAACCGGGCCTCTATTCCCAAAATTGGAGCATAAATTACATGTTGCTAGGAGAACAACGCTCCATAAAACCACCCGCAGAGCCAAAACCACAGATTAGGCACGCATTAGGAGCAGAATTAACAAGCCCGATTAACAACGGATTCGCAGACAAGCACAAGGAACCCCCTCTAAGCTAAACTAACCGCCAAATCCTTCAGAGACCACAGGCGGGAAGCCGCAGAGGGGAGCAAGCAAGCAACCAGCTCTCCGAGCACTCGACGGCAGACGCAGTTGTTGGTACTACACTACTACCGACCGGCGAGGCTTTTGGGGAGCAAATGATTATTAGCCGAGGAGGAAGAGGGAGCGCGGGCTAGTGGTAGTACGTACCAGAGGCCGGAGGAGAAGGAGAGCGGGGACTGCGAGCCGAGCGTACCCATGGCCGCCTCCATGGCCCGCGCGCGCGCGAGCTCGAAGCAGCGGGGGCGGGAGCCTTATCGGCAGAGGAGAACCTCTCCTTGCTGCTTAAACCCCTCTCCTCTCTCTGTCCATCTCTCTCACTCCCTCTGTCTCCGGATGAGGAGGAGGAAGAGATCTTTTTGAGGAGCGCATTCTTGGGCCCGTCTAGGTTCCGTCCGGCCCATTTGGATATTTACGACGCAGGCCAGGCCCACCGGACCGTGCGGCAGCCCATTTGGACGCTGTTTCTGATGGGTGACTGGTGACCCTCTGGGAGTCTGGGTGCAGCGTCGTCTGATTAATATTCTCAAAAAAGTGCCCTAAAAAAATATTCTCAAAAAAGAAAAGACAATGAAGAATGATCTTCATCTGACACCGTGGATATCGATACTTTTTGGTAGTATAATAAAGTTAATCAAACTGAGTAATATCCGGAACTGGAATAGGAGTGCTCAAGAGGATGATCGGTTCGACGAGATATGTTGATACAGACCGTGTGATACGCCTTGCCTTATTAAAGAAAACCGTGATTATGCCACTACAAAAATTAAATTAAATAAATGAGATTTTTACTGTGCCTCCGTACTCAATTATTTTTTTAAAAGAGATCGGAAGCCGCATATATTTCGGCGTTTTCCCGGAGGACACGTGCGTGCAGCACGAGATCCGCTCCGCTACCTACCACACCGCTGCCCCGTCTCTATAGTCTATCCTCACTCCCTTGGCGAAGCTGCTGGAAGTGGGAGAAGAAGCCTCCAGAGCGTGAGCGGCGTGGAAGCGGATCGAACCCGAATCGAATCAAGGAGTCGCGTCGCGGCCGGCGGCCGAGTTTCCGAGGTGAAGGTCTCCAAAACCCGTCCACCCCCCTCGTGATTTCACGCGCGGGGATTCATGGCCGCATAGCATGGTCTCTGATTTCTTCGGGGGGGGGGGGGGGGGGGGGGTTTGTGTGTGGCGAATTTCGGATTAATCTGTTCGTTGTTCATCCCCTTTGATCATCCTGTTCCTCGCTGGATGTATGGGAAGTAATTTGATTCGATCGATCTGTTCCAACTTCCAACTCGCTGTTTTGTGCCTTGACATGAGGCGCGCGAAAAAAAGTAAGAAAGTATAAACGCGGTTTACCGGGGAGGGGAACGAGCGCCGGAGAAGGGTGACTTCGGGAGATCGAGCGGTTCCCAAACCCTAGCGGGCCTGCCGGGGCCGGCGGCGGCGGTTGGAGGCAGGGCGAGTAGAGTAGTGCTCTCCCTCTCCCGTGCCGTGCATCTAGTCCCCTCCCAAACGTAGCACGGAGTGGTGTGTTACCGCCGGCGTGCTCGCGAGGCTGGTCGGTGCGGGATCTGGTGGCTCGCTCCGACGGCGAACGGCATGGCGCTCTTGGTGCCTGGGCTACAGAGCGAGGTGGTATGGAGAGCCCAGCCAGCAGTCAGTGTTTCTCCCGGCGTCCTTTTTGTTGGCAGTGAGGCTACCACGCCCTTGAGCCCTGCTGTTTACTCGTGAGGAAAACAGCGATTTGTTTTGTAGGAGTAATGTTTCTGATAAGCAGTGTCGGTGTTAGACTAAATTTTTGTTTTCGAAACAACAGAATTGACTCGCTGAATAGTCAACAGAGACATGCCTTCTTGACTGACATGCTTCTGAAGTATTCTGATTTTCTTTCTTTTTCTCATGATTAACCCTGTTACATGTTTCCTTGCTCTGATCATCAAACACACAACTTTGACGGCAGGGATGGCGACCGGTAGTGAAGCCGCAAAGTCGGCAGAGGCTGTGCTGGAGTGGCCTAAGCAGGACAAGAAGAGGATGTTGCATGCTGTTTACCGCGTCGGGGATTTGGAGAGCACCATTAAGTATGTTGTTGTGCTTTCGTGAACGGTCATACTTGCAGTATCGATACTTAGTATGTCTCTGCTGATGCGAACGAGATGATTCTTGCAGGTGTTACACGGAATGCTTTGGGATGAAATTGTTGAGGAAAAGAGATGTTCCTGAAGAGAAGTACACCAATGCATTTCTTGGGTTTGGACCTGAGGACACCAACTTTGCATTGGAACTGACATACAGTATGTACTACATTGTTCCACTTATATTTTGATTTTGACATATTCGGTTCAGTACTTGTAGTTGATGTATGTTTAACAGATTAACCTTGATAAGAAAATTGAGGGGAAGTTATATAAGCTACCCTTTACATACAAACCGATTAACTTTCTAGTAGGATTATATTGTCATTTTATTTTTACTTCTTGGCATGCTAATATGTGCATTATTGTTTAACGTAGATTATGGTGTTGACAAGTATGACATTGGAGAAGGCTTTGGGCATTTTGCCATAGCAAACGAGGATGTATGTATTAGTTATGAGCATTATCTTATTATTCATGTTGCATATTCGTGCCTATATGACATCATGGATGCAAATGTAGGTGTACAAGTTGGCTGAAACAATTAAGTCCAAGTCTTGTTGCACGATCACCCGTGAACCTGGTCCTGTGAAAGGAGGATCCACTGTGATTGCTTTTGCAAAGGACCCAGATGGTTACATGTTTGAGCTTATCCAGAGGGGTCCGACACCTGAGCCTCTCTGCCAAGTTATGCTTCGTGTTGGCGACCTTGATCGTTCTATCAAGTTTTATGAGAAGGTATTTTATCCAGTGGATGGCTTGAAGTTATCCCAGAAGTTAGAATTGCTCAAGTTTTTTATTGTCTGTATTCAATGGAATAGTAGTTTCCAATTTATTAATTTTTGGTGCAGGCCCTTGGGATGAAGCTCCTAAGGAAGAAAGATGTACCTGACTATAAGGTATGTACACTTGTTTGGAGCTAGACATAGTTTGTTAGATCGGAAGTGCCAAGACACATGGCCATCATTGCTTAGATGTTATTTGTTCTTTGAATTTCATAGACTAAACAGATTGTGACTCGTGCAGTATACCATTGCCATGCTGGGTTATGATGAGGAAGATAAGACAACTGTTATAGAGTTGACATACAATTATGGTGTAACAGAATATAACAAGGGCAATGCATACGCTCAGGTTTTGTCAAACTTACTTGTGGCAGTAGTTCTCTCTGTTACATTTAGCATTTCTAATGAGTGTGCTATCTAACTGCAGGTTGCTATTGGCACCGATGATGTGTACAAGAGTGCTGAGGCTGTTGAACTGGTAACCAAAGAACTAGGAGGAAAGATCCTGCGGCAGCCAGGTCCACTGCCAGGGCTCAACACGAAAATTACCTCTTTCCTTGACCCAGATGGCTGGAAAGTGGTATGTCTTCTTTCTACTTTGCCTGCATATATATATATATATATATTTAAGTATAATACTTCTTACGGATGCTGCTTGGTTGAATATTTTTTGTTCCTAACTAAATGACTTAATTAAAGAAAAAAAGGAGATGTAGTCAATTGACTTACATAGTCATAGAGGATGATGTCGATTAGTTGTTTCCTTTTTAGAAGCTACTCACTGCCAGTTACTACTCTTGATAGCATTAGCACCCATGAAGCCAGTTTGTAAGATAGATCGTCTTTAAATGCTTGTATTGGGAGTTTGAAACTATAGTTCTTCTACTTGTGTCCCTTTCCTCGTCATATATTGTTTAGATACTATGGACTATAAGCTTGTCCCTTTTGAGGCACCTCCTACTTAATTGCGAGAACACAATGAAAGAGAGTTGTCATCCTAGGTGTGAGTAAAGTAAAACTCACTCCGATCCATAGTAAGTGTTGGTGCATTGGATTTAGTACAAAGTTGTACTAACTTTGTACTAAATCCAAGACACTTATTATGGATCAGAGGGAGTAATAGATGGAACCCCAACTCAAACCTTGTGTGGGGCATCGATGTCATGCTGCGCATGATTGTGTAACGGTCGTATACCGCATTGCATGCATCATTACCAACTGATCCCATGTTGCTGGTGAGAATGAATTATCTTCCTTGGTAGCCAGCAAACGACGCCACAGCAGTATCAGCGTGCTACTGATGTTCTTCTTCTTGTGTTGTATAGGTTCTGGTTGATCATGCCGACTTCCTCAAGGAACTCCACTGAAGATCAGCAGTTTCGCCGGGGCTCTAATGTCACGAGGAGGCATGCCTTGTGTAGCAATACAGGTCTGCGTTGTAATAAACTTGGGTACACTAGTTTCCCCGGGTCGACGAACAAACAGGAAATAAACGCCGGTTACCGATACCGTGCTTCTCCCTAGTTAGGTTTAGGTCTGGCTGCTTGGAACTTGCTCTGTGTGCTATATATGGTCGTTGGATATGAGTGCTGAATGCTGAGATTGACCAGTTTACGCAGAGTTCCGTGTTCTTTCTGATCTGTTCTTCGTGTTGAGAAGCGTTGCCCCCTGATTTTGTTTTATTAGCATACACCTACGTCGTGAGCCGACTCATGGTGCTGATCGCTGCGGTAATTTATAGCCACCGTTGTGCTCAGGTGTAGACTACACAGTGTAGTAGTCTTGACTTTTTTTTTGACCAAATGTAGTACTAGTCTGACTTGTTTATACACGAACTTGTCCACTGGGCCATTGGAAGTACGACACGGTTCATGCTGACGGCGTAAAATTCAGATGCTGGCAAGCAGAAAACTGCTAGGGTGAGTGAAAACTAGAAAACCACCCCTTATCATGCTTGTTCTGTATACTTCTGTATTAGTGTGACAAGTTGAACTTTTGGATTTGCGCCCTCTATTCGCCCAGTTTTTATATACGGCTCGGTTACAGCAAAACACCAACACCAGTCACAACAATACAACACCAATCTGCACCCTCTTCATATATCTCCAAGAGGCCAAGGGGCTCGTCTGTCTGTGCGCTCATCAGAGGAAGTAGCCCGCTTCCAATTTTTTTTTCCCAAATATGAATGTATCTACGTAATAGAGTAATTTGCACACAGCTTTCAGTTACACAATCTGACTGACGAATCACACAATCCACAAGTAACTCGATCCACCGCTCGAGCAGCAGAAAAACATCAAAAGGATATGGTTTCGGATATTTCGAGCCCGAATTACTGATACACACGGGCCTTTCTCCGGGCTCCGGCGCCGCGCGGGCCTCACTCCTCGGCGTCGCCGTGCGCGCCCTCCGTCGGCGGACTCTTGTCCGTCCCTCCGCCGGAGCCGGCGCCGCCGCGGTGGTCCTTGGCGTTGTCCCTTAGGGCTCGCTGCTTCTCCTCCTCGGCGGCGCGCACCCGCTGCTGCTTCTTCACCTCGGCCGCCTCCCAGTTGACCTCGGCGGCTTCCCGGTGGCCCGACGTGTACGCCGCCGCCTTGTCCACCTGCCCCTGCACCGCCGCCCGCGCCTTCTCCACCCGCGCGCGCGCCGAAGCCCCCGCGTTCGCCGCCGCCTCCTTCCCCGACTCCATCTGATCTTCTCTTCAGACTTGATTTTTATTGGCTATCTGCCGGGACGATCCAGACCAAGTTTAATTGCTGCTGCTGCTGCCTTGTGGGCTTTGGATCAGGGAGCTTTTATAGAGAGCGGCGGCGCCATGGATCCATCCACTGGGCAGGGTTGCCTGCCTGTGGCCATGACGCGTGCGGATGCGGACGTGGGAGGGCGCCTAGAGGAGTAGAGGGTGGCCACGGACCACGGTGAGGTGTCCGGACACGTGCCCAATAGCTAGCAGTTGTCGCTATTCAATTACTGTATCTCTCAGGATCCGTGTCTTGACAGTAACGTGGATCCACAGCTGGTTAGTTGCGGCCGTGTCATCTTACATCATCTCGTTCGGTTATATATACATGCCTCAGGCATATATGTTGGTTAATTTGCACATTGACATATACAAAAAGTTGGTTTATATACTCCTTCCGTTTCATATCAAGTGTAGAAATATTACATGTACCTAGATGTATTATAAACGAATTTTAATATATAGATACGTCCAGTTTTGAGTCACTCGGCCGGTATGGAACCGAGGGAGTATTAGGCTCTCATTCTACTCTCTTAAGCCCATTCTTGCTCGCCCCTGCCGCGCTAGCCACCGACCATTGCCTCTTCTTTGCTGACCCTCGATATTGAACCAAGTACCAACTAATATAACTATGCACTTCTTGGAAAATTTTGAGTCACACTGTATGGGACGGAGGAGGGAGTATATGTAATGCATCGCGTTCTTAATTCTATGTCACACTAGCTAACCAAGGGACACCACATCAAACAGTATGCAATGATCGGACCTTGCATTATTTCACGTATAACAGTACAGCCTTGTACATATTCATGGCACACGCAGCTCCACATGCACATCAGGGCCTAATAGACATCCTTTGCTAGGGATTTCTATGCCCAAGCCCAAGCCAGGACTCCATATCCTCAAACCTGTGCTGTTTTATTTTGACGTAGTGGTACATAATTCGTGCAAGGCCCGATGCTTTAGTTTTAGTTAAACTGTGAAGCTGTAGCTTACGGGTCCTCCGCGGGCACCCATGTGAGAGTTATTTCGGCCCTACATGTGTCAAGAAAGAAAATGGTTAGCCAGTAATTATTTTCATACTAGTGAAAGAAAATAAAAAACAGGTTCAGCTTGTACGAATTATAAACTGAAAAAGGGAAGAGCAAGTCATAAAACCGTTACTAGTACCTTATACAATAATGTGTTCGGATTCAAACAAGTCCCAATATAGCTGCAGTGCAGTAACTGTACATTTGATCAAATATGTTCAAAAAGGCGATTCTCACATTCAAGGAATAAGCGGCCATCATGAAGAAGTTTTTTTTTTCTCCAGACGAATTCAGGGTACTCTAAGAATATTATTTGAAGTCTGAGATTGGGTGCAACCAAACCATTTTTGTTTTTACCAAATAAATGTTCCACATTACTTTTATAAAATAAATGTTCCGTAACAACCATACTATGATTGAGTACGTAGTTTGGAAATGCGAAAATTATACACCCTCCGCTGGATCTGAGGGAGTAGTAGTATGATTGTGGAGCAATACTTTCACACAATTAATTAAATTTTTATTAAGAAAATCTGATACTGAAATATATAGTGGCCGGTTATGCATATATATCGTTAATTTAAAATAAATAAATTGAAACATCACAAGACATATTGTTTGTTTTACAGGATAATTAACGGGAAAAAAGGTTTACTACTTTCATTTCACCTGCGGCACTTGTGGTCCGTTAACACGGTTTCCGCTGAAAAAAGAGCCACCGCCAAATCTTGCGCCGGTTATACCAGCGTTCGGAGTGTTGCCCACACCACCATGATTCTGTAATATTGGAATTAAGGCCAGATCTGTGAGCAAATCTCATAGAACAACCAACCAAATATATAGTTACCAGCTTTACCTGCGTGTTCATGACACCCTGCTGGTTCTTGCCTTGCATCATGTAACTCATCCGAGCACTGTTCCCGTTGGCAGCCATCTTGGTGTTATGTGTATGATCCTTGGGTTGAAGGCCTCTGGTTGTTGCCTGGTGCACTAGCTGGCTCTTGAGTTCATGGTGGCAGAATTGATGTGCTTTTATAGGGTGAAAATGAATCTACCTCCTGCGGGGTGGAGCATGCGATTCACCTTAGTGGCTTCTGCCTGAAAATGCACTGAGCATCCAAGATGCTTGTATACAGATCGACTTCTACCTATACTTTCAACTGCAGGCAAACATAGATCGTCTCGTCAGCAGGATAGAAAAAGGAGCCCTAGCCGCCACCCACCGCCGCTTCGATCAGATCGATCTCGTCTCCGGCCGGCTGGCCGGCCCGGCCGAGGAACGAGGTCCCTACTTTTTTTATGTTTAGTGTTTTAGTATGTCTTCAAAAATTAGGGTTTGGTTAATCGGCAGCCGAACTATGGTGGTGATGGCAGCACTGTGCGGGTCAATAATAAGGTTTTTCCGATTCCTCATCCACCTCGTCGACGGCGATCCTGCCGGTGGCGGTGAGGAGCGCGGGATGGTTGGTCGCTACTCTTCTGGAGTGGTGGATCTGGTTTTGTGTTTGTGCTTTGCAGGTCGTCTACGTGTATCGCTTTATTGGTTTTCTTTTTTTCGATCCATGAGACTCTGTCAGCTTCGACCTCACCGTGGAGTTAGTGCGTTCAGGTCTTCTTGGATCCGTCTGGCCGGATCTAGGATGGTCATCCAACCCTCTTTGTCTTCTTCTTCTCTGGGACGGTGGTCTGTTTCTCAGATCACTGTCGCCGGCGTCTTCTGGCTCCGACTGACGACTTCCCGGCTGCTACTTCAACAACAGTTTCCTGGCTCCGACATGGTTCGAAGGTCCAAAGGCAGCATCGAGTTTCGCTCACGGCGCGCCACTGTGTGTGAAGGGAGCCTACAGTTATTCTCAAGCCCTGATGTTTGCCCTTGATTGATCCTTAATACTTTTGGAAAACAACTTACTATTATCATTAGCTCAGTCAAATGAGGAATAAGCAAATAAGCTTCTTCTTTCCTGATTGCCGAAAAAAGAAGCTTACTCCTAGGACCATCAGATTCATTTGATTCTGATCACCAGCATTCGAAATTTAAGCATCCGCAAAATCTAGACTATACGTATGGGCCTTCTAATGGATGTCTCCTGTCTTCCCTCTTCGAGAGGTTCCCCGAACTCTATAAATTAAGGACACATCAGACTTGAATTTGCATATCACTTGGAGTAAATAAAAATGATATGTAAATTTATCCCAAAAATCTCAAATTTGACATGGAATCATATTATGGCTTACTATCATAAATTTTTTAATATGATTGCAGAAAATTCTAAGTACACAATGTTCACAAGTGGAGAGATATGTTGAGGAGTTTCATAACTCTCAATTTTGCACTCCATGGAAAGAAATATTTATTATTTTCGGTTGATTTTTTTTACTAAACCATCCTTTCATCTTTATATTCCAAATGCGAACTCACATAGCCAGTTGCTATTCAAAAATATATTTTTTGTTCTATTTATTATTGTCTGCATAAGGCAACCTTATGAAGTAGTATGCACAAAATTATCTTAATTACCCCGGTAACTTTGGCACATGCAGAATACTATAGTAAAAATATGTTAAAAAAATGGAATACTTCCTTACCTCATTTGGTATTACTTATATTTTAACTGTTTTTTTTCGCAAACTTCAAGCACTCTATAAGATACAGAACCTCATTCTTACATGATATGATAGGTTCCAGATTAATGCAGAAAAATAATTTCTAAGAGATCAACCTCAATCACATCAATAAGAATGAATATGACTGCGTGGTGACTACCACGTAGGATTCAATTAAGAGCAGGAACTAGTCACAGGACGTGTTGCAGATGGACGCATAGCCGGACAGTGCCAACGGCAGAGATGCAAACGGAATTCTACTTGTATTCTGCTTATAAGTCGTTCTCTATAAAATTCACAAATCAAATCTTAGCGTTATATTTGATTTGTGGATATGGAGATTAACTTAGAAGTGGGGATATATGGAGATTAACTTAGCGTTATTATTGTTATTTATTTGTATTTTCCATTTCATTTTCCTTTTAACAATTTTGTTTGATTTATCCATTCTGTTTAGTTTTTCTACTAATATATTATTTTAAATTTTACTTTAGCAAAAATGTGTAATATAAAGTCACTAGTAACATTTTTCCTTAATAGTATTTAGTTGTTTTGATTAAAAAAATATAAGACAGATGTTATCTCGAAACAAATGAATAATTTTCACCAAACACATGAATAATTTCCATCATTACTCTTTTATTTAATTCTACAAACATATGTAAGAACATTTAATCTTTATTCCAGTACAGATAGCCATCATGATTTGTGATTACATGAATGATAATTGTATTCACCATGTACTGATCGCTCAAAAGCACATTGCAGGCATCCTTTCAGCCCTTAATTCTTAAAGCAACAACACTCCGGGTACGGGTCGTGCTTGCAGTAGCTTATTGTTGGGTCGTAGCCTAGGCCGTTGGAGTAATCCTTGCAGTATTGCTGCTGCTTGGGTCTCACCGGCTTCATGCAGTCGCCCATCGGTGAGCAAAATCTCTCTGTGGACGCACAAGATTTCGAATTGTAAGCACAATGGCAAACAATTATCATCTATATGTTCCATGCCAAAGGAGCTAGTATATAGGAAGATATATATGATCTTACCGCGTTGCAGGACAAGAAAACGGTAGACATGACCAGAAGGGCTACCAACAAGTACGAGAACTGTGTGTTTTTCCTTGCTCCTGCCATGATGATTGAGTAGTTATTAGCTATTCTAGGGAGTGCTGTTGTCTTTATGGATCTATGGATAATGCTACTCTACGGTGTTCATATATATTTGATTGAGCATTTAGATCGCCATACCCAGACACTTATCCCAGTCAACGGCCGTGTAGAACAAGTATGAGTATGATAAGTTTTACCATTTTATCCTTTCATTGTATATTAATGCGCAAGTTTTGAAGAATCAGTTATTGTTGTCATTAATCATGGCCGTTCAAAGGCACGAGATGATAAGCCATGTGATTAATTCATGCCATTTTATCATCGGAGTAATGCTTGCTTTAGAGCCATTGGTTTTGCTTTCTATCAGGTTCACCCTCAGGGCAGCATAATAAACCGAGGACCGAAAAACCGATAATTGCGGTTATGGGGTATAATATTAATACTCCCTCCATTTTAAAATACATCTCATATAGATTTGTGAACTCGGACCAAGGCAGCTCTCGATTCTAGTGTCTTATTGAGTTAATAATAAATGGATGCGAGTACTTATTGGGGTGAAGGTATCAAGAGAAAAATGAGATACATTGTGAAATAAATAAGAAAAATCTATTCGCGTTGTATCATGGAACGAAGGAAGTACGACGTGTATGTAAATCGTTCAACGGAATGGCCAACATAACAGCAGTGGGGAAAACAACCCGCACAATAGGCTATCTGATCTGGTCTTGCTAAAACCTGCAACTCAAGGGCCAATATCTGGTCCGGTTTGAAGGAGACGTTTATTTCCTCCGTCTTAGAATTAAAAAAGTACGATCCGAGTTTTAACCCCTGCTTATAAGATACTCAGCGTTTGCTGGCTTGCACCCGGCAATCATCCACCAGACTAATAACATCAAAACGCAAACTTTTCTTTAATGGGGGCAGGAGAAAGACTTTAGTCTTTGATTCCAGTTTGTTAGAATAGCAAGTTCACAGATCAGATTAAACCATGCAAGTTTTACAGAAGGACCAGACAACTACTTAAACGTATCAAGCATCATATGCTTCTACTGTCGAACCGATTTTTGACATTAAAATGCAAGGACTTACGACGACTAGGTAGACCAGGTGTTATATACACAGGTTGTTTCTTCATCGGACACCTATTTACAGGAGGAGGCATTGTTGTTCAATGGTGTTATTGTTCTGCCCGCTTAGAACAGACCGAAGGTGTTCTCGCCACTGTATGTCATGTAGAGGAAGCCATCCTCATCCTTGTTCTCCTCATAGATTGCAGACATCAGAGCAGCTGCAGGACCAAAGTAACAAAGATGTTTAGGGAGAATATGCAAGGATTTTAAGATTCTGTGTTAAGGATTTTAAGATTAGTTTGTTCCATACCTGTTGGTGGGAGTGTGTTCTTCACAAAGATGAAGATTGCCTTCTCGGCACTGAGCTTGATCCGCTTCCGTACAACGTATACGAACTGTCCGACAGTGAGATCAGCAGGGACGAGGTATCTGTAGAGTTAAATATTAGAAACCACACAACCTAATGAGGACATACTGTGGACAGTACCATAGTATGCACACAGCTGGTGTTATATCATGCAATAGAAGACAAAAAAAAAAGGATACAGCACGACTACAACTATGATAGATAAACTTCATCCTCATTCTGCAAGATATTATTGGCAGGTACAAGCAAGAATAATATCAGGTGGAGTAAGTAATCAATTTCCAATGGCAACTTGCAGAAAATACAAATTCTTGATCAGGACATCTGAGACCATGGACCAATGGGAATAAACTTAAATGATTAGCAGAGGGATAATGCTCAAAGCAAGACCAACCACGTTGCTAGTCTGACAAACTCAACGGCGCTTTAAGCAAATGTGAGAGGCACAAAAGGCCAAATCTGAGAAACAACTAGTGAAACAATTAACTAAATGGCATTGAAAATATGAACAAAAGATCAGAACTGACTTCTTCTTGTCAATGTCTGGGATATCACTCCTCTCAGCCTTCTCAACAATGACCTGTTCACATGGAAGTTTCTTTGAATGAGGACATCATCAAAAGGAAGCAAACTATATGAACCCAATAATAATCTCTCTTTTAACAAAAACGAAAATAATCTTACAGGAATTCTATCAGGATACTTCTCTCTGATGCGGTTGGCCTCAGCCTGCCTCCTCTCTGCAACACAGCATAACATAAATGGAATGAGATTAAAATTATACTACACTGGCAGTTAATTCTGTCAAAAGAAACAGAACATGCTAAAACATTAAGCACAAAGAACAAACAGTATAATCTTAGAGGTTACGGGAACAAACAAACCACATAATCTGGTTATCAAACATGTCATGTCTATGCACAAATCAACCACAGAAGAAGGGTCACATAACTAGGATCAACATTCTGGACAACGAAAGTAAAACCAAAGTCTAATCTATTAAGTAAACTATATAGATCAACAGAACTGGAGAGTTAGAAACATAACGACCAACTGACAGTTCAAGTTCATAACAACATAATATATTAAGTAATACACAGCCTGCTGCTTTCTCTGTTGACAACAAGGTAAGTAGTCCCAACCAATCCATAATCCTTTTAACCACTTCAGCCATGAGGTCCCATCAACCAACTTAGTACTACATGCCAGCAACCAATGAAGTACATGGAGAGACTTGCAGTCTAGCAAAATTACCAATTCTCGTGTAATCATAGAGAAACAGCAAGCTCGGTGAAACTACATGACATGTTGAGGACATGAACTCTAATGTCATGCCCATGGCTACTATTTTGCACTAACATCATCAAGCTCGGTCAGCGCCTATGCATTTGATGACCAGAGATTCAGAGGGACAGCTACAGCCTACAGGATTAACTATAGCCAGTCAATCAATACCAGTAACGCAACTAGAAACTACGATCAAGTTGCTGGTTCAAAGTAAAGGGACGTCTAGTTAGTAGCTATGAACAGATTACCCCCAACAAATTGCACGACAATATCTAAACCTAAGCATCGATCAACAGAGATGCGCCGTGCATCCATCACCACCGAAACCCTCCTAAACACCGATCGGATCACAACTAGCACAACAACAAACACCACATCGAGACGGGGGAATAGTGGGGGGAGAGACAGAGACGAACCGAGCGGATGCTCCAGCTTGAACGAGCTCCTCGCCATCACGCGCCTCGAGACGGTCCTGCGAGCAAACACAACCAAATCAGCCCCAAAACCCACAGATCGGGAACCAAACCGGGCGAAACAACCACGGAAAACTCTGGGAAACGAATCCTCACGGACCGGATCAAAGAGCTGCTAGGGTTCCTGGTCGAAAAAACACCAACAAAAACGCACGAACATCGGCCAAAACCCCGCACGAACTGGGGAAAATCGGGGGAGGGATCGGCCGAGAGCAGGGCGGGCACTTACAGGGTCGGATTGGATTGGGGATTCGGCGTGTTCCGGTGAGAGACGATGAGCGCGGGCGGCGTTGTCGAGGGCAAGGAAGGTGAAGAGATAGGGACGAGGAGCAGGAGGAAGGGTGGGGATTGGGGGTTGGTTAAACTGCTAGGCGCACGAAACGTATTGCTCGGGGAGACTTAACTTGGGGAACCCGCCTTCTCCGTGTCGGTTGCGGCAAGGGAGACCTTAACTTAACTTGTCGTCTCCATCTCCTATTGGTTGGTTCATGATTAGTAGCTTGATTGATTGAATCTCTGACTGGCTTTTTCTTCTGGAAGAAAAAAAAAACACAGAGAGAGAGGGGGCAAATTACTAATTTGATAAGGTATAGTGTGCGCTATGTACAGATGCGTAAGATTGTATGCTTCACCCTTCAAGGTTTGACCAAGTATTAACGCAAGGCAATAAAAAATAAAAAATGATGGCTGCGTGTTGGAGGTGTCGAGGCTAGCGGATGGAGAAAACGTCTAGCTATGATAGGTTTTCAATTTGGCATTCTATTATCCATTATTATGTCAAAATTGAACGGATCGATATTTCATCCGTCTTGCATTAAGTGTCGCGATTTTGTTTAGATATGCATGCTACACATTAAAACACGTCGTAACTAAACGAAGTTGCGACATTTAATATGAGACAGAAAGACTGATACGGAGTACGAGATAAATGTCGTCGTAATCTAGACGTAGACATAAACTTTAGAATAGATACGGCCATAATTTACAAGTAAGTGATACAAAGTAGGGAGCAGAAAATTCACTCAGAAATACAAGGACGTTTCGACAGTTGGTTTCCCACGAGCTGCCTTTTTGGCACACTGAATTTGGTTCCTTTTACGGGGAAGGTGCGAGGATCGAACGAGCAGGGAAACCGAGCACACACACAAGACAAATTCTGCATCTTTTTCTTTCCCTTTTTCGTAGTGCGTCCAACAGTATCTTGTACTGTTGTAGCATTAGCCGAAAAAGAAAAGACAGCCAGGCCGAAACAACATGTCCACTTCGACCTTTAATTCTGACACGTCCGATTTATTAGAGATGCAGCATGTTGTTGTTCATTCATACTTGGCTCTTTCCAGAGCGCTAGCTGCTAGAGTTTTCGTTGGAAGAACGCTCGAAATATTTTCAAACTGTATTAAATTTTGATTTTCAATCCGTGCATTCAAAAATACGGTGCGGGGGCAACCATGGTCCATGGAGCATCTCTTATTTTACCAAACACACACACACACACACACACCGACGTGCATCTCAGGCAGCTAATTCTATACGGAGTAGTACTTATAGTATTATTTGAGGAGCTCGACGCGTACGCCGTCGACGACGACCATCTCGCCGGCGACGGGGACGAGCGTGACGTCCAGCGTCGCATCCCCGCCGCACCGTAGATCCTCTATCAGCTCCCTTAACGCGAATCTGTACGCCAGCTTCAGCCTCCCCATCCCGACCTTCATCCCACCATCGCCGCCGCCGTGCGGCAGGTTGACGAAGCTCCCGGCGAACTCGCTGTTCTGCGGGCTCACTTTCCCTTCCTGTCCTCTCGGCACGTTGACCAGCACGTCAAACTTGGCGTACTCACAGGGGTCAATATCCACGTCAATCACCAGCACCTCCGGCGCCTTCTTGCTTCCGCCGTTCTTCTCCGGCCTCTTCACCGTCAGGTACTCCTTCCGGCCGTTCTTCAGAGCCAGAGGGAAGGAAACGACGTCGCTGGGCTTTACCGTGGGCCGATCTATCCCGGTGGCCGGTTTGGGCCGCTTGTCGAGCCACTCGAGCCGCTCCCGGGCCTCGTACGCGTACCCGAGGTTGCCGGGCTCGAGCACGTCGCGGACCCTGATCCGCACGGGCCGCCGCTTCTCATCGTAGAACACGAAGCTTGTCTGAAGCCAGTCCTCGTCCCCGACGAAGTCGGCATGGCCGGGGTCAGTAGACCGCCAGAGGTGCCAGAGGCGGTCGACGTTGGAGTGGTGGGAGTAGAACACGGGGTCCCTGGCCGCGGTGCCCAGCACGCCCATGTCCTCGCCAGCATTCGCCGACAGCGGGTCCCCCGTCCAGATGTGGACGGCCGTGTGCGCCGCGTTCTCCAGCGATCCGGGGGCTTTGACCCCGGCGGCGCAGAAGCGGTCCCCGTGGAACTGCGCCGCCGTGTCCACCGCCATCTGCCGGTACACGGTACACAGGTTCGCCGCCTTCACGCAGGAATCGCCGTCCTCCGTGCTGCTGCAGAGCGGGAGGTCGTTCTGCTTCCCCGGGCCTAGGTTGAGATCGATGGTCGATTTCACGTTCTCCTGGTTGCGTTTCGCGTCGTAGAGCGGCGAGGCCGGGTTCGCGAAGATTGCCGGGAGCGACATCCCGTCCGGGGAATCCCAGTTCCAGTAGGGGAGAGCGAAGGCCGGGTCGTTGGTGAGCTCGCCGATGATGCGCTCGTAGAAGTAGATGTACATCCGGTGCCAGGGCGCGAACACCGAGGAGAAGTGCACGTCGAAGTCCACCGGCGGCGTCGTTGTGAGGAACTTGTAGTGGAAGTTGCAGTAGGCCTCGTGGATGGTCGCCTGGCTCTTGAAGCTGCGGGGGTCGTCGTCCGGCAGCGCCTTCATCATGCGGACCCCGGCCTCGTATTTCTTGACGTAGGCCGCGTCGAGGAGGTGGGCCGGCCGGCGCACGCGAAGTGGGCCGCCGGTTGGGGGTGGGCCGGGGAGGGAGGCCAAGTCGATGACGTCTTCCGGAAGGTACGCGACGGGGCATCGGAAGCCGTCGGATGAGGAGACGCACTTGATGAGCTTGTCCGTGATCGGCGCGGTTATACACGTGGCTGCAGGCTCGGTGTCGTCGCCGGCCAGCGCGGGCATGAGGCCGAGGTTAGCGGCGGCGGCTCCGGTGAGGCCGCCGACGAGCACTACTTCTCGGCGGTCCAGCCGCCGTGGCTGCATGTCTTCTTCTCCATCGCCGGTGGGGGTGCTGCTTCTGCTACTCGGCGTGGCGTTGCACGAAACACGGCGAGGCCGGCGCTTGTTGGTACAAGAGGTGGCTGAGGCAGAGGCGGCCAAGGGCTGCAATAAGAGGAAGCAGGGGCTCGCCATGTCGGCCAATTGAACGTGCTTGCTTTGGAAATGCGACCAACGATTCGATTTATACATCGATCGATCGATCGATCTCTTCTTCCTCCACCACACGCGTGAAAGAACCTCGTGCAGCCCATAAACGTGCCAAAGTGCAAGCAACAAGTAAGGTCGGTGTCAAATGCATGCATGAATGTACAAAAGTACAACTGCATATGCCACTAGCTAGCCTGAAGATGAGTCACGTGCTAGCTACAGCTCTGTATGCGGACACGATCTTTCCTTCCAACAAAGTAAGGCATGGTACTCCCTCCGGATGTTTAAAACTTGGACGTATCTAGACATGATTTTAGTATATAAATGCATTTAAATTTAGTTAAAGTTGAAACATTGTTTGTTGATGAAAAGAGTATTTCTTTTTCTCTGCAAATCAAGATTAATTATGTGTTTACTTCCCGCCGGTAAATCCAAGCACAAGAGTCAAATGGTATCCACGTACACATGTACAAGGGGCCACGTGTATGGCCCCATTTTTCTTGGGATGATCCACGTCTGTATGCAGAGGTGTTTGTATGTACAAGGGGCCACGTGTAATGCCCCATTCTTCTTCTGCTTCAGTTTTTGGTGCTTCTAGCAATCTCATCGAACTCTCGAAAGCTGAAGCAGAAACCCAAACAAACAGGACCGAGGACTACATACAGAGACGTTCGTGTAATGGGAGAAGGGTCAATAAACAACAATATTGTTCAGCTAATGTGGATGGCACGCTGTAGATTTTCTACGGAAACAGAGAGATGTCGAAAATTAAAGGTCGACCTAATTCCGGTTTAGCTGTGAGCTATAGAACAGTACAAAATATTGTTCAACACGCTATAGAAAAAGAAGGCATGCAAGAGAGTTTTCTCTGCTCGGCAAGGCCGTCGCCGTGCGATTTGTGCAGCCAAAACTCTGGACACGTCGACAACGGTCTAATTGTCCATCAGCTCTTGACTCTAGCTAGCATATATAGCCAAGACAAAACGGCGTTTGTGTGTGCTTGGTTTACTATACGGAGTATCTTTTTTTCTGTGTACGAGAGGCCTAAAGATTCTGCACCTGTCTGCAAAGAGCTAAGTTTGACTTTGCTAGCACATGCAAAGGGAGGCGGAACTACTAACCGGAACATTAATCCATAAGATTTTGTTTTTTTACACCTTAGCAAAATCCAAGTTTCCGAACAATTATGGGAAATTTCATGCATGTGGAGCATCAATATATAGATGCATGACCTTGTATTCGAGGATTTGGAGCTGAACCAAGCAAAACCACCTAAAATCCAAACACTGTCATGTTCAGTCTTTTTCTTCTATTCTGTTTTCAAGCAAAGAAAAAAAAAACAGAAACAGTTACAGAGACAACATATTTCTAAAGAAACATTACAGTAGAAGTTTTATTAGCCACTTATTGGACGGACCTGTCCGTAGCTTTCGAGAGTTCGATGAATTGCTTGCTTGATGAGGTGGGTTCCAGCAGAGACATCAGTCCAATGTAAGCCAAACTTGTGCTTCAATGCCCTTTTCGCAGCACTCCTGGATTCCGAGAAGTGCAAGAGACCTGCAGTAGCTTGATACCTGAAATACAGAGTTGAGGATAACACTGTCTGTGGCTTTGGTATCTATTTTTATCTGAAAATACCGGTACCAGGATATAGTAGTGCAATGCATACGGACCCCAGATATCACAGTTCTGTAAAAGGGGAGAAACAACAAGTAACGGACCCCTTGGAAATGGAGTACACAGCAGCTTTCAGTTAACTGAGTAGCAAAGGAAATGCTAACGCTACAGCAACATTGCAATACAAGCACATCACATCTAATAATCAAGCCAATGGTCACTGAACTATTACTCAGAATGTACAACACAAACATGAATTCACAGCAGCCAAATGAAATAAAGCAAGACGTGGGGAGATATATATTTAGGCACCATTGAATTGAACTCCATTCCTTACAACTTATCGGATTAACCAAAACTGTGGCAAAATCCATGCAGTGAAAAATCTCTACAAAGCACAATAGCGCATGGAGCGCTTGCATAACATAAACTGAAAAATAATAACGCGTCTTCAAGATTCATCCAAGTGTTAAGCAGTCCCCTCACGAAAAATGTACACCGGCTTTGTTGAACAGAGATAGCAAGTACAAGAAATCAACTTGGCTCAGCTTGGAAGATCTCTTCTCTGCAAAATCTCCCTGCTGCAATATCCCCATAATCTTTTCTTTGAAGCTAGCTCGGTCATCTCCTACCATGTCAGCATCATCCATTTCCATTTCATCATCTTCTTTCTCATCGCAGGTCTCCATGCTCAGGTCCTCAACCATATTAGCTAGCACCGCGACGTCACCCGGTGACATCTTTTCCTCACCCATTTCTGAATCTTGAGCAAGTTGGAGAGACTGCATTGTCTTGTAATTCTTCTCTAGCAACTCAAGAACACGCTTCTGCTTGAAAATGGCGCCCAGGGTTTTGTTTTTCCGGTTAAAACAAACCCTCACAAGTCCATCCCACTCTTTGAAGCTGACAGGAGGGAGGGGCTTCCTAGGCTCGATACGCACAACTGAAGAATCCACCTTGGGTGGAGGCCTGAAGTTGTTCCGCCCAACCTTCAGCAGATGTGACACACGTGATAGGAGCTGCACGTTCACTGACAGACGGCAGTAGAGAGTGTCTCCAGGCTGTGCTACAAGTCTCATGGCAAATTCACGTTGAAACATGATCACAGCACACCTAAAGATTGGACGGTGTGACAGAAGCTTGAATGTAAGGGGAGATGAAATCTGGTATGGGATGTTTGCCACACAGATATCAAAATATGGAAGGTCACATTTAAGAACATCTCCTTGGATGACCTGCATTATAACAAGAATACTCATTTTTATTAACATAATTTTGGTTCACATCAGAACTGTTGATACATGAAAGAGTGGACTGGATAAGCATAACGGTTTCTCTTTCCATCTCCTTTCTTCCCAAAAGTCTGGCGCTAACAAATCAATTCATCACTATGCACTGCAGTCCTACTTTGCTCATCTTAACCATTCTGCTTATCTCAAGACACAAATGCCACCCCATATTACTGTTAGTCTATTACATGATCAGCCATGCAGTATTTCACTACAATCACCCAGGACAATATGCAACAGCGCTTAGTAACGGCAAGAATCATCAATAAAAAAATCAGCTACTCCGTACTAAAATAGCCCTACCAAAACACCTTGTAGCATTTAATAGTTCTGCTCAATGAGCACAAACATCACACCATCCTGCATCCCCTATTTGCCACCAAAATAAAACCATTCTTCACTCTACTGAATTTACATACCAATTACAGTAAAGCCCACTTGAAATAATTTCCACTGCAGAATATCGAACGCCAAATCAGACTAGCTCTACTACCACAATCCAATAAAAAAAGGCAACCATTTTCCAGAGCAAGCACATTAGAAATTAGAGTACAGCAGCAGAACCTAGCACTCACTGAACTATTTGCTAAAAAAAAGCATTAGGGGCCAAGAAGGATAGCGCTTGTACCTTGAGGCGTGAGGAGAGGGGATGGCCCTGGAACCGGCGGCTGAGCTCGAGAACCATCCGCGGGTCGAGCTCGACGGCGACGACAGCCTTGACGCCGGCCTCGAGCAGGCGCTTGGTGAGGTTCCCCGTGCCCGGCCCGATCTCGAGGACGGTGTCGGTGGGCTTGAGGCCGGCCTTGGCGATGATGGAGTCCACCAGCGCCGGGTTTTTCAGGATATGCTGGCCCTTGGACTTCTCGAACGGGATACCGCCCTGCAGCCGCGCACCGCCGCCCCCACCTTGCCGCTTCTTCTGGATCTTCCCGCCCGCCATGGTATCGATCTCTGGTTCCGGCCGCCGCTGCCGGGGGAGGAGGATGTCGTGAGTAGGGAGAACAAAGAGAGAACAAACGGCTAGGGTTTTGCTTTTTTATTTATTTAGAAACGGCTCCTATTGGGCTATCGTGGGAAGCGAAAGCTTACTCCGCGTGGGCCAGCCCATCAGTGAAGTCCGAAAACTCTTAAATATTTGGGCCGCTCCAATCTGCGTCGCCATGGTGATTGCACTCTCAATTAATCGCCATTGCTAATTTAAAAACAAAAATCGTCATTGCTTTTCAGACATGTTTCAAGCAGATACACACATATTCAGACAAAATTGCGACGGTTATTTTGGATACGAGAGAGCAGTATACCTTTCAACTCCCATTCTCCTGATGTGAACAACTTTTTTTTTTATGTGAACAACTTAACTGTCACTTCCGCTCAAGATTCTTCCCGCTGAATAAAACACGTGCCTTGTACTGTTGTTAATTTAATTAACTGATCGAGATTGCGATGATCTACATATTCGGCATTGATTGAACTGCCGTACTAGGGTGCTTCAATTATATTTCCTAGGGATTGCAATGCAATTGCCCATGAACTCGCTACTTTGCTAGGTCTGCTAGACGCACAGAGCTCAGCTCATAGAGATGCTGGATGCCCTGTGCTTAGTTCCCTCTCAAACCTCAATATTTTCTAAGGGAATATAAACAGTCTGTTCTTTTAAAAAAGGTGCTAACTGGACGTCTGGACTTAAAAGCGTTCTTCTCGGGATGTTTTCCAATTGAGGCCATATGCGGTTTGGAGGATTTACAAAACATGGGAATAGGAAAAATGCAGAAATAAGATGCCCAGACCATTCAAATCCTTTGGAAAGCAAAACCTCATGATTTCTGAATAACTAGCATTCGGTTGCACCATTTTGTAACATAGGAAAGGTACAGGAATACACTAGCCGTTAGCGCACAATTAATTGACTCAACTAGCCGTTAGTTTTCAACTAGTACTAGTACGTGTATAAATAGCCTCACTGGTTCTCTTCAGTTCTTCCTTTTTCCAGCTGCTCCTCGCACGCTATGTTCTGTTTTATTCTCTTCAATCTCAGCTTTGCTCCTGGACAAGCCAACACAACAAGGCATAGCTGGCTGGAGAAATAAGGTCAGTACATGTCGAGCTTCTGCAAAAAAAAACTTATTTTCTCCCAAGCAAAAGTAATGATTTTCTTTACTCTCTTCCATTGATTTTTCAGCATCATCTGCACAACATCATTTCACAACATGTACTCAAGCTACCAGCGTAGACAGCAACTGATGATGAGTTCATTAATTTTGTTCTTCCTACTTTAGAAGAGTCATCACCATCAACTTCTAGTAGGAGACCAATGCACACATCAAAGCTTAGAGGTGCTTGTCGTGTTCATGAGATTCTGACTGGACATGAAAGCTTATGCAAAAGGAACTTTCGCATGGAGGTTCCCATTTTTCTTGCACTAGTCAATAAGTTGTGTGAGAAAAAATATCTAGCTGATACAACATATGTTTCAGTAGAAGAACAAGTTGCTATATTTTTGTATGCAGTAGCAAAAAATGCAACCAATGAAACACTTCAAGATTGGTTTCAACATAGCCCAGATACAATACATCGACATTTCAAAAGAGTTCTTGAAGCAATCACAAATCTCACACCTATCTACATACGTCCACCTTCTCTACACCCGCATTCAATATTGAGAAAACCAAAATTTTACCCCTTCTCGAAGGTACGACTACATCTTGAATTGTTTTGGTTTAACATTGGAATAAAATAATTTTAAATATCTAACTTTGACTTGTCTTGTGTGCAGAATTGTATTGGTGCCGTAGATGGTACTCATATCCCTATGAAACTTTCATTGGATCAACAAGAACCATATAGAAATAGGAAGCAAACAATCTCACAGAATGCGATGGTTGCTTCTGATTTTGATTTGAGGTTTGTACATATAAATCCTGGTTGGGAGGGATCAGCTTCGGATGCAAGAGTTCTACAAGATGCACTTAACCATGGTTTTGAAGTTCTTGATGGCAAATTTTATCTAGTAGATGCTGGTTATGCAAATACACCTCAATTTCTTGCTCCCTATCGTGGTACTAGGTATCACTTAAATGAACAAGGAAGAGCACGTCACAAGCCATAGAATCACAAGGAATATTCAATCTCCGACATGCTCAACCTCGGAATCATATTGAGAGAATTATTGGCATATGGAAAATGAGATTTCCTATACTGAAAGTTGCTTCGCATTTCCCAAAAGAAAAACAGATTGACATATCTGTGGCTTGTGCAGTTCTACATAACTTCATACGCATACACAATGGAGATATGACTTGGCCTAGTGATGCTACCATGGATATTGATCCTGACCAGATTGTTGATGTACCAAATGGAGACCATAGCTATCATGCTGACATCCATGCATTCAACAACTTCAGGCTTGCGGCACATCAAATGCGAGATACCATAGCACAACAAATGTGGAAGCAGTATGTATCACATAGAAATTCAAGATAAAGATAGTGAGAAGGCTCCTAAGTTGTATTACCACTGATGTAACTTGGAATATTAAAGTTCTAATCCATAATATAGTAGTCTTAATATATTTTTCCTTGTTCCTTACCATGGCTGCAACAGAGATAAGCTTATACAAAATATTACCATTGATGTTAGTTGGACCTCTCGGCCTACCAAAATATATTAACCACCAAATGGCCAAAATATATGCTAACCACCACATGACACCATGAGATATGCAGGTTCTACTACTGACCTCACGGCATACCAAAATATACTAACCACCAAATGACCAAACTATATGCTAATTACCACATGACACCATGAGATGCAGGTTCTAGCACTGATAATTTGTGTTGCTACGTGTAATCTCCCTTTTAATCCAAGCCAACCGTAGTTCATCACTAGAAAATGATAAGAAAACTTCCCTGTGATCTTTTGCTTGGAAGATATCTGACGCCAACAAAATGTCACTCACTTGTAGACCATCTAACCCTTCAAGAGTTATAATACACTTGTTAATGTTGTAGGGATCCTCTGCTTTCTTCTCCTCAATAGAAGCTTTCTTCTCCTCGATACCTGCAAATCGGTCTATTTCTTCCTGCTTCAGCTTTAGGTATCTCTCATGAAATCCCTCGGGAGGTTCAACAGTACTTCTCTTTTGTTTTTTTGCACGTCTGCTGCTAGACTTCTCAGTACGTGCTTGTGCAGAGCTTGGTGTGGATTTCATTTGTTGAAAAGGTGTTGATGAACACTGGGCAGCATCCGCAATGAAATCCTCGGTCTCTTCCTCAATAGAGAAATGCATACCATATTCTCTGGCACCTTGTAAAGTAGGTGATGGAGACTGATAAACATCAGGCTGTTCATCAACAGAAATCACCACATTATTTGCCCAGCTTGCATAATAGTCCATACCACGACGAGTCCTTCCTTCAGCATGACGGCCTACATATATGTTCAATAAAAATTAGATTGGCATCAAGAAAAACATGACTAAAGCATGCTGAAAAAACACAAAGCTATAAGGATATTTCGCTAACCGTCATAGAGTGGAACCAATTCATCATAGTATGGGAAAGACTTGTCTCGCCATTGGAGGGCATCCTTGCTGTTCTTGCGAGCAGCAAATGTGGCCCAAATATCTGCTGGTGCATCTACCATCATTCTCACGCTATCCCATCCAAAACCACTTTCAGCTAACAAGTCTTTTACACTTCGATAATCTTTTTTTAAATCCTGCTCTTTTTGCTTGACTTGGTTAACAGTGAATGACACAACAAACTTGGTATTCAATTGAGAAGTAATACTTGTCCATGCTTCCTTACTCCATGCATTTTGGTTTCGAAAACCAGGCACATCATGATCTTTTAAGAGTTGAATAATAAATAGCTTCATTTGGTGACTCCATTTAGCTCTAGGACAAGGCCTTACGGTACCTAAAGCAGGTAGAAACTTGCTCAATTTCAACTATATTAGTCCTTCTAAGGAAGTAGGAGAACACGCTAATCCAATTTATTTAAAACTGGAGCAATATCTATATATTAGGCGCTTCGTCTGCAGTACCAAATTACTAATGCAAGAAATTTAACCCTTCAAGAGTAATACCTATTTGTTGAGAAGACTGAGAAGTCACACGATCAGTTTCAAAATCGCTTAGTCCCTGCGATTGTGAACGATGGCCTTGTTGCTCATAGCTCCGGTGATTACCATTCTGTAATAAGACAACAGTATTATTGCAACCAAAATAATCACCACAACTGATTGCTAATATTCTTCATCTGCACCTAAGCATCACACATTGGTGCTGCAGATTAATTACTGCTACGTAGGAGTACGTTAGTACACTGGCTAGATTAATCTCATTCAGTCATTCAGAGATGACTAGGACACATAGTAGATGGAGATTGATTGGTTCCGGCTTGAGAAAGATTACTTGGTGTACTAGTTCTACCTTCGGAATTGTCATCTGGTTGTATTTAACATCTCCTAATTATTGTCCAAAGCCAACTAATCATCTGGTTGTATTTAACAAAAAAAAACTCTGCTATTAATCTCCTAAGGGGACTGAAACCACAAAATTGATGAATCAGATCGACTGATCTCTGAACACCTGACATACCTGCAAAGAGGAACAAATGGCCATGCTGTAGGGACGACTTGGAGCAGCCGGAGAAGACGAGATGGCCGAGCCTCGCCGTAGTGACGCAGGCGGAGAATACGAGATGAGCGAGGGGAGAAACCAGCAGACAGGATTTGGTGGCTATCGTCGGTCGCTGCTCCCCTTCTAGACGAGGCAGAGTGCCTCCTTTTTTCCCCCCTTTTTTTTGCCCTCGCGAAAGATCCAGATATATTACTTTTGCCGCGAGAGTTGGCGCGAGAGTAGCGCGCGCGGGGCACTTCGCGCAGTCGTTCCGCGCCAGGAATTTTTACATGCGGTCTGACTTCATGTTGAGATTCCGCTGGAAATAGGCTCAGGAATCGGTTTTCCTAAGGAACTCGGTATCACCGATCCTGTGAACCGAATGCCACATACAGGAAAATATCCTCTAGTTCAGAATCCCATAAGAATCCCACAGATTTCCTGCAAACCGAAGGAGGCCTGAACCCACAAACCACCGTATTTCCTGGGTATATTTTACTCAGTCCGTTTCTTATTACTCGTATATATGTAGTGTTTTTAAGATAAAATAAAATGGACAAAACAATTACTAAGCCATTCTATTCATATTCCAATGTAATTAATTAATTACACTACAATAGTGCTTTTTGTCCACTGGCCCATGAGATACCGGTAGAGTCGATGGCGTCCCGTTGTTGCCTTTCCCCTATCGGAGCCGACTCGACCTTGTTGATGACAGTTGGGAAATTCTCGTGCACGTGCTCCTGAAGACCAGCCTCTCCCAGCTGCAGTCGCCGTTGTTGAACCTCGCCACCCTGAGGGGACGTCAAGAATCTAAGCTGACGCTCCATCGATTCCGTCCAAACAGATGAAATCGAGGGAAATTAGAGCTCGGAAGACCATCTCAACGATGAAGCATCGTCATTTGCCATGCGGCGCCTCCACGAGGACCACACCATTTCCCACAAGCCTCCTGACATCGGAACAAGAGCGAAGTGAGGAGACCTTTTTTTTTCATTCCGGTCGTGCCATCATCGTTTTGCCGCCGCAGGTCATTGAGAAACGAAGACCTATCGACAACTAGATGGGAAGAACTACAGTTCCTACTTGTAGAGTCGGACCTTCTTACACACCCCCACCGGCCCCTGATCCTAGATAGACAAGCAGGGCGTAGCTAGGTATTCTTTCCATGTGCACATGCACCAGGTTCCAACTTTTTTTTACTAACAATTAGGATAAAAGTTTAAGATGTGCACCAGGTTAGATCAAGAAAAGTGCACTCCTGCCTGAAAATTTGTGTAAACTAACAACTTAACAATGCAACAAGACACAATTGTGCACCAGGACATTTTCTACTCTAGCTCCGCCCCTTTTCAAGCAAGGTCATTAGGGGAATACCCAATCAAGCCCCCCACTTGTTAGCATCGCCCAACTCCATGCACTCGCGTCATGTTCAAATGTTTGGCACATCCAGCACAGAAGCAGAGATCACTCGGGTCTAATGTAAGGATGGCTGCTCTTCCTTACAAACTGACCCTAGTCCCCTTCCACTTGCAAGGTGGAACTAAAGTGAGTGACAACGTCTAATATCCTATGACTTGTGCACCTATTAAATTTTCGAAATATATGATTGATAAACGAATCTTTCTCGACTCACACTTAAGTTTGGCAGATGGGATGCTACTATCTAGTCTACAGACATGCAAAAGGACAACCTTCATGCGCCACAACCGCCACCATCATCCTCCCTACTAATTGATTCAATTAATAAACAGAGTATGATAGGCTGAAAGTGACACTAAACGTCTAAACCTGAACATCGATGACAAGGACGACCCCTAATAAAATCAGAAAATCTTTCCCCATATATATATAGGCAAGTATACTTGCTATTTTTGGCAATCACCCGATCCAGCTTAGCAGATCATGGAGAACCTCACATACAGCTGCTACCTGTTGTTGCTAGCTCTTATTCCGCTTGTATACTTTGTTAGAATCGGTAGACCAAATTCCCTTAGAAACTCTACCGACAACCCTTGTCTGAGGCTCCCTCCTGGCCCATGGGAGCTTCCCGTCATTGGCAGCGTCCACCACCTTTTCAGTGCCCTCCCACACCGAACTCTACGTGACCTCTCACGCCGTCATGGCCCTCTCATGCTCCTCAAGCTCGGCAAGGCTCCTGTAATCGTCGTCTCCGGTGCCGATGCTGCCAAGGCGGTCATGAAGACCCATGACAATGTCTTCAGCACAAGGCCAATGAGCTCAGCTCTCAAAGTCGTCCTCAAGTATGGCAACGGGATATCGTTTTCCCCGTACGGTGAGGAATGGCGTCAACTTTGCAAGGCTTGCGTTGTCGAGCTGCTGAGCGCTGAGCGCATTCAGTCTTTTTGGCCCGTCTGTGAACGAGACCATGCGACTCATCAAGTCAGTCCTCTCATCATCATCATCATCATCATCATCATCGGAGCCGCTTGTGAATGTGAGTCTGATGATCAACCGGTACGTGTCCGATGCAACAGCGCATGCCTTCATGGGTTACCGGTTGAAGGACCAGGACACCTTCATCCATTATGTTGATGAGCTATCCGGTTTGGTAGCCGGATTCACCTTACATACTTGTTCCCATCATCGAGGCTAGCACGCGCTCTAAGCAGCACGCTGCGCAGGACTAAGGCCACCCGGGATACCGTTTTCACGTACCTGGACCATGTAGTAAGTGAGCATCACGATAGGCGGCAGTCTTCGTCTGAGAAAGACGATGGTCACCAAGACCTCATAGATGTCCTCCTGCAGATCAAAGCCGACAAAGGCGACAACCTTCAGGTCCCTCTGACCAAGGACATGATCAAAATAGTCACTTTTGTAAGTTTTGTGCTTCCCTGCTGCTGCGCGCATGCTATATATTTTGAACCACACTAGCTTGTACTTTTTTTCACCAACTGATCTAAAACAACTGAATGCAGGAACTTCTTACAGGCGGGATCGAGGGGCCATCAACGACGATGAACTGGGCCATGGCAGAGCTTATGCGGAACCCGAGTGCCATGTCCAGGGCACAAGCCGAGGTCAGGCGAGTCTTCATGGGGCAAAACAAGGTTATAACCCAGGAGGGCCTAGCCGAGCTGCCCTACCTCAATTGCGTCATCAAGGAGACCATGCGATTACACGCTCCTTCACCATTACTGCTGCCAAGGCAATGCCAGGAACAATGCAAGATACTCGGCTACGACGTGCCCAAGGGTGCTACGGTGCTGGTGAATGCTTGGGCCATCGCCAGAGACCCTGAATACTGGCCAGAACCAGAAGCGTTCATGCCGGAGAGGTTCCAAGGCAGTCTAATCGATCCCAAAGGTAACAACTTTGAGTATACGCCATTCGGTTCCGGGCGAAGGATGTGCCCCGGGATGCATTTCGGTCTCGCGCAAGTCCAGCTAGTTCTCGCAAGCCTTCTGCTTTACTTCGATTGGGCTCTCCCGGATGGCATTCTTCCCGGTGATTTAGACATGGCAGAAACCTTTGGAATCGTCGCTAAGAGGAAGGAGGATCTGCTGCTGCGTGCAACTCCCCGGGTACAGCTTCCCTGCTGATTTCCCAGATCGATCTACGCGTTATATATGTAGTTTTCTTGTCATGAATAAAGCCATCTCATTCTCATTGGCTAGCTCTTCAAGTTCAAGTTATTGCATCAACTTCTTCCATGTGTATTTGTTTCCAGTTGTGTGGCTCTTGTTTCAAACAATAAATTGCTTGTGTTCCGTTTGAATATGTAATTTGTGTTGATGTGCAAAAGCATGGATATATGGACTTGTTTTTTTTTTCAAGGGAAAAGCTTTTTTTTTAGCATATATGCATGTTCCATTGATATGAAGAAGATTAATTGTTGTTTTCAGTTAATATCGATCGCATGGACCTGTTCACTTGCTAAACATCTGTGCATGCGTACGGTCCATCCACCGGAACAATATGGTGCTTCGTGCAAGTGAGAGGACCACAAATAAATATAGCAAAAATCAATAATTAGTCGTACTCTTTTTTTTTTAGCCATTCTCAACTGAGCTTGCTTAGGACATATTCTCTCCGTCCCATAATTGTTGTCGCTATTTTAGTTCAAATTATGGAACAGAGGGAGTAGTATAGCCGTACATACTACTCCATATCAAACGACCCGGCAGGAAGTATCAATCAAAAGAGCTACACTCGAATTTGTATTAAAAAAACTTGGTATAAAAATGGTATTAAAAAATCTTAAATTTTGTTATATTTAGTTGGATTAAATGGCATTTTAATGAAGTTCATTTGGATTTTTTTTAATTTTTGGTCCAGATCTAAGCATCTAGTATTATTTTTTTTCATTTGCAACCTTAAATTTTGTTAAAATCAACCCGCAGTCCACCCCCGTTAGCAATACCAATCCAATTTACATGCCATTTTCTATTAGAAGAGCTGAAACCCAAAACAAAAGCCAAAAAACGAAGAATAAACAGCAGAGAGCTACTCCCATGCAAGGGAAAGCCAGGTAGTCCCCTTAGGGCCTTGACACTAGCAAGCATCCAAAGTTTAGCTTGTATCTCAGCGATGCATTTAAACATTTCCAGATGGGAGGGAAGAGGAAGAGAAATTGTAAATGTCGATCCATGTCTTCCCAAAGAACTTACAGAATATGTACATAAAGCAACCAAAACTAGGGAGCATAGAGAAATCCTTGAACCACTTTCATTCTGCAGCTATCCCAATTACATAACCTCTGCCGGCCACATGTGCAGACTGCACTGCGTTTTCTGTATTGCCCCAGCTAGCAGGAGGAGGCGGCACTGGATATTTAGGGCAAGGACCTGCACAGCAGTATCCAGAAACCTGGCAATGGTAAACCTGTATGACTCTATCCAATCCGACAACATGCTTGTCCTTGCGCTGGTTCTGCTGGGTATCAGAATTTGCGTGCGGAATGGTACAATTCGATGTAGTCCAACGCTGGCCGGTTCCATGACCAATCTTGCTCCATGACCCTCTTGCAAAGGGAGTGGAACCAGTCGCGGGCATCAAACCAAGCGGCGATTGCTCTGAAACGAGGTACCGAAGAGAAAGATGAATAAGAGAACATTACTGAATTCAGAGCTAAGTTTTATTTGATCGTCGAGGAGCAGCACTTGCCTGTTCAGGGCATAATCCACACCGTTGCTGTCAGCTCCGTTGAAACTGAATCCGTTTGGCTCGAGACCAAGAGATCGAGCCCGCTCTCTATCATTATCTACGTCAAAGACCGTATCATAGAGCCCTGCAATGAGAAAGGATATATCTCGTTTCATGTCCAGCTCAATAGATGCCAAAGCAGTGCGCCATAATGGCAACAAACAGTTTAGCAACTAAGTTGTATATATGCACACCTCCAGTTTTCCGAACTATGGGGACTGATCCATAACGCATAGCAACAAGTTGAGTTAAGCCACAGGGTTCAAAGATAGATGGAACAAGGATGAAGTCAGAGCCGGCATATATCTGTTGAAGGGAAAATGAATTTAAATTACTCCTATATGATAACTGCAAAAAAATATTTATATGATAAATCTTCAACTCCTTTAATTGAGGGCTGGATGGTGTAGGATGATGAGCTCACCAGACGCGAAAGAGGTTCATCATATGTTAGAGCAAGCTTCACCCGACCGTGGTAAACACCATGAAGAGAATCAGCCAATCTGCAAAAATCACCTTGTATTCGAGGATCTGGAGCTGAACCAAGCAAAACCACCTAAAAACACATCACTGTAAATCATTTTGATTTGTTTTGCAGATTAACAAAAAATAATTACAGATAAATCAACTTCCTACAGAAGCATTAGAGGTTTATTCTACACAAGGATGAACCTGTCCGTTGCTTTCGAGAGTCCGATGAATTGCATGTTTTATGAGGTGGATTCCCTTCTGGGGTGTCAGACGGGTGATGATTCCAACAATAGGGACATCAGTTTGTTGCAGTCCAAACTTCTGCTGCAATGCCCTTTTTGCAGCACTCTTGCCTTCAACAACGTTTTCAGAAGTATAAGAGACCTGAAGTAGTTTGAATAACGGAGTTAAGCAGGAAACTAGTTGTGATTTTGGTATCTATTTTCACTTTGAAAAATCAGTACCGGGAGAAAGTCATCAGTGTATGGATCCCAGATATCTTGATCAATTCCATTGAGGATGCCGTAGAATTTTTCACGATGAGGAGCGATGGCACCATGGCCTGTCACTTCCCTCGAATACGTATGAGAAACCTGCATGGATTGGAAAAAATAGCTGAATACATACAAAACACAAGAATAAGATTCAATAATCCCGTGAATAATACTCTGTGATACAAATTGTGCCAGACACAATGATTAGCAAGTACAAGACACTGAAGTACTCACAGTTGTGGCTTTATCACAGTATGCCATTGCTTTACTAATATATTGTGCTCCGAATTCAAGATTGTGTATGGTAAATACAACCCGGGCACTTGCCAATCTGGATTGCGCATAGTGTTCCTTATATATCCAGGCAACCGGAGCACTTGACCAATCATGGCAGTGTATTATATGCTGTCAGGAGGAGACATATCTATTTTAACTGAGGTGAAAGGGGAGAAACAAGCAAGGGAATTGTTCGGAGAACACGTGTTACAAGATTAAAAAAATAATATAAGCACTACTATTGTGAACAACACTTACCGGAGAAGACCCATTCTGGAGGAGAAACTCTAGAGCAGAATGACAGAAGAAGCCAAATCTGCGGTCATCGTTCCTTCCATATACACATCCGACCTCAAACATCCTAGAAAAGTAAATGTCAAAATGGTATATGTGTGAATCCCCTTGCATGCAAAATCGCCAGCAGAGTTCTTGAGAGGATTGGGGTACACTTATAGGAAGTGGACCAAATGATACAATTATCATTAAATCTTATAAATGCATTGATGAAAAGAGTACAGCGTGTTCTGGTCTCTTAATCATCCACATGTGTTCTATTGACCATTTGACACGCCTAAAATTCACACCAATTTGGGAGTGGAGTTGTCACCACATTTTCCTAGCATTAGTGCATTACCGTGTCGATTTAATTTGATCGACTACCGGCCTTTCATGTTTGTGCAAACAGTGCTGATTGCTTATGTCGTTCCAAGCCAAGATCTGACTGTCATACTAAATTTATTTATGCTTTTCTCTTAAATGGAATTAGGTAATCCACAGAAGGAAAACAAAGTTTGTACACACTTCCTGCAATTCGACTCTACGATCTAGAGAAGCTGAAATGCGCCAGTCAAATGCACTCTCGAGAGTAAATAAGTCAAAACTTCCAAATGGTGGGATTTACTGACAAAATTTCAGCAAACTCCTCTGGCCCAAAAGAGATCAAGGAGACACTAATTTCACATACTCCCTCCGGCCGAAATTACTTGTCTCAGATTTAGTACAAAGTTGTACTAAATTAAGAAAAAGTCATTCCGGCCGGAGGGAGTATCATATCACAACTAGTTCTTAATCAGTGCATTTACCTGCCAATGCAAAAAATTCTAGTTCGTAGCCTCTGTAATCTCTAAGAGAATAGTAGTCGTAGGAACTAAATAAGGTTAGTTGCATATAGTACACTGCTAACATATATGTGTTAAGAATCAATAGAAAGATCTAGGCTCTAGCACAATGAATTTTGAGAAAAAGGGAAATTATTATGGCCTATATCACAGGTGCTATACATAAGTTGCTGCATACCCATTTTGAGGTTCCAGGAAGTAAACCAAGAGGTCTTCGACTAGTCCAGTCCATACTTTTATTTCTGTACCACCCCAAGAAAAACTTGTATACAAATGTAGATTCTTCACCTGCATTGAAATATATGAAACTTGATTGCTAGAGTGTACTATAAAACAACAGAAATCTGCATCCCCTATACCGGAGCCGCTAACGGGTTTACCGGGATCTGTACCACCCCAAAGCCCCCCCATCGCAGTGAGAGGAATGTAAAAGTTTGGGGTGTTTTGAGTTCAAATTTTGGTGACGTTTGTGACTTGAAAGGTGATATTTATATACAACTTTGGAACCACAGCAGGAGCTCTGCAATTAACTTTAGTTCTAGTGACAAAGGTTGTGTTTGGTATTGCAGTGGTTCCCGTAATCCTGTTTGCCCCTCCTGCTTTTTACCTATTTTTATTGTTTGACCAACCAACTTTTCCTGCTTTTGTATATACCTCTTCAGGAAATATTTCTTCACAGCAGATTATAAAATAACTTCAGTGCAGCACAGTTAAGCAACCACCAACTAAGCCAAAGCCTCACAGAATCAAAAGGGAAATGCATTATAAAAGACAACGCAAGATGTGGGTACTTTAACTTACGCTGCTTTGCTTTAAACAGTCATACTTTGGAAGAATAACCTCAACAGTATGGCCTAAATCTTGAACAGCACGTGAAAGACTCGTAACAACATCACCCAGACCTCCAACCTATGAGAGCATTGGCCATGCCAAAGCATCGTATTATGTTATATAAGGAAGAAAAAAAAGGAAAAAGGTGATGACATCTTGCTTACAATCACATAAATTAGCTTTAGAAATATGGATTACCTTTGCAATGGGAGCCATCTCAACAGCAATGTGGACAATATGCATGTGATCTTCTGTTCCAATTGAATCAGAAACAGGAATATGATAGTCCATGCCATTCCTATTGTCATAGATCCCACCATCTTCCGATTCGGAGAAAACAAAGTCCAACATATAGGCATCCGGTGGAACGCTAACTGGACAAGGAACATGGAGAAAGACAATTAAGGAGCAAGGATGGAACTTCTTGGTGTTGTTCTGTATTACACTGTGTAATTAAGTAATAATAACAAGGGAAGTAGGATATATAATGCCCCACTGTAGGAATATTACAACCAAGATTCCAAAACCAAGCTAAACAGTAACTAATTTAACATGAATTTGGCCACTAAATTGCCACTTGAGTGACTGTCACAACATAAAGATATCAAAGGAAGTAGGCATATAGGAATTATACCAGCTAGATTCTCCTAGTCCCGCTCTCGAGAAAAAATAGTTACAAGCTTATATGGTAGTAGCATATCTATGATGGCATTAAACTTGCAAGCTTTTCACAATAATAGAACTATATCACCTTTTGATTCAGGTCTAACTGAAGTATATATCAGATACCATATGTACATCATTAGTAACACTTGACTGTGTTTATTGTGTAAATATGTACACCAATATCCCAGAAAGTTATCTACTAAGAATAATAATGTAAGAAATCTCAAACCTGTTGCCTTCAAGAGCGAGCCATCTTGCACTTTCACCATCTTCTGGGGTGGCAATGCACCACTTGGATGCATCCAAAGGTTAAAGGAGCCTCTAAACCAAACCTCCGGCTTCCCATTCAGCACCGTGTTAGACGGATTGTATATTATCTCCACTGTAGTTCCAGCACATATTTCAAGTGGTTCAGTATAAACGATGTGTTTCTGGGAAAGCAGAAACCTTCGCATAGTTTTTGCCTTCATCTCAGCTTTCATTTTTGCACTTCTCTCAGTCTGTGTAAACAAAAAGGACAGAAATTAACAGATATTTATTGTTCAAACATCAGATGTATCCACCACAAAGAACAGTTATTCTTGTCTTTAATAATATTAAGTGGTAACCAAAGTTCTGAAAAAATAGTGCCAACTGTGTGGTCATCATGAATTAGTTATCAAACCAGTCAGCCTCCGCCTCATTTAGGGGGTTATTTGTAATTTGACGTAAGAATGGTCTAAATGGCAAGTTATTTGTAATTTGGGGCATTATAAGTGTGGCCTCTAGCCAACTGGTCGATACCAGTTCAATGTTTGCCAGCACTCAGCTGGTTAACAGCAAAAAATGACACGTTATGGTCGAAGTTTCCATTGATGAAACTGGAACTTAATTTAAATATGGCATAGGTCTTTCAACTGGTTACCCGACGAAGTATCGCCGGACCCGATCCGAGTTTATCATGTGGGGATATTTGTATTCATGAAGAAGCAAACAGGGGCTAAGAAGATGCAGTAGCTGCTGTCGTCCCTAAGCCAGACCTAGCCGTGCCCAGAACCGACTTATATTTGGTTGGGACAGAGTTGGATACCAGAATGTAGATGGTTCAGTATTACAGATTCCAAGTCCAGGTGTTGCATACATAAGCATGGCCATTGCACTGTTCTTCCCTACCAAAGCTCTACTACAGCGCCAGCTAAATCCCACAAGGGAGCTGGTCCTTGCCCGTACAACTAACGACTGCGATCAATCACTCAAAGATTCTGTTGCAACTGACCTTTCTTTTGATAGCCTCCTCCCTTTCTCTCCTTTCTTGCAGAAGCCTTGTATAGATGTTATGTTCCTCTTGCACCCAATAGCCTTCCTCAGTCCAGACGTTTGGAAGAATAGCATGGAAATCTTGTCGACCATTGTTATCATAAGTCCTTGCATTCCCAGGTGGCCCATCAGCTAAAACCCAGTCTAACACAAGTGCCTTTTCAGGTAGAATAACTGCACACAAAGAAAAGGTAGGTGTTACATATCTTCTGAGTGCTTCATGGAGCAGAAAGCATTCAGTAACTTTTAAGATAGATATTCCATTCCCCTCGTCAGATATGTACTGTAAGAAAACCAAGATCAGAAGCTAAATGCTAATGTTACCTGGCCTTCAAGTTAATATACTTTTTTACTCATGCCATTAATAAAACAAGGAAATACATGCCATGTTTATAGGACTACGCCAGCATCAAATCTATGTTATGAATATATATAATACCTAGCTAGGCAAAGTGTGGAATATCGTACCATCTGCATGCCACCAATCACCATTTTTGTCATTGCACTTGACAAGCCTTTCAACAATAGAGAGTCCATCAGTCCAATTGTTGTAACCACCATGCATCCAAATCTCAGTACTATACATAAGTGGCCTCGAGTTTCTGTTATAATACAATCTGACAGTATCCCCTCTTGTATCTGTGCTAGTGTCTGTGTACCACAAATTGTCAACACATGTTCTGGCTAAACTCAACATATTGTGCAATTTATTCTTCTTTGTCTCTACCTCGGCCTTCACTTGTGCCCAAATAGCTTCATCTGCAGCCTTTTCTTCCTTCCTTCGCCGCTGTTCCTCAGTCTGTGTTCTCCTTTCAGCTTCTTCGATGGCAAGTCTCTCAAGTTCCCTTTGCTTTTCTTTAACCAAGAAATCCTCAAATATATCTTCATCCATAGTGCTTTCTATTTCTATGAAAAAATCATTATTGCCATTATTTTCATAGACTGACCGACCGTTAAAGAACACAAAGTCCAATCTGTAGGCCTCCTTGGGTATATACAGTTTACAGGACCACCAAACCCCTCCCAGATCACTCTTGTTTAACCTTTCAGTGAAAAGCCTCCATTTCCAACCATTAAATGCTCCTTTGATGACGACGTCGGGCTCACTGGCTAAAGCTGTTAGGTCACGATTTAAATAAAGATCAATTACTGAATCGGCTTTCACTACCTCTGGAAAAACGAAAAGTTTGTTTCCCATCGAGTAATTTTTGCCAGCGAGTTCTTGAAGCATCCTCTGTAATTCGTGTGGATCCACGACATCCTGTGGCAACTCCTGGATATCTGGCTCAACGGACACAGAGGTCTCATCTACCTCATACTGTCCATCATCCTCAATTAGTCCCACTTCGTCTTCTGCCTGGGAAAGCTCTTCTTCAGAAAGTAAATGTTCAACTTTATCACCTACCCCTGTTCCAACTTCATTCATAGAAAGCCCATCCTCAGTAACTATCATCTGCTCTTTAGCAGCACCTATCTGATCTTCAGTCATGGAAATATGTTCCTCGTTAACTTTCTTGCTGGTAGTCATTCCCACTGCTTCTTCGGTTCTTTCGGTCTGATGTTTCTGCAGCAAGTTGTCAACATCAAAATTTACATGAAGCGCATGTCCACCATCTTTTTGATATGTGTAATACTCATCCTTAGCTTCCACTCCCTTCATATGTAATGCATCATGCCTATCAATAACAGCCACTTGTTTTGTTTGTTCCTCTCCCGAGGTATCAATGATTGATACGTTTTGTTTTTGGAGACCAACAATTGAAAGATCTTGTTTACGGAATGCAACTATGGACTGCTTTTGCTTGGGAACACTAACAATTGCCTGGTCTTGTTTGCGGAAAGCAACAATTGATTGGCGTTGTTTAAAAGAACCAACAATGGAATGGATCTGTTCAGAGGCATCAGCAATTGATTTATCATGTTTATGCGAACCAATGATTGATTGGTGTTGTTCTGGTAAATCAAGAATTGATCGGTCTTGTCTATAGGAAGCAACGATGGATTTCTTTTGCTCAGAAAGGGCAGCAATAGATTGGTCTTGTTTAGGGAATTTGGCAGTTGGCAGGTTTTGTTTATCAAAAGCAATAATAGTTAGCTCTTGCTCACGGAAGGGAATCGCCAGTTGATTTTGTTCATAGAAAGTAACAGTTGATTCTTCTTGCTCATGAACACTTAAATTTGATTCGCCTTGTTCATGGACCCTGACAAGTGTCAGCTCAGGCTTCAAACATACAGGTGTTTTATCCATAGCATTGCCCCCCATGGGAATTGTAGACAGTGCTGGATATAATTGTTCGTAAGCCTCTTCTTCATCATTGCCTGAAACACTGCCTGACAAATCCATCTCCAATGTTCCTTCTGCTCTAGCATCATCCATCACATCTACTTCCTCATGTGCCACACTGATTGCAATATTTCCAGACAAATTCACTTTAAACTTGTCTTGATCAGCACCAGCTTCATCAACCGCATTCACTTGGCCGGTTGCTGCACTTCTTGAAACATTTCCTGACAAATCTGTCTCAAAAATGTCACGATCAACCCCAGCTTCATCAACCACGCCCACTTCTCCCGTTGCTGCAATAGATAAATATGTCCCAAAGGTGCCATGATCAGTCCCAGCTTCATCAACCGCTTCCACTTCCCCCATTGTTGCACTGCGTGAAACATTTCCTGACAAATCTATGTTAAATATGTCATAATCAGCCCCAACCTCATCAACTGCATTCAGTCCCATCATTAGTACACTGCTTGAACCCTTTCCTGACAAATATGTCTCAGCTGAGTCATGATCAGACCCAGCTTCATCAACCGCATCCATTTCTCCCATCATTGCACTGGTTGAAACATTCCCTGACACAGTCACCTCAAATGTGTCTTGTGCAGGCCCAGCTTCATCGACCACATCCACTTCCCCAATTGTTGGACTACTTGAAACATTTCCTGACAAAACCGCCTCAAATGATTCTTGTTCTTGTACTGCCCCATCTTCATCCATCATATCCAATCCCCCAATTATTGCACTGCTCAATGCAGTTGCTGACAAATCCACCTCAAATATGTCTTGTTCAACCCCAGCTTTGCCTGCTGCATCCACTCTCCCTGCTGTTACGCTGCTCGGTGTGTCCACCTCAAATATGTCTTGATCCACCACATCCCCTTCCCCCATTATTGATCCGGTTGAAGCATTTTGTGGTGTATCCGCTTCAGCAGTTCCTGCTTCTCTACTACCTGTCCATTCTGTTGCATCAGTACTGAATAGCCTATTGTATGTGCCAACAGTCTCTTCATCTTCTCTCTTCTTGGTGCTCAATTCAACAGTGAGTCTTGGAGTATATCCTCTAGAAGAAATGACTTCGACATGAGGAGATATAGTCCTCCTTGATTTCCTATTAGGAGAATCTGCATGACCCAATTTCGACAAACATAAACTTAACAGAAAAGATAATGTGCTTAAAAATATTCGGATAAATTATTCAACAAACCTGAACTTGTTGCCATGCATCGAACAATCCTGCTTCGAGTAAATCTGCTGGTCACTAATAAAGGCTGGAAAAATAACAAAGAGGAAACATCAAGCAAGTTTTGCAGCTAAAGGTGTTGTCTGTTGTTATATAAAACCAAAACGAATTTATTTCAGGGAAAAACAGAGAGTATCCCATTATATAAATGAATCTGTTAAGTAAAGTAATACTTCAACGAATCAAAACTGAATTTAGTACATCAGATGCTAATATCACATTTCAATAAATTATATCGAATTGCCTTCAGACCTCACTTCTCGTCAAGAATATATCTCTGGTGCAACAGAGAGGACATAATCCAGTTTACCCCATTTCCATCCACAAACACATTGACACAATTCGAACTATTAATTAACTCAGTTTGCTTGGAGATCTGGAATGTTCAGAAGAAGGCTCCTGTTTCTTTTAACCTTTTCCTTAATTTTGATCTCTTCTTTTTGTTTGGTCTTTTGTTAGAAGATGGTTCTCTTACGGATGGTTTTTGTGCACGCACATGGAAATGCAGTTGTCATATTGTGGGCCCAATGGGTCGCCTTCCTGCCTGTTCAACATGTCAAGGTAGTATATGGACAATGGTGAGGTTAATTAATTATTGTTGTTTTTGTTAATGGGGGGACAATGTGAACCAGTGCCTGATGGTGTTGATTGTGCAGCTCGATTTTTCTACAATTTTTGCCTCTGTAAATTGTACTGCTAGATATTGAAATTTTGGAAAGAAGCAAAACAATTTGCCTATCATGTTAAAATAAAACCAAGGCATGGAGATAGCACATCTCCGTATCTGGACACAGATTAGATAGGTGCTCAAAACATAGAACACACGGGACATGTGCAAGGTGTTTGGCCCCAGCGATTGGCAGTGAAACACTTTCTGCTTGATTCTGGCAAAGAGGATTGGTGGCATTGAGAACGGTTCTCAGAGAAACAGCCATTCTGCTCTTTTCCATATTATCCAAGCAAACACTCTACGATGAAGGCCCCCAAGGTGGAGATGACAATCCACCAATCAGCAAAGGTTGAGGCGACAATTGGAATGCCGACAGTTTGAGCATGACAAAGTGTGTCTGCCCGAGGCCCAAATTCTTTTGGAGGCTCTTGGTTATAAAGTTATTATTTGTCGGACTATCATCATATTTCAAAACCACCAAAGTACGCTAAAACTAGGAGTTTCGAAACATGGGACTTGAATCCAGTGAACTAATGTATTCGCGCCCAAATTATTCGCATTTACAGATATCAACCGTGATGCTAACTTGCATCTCATAACGTTTGGTCATTATGACACTTTGTAACAAGGTAGTCCACTTTCCTTATAATTTTCTTGTAAAATGCTTTCTAGCATGACAGAATTGCCATCAGGAGATCAGATGAGTTCTCCACTTCTTTTCCATCCTGTATATACTTAAATCATTGCCAATCTATTCAGGCCTCTCAGATGCTCTCTAAAAGCCTTCTGACCCTCACTACTCAGCAAGAATATATTTCTCTGATGCAATGCAACATAAATGATGTCATCCATTTGACCCCTTTCTACTTCCATGAACACATTTTTGCAATGTGAACTAGAAATTCACTCACTTTGCTGGCAGCCAAAGACCGATTCATACAAAATCAGCAATGCTCGCATCATATATAGAAATAACTGCAGGTACGAACAAATATAGAAGGTGCAGTTGTTGTGAAATTTTCACTTCAACTTAACCAGCATTATCACTAGCACCAAACCTTTGGATGATCATGAAGACCGAAACACAAGAACCGGGGAAAATCAACAAATAGAGCAGAATTCACGTCCTGAACTATTTGCAAACAAATCACCTTGCTTTGACCCACTGTGCATCCCAGACACACAGACTGTACCAATATTCTTGAAATGACGCAAATCGAAATCCTCCCTAGAACCATAAGAAAACCCTGGGAAGAACCCCCCGGCGCAAAAAAATCACCTCGATTCCCGTCCCCGGATAGAATATTCTCGAGATGAAACAAATCAAAACCACTTGAAATTCCCGAATCAGATAACATTCCTGTCAACCAGCCCAATCGCACACAAACAGCAGCAGGGATCGAGGACAGCGGAGAACGTAGCCGTACCTGCGGGAGGCCGGCGCCACCGGCCGGGCGGACGACGAGCGGCTGCTGCCGGCTCCGAGGACACAGAGGGCTCTGCGGCCGGAGAGCCATCGCCATTCCCCCCAAAACCTCCTAAACCCACCAAACAGCGGCGCCTTGCCGTCCCCTCGGCCCTTTTCCCCCCGTATCTAGCTTCTAGCCTCTTTCCCCCCTCACGAGGAAAGAACTAAAAATGGTACACAGCGCGGCGCCTCCTCGCTTGCTTGGGGATCCCGCGAAATGCCCAGCAGCATCAGCACATCAAAAAGGGTTCTTTTTCTCCTTCGACATTTTTCCCGAACCAATTTTGATCCCTAGTGTTCGTCTTGGTTTCTTGTTCGGAGGTGCTTCTCGACCGATGGCTTCTGTGTGCACACATCACACATGGAAATGCAAGTGCATACTGTGGGCCCACTGAGTTGCAAAATGTGAGAGTGGTGAGTTTATTTATTTATTTAAGTACTTCCGCGATTCTAAATTCTTATCGTGATTTTAGTACGAAATTTAGAATCGGAGTGTACTAAAATCACGACAAGAATTTAAAATCGGAGAGAGTACTTTTTTCATTGATGGAAGGATAATGGTGAACCAGTTTGTGTAATGTTTAGCTTTGATTTCCCCTCTAAAACCGAATTTTCTATTATTTCAATGAAATTGAGGCAATGAGAATATCTTGTATCCGAAGGCGGGTAAGATAGAGCCATGGAGATGGTCAAAGCTTAGAACACCCAGAAAAAAAAAATGAAAACCTAAATTGTAGCATGCGGAAGACGAGGTGTTTGATTGTGGTGAGGCAGCCACTTCTCTTTGTTTCCAACAGGATGATTGGCAGGATTGAGGGATCGTTCTAATACGGTCTAGCATTCTTCTCTTTTGTAGGTTATCCAAGCTTTTCCTTTATATAGAAAACCTTTTCAAGGCAGAGATGAAAATCTACCAATCAGCAGTTGAGGTTGTGGACACGATTCAGATACCGACATTTGAACACGAGAAAGTGGTTTGTTGATCCTAAAATCATCGGTCACAATTTATGTCCTCATTGGTGCCTTTTTAAACATTCCAATTGCATGTTGGTTGAGTTGTTTGTCCACAAGCTCTCTTGGTGTCGTATTATTTGGATCATGAACATAAAATCCTTCTTCAACAATTCTCCACAACTCCGTTGAAGTGCTCTTGAAATGAGTTCTCATTCTATGAAACCAATCAACATAGTTAGTGGAGGTTAGCATGGAGGGATCTCCTTGATTGAACATAGGAGGCATTTGACCATGGTGAAACTCTAGATCTCAATCTTCTTCTCCAAATCTCAAAGTATTGGTTTGGGGGATCAACTATGGAGGGAGATTGAGGGAAATGAAGTTCTTGTGTTCTTGAAGAGAGAGAGGGGTTGTTCTTGGCTAAAGCTCGGGCAAAAGACCCGTCGGGGACGAAGGGGTATTTATATGGGGTCCCCAAAATCGAACCGTTATGCTCTGCGCAGACACAGGCCGGAACTTCCGGTCAGGAGCCGGAACTTCCGGCTACCCAGAAGTTCTGCATATTCCCGGAAGTTCCGCATTTTCCTCCCGGAGGTTGGGGCGGAAGTTCCGGCCACTGCAGGCAAAACACAACGAGCTGAATTTTGTTCTTTCTCTCTCACTTTTTGGGATAGGCTTTTTAGTGGGTGCAATTTGTGTGGTTGTGTACGTAATAGTACGAATGTCCTACGACTCAAATCAAATCAAAAAGACGCTAATACCGCTATGCTTCTTAGCATCTTGAGGGTCCACTTCATTGTCTTGTGCCAATTCTTTATAAAATCTGAATACTTGACACACAATTAGACACACAACATGTTTTCATCTCCACCAAAATCACTTAGGAGAGAAATGCCCTTTCAACGACTTGTTAACTTCCTTTGACCGTGCCTCGTTGGCAGGTTGACCAATCATAGGAAATGTTGATTTAGTGTTTGCCGCGTAAAAATTATGGCTCGGCGGCCCATATAAGGGGGGTTTATACATTTTACTATAACACTGACCACTTGTCGGCGGGTTGACTTCTCATTTTTTGTTTTAGGATTTTTCAGTGTCTTCTTCAAAATGGTGATGCGGCGGCGACATCTTGTAGCCAGAACAAGGTCCTCCCTGCACTGTTCGTGCTCGGGAAGTGCGTCTGGAGATGTGTGTCCAGCAAATCCCTTGGGACGTGGCCAGCTTTTCGGGTTTCCGGCGAATCCCTTGGTTTTCGGTCGGCTTTCGTGTTTGTTCGTGTGGTTTTAGGTCTGGCTCTTCCGCTCTAGGGTTCTCATCTTCGGCGGTGGTTGCTGCTCCGATGCGCTGGTTCTTTAGGGTCTTAGCACGACAACTACCCCACCGTCTACTACCACAAGCCCTCCTTTTGCAAGTTGATGGCCTGTCTTTTGGCATGTTCTAGTGCTTGTTGCCGTCACTAGGTGGTCCAAGGACCTATTTGTAATTTTTATTATTTAGAGGGCTTTTTGTACTGTTGTTGACAATTATTAATAATCGGTCATCCTCCTCGTAAGAAAAAAAAAACTCTGTCGTAAGGATGCAACTAATCAAGCAAGTGTGCTACTCCGTTTGATCTATATTACTTAGTTACATGTGTATGTAGACAAAATTGCGACAAGTAATATTGATCTGAGGGAGAGTGCTATTTTGCTATGTCGGAAAAAAGAGCAAGATTTGGGATTAACACTTGTTTTTCCGTTGGTTAATTCCGAGTATATTAAAAAGGGTACGTCTGCGTGTTGTGGACCAGCTTTGGAAAAGAAGGAAAGCAAAAGATTGGATCAATTCTGACCGTCCATGGGCCGGTTTGCGTGCATGTCGATGAGGTGCATGCCGTGGGTAAGTTTCGTCTGCTGGCGAGTGAAGCGGCCAAGATGAATTAACCATCATTTCTGTTAAAACCAAGTTTGATGAGAGTGTGCTAATTTCTTCACGGAAGTGTGCACGCGTCCGCGGCGCGAGCTAGCTTCAGACGGAACGCTAGCTCTCCTGGAATAGAATACGTCTAGATTTCCTTTTTCCGGACGTCGTCGGATTGTCCCCTGCAACGTCGTCTGTCCGCCCCGTCCAACGCCGAAACCCATCTCCCGCAGGATCGCGCGCGCGCTGCCACCGATCCCTCCCCAAAATCTTCCTCGGCTCGATCTACTCCCTCATCACCGTGATTCTCTCCCCAAAATCTTCCTCGGCTGGCCCCGCTCCTCTCTTCCTTCCGGGTTGAAAGAAACTCTCTGCGATATATGGGGATCGAGCTACGTCTACCTGCTCGACCTTAATTTCGGATCAAAGAAGAAGCCTGCGCGCCCTCAAGGGCCAGCGGCAGCAACAAACCTCAATCCGGCGAGGAAGCCGCCACCAATGCCCACCGTGCCCAGAAAGAAGCCCGCCTCTCCAAGGGCCAGCTGCAGGTTACGAGTAGACGCGCTCGCTTCCATCTCCTCGGCTACAGCAGCTGCTGTTCCTGGAGCTGCCTCCCTGCTGGAAGCTGCTTAATTGCTCTGCAGTAATGGCAATACTGCAGAAATCTGCATAGAAATTCCATCAGTAGTAACCGATCGATCTATACGGTCGATCTCTTTGTATGGATGGGATTTCGATTTTGGGTCATGTAAAACGGCGGCTTGTTTTATCTCAGTAATGTATGTTTGAGATGTCGAGACTGAAGAAGCAGAAATTTAATGATATCTGATCCATGATTGTTAACCATGAAAATTTGCAGCTTCTTTCTGGTGCTATGATATCTCTGATCCATTAATTTGTTGCTGGTTCTGCAGCAAAATGGTGGCCACGAAATGTAGTGCTACTACTAGCTAGTACATCTTCGTAGTAAACTTATTTGGCATCAATGCATTTTTCTATAAACGGAAAAAAAGATTTTCCAGCCTCCAGCTAACGTGTGTCACGTGCATCGACAACGAGATCTAAGCTGCCAGCTGCACTTGTTTGGGACCGGATCGAATTATACGTACGCACATGTGTACAGGACAAACTTAATTCCCAACAGTCCAATTCGAAACGTACCATCATACCCCATACGTACAACCCAGAATTATGTACGTACGTGCATGTCCGTGTTCGGCATGCATGTTTCATTCATTCAATACAGCGTGTCTCTTGTGTATTGTTTTTAATTATATGCTCCCTCCGTCCTATATGACTCAAATTTGCCCAAATATAGATGTATCTATATATACAAAAAGTGTCTTCGTACATGTAATACAATGTCACTTAATATGTGATGGAGGGAGTACATCGGATATTTGGTTGCCACACTTTTGACACTCCATCGAATGTGAGGCGTACATTACGTTGTGTAGTATGGCCACATGTAACTTATAACCACGACAAGAATTTAGAATCGGAAGAAGTATCTATACTTGCTGAGAAATCAAATCAATATGAATCGATACAACTAACCTCCTAGCTTTCAGTGTCTTTCTCAAGATGGTGAGGTGGCAGTGATATGATATCTTGTCACCCGAACAATTAAGGTCCTCCCGTTCTGTTCTCGCTCCGGCAGTGCGCCTAGCGTCAGTGAAGGGCATGTGGAGCCGTGTGTCCGACGAATCCCTAGTATTCGGCCGCCTTTTCGGACGTGAATCCCTTGGGTTTCGGTCGGCTTTCGTGTTTGTTCGTGTGATTTGAGGTCTGGCTATTTCGATTTGTGATTCTCACCTTTGGCGATGGTTGTTACTCTGTTGCACTGGTCCTTTGGGGCCTTACCACGATGACTATCCCATCATCTATTACCACAAGCTCTGCTCGGTTCCGGTGAAAATGGGGACGAGGACGGTGACCCATCTTCGACTCGTTTCAGTGCTTCTTGCCGTAGCTAGGTGGTTCAAGAACATACCTGTTATTTTTATTACTTTTAACACTCTCTGTAATGTTGTTGATGATGTGGTTCTACTGGGAAAAAAAAACGCATCTACACATAGATATGCGCACGCTAAACACGACAATGTCTGCATCAATGGTAAAAGCTTGCATCTGGATGCTATAGGCTCGCACGTTAACGTAGATCATATATATATCGCGTGGTGATCGATCCAGACGCACGCGGCCTACCGTATCGATTGGGGATTGCGCGGTGTCTGCTGGGGGTGGTCACAACATGCATGGATAGACTCGATCACTACCGTCCATATATACAGCTAGCAGCTATCAGCTATGTGTCTGTTCTCTTCGTTTCTAAGAATTTCTAAGAATTTCATATATGGCGTACAGCCGGTACGTGGTGTCTGCCGTTCACACACGCGCACGTACTATAAAAATACCCGGCCGGGGTTCATATATCCATACACACAGACACACAGACACTCATTGGAATGTCGAGCTCCGTAGTAGGCACCATGACGATGGTGCCCTTTACGTCCTCCTCCGCTTCTGCATGCCTGCTTCCTCTGACAAGCAAGCCTTCCAAACACGGCCGCCGCCGGTTGTCGTGCAAAGCGATGGCCAGCTCCGGGGACGACGACGATAGCTACCGCATCGACCGCCGGGACGTGCTCCTGGGCCTCACCGCCGCCACCACAGGCAGCACCCTGGGCCGGGCCCGCGGGCTTCTGGCCGCCGAAGGCGTGAAGCAGCCGATGCCGATCACGTCTGAGGTCCTGAAATGCGTCTCGGCAGGCGACTTCGTCTGCCCCGCCGGGTCCACCGACTACGACGACGCCACGGTGGTCAACTTCAGCGACCTCCCCGCGCCGACCGGGCCCCCGCGGGTCCGCCGGCCGGCCCACCTGTTATCGGCCCAGGAGGTCGAGAAGCTGGAGCTAGCCCTCCAGAGGATGAAGGAGCTGCCGGACGACGACCCGCGGAGCTTCAAGAACCAGGCGGCCATCCACGAGGCCTACTGCGACGGCAAATACAACGTGGTGGCGCGCTCCCCGGGGGAGCCCGACGCCACCAAGTTCGACGTCCACTTCTCCTCCATCTTCGCGCCCTGGCACCGGATGTACATCTACTTCTTCGAGGGCATCCTCGGCGAGCTCGTCGGCGACCCGGCATTCGGCCTGCCCTACTGGAACTGGGACGCCCCCGCGGGGATGATGCTGCCCGCCGCGTTCACCAATCCGGACTCGCCGCTCTACGACGCCAACCGCAAGCCGGAGAACGAACGTGGCGCCTTCATCGACCTCAGCCTCTCGCCCAAGGTCAAGTCCGATCCTAACAAGTTCAAAGACGACCTTCTCGGCCTCATCGACAGCAACCTCTGCGCCATGTACCGTCAGGTACGTCCTTGCTCGCCGCTTATTTAGTTAACTCGCTTTAATTTGCTAACAACCGTCTATCCAGTCATTGAGATTCGTGCAAAATTCTTCTTCTTCTTCTTCTTCTTTCAGATGAACGTGAAAGAGCCGGTAGATTTCCACGGCGGCTATCCGTCGAGAACGACAAAGCCCCCCGTAGGATCGCTGGAGACGGGGGCGCACACGGCGGCGCACATCTGGGTGGGGGAGCACATGGGGAATCTCAAGACGGCGGCGCGCGACCCCGTCTTCTACTCCAACCACTCCAACGTGGACCGCATGTGGCACCTCTGGAGCACCAAGCTCGGGAACCATGAGGACCTGACCAACGACCAGTGGCTCAACACCAACTTCGTCTTCTACGACGAGACCAAGCGGCCCGTGCGCATCGCCGTCCGCGACGTCCTCGATGCCGAGAAGCAGCTCGGGTACACGTACGAGGAGAAGAAGAGCCTCGAGTGGATGGAGAGGCGAATCAAGCCGGCGGCCATCAAGATCGACGACAGGACCCGCGACGCCAAGGACAACTCCTCGTTACCCTTGGTGCTCAAGAAGGGCAGGATGGAGTACCTGCCGGTGGAGAGGCCAAAGAAGGACGGCACCAAGACGGACGAGGTGTTGGTGGTTGACGTCACGCTGGACCCGTGCGAGCAAGTCAAGTTCGACGTGCTCGTCAACGTGCCCAGAGGCGAGGAAGACAAGGTGGGCCCACAGAACAGCCAGTTCGCCGGATCCTTCTCCACGGTGCCGCACGGCGGCACCATGACCGGCTCCGCCACGACGAAGCCGGTCGTGTCGTGCCGCTTCAAGCTCCAGGAGCTCATCCAAGACCTCAACTGCAACAGGAGCAAGATGCTCAACATCACCCTCGTCCCGGTCGAAGGTGACAAGACCATCGTCGACAACCTGCGCGTCGAGCTTTGCTGATCTATCGGACTAATTAAGATACATTTATAAATGCGGCGTTCATATCCCCAACATATCCAGGGCACTCGGAAATTATGTGACGACTATTGCATGTACTAGTAGAAAAATAAAAGAGTCCAATTCTTATCCTTTTAGTTCATTCGGCCAAAATATATATCCTCAAGAGAACCAATAGAAACGGGCAAATTTTCTCAAGAACAGAAAAGAAAAGTAGGCTCGTTCAGTACAATCCTTTCCGGTTCTATTTGAAGGGAATGAAAGGGAGACGGGAAGTGCCGGATTGCAGTTCATGGCTTTCATCCCTTCAAGATGGACGAGAGGTGTGGTGGCGCAGGAAGTTATCCGCTTGGCCGATCCGACCTCAGATATGATCAGATTTCCAGGCCAAAAAATCTTATGAGGGGCGAGTTGAACGAACTCTTTATTCGACAAGCCAAACATCCATCTCACTCCCTCCGTCCCGAAATAATTGACTTGAATTTGTATAAATTCTTATTTAAATCCATTTCACTTATTTCTGGACGTAGGGAGTACATTATTTATTCAGATTACACCTAAGTTTTGCTTGGTGTAAAAGCATATATGAACGCTTCGCAACATTTCTCGAGTAATTTTAGTATTTTCTTCCAACGCGATTTATACGAATAAAGCAAGAAATGATAAGACAGACAATCGAAAGATACGAGAGGTTATCTGTAGCAACAGCTTTCATGAATTCAGTAGAGACAGACATACAGTGAATTCTTCCCTAAAAAGAAGACATACAGTGAATTCTGAGCCCTCTTCTTCTCCTTTTTTTTTTTGGAAGAATGTAGTATACTCCTTTGACACCGCAATTTTACTTTGGTCGGCTTGTCGCGTGACTGCCTGGCCCGTGGGCTTAGCGCACGCAGCCTGGGCCGTTCGGTGCGGAGCGGGCAGGTCTCAGGTCGAAAGTGCAGCCTGCTTGGGTTTTCCTCGAGGCCAGACTCCACATCCGGATTTATCCGTGGAGCCCCGAAACCGCAGACACCTGCTGCATCCCTCCCTGTCGAGGTAACGAAAAGCTTGGAAAAGATATCTGTTTGGTTGAAGAAATCGGCCTGAACAAACCAAAGTGGTGACCTGGCCGGGAAGAATCTCGCACATTCCCACGGCCAAAAAGCCCAAAGGTGCCACGAAACAACCAAAGTTGGGCATGCCAACTTGCCATCGCCTCCACGTCTCACGCTTTGCCCAGTCTCTGTATGTAACTTTTCGTTGGACGAACACGTCAGCACCACGTGGACTGACACCCCCCGCGTACGAGTCCGTTGAGGATAATAACCAACGGAGATGGAGTCCTTCCGGTCGGTTTTCCGACGTCCGGCGGCCAGTCTCGTACACTACGTAGAGAGAGTGATCCGCACGTACGTCCGGCCTGGCTCCGGCGTCGGGTCCTGCGCTGCGCGAACGAACGAACGGCCTGCGTCTAATCCCGTGACGTGACGGAACGGTGTGCTCGTCGGAGGCTTTTCCACCACGCTTGCTGTTGTTGTTATCATCTCCCGCGAGTAACTAAAAACCTACTGCTGTGAAGCTTGCTCTGCAACGGCCAGTTTTATTAGCCCCGGTGAATCCAAGCGTCGGTCGGAATTTCGAGTTGAACACTAAATGATGTGTAAACTTAATAATTCTAGACTTTATTCCTCACAATCCCTCTGTGGGGTGGTTAACTTTAAAGGAATTTCGCTGTATATGTACCTGTTCTTTGGCAGATCACCGTACCATCGAAGATACACATGTTTTGGTGCCTACTTAGTAATAACAAGCTGCTCACCAAAGACAACCTGAGGAAGAGGCAGGAATTAAAAAAATAGTACTTGTTTGTTTTGTACCAAACCTGAATCTATCACTCACTTATTCTTTGACTGTGTGGTAGTTAGATTACCTTTTCAAGAGCTTGCTGATATTATTCACACAACTGGCAACCTTCTAGTTATGCAATAAACGATAATGGGACACTTAACATGATCACATCTGCTGTTGTCTGGACTGTCTGAAATTTTCGTAATGACTTACTCTTTGCTCGACACATATGGACGAATATACATGTCTTGTGGAAGAACTTATTGTGCTTGTTAAAGCGCTGGCAACCGCTGTGTCTGAAAAAGAACATCCAAATCTAGAAGACACCCAGACTGCGATGAGCAAGAAGCGAGGAACACTTCTGACGGGCCCTGGGACTTCCATCTTGGCAGAAGCAAAAAGCCACCAAAGAGCAATGGAATTGGGACTGCCTGACAATCTATAGCTTTTATGTTGATAAACGACTTAGCTGCCAATTGTTTTAAACCTCGTGCTTGTAGAGATCGATGACATCAAACCCTGACTTGAAAATCCCTGAAGTTAGCACCCTCAACTCTTTATTCCCGGTCTATAGTTGCCAAAACAAGGTATCCAAACAGGGATTCGCTGACAATGCTCACATCACGAAATTGCCTTTGGGATGGTCCGCTTGCAAACTCTGCTATTGCCTTCGTAATTAACTAATCTGCTACCAGCTATTCTTTTTTTGAACTCGCAACGCTGGATCAAAGAACTTTATTCAAAAAGCAACACCCAACAAGTACAACGACGGTATTAGAACATGGAGCGTCGTGATTTTATTTGTGCTCATGGAGCCATGGATAACCCACCCGCCTATGTAAGATTAGAACAACTTCCGATGGATACACAGAAATACTAAACACAAAGAGATATACTAATCCCACGTGAGCTTGATCTAGATTGGACCAAGATGTATACTAATCCTACGAGCTGCTGCCGCGATGGTGAGGCCACTGCACCGGCTAGCAGTTCGGCCGTCGGCGGCCATGGCTAGCCTTCGGCCGTCAGCGCCATGGCAGCCTTCCCCTTCTTGCCGGTCTGATTTGCCCGGCGGTTCGCATGTCCAGAATTTCCATCTATGATCCGAAGGAAGAAGAAGATATCGGGCCCACGAATAAAATCAGAACGGTCGGGAAAGAGGGAGTACAGACGGAAGCATAGACGGGACCCATCCAGTCCATGTGGCTTGATTTAGTCCTATTTATATCCCTGTTTTAAAAACTAAAGACCGGGATTATAAAGTTGAGGGTGCCAACCTCAGTGATTTGTAGGTCAAGGTTTGATGTAGTGTACCTCTACAAGCATAAGGTTTAAAATGGACTTGAAATTCTACGTTGTTTTCGGTGCTGCTTAGCTCCTGCTCGTTTGAGTTGTGGGCGTTGGCCTGTAAGCCCTGTTCATGACTGTGTGTTTCGTTTCTCCTGAAATGAAACATGACGATAAGCCTTTCATGTAAAAAAAAACGACAGTGGATGGATCCAGGTTTTCTTCTTCCAGAATTTCGTACGCACTCATGTCTTAAACTAAGCTGCGCTGACGTTAGCATCAAGTGGCCAAAATCAGCTAATCTCCATCTCCCATTAATGTGTTCCCCCAATTACTCCTGCACACTTCTCTCATCCAAACTGCAAAACCGCAACTGGCCTTTCCGGCTCGTGGAGGTCGGACCCAGGCCCGTCGCATCCAACTAACTGTCGACCCCACCTGGCAGCCACCCATCCAGAATCGACCCCGTGGCCGCCACGCCCCGGCTCCCCGAACCCTCCGAACCCAAACCACGGTCAATCCCGAACCGGAACCCATGGTTACCACACGCTCCGTCCCTCCTCCAAGCCCCACATCACACCACAGCTGACAGCCCACATCGGCCATCTGCACGCCCGCCCACCAACCCCTCTGTTCCTCTGCCTCCGGCTCCATCCCCCGAGTCGCCCCTCGCCCTCCGTCCATGTATAAAGCCGCCTCCTCCGCCCGCCTCCTGCTCAGATCCCTTTCCTCCTCCGCGTCGTCCCCCTCCTCGTCTTGCTCCCCCGCGTCGCGCCTCGTCGCCTCCAGGTGCCTCGCGCTCTCGCGGCCGTGCGGCGCGTGGCCGGGCCGCGGTAGGGTGCTCCCAGCCTCCTCCTCCTCCTTCACCGGGGTCCGCGCGCAGATCGGGGCCGTCGCCGCGCCTGCCGCCGGGACCTCCTTCCACCGCCGCAGGATGGCCACCTCAGGTGCGTGGGTTCGTTCGTTCGTTCCTGCTGGGCGGGCAGGGGTGATCCCGGGTGCCGAGTCCTCTGCCTCGACCTCGTCGCTGTCGTGTCGTCTAGTGGGCATCATCTCCCTCTCAAGCACGCACCCACGCACGCGCCCTGCTCGTGTGCGTGCGTGGCAACTTTGGGAATATTCGAATTGGGAATCGCGGAGGTTCCAACTTATGAGCTGGAGATGCGGATGCGGTGTTCGTTTTGCGTTGATTTGGATTCGATTATCTAGTAGCTGGGAAGGATCGGCGATTTACATGCTTTTTTTTTAGGTTCAAAGCGGGTGATGCGATGGCCGCGATGCCATGCGGATTTGTTCCATTTCTAGTTAGCATCAGCCATTCAGCCAGCAGATTCTATCGGATTCAGGTTAGCTCGCGCGGTGCTCGATGTTAGATGAAAAGACGTGTAGGATTCGGATGTGCGGGAATAGATTCCTAGTAGCACGCACTTTTTTCGAGGCATATGCCTTCCGTATCTGCTCCAGTACACTCGACGGGCCTCCCTGTTCGTCGTCATCTTTCATTTCATTCATGTGCTGCCATCTAGAAACACAGCTCTGCTTAGATTTGATCGTTTGTGATTTGAAGTTGTGAATAGTCATGCCACTGCTCACTGTTGGTTATCTGCCATGGAAGATATATACTGATTAGGTGAGGACTTTGTAGTTTGGTGGTGTGTTTTGTAAGGTGCAGGTTCGAATTGATACTTTTTTTTGTATCTCTGTTACGAGGGCCAGTGTGAGTTCAGTGTAGTAGTTGAGATTAAGTTGAGCTGTCTAGGATTCTTATATTATATGCGTCCAACGAGTATGCATTACATCTCCATTTTCTACATGCTCACGTAAAACTAACTATAGTGTCCTGTTGTCCACCTTGGTCTTCTCGGGATATGTATGTTAAGAGTCTTAAAATGTGATTAATCTTTAACAACACTCCAACCTCACAGCTTATCCAGTTGACTTTGAAGCAGCTTCTGTTTAAACATTGGTCTCCTTAACTTCACTTTTTAAGTGTCTCCCGACATGGAAAATGATAATATACAACATGAACGGTTTAAGACATGCGTCAATTTATGAAAGAATCAAGATAACTGATCGAGTATTGTTTTTCATATTTATTAGCCTTTCTTCATGGCTTCCTGCTGGTTAGGGGCGCGCAGTCTGGTCACGGGCAGGGTTGATCCCCGGTGGCGAGTCCTCCGCCTCGACCTCGTCGCTGTCGTGTCGTCTAGTGTTCATCATCTCCCTCTCACGCACGCGCTCTGCTCGTGTGCGTGGCAACTTTCGGAATATTCGAATTGGGAAATTGTGGTGCGGCTCCTGTAGGGCGGAGATTCCAACTTCTAAGCTGGAGATGCCGGTGTTCGTTTTATGTCGATTTGGATTTCACGCTAGCTGGGATCGCGAATCACATGCTTTTTTAGGTTCAAAGCGCTGATGCGATGGCCGCGATGCCATGCGGATTCGTTCCATTTCCAGTTAGCATCGGCCATCAGATTCTGTCGGATTCAAGTTAGCTCGTGCGGTGCTCGATTTTTAGATGAAAAGACGTGTTGGATTCGATGGGAATAGATTCCTTGTTAGCACGCACTTTTTTCGAGACATCTGCCTTTCGTATATACTCAGTACACTCGATGCGCTCCATTTTGGGATCTAGAAACGCAGCTCTGCTCTAGATTTGATCGTTTGTGTTTTCAAGTTATGAATAGTCATACCACTGTTCACAATTGGTTATCTGCCATGGAAGATATATATACTGATTAGATGAGGGCTTTGGAGTTTGGTGGTGTGTTTTTAAGGTGCAGATTTGAATTGATACTTTTTTTTTGTATCTCTGTTAGGAGGGCCAGTGTGAGTTCAGTGTAGTAGTTGAGAGTAAGTTGAGCGGTCTAGGATTCTTATATTATATGCGTCCAACTTGTATGCATTACATCTCCATTTTCTACATTCTCACGTAAAACTAATTATAATGTCCTGTTGTCCTTGGTCTTGTTGGGATATGTTAAGAGTCTTAAAATGTGATTAATCTTTAACAACACTCCAACCTCACAGCTTATCCAGTTGACTTTGAAGCAGCTTCTGTTTAAACATTGGTCTGCTTAACTTCACTTTTTAAGTGTCTCCCGACATGGAAAATGATAATATACAACATGAACGGTTTAAGACATGCGTCAATTTATGAAAGAATCAAGATAACTGATGGACTATTGTTTTGCATATTTATTAGCCTTTCTTCATGGCATAATGCTAATTATGTTTCTGTTGATTTCCTCTGACTGCAGCTACTGAGCATGCCTTCAAGAATATTTTGACCAGCCTCCCTAAGCCTGGGGGTGGTGAATTTGGAAAGTTTTACAGCCTTCCTGCACTAAATGATCCAAGGATCGGTAATTTCTTATCTTTCTTTTGCCTTGTCTATTACAACCTATGCTCTTATTTGGGTTCTGTCTGTTTAGTCTGATTATTGCATCCTTTTTTTTTGTGTATTTGTAGAAGATGCAATCTAAGATCTGTACTAGTAACATTATGTGTGCATGTTAATCTGCTATTATTGTTATCTGACCGACACAGACTTTCTTCTCCACCCCATCAGATAAGCTGCCCTACTCTATCCGTATTCTTCTTGAGTCAGCTATCCGCAACTGTGATGACTTCCAAGTTACCAAGAATGATGTCGAGAAAATCATTGATTGGGAGAACACATCTCCAAAGCTGGCTGAGATACCTTTCAAGCCAGCACGAGTTCTTCTTCAGGTTTTCAACTGAAACATCACACAGATTACCCTGTTTCTCCATGCCTTTTGCTTACAAGACTTTATTCTCTAGGACTTCACTGGAGTCCCAGCAGTTGTAGATCTTGCAGCTATGCGTGATGCGATGGCCAAGTTGGGCAGTGATGCCAACAAAATCAATCCACTGGTACATCTTATCTCCTTGTTATGTGAAAAGTTCCATCAGTTTGTTCTGAACCATCTCTGGTTTTCACAGCAAAATTATTTCGAGTGGCCCATAATTTAGACCATATGTTGCTGATGACATCACTATGCGATCATCTTAACATATTTATCTAAGTTTATTTGGCTGATATACATATTTTCATATGGTTTGCAGGTTCCAGTAGATCTTGTTATCGACCACTCAGTACAGGTGGATGTAGCAAGGTCGCACAATGCATTACAATCAAACATGGAGCTGGAGTTTATCCGCAATAAAGAGAGATTTGGTTTCCTTAAATGGGGCTCAACTGCTTTCCAAAATATGCTGGTTGTCCCCCCTGGCTCTGGTATTGTTCACCAGGTAGATGCTCTGGATTGAAGGAAATTTTTCTGTTGGTCTTATATCTTCCACCTGACCAACGCCCTGTTTCCATTTTTGATTTCTATGCAAATTTCAGGTCAATCTTGAGTATCTTGGAAGAGTTGTATTCAACACAGATGGCATTATGTACCCTGATAGCGTAGTTGGCACTGATTCACACACCACTATGATTGATGGTTTGGGTGTTGCTGGTTGGGGAGTTGGTGGTATTGAAGCAGAGGCTACAATGCTTGGGCAGGTAATTCTGAAGTGGACCTCTACCTACTTGATTGATATTTCTTACGATCTTGTAGTGAGAGGACAAATGCACTAACAATGATCTCTTTGGAACAAAACATTGTTTTTAATATCCCTTTGCCATACCCCCAAAAGACAGTGGCATTCCTGTAAAAGCAGCCTACATTACTGTAATATGGTAATTTGTGGAACGTCTGTTGAAGCAACTTATTGGCTGTCCTTTTGGCATATTGAGCACACTAGTAAATTTATGGGCTGTGTGGTTTTAGGAACAGATGGTGTATGTGCAAAACAAACCTAATCCACTTGTTCTGTTTGAGCTTTCAAGAAACAAAATGGGTTGTGGTTCAGTGTCCCTCATCTCTCGTAAGCATACGCATAGTGGGAAGTGAAGGATTGAGGTACCCCACCAACCCACCAAAACACATGCGATTATCCCATGAGAGACCTATCCATCCTAGGATATGGTGGTCCCTTAAACCAAAAAGCTCAAGTTTAATTTCATAGTCTGATGAGTGTTCAGTATTGTTTAGCCCCTTTTGATGTACCTCCAGTTGACCAAAATGGTATTTCCTTGTACAGCCGATGAGCATGGTTTTGCCTGGTGTGGTTGGGTTCAAGCTGACTGGAAACTTACGGAGTGGTGTCACTGCTACTGACCTTGTTCTTACTGTTACCCAAATGCTAAGGAAGCACGGTGTTGTTGGCAAATTTGTTGAATTCTATGGTAAGTATTCATGTTATTATAATATCTGGTGCATGCTTTCTTGATATAAATTTATTCATATCTTGTTGATATTTTTTCTTTCTTTCGTTCTATTCAGGTGAGGGTATGGGTAAGCTGTCTTTGGCTGACAGGGCCACAATCGCGAACATGTCACCAGAGTATGGAGCTACCATGGGCTTCTTCCCTGTAGACCATGTGACATTGGATTATCTCAAATTGACAGGCCGAAGCGATGAAACAGTAGGTTTCATTATTGAGATTTTGTTACCCTTTCCGTCTCTTTGATATTTTAGCATTCTAATCCGCCGCCCCGCTTCCCCTGCCCGCAAATGGGGTCGAGGAATAACGGAATATTGTTAATGCTAGGGCTATTGAGGTGTGAGCATGCCGTAACTCCTCATCTTCCAAAACTTTCACAGTTCTGTTGCCATCCTTGCCATGTGGCTATTGAGTTGTGGGCATGCAGTAGCTCCTGACCTGAGTTTTCAAAACTGTCATATCCTTGCCATTGTTTTTCCCTGTTGCCATCCTGGATGCTGTTTCTTTCCTGGCCATGTGATATTTCTTGAACTGGATGCCATGTGATATTTCTTGAACTGGATAACATAATCTAATGAACATGATTACCTATTTTCATTTGATAATATAGTTTATGTGAGTTCTACCTGCATCATTATGTGAACTTAGGTAGTGTTTTGTTCTAGAGCGAGGTGGAATGGAACGGAACGGTTCTATTCTTATAGGAATGGAATGTAATGGAACGGTTCTACTTTTCTATATCCTAAGAACCAAACTCTTAGTACCGTCTTGCCTTTTGTTTTAGGTGTCGATGATCGAAGCATATCTACGAGCTAACAACATGTTTGTGGACTATAACGAGGTATGCCCTTTATTGGTGTTACAGTGCTTAAATTTAGTTATTTGTTGATCAGGATGTAGACATATTTACATTCTTGATTTGCAGCCTCAATTAGAAAGAGTTTACTCTTCATATCTTGCGCTGGACCTGGATGAGGTGGAACCTTGCATTTCGGGTCCTAAGAGGTAAGCCACTAAGTATATGAGTTCCATTGTATAAATTTATTCCAAGGGGGATGCCCATAATGGTTTTGTCACATGCCATTTGATTTTTCACTCTGTAGGCCTCATGATCGTGTCACTTTGAAGGAAATGAAATCAGATTGGCACTCTTGCCTGGACAACAAAGTTGGTTTCAAGGTAAACCTGTTGGTTATGTCCGTTGTGACTTCTGCATTTCCAAATTTACAATGTTTGTGTCTTAAATTAATCGCAAATGCACAAAACATTCCAGGGTTTTGCGGTACCGAAGGAACAACAGGATAAGGTTGTGAAATTTGACTTTCATGGACAACCTGCTGAACTCAAGCATGGCAGTGTTGTCATAGCAGCAATAACTAGTTGCACAAACACATCAAATCCTAGTGTTATGCTTGGTGCTGCCCTTGTCGCAAAGAAAGCCTGTGAATTGGGTCTTGAGGTTTGTTACTCCCTAATGTGCTCACATATTGTTATATTTTTCTGTTTTTCTCTGCCTTATGTTAACTGCGGAGCAATACTTTTCGTCAGGTGAAACCATGGGTGAAGACAAGTCTTGCCCCTGGATCTGGTGTTGTCACTAAATACTTGCTTAAGAGGTATCTTGTTGTCATTACTAGTTTTAATGGAACATGGAATTTCAGTGTGTTACATGCAATGGTATATTTGAACCTAATCTGGTGATTTCTTCATGCAGCGGCCTTCAAGAATACTTCAACAAGCAAGGATTCCATCTTGTTGGATACGGATGTACCACTTGCATTGGCAACTCTGGTGACCTTGATGAATCTGTATCAGCTGCCATTACAGAAAATGGTATGTATAGGTTGTATGCACATTGAATATTTTTAGCTGCAAGGAGTTTGTATTATTAATTAACATTTTTTCTTGCACAGATGTTGTTGCTGCTGCTGTGTTGTCAGGCAATCGTAACTTTGAGGGTCGTGTGCACCCATTGACTCGGGCTAATTACCTTGCTTCACCACCTCTGGTTGTTGCATACGCACTTGCTGGCACTGTAAGTCCATGCCATATTCTCACACTTTGATCCTCACATAACTTTGGCTGAAGGACTTTCATGGTTAAAATATTTGTGTTATATTTGTGCTCTTGTTGCACATTACGACTTGTATTTATCAGGTCGACATTGACTTCGAGAAAGAACCCATTGGAGTTGGAAAGGATGGCAAGGAAGTTTACTTCAGGGATATATGGCCCACAACTGAAGAAATCGCACAGGTAACTGTACTGTAACTTTAATACTCCGTACTTTTCATCTCTTTGTACTTGTTGCCATCATGCTGTTTCCTGTTGCATCACATTGGATGTTTCTATCCCAACTTAGTTCTTCTGTTAAACCAATCATAACTTAAATGATACTCTAACAGGTTGTCCAATCAAGCGTGTTGCCTGATATGTTCAAGAGCACGTATGAGGCTATAACAAAAGGCAACCCGATGTGGAATCAGCTTCCTGTTCCAGAAGCAACCCTCTACTCATGGGATCCAAACTCCACTTACATTCATGAGCCCCCGTACTTCAAGGACATGACCATGTCCCCACCTGGCCCACATCCTGTGAAGGATGCCTACTGCTTACTGAACTTTGGTGACAGCATCACGACAGATCATATTTCACCAGCAGGCAGCATACACAAAGACAGTCCTGCTGCCAAGTTTTTACTTGAGCGCGGTGTGGACCGGAAGGACTTCAATTCGTATGGTAGCCGGCGTGGTAATGATGAAATAATGGCAAGAGGAACATTTGCAAACATCAGGATTGTGAACAAATTTTTGGGTGGAGAGGTTGGGCCCAAGACCATTCATGTTCCTAGTGGGGAGAAGCTTTCTGTTTTCGATGCGGCCACGGTATGTTACTAGTTGTGTGAATATTGTGATATCCTGTCTTCTTGTTACTATTAATATTTGCATATTAATACCCTTGGTGTTGTCTGTTGCGGTGTTACTGCAATGCAGAGATATAAGTCCGAGGGTCATGATACTATCATTCTTGCCGGTGCTGAGTACGGGAGTGGCAGCTCTCGTGATTGGGCTGCCAAGGGACCGATGCTCCTCGTAAGTTACAGATTCAGTGCTTTATTTCAATCTTCGTATTTGGGAAACGATAGCATAAAGCATGTGCTGTTTTCAGGGTGTCAAAGCAGTGATATCGAAGAGCTTTGAGCGGATCCACCGAAGCAACTTGGTCGGGATGGGAATCATCCCACTCTGCTACAAAACTGGCGAGGACGCTGATTCACTCGGCCTTACTGGACATGAGAGGTTCACCATCAACCTTCCTACCGACGTCAGCAAGATCCGTCCTGGTCAGGATGTGACCATCACTACTGACAACGGGAAATCCTTCAGTTGCACTCTTCGCTTTGACACAGAGGTATATACATTTTAGGAACTCGCTGGAACGTACTGTCAGCCCTGGTAACTATAGTTAGGAAATGACATTCTTGGTTGTGCTTGCAGGTGGAGCTGGCATACTACAACCATGGAGGCATCCTCCCTTATGTCATCCGTAGCTTGGCAGGACAACAGAACTAGACAAAAGCACACATCCTTCCAACCACGACGACAGAACTGCGGGCTCTTCAGCAAGCCAGCAGCATCGACGTCGAGACTTTTCATCATATAAATAAACTGAAAAATAAAGCCGCAGGAGACAGGAACCACAATCACATATCCACACCTGGAGCTGGTGTGCGGCACAGATCGATGAACAGTTTTGTCTGCTGTTTGGTTGTGATGATGAAAACTGTGAGCGTGTTTGGAACGATATTTAATTGTGGATTAAATCGTTTGGTTGTAGTCTCTTGTAGACTGATAGCCGGGTGTACATTTCTTTCGTGCTATAGAACTGAATTGGTGTTTAGTAGTTTCCACAATGCCTGGCCTCACATTCTTGAGTTTGCCGTACGGAGTACCAGGAAAATTGACCTTGAATAGCTTCCTCGCACAAACCATATGGTTTCAGGAAATTTTACCTTGAACAACTGGTAAATTAGTACTTCTTCCGTTCCATAAAGATTGGCACTGTTTTAAACTAGGGCTTTGAACTAGTTCTAGTTCTAATCCGTGCCAATCTTTATGTAAAGGAGGGAGCAGTGTGCCATTTTAGATTAGTTTTCTCTTGTTCTCAGCGTGTCAAAGGATGAACCGATGATGAGAACATATATCGTGGCATGAACAAGAACGTAAAATATTTTGAACAAGATTACCTGAAACCAATAATGTGAACATGTATTATGGCGCTTGGAACTTGATACCGAGCTCCTGAGCCATAGGAGCATAACAAAAAGCTAACAGATTTTTAGTTTCAAAAAAAAACATAACAAATTCGAACAAAGTTAACCAAAAGTATTACCCGTACAACATTTCAAATCCAAATGCGGTCTACAATTAAGAACCAAAAAGGGGACAGATTTCCCGCTGGCATATCATCGTCATCATGTGATCAGTCGCCATTACGGTTTGGTTCTGTTTGGCCAACCAGCTTGATCTGTTTTACCGTTTGGTTAAATCAAATTCGTCAGACTCTTTGTTCTGCTCTCATGGCTAATTGGCTACAACGATAAATCACGGTCGAAACACAAGGGCGCCTGCTAATGACTGCGGGGGTGTACAGTTCGTGAATCTAAGTAATCCATCATCATTGCATTAGATCCCCTGTTCGAAGCTTCAACCCTCAAATCCAGAATTCTAAACTTCTCTAGATTGGAAAAATTCGAACTGAAGTTGAAAAGCGGAACCCGGCTCTACTCGCGGACGGAATTGTGCGACCGGACCGACCGGAGTCGGTTCCGGTTCTGGTTCCGGTTATGGTTCCAGTTCGGTCCGACGACCGACCCGACGCTTCCTTTTCTTCTTTCCCCTTTCTCTTCGAGGCTTTTCGAGGCTTCGAGCCCAGCCCCAAACAACAACCTAAACAAGGAAGAAATCATCGGCGGCGGCGGCGATGGTGTGCACAAAGTGTAAGAACCCCTCCTCCCTCTCCCCATGTGCCCCGATTTCTCCCGGATCAACGGATCCTTCCACTCGATTTCGTCTATTTCTCCCCTCCGCCCTGAGATGCTTCAGGGTATGCGAGGGCCTCGCCTTCTAATCCGTGCGCGGTCTCCGTTTTGCAGGCGAGAAGAAGCTGGGGAAGGTGATCGTGCCGGACAAGTGGAAGGAGGGCGCCAGCAACACCTTCGAGGGCGGCGGCCGCAAGATCAACGAGAACAAGCTCCTCTCCAAGAAGAACAGGTACCCGTTCACCCCCACTCAAACGCGTTCTTGTTCCTAGGTCCGTTCAGCCCAGTTAAACACGTTGTTCCTTTGACATCGAGGGCTCTAACTGGAGCGGCATCTTGCCGGTTTGTGGAGGAAGATGGTTCCTTCCCGGTCCGTGCCGGCGATCGGAATCTGGCTGGGTGGAGGATTTTGCGGAAATCGAATTTTTTTTTGAATCCCAGCGTGTGTAGATTAGGGTAATAGGTGACCTCAGCCGTTGTGACCGATCTCGCTTGCTGCATGTTCTTGGATGGCTGGATCCGTTTAACGCTAGTTCCTTAAGCTAAACTGCAACTTGTGGAAGTAAACTTAGTCTTCAGTCAAAGTTACGTGAGGATCATGTGGAAACGGGAGCAGTGCTTTTTAAAGGGCTAGAAGCACCAAAAGCTGAAGCAGAAGCCCAAACAAACAGGGCAATCAGGCTAACAATATTACCTCTGACAGTTAAACCGTCTCCCTTACCACCATTTGGGACCACAGAGTCTTCCGCAGCAGCCTTATGTACTAGGATGATGGAACTACAGTATCCTAATGTCCGCCAACAGCATGCAAGGACTTATTGGTGTGTTGAACTTTACCACAAGATTGGCTCGTTAAGTCACGGTAGTTACAAAAGGGGCTTTAGGCAGTGTTAGAGAAAAAATGGTTATGTCGATGTTCATACTATTATTTAGGTGAACAAATCAAATGGTAACGGAGAGGGTAGGGATAGGAAAAGAAGTGCTAATTTTGTGTGTCACAAGAAGAGGTAGGTTTTATATGGATATGGAGAAGGTACCGAGGATTTCAATGGTGTCATTGGTGCCTGAACTTAATATAGGAACACTGCTTTTCTCTTCATGTTGAAGCAAGACAATCTTGAATTTTTATCGTACTATCTGATATAAATACCTGTAAGGAAGCATGGTAAATGCCTACTTGCTGCTGGCCAAACCCAACCATCTTCCATGGTGAAGAATCGGTCTTTATTAAATGCATGGTAATAATGTTGACACAGAGTGAATAAAGGACAGGGTGCATCCGCTGTAAATGAGTTGTTAGTGGGTATGTCGCAGGAGATAACATGTACCCCTCTATTCCGATATGTAAGACGTGTTGGTAGTTCAAATTGAATACCAGGATGTCTTACATATCGGAACAGCTGTAGTACTTGGAGAATAGATGTGCCTTGGGGTACCAGTGTGAGATGAAACATCAGCTAAAACTTGATTGGCTTACTTTAGGATGGTAGGTGGTTATTTCCACATGTTTTGGTAGTCTGGGTGTGTAAAGTGAACAGTCTCGGAGTTGAAGTGTGTTCTCCAGACTGGGGCAAGGGGTTATTTACACACAATTTTCTCTCTTACCTCTGTAGTTTCTGCCTGTTATTTTTTTTTCTTGTAAGATAATTTGAGAGGGGTCTAACTCTATGCCCTACTTGTCACCATATCAGGTGGTCTCCATATGGAAACACTAAATGTGTAATTTGCAAGCAACAGATGCACCAGGACGGAAAATACTGCCACACCTGTGCTTACTCAAAAGGTAAATAAATGTCTCATGTAGAAACAGCTTCTGCAGCTGCGGCTAGTTTTTCCCACTGCTTATCAGTTTTTGGCATGTACAATTTGCTTGCTAACCAGACGCCATGCTGTGAGCTAATTTACATTCTTGGTTAAATGCACATAACCCTGTAACCTTGTTATGCTAAAATAAAATCATAGTATCTCGCTTGCTATTTCCTCATTAAGGAACAGCCTGTACCTGTCCTCAGAATCATTTGGTTGCTGAACTTGATGCAAGTGCATTCATGTACTGCAAGAAAATAGTATTCTTGACTGAGCTTACCTTAAGAACTTCCTGTATTACGGTCATAGCATTTTAAATCAATATTATTATTGAAGCTTCCTAAATCCTGATTGTGCTATTGGCTTGTTCCAGGGGTGTGTGCAATGTGCGGGAAGCAAGTGCTGGACACGAAGCTGTACAAGCAGAGCAACGTGTGATGCCATGCACGCTTATAAGCCATCAATGATCCCGCTCCTAAGCCATCAAGGATAATCTTGTAGCGACCTGTCTATGTTTAACTTGTAAGATCATGTGCTCGTGATATAGCTGTGGCTGAATAGTTCTGCGTTAAGGGAAAAAACATCTACTCGTTCTAACAATTCTGTAACATTTGTCGTTGCTCTGAAATTTCAACTCCAAGCAGTTATATGCCACAGCAATGGTATTAGTTGCAATTTCAGATTTAAGGGTTCCATTTCCCCAGGTTTTCTGTGCTTGAAACTGGGCGGCACGCCAAGGAAGGCTCCTCTTCCTTGCTCCTGCCAAATTCAGTTTCTTTTTACTTGAAACTTCATGAGTAGGCAGACAGCATTACTCGGGAAAAGCATGTGTGAGGTGATTTCATTTAGTCGGACTTTGAGCCAAAAATTTTAAATAAGAAAACAATTCGAATTTTGACTGGTTCCCAATGGAAAACGGTGAGATATCAGTGCGTGAGAGAAATTACGTACGAATCAATGATTCTTGTTGATGGTACAATTTTGAACGAACAAAGCTACTACATTACATCTCAAGATATAGTATTAACTACTACAGCCTGTGAAATGTACTACAACTTGAGACAGCATCAACTACGGCTAGATCAGCCTATGAGACTACGAAGGTTACGATACCCAGGTTAAATGGACTAATAAACCATGTGATTGCCTACTTGGGCTTATTTCTTGGCATAAATTTTCAAGAGTTAACAGTGCATCTCGATATCCGGTTCTTGCGCCTTTAGGTCCTCTGGTTGAGCACGTGACGGAGCTGGATCTTCTGGCTCTCCATCCGGGCTTCTAGAAGCTTCGCCTTGAGGCTCTGCCTTTGGACCAGCTCCATGCAGCCTCTGAATCCTCGGTTGAGCTGACTGTTCATCGAGTCTGGTGAGCTCCATCGCTCCATGCTCGGGGAGCTCAGTCCCTCGCCCAGCCCAGCGCCCTCGGTAGGATAATACATGCCGCCATTCGATAGCCTTGTGTCCGACGGTCGGGAGTTTATCGGCTCCACACCGTCCTCCTCGTGGATTTCACGGTTTTTCAGAGGGGAGGATCTCCAGAGCTTTGATATGGCTGACTGTTTCTTCTTGGGTAGCTGTTTCATGTCTGACAGGTATAAGTTGCTCAGGTCAATCTGCCCGTCCTCCGAATCGTTCCCACTCGTCCAGGAAATTCTGTCACAGATCTTGTTCACTGAAGGTTCGCTTCCGTTTCCGTTCCGCGAGAAGCTTGAACCCTGCAGATCTTCATGGCTTGTAGTCTCCCAGCTGCTGCCATCTTCTGTTTCGCTGTCATCGCAGTGACTTCTACTTGAGTACAGTTTAGTTGGGTTCTCTAGGAATATATCGGCCATTGGGTTAGCTCCTTGGATTTCTGATTCGTGTACTGAAGAGCTGTGCTGCTTAAAGCATGGTTCACTCTCCTTATTCTCAGGCTCTTCGCTCGGACGTAGCTCCTCGAATATGGCTAGTATGTCCTCTGATGCTGCTGGTGGCTCATACTTAAATTCAACCTCCTGTTCCCTGACCGATCCAATTTCCCGCAAAATGATCTCTGCCTCTCGTACTATAGTGCTGTCTCCATTGGCATGACCAAAAGAGGCAACAAAGGCCTCAACATCCTGTTGCAGTTTACTCAATTGATCAAATTTGGCTTCAAGAGTAAGTCTTGCATCAACAAGTTTCATCTGCACCCGCTCTTCACGCCACACCTCAGCCATCTGTAGCAATTTTCTGTCCTCATCCACTTCCTCCCGCAGTTTCACCGAGTCCCGCTTCATGGCTTCAATCTCGGATTTGTGTTCCTCAACCTCCCTCACAAGCTTGTTGCACACCTCTTCGGTGATTTCCCGTGTCTTCCTCTCATTGTCATACTCCTGCAACAGATTATTTGCTGCCATTTTGACCTCCTTCAACTCATCAACAAGCTTCATGTTAATTGTCTCTAGTTGCCTCCGGTTCTTCTTTTCATGGTCGAGGTCTGCCTTCATATCTTCAAGAATGGATTGAACCTTCTTGTGTTCTCTCTTCCTCCAAGCTGCTTTCTCCTCCCTCAGTTTGTCAAACAAGCGTTCGAGTTGCTTCTTAGCAGAAAGCCGCTGGGCTTCTAGCTCGCCCACCCTATCTTGTGCCCGCTGAAGCTCCATCTGGAGACTATCAGTATGACTTTCCACTTGCGGTTTATCCATGAGATTAAGTTGGCCAGCAATCACATAGGTACTATCCAATTCAAGCCCCTTTCCACTCTCAGACTCCCACTTTGTTGCATTCTCTATGCTCGTAATAGGCATCACAGCTGAGGCAAGCTGAAGCTGGACATACAAAATCAAATTAAATGTACTGAATTAATTTACAGCATAGCACACATAACACCAGTTTAGGTGCACGTATGTTCTAGCTTTACCTCGTGGAGTTCTCCACTGTTACGCTCCAAGACAGAATTGGGACTCGAAGTCTCAATCTTGAGACCATGTCGGCGACCAAGATGATCCTTCCTGAGAAGCTGGACTTGTAGATGTCTTGGTATGTGCTGTCATACAAGTCAATGCGCCAACAAGTGAGTACAGGGCAGATAAGTTGCCAACAAGCAGTGAATAACCATTGTTCATCCTCATCTGCTCACAGTATCTAAACAGAATTGCTACATAAGTAACTAAGACAATGCATCATGCCAATAAACCTTCCACTGTTTTGTGTCAGTCATATTATTCACCAAACCTGAGCAAGGGCAGTTTCATACAGCATCATAGGTCGAAATAAAATCAGCACCAGCCAACAAACTGATATCCAAAAGTCAAGACAGTTCAGAATCAAAACACGCATTTGTTGCTCACTGAATCGGTTGCAGCTACTGCATGGCTGGCGACTATAACCTCTGTAGAAATGTTCTCGGAATCCAATTATAACTAGTACTAGTTTTACAGTAAAGTCTAAACCACCTAGTTAGGTGATAGCAACTCCACTAAGCACCCAATAAAGCGACGAGGCTCCCAGTAAAACACGTGGAGACAAACGGATAACTCTCCTGCATGAAGAACCTTGCAAGGACAAACGTACACTGCGATTCAATGCCGAGCCCGGGCCCCACTAGTAGATGTAGGTGCGGAGGAGGAAAGGGGGGGAGGAGATCACATGAGCAAGATTAGCTCACAAGGAACGCGCCCATGGCCGAGCGGCCAATAAATGTCCTCAGATTAGCCCCCAACGATCGATCGCAACACCAATAAATGCGGGGATCTATGCTTCGATTTGGAAGCGCCAGGACGGCGCAACGGCCGGCTGCCAATTAACTGCTGCCCGCCCGCCACGGGCGAGAGCAACGGACGGACGGACGGTGGTACGTATACTACGGTGGTGCACGAGCTAGCCGCGCTTTAATGCTGGCATTGGCGATTTGCCCCAGATTCGCGCCTCAGATTAGCATTACCGCCCGGGGGCTAAGCGAAAATTTTAGCGGTAAACCAGGTAGATTAGCGCCTAGAGTTTCAAGCATTCTGGATGTGTCCGGGGAAGGATGGTGGTTTACCTCGAGGCCGACGGGGTTGCTGGAAGCTCCGCGCTCGGCGGCGGCGGGATCCTGCTCCGGCGGCCGCAGCCGCCACACCGCGGCCGCGAGCCGCCTCACAGACGCCGCCTTGTCTTCCTCGCTGTCCCGGACGGTCCACCGAAGCTTGGGAGTGCTGGGCCCGCCGCGGCGAGCGGAGGAAGGCGCGGCGGATGCAGGGGGCGCGATGGGGGTTTTGAGGAGGCGGCGGATGCGGCGGCGGGTGGTCGCGGGGGCGCGGAGCGAGGCGGAGAGCGGCATTGCGGGGGGAGGAGGCAGGCTAGGGTTGCGGCGGTGGCGCGGGCATGGGGATCCCGGAGAGCCGTTGGCGGCGGCGGCGGCGAGAGAGGGAGAGTGAAGCGACGGGAATGGGGGAAGGGAGGGAGAGGAATTATGGAGGACGGAGAGCAGAGGCACGGATTTTTTTGGGGACTTGTAAGGAAGGTGGAATTAATGACGACAAAGGGAGGTTTTATCGCTTTACAAAAAACAACCCCACAACAAAGAGGAGGGCTGTTTTTTCCTTTTGAAGGAAAGAGAGGGGCTGTTTTGTATTGCACGTGAAGGACGCTTTTCTTTTCTTTTCTTTTTGTTGCCTTCTGAGGAGTGTGGTAAAGGAAAAGGAGCACTAATAAAACACTGAAAACAGATTTGGTAAAGAAAAACGGGAAATATACAGCCCTAACGTTCGCTCGTTGGCTGTGTTGCGCGACGGTGCTGCGCGCGTGGGCTGTGCTGCCGGTGCCGTGAGACGAGTCTTGTGGCAGTGCGTGCATGCAAAATTTGCATGCGAATCTGCTTGCTTGCATGTCCATGCATTCTTTCTTTTTTTTAAACTTGCATGTGCATGCGTTCATTTTTAATGTACTGCTCCGTCTGTTCCGATATTCTTGTCATATTCTTGTCCCAACCATTTCACAAACACAATTTTATAAAAACAACCTCCGAATTAAAATAATTACAGGTCAATTAATACAAAGTTTGAAATTCAAATCTCTGCCTGCGCACTCCAGGTCGCCCTGCGCTCTCCCCAGGTCGCCTCCTCCTTCCCCTCTGCAGGTCGCCTGCTCCTTCCCCTCTCCAGTCCTGCGTCCAACTTCCTCCAACTTCCTCTACAGCGGAACTGCGCCATCCTCCAGTCCGCTTGTGTCCAGCCTCCAGGCCTCCGCTTGTCTCTAGTCTCCATGCCCATACCAAATCTTAACTCCAGTCCACCTGAAGATGATGCTGGAGCCAATTTGGAAGATGAGGAGCTAGGTGGAGCCAATTTGGAAGATCAGGTGGAGCCAGGTACAGAGCATGAGTAACTCCCGCGTCAGAACAAAGAAAATTATCATTTGCCCATATAGATTTTGAAATTGCTCCTACTACAGCGAGTACTCCATGTATAAACATAAAAGGAACACAGATTTAACATGTTGATCAGGTATTCTGAACACAGATTTGTACAGGTGGAGGAAGATGATCAAATCAACCATTTCTCAGCTTAAATTGTTCATCATGTTGAGAACACAGCACCTTTTAATTGTTTAGCATGTTCAGAGCACAGCTCTAAATGTTCAGAATATATTAGCTTTAGATTGGAGTAGTTGTAACCATTAGAGTTCTTGTTATGAATAGTTGTAACCATACACACATCATCTTTTAATTGTTCAGCATGTTCAGAACACAACTCTAATTGTTCAAATTGCTTCTATATACTCCCATAGATTTGTGTTCTTGGTCAGCAAATTATTCAGCAGGTAACAGTACTCCAAATACAGATTGTTCTTGTTCAGATTTGTTCAAATTATCCATGCACACACATATACACATACACACAGTTTCAGGTAACAGTATATCTACACCTACCGTAATAGGAGTACAGTATATTCTGAACATTACTCCTATATACTCCTACTGTAGGAGTATATCTATAGGATATGTACTCCTATATACTGAGAGAAGAGAGAAGAGATTGAGAGAGAAGAAAAGAGAGTATATATTCCTATAGTAATCAGAAGATAGATGTGCAACAAGCATATATATTCAGCAACCACACTACTTAGAAAGCTTCATTGCACTAAAAAGACGTCATTCTTACTCAAGTTCAGGTTTAAGCAATCTTAATTAACAAGTTCAGATTTGGTTCAGGTTTAAGCAATCTTAATTAAACATGCACAGAGGCATAGCTAAACATGTCATTTGAGAGAGAAGAGAAGTTAATTCAGAAGAGAGAAGAATACACCTACAGATTTGGTTCAGGTTTAAGCAATCTTAATTAAACATGCACAGAGGCATAGCTAAACATGTCATTTGAGAGAGAAGAGAAGTTAATTCAGAAGAGAGAAGAATACACCTACAGAATACTCCTAGCAGACAGCATGCATACATGTACACAGAGAAAGGCAAAGCATATGAGAACTTATCTTAGGAGTAGGAGTAGATCTTGTAGAGCAGTACCCAATGCTCCACCTGTAGATGGTGTTGAAAAAAAAAACTTCAAGTACTCCCAATCAGAAACTTTAAGCATATATCATGGACAGCTGAAAGTAAATGCACAATCAAAGGCAAATCAACTTCTGAAAAAAAAAAGGCAAATGCAACTCACTTCTGTAGCCTCTTCTGGATCCTCACACTCCTCTGAATAAATATTATGTTTTCAGCAAGAACAGATGGAGTCGTAGCAACAACAAATGGACTATTAGCAAAACCAGCAAATCAGTAGATGGACTACTAGCAAAATCTGCACCAGATCATGGTGTACATTAACAATAATTATAAAGATCACAGAGCATAGCAAAAATAGAAACAAAAACAAGAACATATTTTTTACAAATGCTACTACTAGCAAAATCTGCACCAGATCATGGAGTACTTAGAGAGCTTTCTGAATTGATTTGTGCACTTAAACAGTACTCCTAGCTAAGCTAGATGAGTATGCTAATCTGAATTTCTGAATGAATACTGCACTTCAACTAGAACAAGAACAGAGCAACGACATCTCAGAAAAAGAAAATAACAGGACCAAAGTACTCCTACCTAAGTGCACAGTACGTGTACATCATTTGAACAAGAACAGAGTACTCATGCTAAACAAGAATAGAGCCAACGCGCAACAAAAATGAACAAGAACAGAGTACCTTGAGCCGTTGTTCCTCGTCCTGCCGTGGCCTGGAGAAGCTGCTCCTCGTCATCGTGGCCGTCTTGAGGAGCTGCTCCTCGTGGTCGCCTCCTTGAGGAGCTGCTGCTCGTCCCGCCGCCGCCTTGAGGAGCTGCTCCTTGTCGCGCCGCCGCCTCCTCATCCAGCCGTCGCCTTGAGGAGCTGCTCCTTGTCCCCTTTTCTCGTCGAGCCGCCGCCAGCGGATCCGGGCTCCTACTCCTCCTCGGGCTGCAGCGACAGCGGCCACGGCTCCGCCTCCTCCCCTTTGAGCACCGTCACGACGACGACCGGATCCGGTCTCATAGCCAACGGATCCGTTGAGATTCAACTCGTTCTTGGTCCGAGCGAGCTTCTTCGCACGCGACGACGACGAGGAAAAATCGCTGAGGAGATGAGAGGGGAAGGTGGAGGGGAGCACGACGGAGAAGAGATGGACAAGTGGAGGGGAGCGTTGCGGAGGCGACCAGAGAGGAAATGGAGAGCGGCGGCGAGGGGGAAGTGGGGAGGAGATCGGGGGAGCTGGGCTTGGGCGGAATACCTAAGAGAGAGGAGCGCGGAGCAACGCTGTACAAAACGGAGGTTTTTTTTTGCAAAAGTGCCATCGCGACAAGAATATCGGAACGGAGAGAGTAGTTGATTTCCTATATATATTTAAAATGATGTGTAGTTTTAATATTTTGTCAGATTCATGATCCGTTTTTACCATTGGAATCGTATTGACGAGAGCTTCAAAACAAGATCCTAATATATTATGTTTCGAAAAAAATCTAACCATTTTATTATAACATAATAATGCACAAATTACCATCCTAGTGTGGAATAAGTTACCACGTGACAAGTTATTTAGCACGATGATAACTCACTTTTGTATATTATTGAATGGTAACTATATATATTATTTGATGACGACTTAACAAATACACGGTTTAAGAGTTAAAACATTTTGAATTTTGAAATATGGGATGTCTTGGCGTGCGATGGTGGCACCCATCTTAACATGCGTACCACTGCGTGGGCTAAGTGCATGCCTATGCATATCTACTTGTATGCATGTAGTTTTAATTTAAAAATGAAAATGCTTTAATTCTTAAATCGTATACTTGATTTACGCTTGGTCTTCAAATTTAGATCACATATTTAATTTTACAACATTTTTATTGCTTAAAAATTACCACCCAATAATCTATTATGTTGCCATCATATTTTGTATCAAATTGCCACGCCGACAACTTTATTATGGGCTAAAAGTTACCATCCTAGTTCGTATCAAGTTACCACATCGACAATTTTTTTATGGCTTAAAATTACCATTCAATAATATATGAAGTTGTCATCCTATTTTCTATCAAATTGCAACGTCGACAACTTTTTTATGGCTTAAAAATTACCATCCAAATAAATATATGAAGTTGCCATCCTATTTTCAAATTGCCACGTCGAAAACATTTTTTTGCCTTAAAAATTACCATCCAAATAAATATATGAAGTTGCCATCCTATTTTCTATCAAATTGCCACGTCGACAACTTTTTTATGGCTTAAAAATTACCATCCAAATAAATATATGAAGTTGCCGTCCTATTATCTATCAAGTTGCCATGTCCACAACTGTTTTATGGCTTAAAAATTACCATCCAAATAATATATGAAGTTGCCATCATATTTTGTACCAAGTTACCATGCCGACAACTTTTTTATGATTTAAAAATTACTATTCAAATAATATATGAAGTTGACATCCTATTTTGTATGAAGTTACCATGTCAACTACTTTTAATGGCTAAAAAATTACCATCCAGTATGAAGTTGCCATCCTATTCACCGTGTTAGTTTAAATTTACCATATGGTAAAGAAAATATAGGATAGTAACTTGTGTACTATCATTTGGTAATAGAAGAGTTCGAAAAAAGATCCGTCAAAGTGTCTGAGTGAGATATTATTTTGAAGTTCTATCGATACGAATCCAATGATATAAATGGACCATGAATTGGATGGACGATTTAAGCTACAAAACATTTTAAATGATCAAAAATCAACTTTTTGTGTTTCTCCTTCATGTGTGCTTATAGCACACTTTGAAAGTGCACGCATGCAAATCACAGCTGCTGCATCAAAAAACAGCCCGTGATGATTGAAGGCACCGACCGGCCGGCTATCGTGCAAAGAAGCAGCAGCATGCAGTACAGAGCTTTGTTCCTTTGGTTGCATGGAGCCGTACGCGCTAGCTCACTATCGCGCGTACGCCGCGCTGTAGTGCATCTCAAAGAAAAAAGCACAAAAGCAAATGTGGTAAGGGGGCTGTTATAACTATTTTACTAACGGGATAATTAATAAAGTCATTCGTGATGGTATTTCCTAAAAACGAAAAAAAAATTAAAATTTGATTTAGGACAAAATTAGAATATCGTATAATTTGAAAAGAAGAGAGCAGTCGATTTTTTTTTGCGGGAGAAGATCTATCAACCTCCTTGAGGTGCTTTGCGCCCTTTCAATCAAAAAGGCTGCATAGGCTCCTACTATTGATTCAATCCCTTCCACACCTGTCGGATGGAACGCAGTCCCTTGATCGGTCTTTACCAACTGGAACTGGAAACCGATTAACGTCTTCTTTGTTTTGTGGGATTTAAGAAAACATAAATTGTATTTTCTCTGATCCATAATAAATATCTCAGGTTTAGTACAACTTTATACTACTCCTTCCGTTCCATATTAGCTGGCGCTGATTTAGTACAAACTAAGGAAGTAACTTTGTACTAAATCTGAGACAATCGGAGGGAGTAAGAAATTAGTACGATGCCTGCCTCCACATTCAGTCTTGACGTAATCCTCTTTCGGTTTAGGTCATCCGTATCTCTCAATGCCTGCCTGCCTCAGCCCCTTCTTCTGTGCCCTTGTTGGCCTGCGCCGACCTGGATGGAGGTTGGTCGACGCTCCCACCGTAGCGATCAACTAGTTTCGCATAACATCAGGCAGCAGAGTAGCCTTTACCTGAGCCTGGAGCATCAACGAACCCTGAGCTGCCGCCACTTCGGTTTCCATAGCGCTAAAAAAATAAATTTAAATTTGATCAAGATTATAGGAAAAATGTGTTAATACCTACTCCATTCGTTCCTAAATATAAGATGTTCTACCTTTGTCGTAAGCCAAGTTTATACAATCTTCGTACTATATTGTTGACTTAATCAGTATATATCATCGTATTATACTATACTTATTTGTCACATGGAACATAAGTGTTTCCAGAAAATAAAACAAGCCATTTGAAGTTTTGATAAATACAAAGAAATGTGGGATATCATATTGTATGAGATGTGCATCATTAAATTTTGGTAAAACGAAAATACTTCCAATCTAGATTTCTAATTGTACACCACTCTTTTTTGTGCGGTACACATATGGACATAATTTTTTACTAGAATTTGTACGTTTACACATTGTCAAACAAAATACATTTATCATTTTCCAAATAAGTGCTTGTAGGTGGGCAACCTGCACATGCACCCTGTCCTGGTCCTAGGTGCACCAACACATTTTCCTTGGCTCCAACTGAAACTGCTGGAACAGCCAGGAAAGTGGCCCAGCTCCACTGCTCCCAAACATCCAGCATTTCAGCTCAATACATTTAACATGTACACTGCAAAGTTATGGCTGAATTGAATTCGTTTCTTTCCAGGTCATGCAATAGACAATCGGCAGTGCTTAATCCAACTGTAAACTGAACGTGGAATACTGGAATCTGGTGTAGTGTGGTGAGGGCATCCTCCATTCTTCTCAACATATGTATGGTTCTGAATAGAAATGCCTGGAGAAAGAACGGCCCAAGGGTCTGAAAATCCTATGCCGGTGAAAACCGAGGGCTGACAAGAGGATACCGGAGCAGTATGTGCATACGGCTCCTGGCTCTCATAGAAACCACTGGAGCATTTGGTTCCTGAAAGAAGGGGAGATGTTACCAACATGAGTTCAAAGTATGGCTTGTCAGCACCTAGGCGGATCTCTGTGCAACGTGTAGGTATGGTGCAGTAGAGAATTCGTGTTTCAGATTATAGAAAAAATGCTATGTGCCAGTGAAATTTGGACTGGGAACACACTGTAAGTGGAAGAAAATTGTGTCGAGTACTGAGTACCATTTTCAGTCCATCCGCTGGTTAGAAGCAACTAACTGCACACAAATATGTTGTTCACATTGGGAATTCAAAAGGAATTATGAAAACTGTCCACTCCAAAGAGGTAAAAATGAGGAGCTTTCATTCTCCTTTCCTTTTTCTCTCTTTTTTTTTCTTTAGGTAGCTTAGCTTTGTTTTTCTTCTTTCTTTGGTTTGTTCAGGCTGTAAGGTTCACGTCATCTTGATGCTTTCTTCTAATACAAAATGACACTCATATGTGTGTATGTTCGGAAAAAAAAGGGTACAATTTGGGGCGATAGATACCAACTTATTAAAAAAAGCTGAGCTCGAGTGGCAAATGCATGGTTTATAAGAAATAAAATAGTACTCCTAGTAGTTTTCGAGTAGTATTTCATCATGAGAAATTATATCTCTTAATCGTCAATATAACCATTGTGTCTCACAGTTTCTTGAATACAATAATTCATCAAATACCACAGAAGAGATCAGGAAATAGAATCATATTCGCACCTGAGATTGTAGTGACAGTCTCCAATAAGGTAGAGTTGTCCTGCATAAGAACTGTTATGGAAGCAAATCAAGTAGCTGCTGTCACAAAAAAGAGCAGCTTTTATGTCACAAATCCAGCTGAAGAATCAGCACCATAGTGAATAGATATTGACCCCACCTGAAGGAACAAGAAGATATTCTTTGTGAGTTAATAGAAAAAACATGGAACTGAAGGTGAATAGGAAATAATTAGAGAAGATTTATAATGATCATTACAAATTAATTCAAGAAAGTTGGAAGATAATTTCCATTTACCCCTTGACAAGAATCCAACTCTAACCTTCTGCATTTTTGTGTGTAGTGTCCGGTGTAGCTTCCCTGAACTTCATCCAAATTGGAGACATGCGAAACAGCTTCCAACTGAAAATCTTCAAGACCTCCGACTCAGTTACATATATATTTGTGTCATCCTTTTGATGTTTCTAACCTTGTTGCATTCTTCCTTTAACTCCTCACTGCAGTCCCAGACCCAGAAATCTCTCAGGGCAGGTGGCATGCCACACTCTGGCAGTGACTTAATGCTCGGACAGGACTTGATCTCTAACTTGCTAAGAGAGCTCAAACGATGCAGATCATCCGGGAGAGACTGGAGATTCTTGCAGGAACCGATCACCATCTCTTCCAGGGAAGGTGGCAGACGCTGCTCTTGCAGTGAAAGGATGCCTGTACAACACAAGATCTCTAACTTCCTGAAGGAGTGGAGACAATTCAGGCTTGCAGGTAGAGACTGCAGACTGCCACAATCACTGATGTGCAACTCTTCCAGGGAAGCTGGTAGGGCTACTTCTTCCAGTGACTCAATGCTTTCGCATGATTTGATTGCTAGCTTCTTGAGGGAAGGAAGGAGATGCAGTGTTGCTGGTAATGAGCGGAGTTTATTGTAGGAGTTGAACTCGAGCTCTGTGAGGGAGGTAAGGAGTAGGAAAACTTCATTTGGATCCTCCATTGTGGAGTTGCTGTCTTCATCATCTTCATAAAACAGAAAGCCTAGCCTCCCAAGGGACGTGAGAAATTTACAACTGCAGCTTGTCAGCAAGGAGAGATCATCTGTCCAGATCCTTTCCAGTTGTGGGAAGAAAAGGCCATGACCTACCCTCTCCAGCTCTTGCATTGCAGGACTCCAAGCACTCCAAAAGTCAGGACTGCTGTAAACTTGAACAGATCTCAAGTTGATGCATGTTTGCAAGCCTTGTACAGAAGACAACGCTCCGCAGCAGTGGATTCTTACCTCTTCCAGTGCCGTGCACGAGTGCAGATCAAGAGATTCTAGATCTGAGCTCTCGGTTATGCCCAGGTCCTTCAAACAGGTGAGGCTTGAGAGCGACAGCAACTTCTGAGTAACACCATCAAGCACCAGTTCTTGCAATGATGGTGGAAGGAGGATGTTTCTGCTCAAGCTTCCACCGTCTTCCTCCATCTCTTCAGGCATCAAAGACGACAGGAGCTTGGGGCAGTCTCCAATCCTTAACTTCTCAAGGGAGATGAGCCCTCCAAGTCCTTCAATGTTTCCACAATAGAGTTCTACGCAATTTGTGACATATAACTCCTTTAAAGATGTCAATGAACCAGGTGAAATCAGCACCATGCACTCATCATCTGCTGCCCCTGCACATTCACCCATCTCCAGGTAGGACAGAGATGGTAAAAGTGACAACACATGACCAAACCAATTCCCTCTGATGCAGCATGACTCGATTGTAAGCGTCTCAAGAGCTAGCAATGGACGATCTCTCATGTAGTCTTGCTCTTCTTGAGTAGCAGGCATTGAGAGGAGGTTGGGGCAATCGACAAAGTTCAATTTCTTCAAAGACTTGAGTTGCCAGAATGCCCCCGCCCATGAAAACCATGTGAGGTTTGAGCAGTTTATGAGAGTGAGTTCGTATAATGTTCCTAGATTATGCATGGCTAAGACTCCATTTGGAGTTCTCAATTGGTTACTACCATGCAGGATCAGTGTCTGATAATATGACAAACTCTTAAACTGATAATATGACAAACTCTCATATAATGCTGACCCAACATTTACGGTTGTCATTTTCAATACCTTGGGTCCAAGAGGAAGGGGAGGTAACGACATTAGCAGGGGACAATCATGAATGATCAAACTGTAGAGAACAGGAAACACATGAATAGCGACAGTTTGGGAGGCAGAGTAACATGACAGTGGAAGTTCTCTTAGTTTTGGGCAACCTTTAATTTCAAGAACATGTAGCTCAGAAGCTAGTAATGGGAGATCATCCCTAACGATCCACCTTTCTAGTTCTTCCACTTCCTCAATAATCAGTTCCTCTAAAGAATGGGTTGACATGTCCGTTGTACCGCAAATTCTTACCAGATGTAGTTTCTTCAGACACTTCAGGTGCACAAAAGGTGGTAGAGTCCTCAAAAACTGGCAATCTTCTAAATAGATCGATCGCAAACGGATAAGTGGTGAAGCCTCTCCTAACCATGTTGGAGGTGTAGCACTCCTGTACCCACTGATCTGAAGATGGTTTAGGTCCGGATGTGGTTGAAGTCCCTCAAGTACCTCCTTTATGGCATCAGGATTAGCAGACACCCTACTAGCATCCCAGCTCAAGCACAAGTTTCTTAAGTGTTTTCTATCCAGAAGCCTGGCATTGTTTGCCTCTTCCTTGCTTTCTAGGTTCTCGAGGCCAAAAATGCATAGTGAGCCAAGCTCTAACAGATTCCCCAACTGTGCTATCCAAAAACCAGCTTTCTTTCTGACCATGAACTGGCGCAGCTCTTGAAGAGAAGTTAATTTGCTAACATTTGATATCTCTGAATGGCTTTCCTCATGACAAATGAAATGGCGCAGGTTGACAAGATTAGAGAAGCTTTTTGTCAAGTTAGAAAGATGGCAGTCTACTCCTACAGTCAGAAATTGCAAGCGGTAAAGTGCGCACAGCTCTTTAGGAAATTGCCGATCAAATCTTTCAAACCAAGGATTGTGTTTGTCATTCTCTTGTTTGGTTGCTCGTAAATAGCGAAGATGAATGCAATGCCCAAAGCCAGATAGAATGTCCCCATCATCTTCAAATCCTGATAGCCGCAATGTACGCAAATTCTGTGTCACATCGGTCATAAAGTGAAAGTTCTTAACAAATGTGGAACCAAAACTGCCAAAGAGCATGAAGGACACGAGCTTGTTGGATTGCAGTGAAGTCAATTGAACCATATCTTTCTCAAAGTCTGAATACTGTGATGTAGCAATTATAGACAAATGTTGAATTGTTGGTGGCATTTGTTGGCACTGAGAACCATCCATAGTAAAGCATTCTTTTGATGAAACACCCTGAGCTAGGTCATGCATCAAGTCATGCATTAGGAAGTGGATATCAGTTCGGTCTTTATCTAGTTTCTCGAAGAAGCCCAGATTCACTAAATCATCAAGGTATTCAGACCCAATTTCTTCAAGCCTTCTATTATCACTTGCAGGATATACAAACCCTTGAGAAATCCAAAGATAGACCAAGTCCTCTGCATAAATCTGATAGCTTTTGGGAAACAATGAACAATATGAGAAGCATCGCCGCAGATGGAAGGGCAGATAGTCATAACTGAACTTCAGAATTGCTATTATACCTTCAGTATCTTGATGTGATATCCACTCTTTTCTCTCTAAAATTCTTGTCCATCGCTCAACACTGATATCTTTCCGCAGTAAGCCCCCTACACTTTTAGCTGCCAGCGGATAACCCTTTAGTCTATCAGCTATTTGCCTCCCAATACGGTGCAACTTCTTATGCCCCTTTTCTTTACCAAATGCATATGCTCTGAAACAGTCCCAGAAAGCTTCACTTTCAAGACCATCCAATGCAACAGAGTCCAATGCACCAACAGACTTCGCGACAGATTGGTTTCGAGTAGTCGCTAAGATCGCATTACCTTCCCCTTGCTGGTTAGACCTCAATGGAGCCACAAGCTGGCTCCACTCGTTGCTGTCCTTGATATCCCATATGTCATCTAAAACTAGCAAAACTCTGCTGCCCTTCAATGCATCTTTAAGTGCATCCTGAAGAATATTCAAATTTGCACCGCCTCCTTGGTCCATTCCAGTGATGCACTCTAACATCTGTCTGGTAAGCCTCACAGCATCAAAATTCAGGGAGACACATATCCAAATCTTCATATCAAAATAGGTTTCTATTCTGGGATCACTGAACACATACTGTGCCAACGCAGTCTTGCCAATACCACCATTACCAACAACAGGGAGAACCGTGAGGGTTTGGTTGCGATAGGCATCACTGGTCAACAACCTTATGATTTGATCCCTCTCATGGTCCCTCCCAAATATCTTCGTTACAGTGAGATACGGGGTCGTCAAGCGCTTTGTGCTTTCAGATCCATGCTTTGCGAGTGCAATGCCATCAAGCTCCTCCAGCTTGAGTGCATCACGTATGGCGCCAGTGAAATCCCCCAATGACCTACTGATTTCACAGATCTGAGGCAACAGCTCATCGCTGTTGAGCTCAGCTCTTGCCACAGCCCGCATGATGGAACGTTCATATGCAGGAACCAACGCACTGATAGTACCTTGGTTATCCACATCAGCAGGAGAAACAAGACTAGAACCACCACAAGCATCACTGTTTCCACCGCCACTACCTCTGTTGACTTCATCATCGTCACACAGAGAGTCATCAATTTCATCTAGCATCTCCTCATCAGTGTTGAATCCTGCTTGCACACGGAAGTAGTCGATCTCATCAAGAACCTCCTCGGCATCATAGATCAAACGCTGCAGCTGCGGCAAGGACTGCACCAGAGCCTCATTCCGGATTTCAATCTCCCGGGCAGCACCCAGCACCGCACCTGCGTTTCTCAGCTTCTCCTCGAGGGCAACAACACCGTCACCGAGGCCGACACGAGCTGCAAACACCTGCAGCGCGTTGTTGCCGGCTGCAACCGATGGTACAAGGGCCATGTTGTACAGACGGTTGCAAGAATGAGGGAGAACCGGAGAAGGAAGGAGAGATGGACAAAGAGGAATGGAAAAATATAGCGAGATGCACTATCAAAAAACAATACAACATTGTTTAGGCCAGGTCGTCTGAGGCGCTCTGCAACAAAAGAACAGTTTTCTCGGAGGAAAAAAGGCGAATAAACCAAAGTGTCCACTGGGACAAGTTGGCCAATTAACAACTCGGCAGAAAATGCTTGCATATGCATAGAGACAGGGTCCATGTCAACTCCCGAACCCATCGCCATTGGTAGTGGAGTAGTACTAATTAACAATCAGGACAAGCAGAAGAAAGAAAAATGCCAAGAAACTCTACCGCTGCCAATACAAAAAAAGAAAACACACACACCAGCCGCTGCTCGCTGCTAGATCCTGTGCGCGCAACTGTTTGTTAACGGTCCAGGGAGAAGACGCTTAAGAATTGCCGGGTCGAGAGAAAATCTAACAAGAATCCTCTGAGCGCATTACGTCGAGCACGTCGTGGGCACTGGGCAGAGCACGTAACCGTCCTCGCGGCCGCCGTGAAAACCGCGCGATGAGCTGGTGTAGATTTTCGAGAAGAGATTGAATGCATGCAATGAGGACGCACCTGTAGAGGAGCGAGTCGAAAGAGCTTTTGCTTGCGCGCTTCCGACGCCATGGCCGCCGCGAACGCGCCGGGAAGAAGACGATGTGAATTCGGGCCACAGGGGAAACAGAAAATGCTCGGGCTGGGCTAGATGGGCCTCATCATTTTATAGTTGGAACAAAATGGGCCTCAACCGAAGCACTCCTACACCCCGACTCATAAAAAGTTGGACTAATAAAAGCTGCTTGATTCCTGGAGTAGAAAACAAATTGGACCGGATTTAGTTGGGCCAACAAATGCGTAAGCCTAGTTACTCTAACCTCTCGACCCAAAGTGTTATTTTTGTCATTGTTGCTGGTTTTATACCTGGGCAAAGCTCGGCCCGGCCCGAAACCCCAAAAATATGCCATTTAAACATTAAAGTAATTATTTTCGAAATAAATAAATAATTTTTTATACCTATTTTTTCTAAAAAAATCCTCGTTTTTGATCATTTCGGGCTTTCGGGTCGGGCTTGGGACTGGAAACTGAGGCCCGAGCCCGGCCTGGGACGTCGGGCTTCGGGCCGGGCCGGCCGGGCCGGGCCACCCATACCCAGGTATAGCTGGTTTTATGTCCCAGCATGACACGCCGGCTTACACGTCACCGAATCCCGATTGCGGAACCTCATCTTTTGAGTACCTTGCCCATGACCTCGCAGGCCTAGTGTCCTCTCAACTAACCACCAATGACAAGCTTTGTCGTAATGTTGTTGTCCACTATGGACCTGTGGAGCACCGGGTGCACTCTTCGCCTCCGTAGGTGTCGTACGAGAGCCGGCAGAGGGAGACCTTCGGGCTGTCCATGATGTTGGGGCCAAAGCCACCCTCGTGTTGCAATTGGGATAGGTGGCGTGGAAACCAGTGGCGTGTCAGGAAAACCAACAACATGGACAAAAATACCGCCTCGGTCCGAGGCAGGGACGGAATGTGTTCGGTTTTGAAACTTGGAGGACGAAAAAATACGGAAAAAAAATTAGGGGATGAAGCATTAAATTCACGACAGGTCGAGAAACGAAAAAAATACTTTTCTCTAGAAACAATTATCAAGACTACATATCAAGGTGAGATTAACTCGATCAGTAAAACAAGAAAGTGACAATCATAACACTTCGTCAAAAATTAAAACAAAGACTACCCGTAGATTCTGCTATGAAAGATAAACAATTAACTACCTCCTCTTCAGGTGCGTTACAGTTAAGTATGTGCGAGGGATACTAAGTAGGAGTATGACTATTGGATCCAACACAAGACCTGGGTGATCCCCTGCAAGAAGGAATGTCCAAGTTGGGCTTAGCAGCCATATGATGGACCATTTGGAAGCTGCCTAGCCGAGTCATCGGCACCTCAATTTAAGAAAATCATTCAGTAAACTACAGTAAGTCAGTAACCATGTCAACTCCCAGTGGCAAATGACAATACATACGCACATGGATAACTGAAGTTACAAATGAAATGACTAATCAATAATTGTGGTTAAATACTGAAAAATGTCAGCAGATGCATGCACAGACTGGACAACTGGAATGACTTTGAACAACTGTTAATTGGTCGAGTCCTATATACTGTATACTCTATCAGTTCCCTAGCAAAAAAGGTTACATCGTTGGTTACAAAAGCGCAGAGGAATTAAACAAATGAACAACCAAGCAAGTTGATCGTTCGGATTATATCAATATAATGGCAGTGACTTTGATCCCATGTTTTTAATTAATCAGACTTCGATAGAGTGAATTACACAAAATCACCACGCGTAGAAGACATCGTATCACATAACCATGGGTTTTTGCTAATTTTATCGCAAAGCCACCAACATTCATGCAAGTTTTTTGAGTAAATTTCATAAAACCACAGTTTTTGTGATAGTGGTCTCACAAAACCACGGTTATTTGTCATAGTCTCACAAAGCCACAACTTTTGGGACATCCGGTCTGAGAAAACCCTAATCTGAGTAATTAAGGTGCATGATGGTGTTTCCGACAACTCAGGACCACCGATCAGATGCCACGTCGCCCGCCCCGACCCGTTTTCGACATCCCTTGATTTGAGATGGAATCCGCGAGAGCCAGCGAGGTGTTGAGAAGTTAGGGTTCATGGCATGGCCCGAGTTGTCGGAAAACCGTCATGCACCTTAATTACTTAGATAGGGTTTTCTGAAACCGACTGCCCCAAAAGTTGTGACTTTGTGAGACTATTACAAACAAACTTGGTTTTGTGAGACTGCTGGCACAAAAATTGTGGTTTTGTAAATTCCCTCAAGTTTTTTCAAAATTGCACTCATTTCGTCCTAAACTGTCTGAGGGAATTTCTGACCGACGAGGCCCGCTTGTAAGGTTGACACCGTTTACGGGGAATAAGATCCTGCTCATCTTCTTCCTTGTTGGCTAAGGTAGCCTGCATATGGGAAGGGCGACTCGACTCTGGCAATGACCACGACGATTCCACCGCCGGCCCTCAACCTCACCGCCTCTTTCTCCCATCCATGCATGCATCTTCCACCGCTTCGGCTGCAGCAGCCGCTTCCTCCTCTGCCTTTGGTAATTAAGCCCACAATTTCAATCAAATTCAGGAGGGGCCGCCATCGACCGCTTCAAGGCCAAATGTAGCTTCCGCGTCTCCACTTTTACGCCCTCTTCTGGATCCGCCACTTCGTCGTCCGCGTTGTTCCCATTCTATCTAGCTTCACCTGCTTGCTTCCCCATCGCCATGGAATCGATTTTGATTCAAACCGTGAGAGAGACCGGCGTGGAAGAGATGCGGGAGATGGGCAAGGCAAGGGAGGAGCTGGCGTGGGAGCTCCACAGGGCGCCGATGTTTTTTTTTACAGCACGGAACGACTTTGTTAGTTTGACTTTTGGGCGATTAGCACGGTCGTGCTGTCAACTTAACCGTTCCATGGCACTTGATAGGTGGGGCCCGCATGCAAAGAAACCCATCAAACGAGTTTAATCTCTGTTTTGGGCCATTTGAGACCGTTAGACTTAAAATGTTTGGTTTTTCGGACAACATAGCAAAAACTGTGGCTTTGTGAGAAGACTACTCCGAAAATCATGGCTCTGTGAAATATACTCATGTTTTTTTGATCGGTTTGGTTTTCTCATGGAGCCCAACCTAGTCCTATGTTAGGAGTAACGACAATTGTCGTGCCTCTACTAGTTCTCGTGTCGTCAGTGACTTTCTGAGTCAACCTCAAGACTCCACGACACTTTGCTGTCGATCCCGGACCGTACGCAACTTCCCAGGCATCGACCGACCCTAAGATTTCTCGAGTAGAACCCAAGAGGCTTCTTCCTTAGGTCTGTTCACCTTGAATTTATTTAAGCGAAGATGGATGAGAGTACATGACAAAGACCATGACTATTTTTGGTGGAAGGAAAAGGAAAGGCATAGAGATGAGTACCAATAACGAGACGCATGTGGTGACTTCATTGACCTCAAAGTTTGCCGGCTTGGATAGAAGTGGGCTGTCCGTATGTACGTGCTTTCATAGAGGCGAGCGTACGTGTGACCGTCCGTACCATGTTTCTCAAATAAGAATGTAACACACAAAGCTTTCCACTTGGAGAAAAACAAGTCTGCTTTTGTACATCAACACAAATACATTCAAACGGATCACAATTTGAAATAAACGGCACACGTGAAAGTATATAGTTGCTGCAGTGGGAAACAAGAAATAACTTGAACCGAAGAGCCAATGAGATGTGGGTATTCACGACAACAAAGCAGCAAGAAAACCATAAAACACATAGATCCGGAAGGGAACTACGATTCAGCATGGCGGCACGTTGTGTACTCGGAGCGTTGCACGCAACACCAGATCCTCCTTCCTCTTGGCGACAATTCCAAAGGCCTCTGTCATGTCTAAATCACCAGGAATGCCGCCATAGAAAGGATGAAATTGCCAAAGTGCCTCAAAAATGTGCAAAAGTTCACGGGATGCCTAGCATCGCTGAGTCGTTTCGTTAGTTGGCTAGGTGAAAAGGCTATGTCCTTATACTAGCTGATGAAGAAAACTGACAAATTTGTGTGGACGCCACAGGTAGATATAGCTTTTCAAGAGCTGAAGAAGATGATTGCTACGGCACCGATATTAGCCTCGCCAATGGAGAAGGAGACGATGTTATTATACATAGCAGCAACCAACCGAGTCGTTAGTGCCGTCATTGTAGTGGAAAGAGATGAAGATGGCAAATCGGTCCAGAGGCCGGTATATTACTTGAGCGAGGTGTTATCGTCGTCCAAGCAGAATTATCCTCATTATTAGAAAATGGCGTACGGCGTTTATGTGGCGGCAAAGAAGCTAAAGCATTACTTTGAGGCATATCAGATCCGAGGTATATGTGAGGCGCCCGTCTCGGAAATCATGAGTAACAAAGACGCGAGCAGCCGAGTCGCAAAATGGGCTGTCGAGTTGGCACCCTATGCGCTGCAGTACGACAGACGGGATGCCGTGAAATCTCAGGCTTTGGTGGATATCTTGGTGGATTGGGCCGAGATGGAGTATGAACCACCGGCCCTGGAAACTAACTACTGGAAATTACATTTTGACGGCTCTAAGATGAAAAGTGGGCTTGGTGCCAGCATAGTTCTGACCTCGCCAAAGCGCGACCAACTTAAGTACGTATTGCAAATTCACTTCGCAACATTTAACAATGTTGCCGAGTATGAGGCACTTGTGCACGGACTAAAAATGGCGAAAGAAATTGGAGTTTGCCGGATTCAGTGCTTTGGTGATTCCGACCTGGTCGTCCAACAAGCTTCTGGTAATTAGGATGTATTGGATGCCAACAGGGCGCTATACCAGTTTCATGTTCAGAAGATCGGTGGCCACTTCGAAGGGTGTGAATTTCACCATATACCTCGGGCGGAAAATGAAGCAGCCGATACATTGTCGAAACTCGGCTCGACACGACAGGCTATTCCAGCTGGGGTGGCATTAGAGCATTTACGCAAACTATCCATCAAGCCATCACCAGAGTCGGAGTCGATATTTGTCCCGGCAGGTTCAGAGGCCGATGTTACCCCGATGGGCATTGACAGCGGGAATGGTTCCACTAACCCGGGGACTGAGCGCCTTAATTCGGCAGAAGCAATGGCAGTTGAGCCAATGAAGATAGACGAGCCGGATGAGCCAATCTTCATCACTCGTCCTGTGCCGGCTTGGGTGCAACCGATAATGTCTTACCTCAAAGATGGGAACCTCCCGGAAGAGGAAGTGTTGGCAAGGCAAATCCAGAGAAGAGCGAAGGCTTACACCATCATCAATGGTGAGCTCTACAAGAGGAGCGTCACTAACGTCCTACATCGGTGCGTCGAGCTGGAAGAAGGGCAAGAAATACTTAGGGATATTCATCAAGGAGAGTGTGGCCATCACGCGTCTTCGAGAACGCTAGTGGGCAAAGCTTTCTGACATGGTTTCAACTGGCCGAGTGCACTGCAGGAAGTGGAAGACATAGTCAGGAAGTGTAACGGCTGCCAGAGATATGCCAGCGATTCATATGCCGGTGTCTGAACTCAAAACTATTCCAATTACTTGGCCGTTTGCTGTTTGGTGTTTGGATATGGTGGGACCGTTCAAGCGGGCGCGAGGAGGCATGACGCATATACTAGGCATGGTCAACAAGTTCACCAAATGGATTGAGGTCAAGCCGATAAAAAAAATGTGACGGCAAAACCGCGGTGTCATTTCTGAAGGATATCATCTTGAGATATGGGTACCCGCACAGTATCATCACGGATAATGGAATGAACTTCGCGGAGGGACCTTTCATGAGATTCTGTGCGGAGAAGAAAATCCGGCTAGATGTTGCTTCCGTAGCACATCCTCGATCCAATGGACAAGTTGAAAGAGCAAATGGCATGGTTTTAGCCGGCATAAAACCTCGGCTAATCGAACCATTGGAGCATACTCTGGGATGCTGACTGGATGAACTCCCGGCTGTGCTGTGGAGTCTCAGAACGACTCCCAATCGCTCTACAGGCTACACGCCATTCTTCCTTGTATACGGGGCGGAAGCTGTCCTACCAGCCGACATTGAACATGACTCTCCACGAGTAACCATGTATACGGAGGCCGAGGTAAAAGAGGCCCGAGAAAATGATGTCGACCTGCTCGAAGAAGCACGGGAATTAGCTCTATCTCGGTCGGCCATCTATCAACAACACCTAAGGCGTTATCACAGCCGAAAGGTCAGCCCGCGAGTATTCCGGGAAGGAGACCTTGTCCTCTGACTTGTGCAGCGCACAGTCGGCATGCACAAACTATCACCTCCATGGGAAGAACCCTTCGTTGTAAGCAAAGCGCTCCACAATGATTCCTACTATCTTATAGATGCACAAGATCCCAAGGCGAACATGATGGACCGGTCAGGTGAGGAGACCAAGAGGCCATGGAATGTAGCTTTGTGTCGCACTAGTGGCACCCGGGTTACCACCGCTGCGCGACGCGTGGCCCCCTCCCCCGGGTTCCCGAGAAGGTCTCATCCCGGGGAGCACCAACGAGCTTCCCGGCAAGCTACCAGCCCGAAAGGGGCTAGCGGGGCTTCCGGGAGTATTCCCGATTAGGCACCTCCCGGGAAGCTGCTTCCCGGGAGGGGGTTCCCGGGCGCGCTGGGCCCGGGTGCTTCCCGGGCCGACTTGCGGGGACTGGAGGTTCCCGGACGCGTGCCCCCGCCTCGGGTCGTGGGGCCCACTGGACAGCGCCACACGGGCGCGTGGCGGGCGCGGAACGTGCGGTCCCACCAAGGCAAGGAGTAAGGCGCGCGGCTCAGTAAATGAGCCGATCGACGGGTAGTTACCCGTCGGGTCGAAGGAACAGTGGTTGTCCAATCCTACCCTAGGGTCTTAGGCCCCTAGCAGCGGAGGTGGCACCCATGCATGCCACCAGCTCACCAGGGAGAGTTGCGTGCCTCCCCGTTGGACACTTGTAGCCCATGCACCGTGGCACATGTGGCATCCCCTTGTGTATAAAAGGAGGACCCATGCCAACGGTCTAGGGGGTTAGAGAGGGTTGACGGGTCAGACAGTTGGAGAGGTTAGTCAGCTGGTCAGTTAGTTGGTTCGGACGAAGCTCGCTCGATAGACGCTTACTGGCTCCAGTAGGCAGCCAGCAGAGAGTAGTGAGGAGTGCCTAGCCACTGAGAGAAAACCTGGGAGCTTGCCCGGCAACCTGTAAACATTTGATCCGTAATCAATATCAGCTCAGACAGGCAGGACGTAGGGTTTTACACCTCCGGGTGGCCCGAACCTGGGTAAAAAACGTGCGTACGTCTGTTCTTGGACTAGCGCGTACCCTTAGCACTTTGCCTCGCCGGCCCTGTAGGGCCTCATCGGCCGTGCCGGCGATCATCTGGTCCCCACCCCAGACGCCCCTACCGAACCTAAAAGGGGGACGTGGTTGCACGCCCCCGGTGTCGGAGCACCGAGCGACGACAGTTTGCTTCGTCCGTTCTATACTTGAAAAATGAGTATTTGTATCGTTTTTTCCTTATGATGAATGTTTTAAGACAATGAAATTATCCGCCGGGTTCTTAAAAGGAACTCGGAGACTTCCATATCATTTAAGTGCTGTGTTGCAGTTATTTTTCGTATGTCGGCGTGGCTTAGTTGCGTGATCTTATGTCGATCTAGTAGTGTGTCGGTGTTGAAAATCCCTCTATGACTTCACTACTGTCCGCAACCCGACTTCATGGCAAGCTGGAGACGGGTATAAAATAACCGAACACATGAAAAACGACTGCGGAAACAAGCAATGAAGCGATCCGAGATACACGTTATTTTAACTCGGCTTTTTCCTTGTTAACTCGGTTATTGCCGAGCGAATTCATCGAGTTACTTTTTTCGAAAGAGTGGTTTTATTACTTTGCGATTCATACGTCGAACGCCGGCAAGGCAGACAAAAGAACCAAAGTTGTAAAATTTCACTAAAAAAAATGAACTCAGGGACTCGGTTGGGAATTCGATAAACAAAAAACTTAATTAAATTAAAAGCATAATACTTGGCAAACAAGAGTATTTCGGATTACATATGCACCCGGCATTCCGGGGATCTGACAATTCTAAGGTTTTTCTAACTAAGCTAAGAAGAGACGGCGAGGTTGGCGCCGGAGCTCGGCGCATCATTCGCGGTGGAGGCCGACTGCACAGCAGCTTTTTCGTCTGCCGCTTCTTCGTTGCCCCCATCGGTCATCTCGGCCTCGGTGTCGGATGTCGGGCCCTCCACAAACGTATGCACGTTGGCATACTGGATGAAGGAGTAGGCCCGCTCCTTGCGCTTCGCCACCAGCTCCGGGTTCGTGAGATAGCCGACACGCATCGACTGCAGCACGTCGAGGTTGATGCCGTCGTACCATGATAGTACGAACGACAGTGCCTCGTCGGTGCCGATGCGTGCGGCCGATTCCCGCCAGTCGCTCAGCCGGGACTACGTTTCCCGCAAACGCTTCGCCAGATCCGGGATCTCCGTCGGAACTTCTTCGCGGGGCCACAGCGCGCGGAAGGTCCGGAGGCCGGCATCCAACATGTCGACGTTGAATGACTTAAGTGGCTTGACCCGGCTCGCAGTGCTCACCAGGTAGTCCACCAAGTCGTACTCCCACGGCTCCCCCGCCGCTGCTGCCGGATCCCTTTTTTGGCGGGCGATCCTCATGGTCTCTTGGGCATACTCGAGGGATGAGGGGAAGAACTCTGGCAGAGAAAAAAGAATGGCAGTAAGTCTCGGCACATTATTGCTACTACTCAAACAAGCGATTGGATGAAGAAATTTCAACCAAGATAACTTACTCGTCAGCATGTTGTCGATCTTAATGAGTTCACGCCGGACGACCTTGAACAGCTCGGTCTTCTCGGCATCCTCCAACTCGGCCGTAGTGGCGCGGGTCTCGAGTTGAGCAACTAGGGCCTTGCACTTCTTCACCTCACTTTCCAGGCAAATTTTTTCATTCGCCTGTGAAGAGAGGGCCGAGGTGAGTTGACTCACCTCGGTTTGGTGCACCTCGGCCTGCGCCGCGATCTGCGCCTGCAGCCGGGTCACCTCTTCCCGATGCTGCTCGGCCAGCCGAGTCTTCTCATCTGTTTAACAAACATACAGAGACTGACATCTAATATGAATGGAAACCGCGATAGGGACGACGAGTTACCTTGGACCTCGGCGACACGCTTCAGCAGCTCCGCTACTTGAGCATTGTCCCCGGCTATTAACGAGAGCAAGTGTTAGTCCTTGCAGAACATTGATACTCGGACAAAGATTCTATTCCGGTAAAATATACTTACCCTGGCTTTCGCGCTCAGCTTTCAGCGCCTTGTGCTCCGCCTCCAACTTCTTGTACTTTGCTAGCAAAGTCTTGAAGGTGACGGTGCGCTTATTCATGCAGAGCTACAAAACAGTGATTCACAATTAAGTTTATTGCAGCAGGAAATTAATGGTTGAATCTCGGGGAATAAGTGTTTGAAATATTCTAAGCTTCAGGCCGACTATTCTAAAACCCGGCCTAAATCTCGGAGAATAAGTGTTTGAAGTATTCTAAGCTTCAGGCCGACTATTCTAAAACCCGGCCTGAATCTTGGGGAATAAGTGTTTGAAGTTTCTAAGCTTCAGGCCGACTATTCTAATCTCGACCTGAATCTCGGGGAATAAGAGTTTGAAGCTTCTAAGCTTTAGGCCGACTGTTCTAAAACCCGGCCTGAATCTCGGGAAATAAGGGTTTGAAGTTTCTAAGCTTCAGGCCGACTATTCTAAAACCAAGCCTGAATCTTGGGGAATAAGTGTTTGAAGTTTTATGAGATGAGCTTCAGGCCGACTAATTCTTACTCGCCCTAAACCTCGGGGACTAGGAGTATGGATACTATGCTGAATTTAGAAGTTAAAGTTTTCTAAGGAATTCCTCGTACCTCGGTGGCTCGGCCGGTCTCGAACAAAGCCACCCGGGCTTGGTACATCCGGGCCGAAACCGACTCCGGAGTCGCTGCCGGTGGTGGTCCCACCAAGGGGCTCTGCCATGCCGACTGCAAGGTGCTGGAGGTCACCTCGTAGTGATCGGCGTTGTTCCAGTCCATGACGAACTGGCTCAACGACTCCCAGCTGTGCCCGCTGGTCGTCCGAAGGGGAACCTCCTGCTGCCTGCCGGAAGGCCGCGGGCTAGCGGAACCCGGAGCCGCCGACCCTGCTGCGGTAGCGGGGCCTTTAGCCTTCTTGGCCCATGTGGCAGCAAGTTGGGCGTCCTCCGGCCGCGACGGAGACGAAGGCGGCTGCGGCCCTTGGGGTTCCTGAGGACCCGTCGCCGACTGTTGCGGCGTCTCCGAGGCTGGTGGCTCCGTCGATGTCTTGACTGCGGCCGAGGAAGGGGCAGCCTCGGTTGTCGAGACCTCGGCCGCAGGAGTCTTGGTCTGGCCGACGATCGTGGTGTCGGCGCTTGGGCCGACATCCCGGGTGGGGGATGTCGGATCCGTGGCGGTCTCAGTCTCGCCCGTGGCCGGGTTTGAAGCCTCGGCATGAGAAGAGGGAGCCGCCGGGATCTTAGACGCAATGCACGTTTGAGATTGCGTGGCTGTCAGAGCCTCCCTGCAGAAGTAAAAGTTGGTTGTTTAACAACAAAGAAGAAAACCGATATCAGCGGTTGAAGCAAGATTGGTCTTACCCAACGATCAGGGGCTTAGGCTTGGGGCCACGCGCCGCAGTCTTCTTCCGCTTCACGTTCTGGAGAAGATCCTTCTCGGCGGCACGTTTCTTCGCGATCGCGCGTCGTTCTTGGGCCAGCGCCGTGGCGGCGGCTGCACCCGATGCCTCAGCGGCAGGCTCGCCCAGATCGGCTAATTCCGGGATAGAGCAAAAATAAGTACTTTGCTAACAGATGGTGAAGAAATTACGAGAGAATAACAGAGACCCTTACATTCGGTACGACGAGGGCCGGCATGGGGGATCGGCATGAAATCCTCCGAATCCGGGACCTCAGGGTCAATGGACCTGCACGGGGCCGCGAAGCGCTTGTCCGAAGAACCCCCATCTTCCTGTCGCTGAAGGGAGAATCTCTGCACAAAGAAGTCAGATTGAGCCGGGATAAGTGTACATCAGACAAGTGCCAGCATAACTATATATCGGATATGAACACGAGATAGGTAAGGGCTAAGGCTTACCGGAGGAGCGCGACGGTCCCGGGCGTATGCCGGCACACCCCACGACCATCACTCCGACATGTTCGTCTTGGCGATCGCCTTGACCCGACGCCGAACTTCAGCGTGAGAAAACTTGAAGGTTGACACCGTATCCGGGTCAAACTGGCCGCTGTAGAAACACATCTTGTGAATCCGGCACTGGAGCGGGCACAGTCACCGGTATACGAAAGTGGCCAGCAGATCGTCGGTCGTCATCCCTTTGTCCTTGAACTGGAGGATAGCAGCGTGGATCTCGGTGACCTCCGGGAAGGTATCCTTCGGGTCGTAAGACCAGTTTCTCTTTTCCTCCGGGGGGCCGAGTTCGAATCCCGGCAGATTGATCTTGTCGGCCTCCGAGATGTTTTTGATATAGAAAAAGGTTTTGAGCCATTTTTTGCATGACTCAAGACTCTGAATCCTCGGGAAAGCCGAGTTTCGGTGAGGAACGATGGTGGCGGCACCGCATTGAGTCATCGGTTTTGCGGCGCCGGGATTGTCCTTGTCCGGGAGAACCTGTGGCCGGAACATGAAGTACCGGGACCACAGGTCGATGGAGGCCAAAGGCCGAGGTAGCCTTCGCAACAAGTGACAAATGCCGAAAGAGTGAGGATGGCATTCGCCGGAAGGTGGTGCGGCCGGAGGCCAAAGAAATCAATGAAATTCCTAAGGAAATCGCTGGCAGGAAGAGCGAAGCCGCGTTCAAAGTGCAAAAGAAAAACTACGCACTCACCAGCCTCCGGAGTTTGCATGATTTCTCCGCCGGGAACCCGGCACTCGACCTCCTCCGGGATCCGTCGGGAGCGGCGGAGCCACGCAATGTCCACCGGAGTCACATCAGAGCCCTCCCAGGCGGCATGCTCGGAGCTGGCCCTCTCCTCCGCCTGTTGAGCAATAGGGTCGACAACGGGGTTGCGGGAAGAAGACGCCATTGTTGGAGAACAGATCTAGGGTTTGGAGATTTGGAGAAAATGGTGCTTGCGCGAGGCTCGGGCTAGCAAGCTGATGCGGCGGAGACCCAGATGGGTGCGAGCGAACCGGCGGCGGCGAGCTTGGAGGCGAGAAACCACGGCGGCGGGCGAGCTCAGTGCTAGCAGTGGCGGCGGAGTGCGCGAGAAGCGAGAAGACAGAGGAAGGAGAAGAGTGCAAGGAGTGCGAAGGGTTTTCTGCCTACGCCCTCCTCCTGTTTTTATAGCCGTGGCACAGTAATGGGGTGCGGGTTTCCCGTGCCCACCACCTTAGTGGCTAACGGGAAGATTGTGCACGATTTGGGGCAGTTACTCCCATCAAAGCGCATGCTTGGTTACTGCGTGGCGTGCTGCCGAGAATCCCGCAAGATCCGGGAGGATAAGTTTCTGCAGGTGTTCCCGCAAGTCCGGCGTAACTCAAGCCTTATCCTCCCGTTGGTGTAAAGAGTCTAAGTCACAGGTGGCGTCTGTATCGCAGGAGTAAGTTTTCAACTGTCGGTCAGGGAGAAGAAAGAATCCCGGCTAAGGGCTGGATAAGCGCGCCAACCCGGAATGTCGGAATAATTTGATCTCGGCTAGGAAAACCTGGGGTTGTCTCGGCATCCCTCTCGGCTGAACCCAAGTAGGCGTTGGTGGTCTGTCTATGGAAAACTGTCGCGACCCGACATTCTTCTTCGCCGAACCACAACAGCTTCGGGGACTAGTGTCGGGGGAGTGACCCCGAGTAGGGTCATGGCGACACAACTCTAGCCGAGATGACGGAGGTAAAGCCGGCATAGTTATGTATGCCGGCATCGTAAAGCTAAACTAACGCTAAGCCGGCATCCCGGGTGTATGCCGGCATGGCTATTTTGTCTTATGAGTTTGCAGGATAAGGACGAGCACCTTGATCTCGGTGATAGCCGAGATCTTCCAACGGTCCTATCCTGACCACGCGGTGCAAAGTAAAGCAAAGTCATCATCATCTCAGAAAAGCAGTCAGCGCCTTCGTACCGACGCCAGACGACTGCAGAGAGGAAGCACCGAAAGAGAATCTCTGACGGAAGCCGGCAGAGGATAGCGGTACTTTCTGCGGGGTGACAGGGAAAAGTAAAGTTGTCTTGTCCCCTATGGTGCTACCGAGAGGGAACCAAGCCGTCAGTGTGACATGGCTGGCCTATAAATAGAACCTCACCCCTCTGTAGAAGGGAGGAGAGAGCACTTAGGCATTTAGGGTTTTCCCTTTTTCTTCTTCTTTCTCAAGAATACAGCTCAAGAAGCGCCATGGTAGGAGCTTGTCTATCTCGGCTAATACAACAAAACAGGAGTATGCGTCTTACCTCGGAAGGAGGGCTCCGTACCTAGGTAAATCGGTGTGTGTTTGTGAGTTTGTGCATGTTTCCTTTCACGTCCTCCCTCCTCCACGACAAGAAACGTGGTAACACTCTGTATCTTCTTTCGATTCATGTAAGAGTTCATATTTCTTCATATGCCCTTTTGTGCCTGCCAGGTCGGGCTGCTGAAGTAAGAGAGGTTGGGAAAAAAAATCAAGTTTGCCATAGGGGCTTGAAGGTCATTTCACATGGCATTATTGGGCTCAGAAATTGGATAATGCTTTAAGTAAAAGAAAAGGGCGTAGTAAAGAGGTGGCATATGATATATGGTGGCGTAAAGATGGGCACACCATTAAGCTGAAGTAAAAGAGGGCATATGATCAAACCCCCCTGTCGGCTCTACCAGTGCTGCTGCCTTAGCTAGTTCCAGCCTTTTGCGTTCAATTCTTCGAGATAACCTGGCACCCAGACAGGGCTTGGGCTCCAGTTTTCTGCCCAAAAGCCCGAAATAATATTTTTAAGAAAATAGGTATAATAAATCATTTTATGCCCCCTAAAATGATTAATTGAATAGGTTTTAATGCCAGAAGGATGTTTTATCAGGGTCTCGGACTGGGCTGGGCCAGGCTGGGCATTTTGGTGCCGGGCTTTGTGAAGCCCAGCCCTGCCAGGGGTTTATCCAGGTATACTTTTTGTCTCGATGCTTATTTGATAAAGTGCCATGTATGCGATGCATACTGTTGGTAAATTTGAACTTGCATTATTTCTGCTTGATGATTCACCATGATGTGTTATGCATATCCAGCTTGAGATGCATTGTGATTAGTACTGCACAGCTCATTCTAAATATGTCCATTGGTTTGGTAAATTGAGGAAAATGATGGTTCCATATGTTTTGAGCAAACATAAACTACCAGTAGCATGTGCCATGTTCATGGTCCCATGGCGATGGAAGTCAGAATGATTGTCAATTGTGATATAAACTTTATATGATAATGCAGTTCTGTTATCATCAAAATATCCTTAAATAGACATGGGAATGACGTGAGTTATTTGAGCTTGGTGCTTTTTGCAGTTTATTTCTTCTCAATAGTGTGCTCAGAATTCTGCATTACATATAAAGAATATTGCAGAGTTCTAGCAGGAATTGCTACAGGCAAGAAAATGATTAATGAAGCACAACACACTTATACTCTTGTCTCATTAGATTCATGATGGCAAACATGAAATATTTCCGTACAATAAAAGTTTCATCAAATAATAACTATACCTATAAGCAGCTGGATCTTGTCCTCTTTTCTCAATTCTTTATATGAGATAGATAACTCGTGACTCCAGTATCAGCTTGAATTTCACTTCCATATTAAGTGTCTCTCTCTCTCTATAAGGATTGGCTCTGATGGAATTATCTGTTTGTTCCTGTCCTGTATATGTTCACCCCGTCTGAATCAATGCTTCGGAATCATGGGGTGCAAATGACGGTGGGTGCAACTTTTGGAGAAATAATGCACAACCTGCTCGGCCCTTGCATCGGGGTCCTCCTCCTTGGGGGTAACATTGCTGATATCTTTCTTTGGTATGTTTTATCTTCTTTTCTACATTCACTAATGCTCGCTCCACGGTGCGTGTCTAATAGGTATCCTCCTATTGTTTTGCAATTGCTGTGAAGCAACTATCTGCTGAACTGTGATGTGCAACTTGATACAGTATTGTCCCTGTCCTTAATAAATTAAGTGCCAAGCAAGATTGATCTGGACAGCATATTATTGCCCTCACAAATATGTCTCCGCAGTAAGGCTGCTACTGTAGAAAGATGGACGCAGAACACACATTCCTTTTATGGTGGGATTTGGCGACACGCGCCTGGGGGCTGGGGCGCTCTTCATCCATCAGAGTCTGTGGACACAACACAAGCCTGACAGTTTCGAAGTGGCACTCGCTGGAAGCGAAGAAGCCCATGCAGGTCTCATCTCCATACTGAATGGTGGTGGCAGGGGATTATGCAGGGAAAGCGCCTCATACAGGCATGGTTACCTTCTCATATCCTCTTGCATTATTATTTCAATAAATACCTGATCAACATGGCATTATTTTGCACATAGTTAGTTAATGGCAACATGACGCTTTAGTTTTGGAGCAAACAACCACATGAGCTCTGTCATAACTCAAAAGAACATCTTTGGTACATTGGATAGGAGAATCAGAGATGAGAGAACTAATGAAAGCCACATGTATGTTTGTGTCTTGCTATTATAATATATTTTCTTGCCCCAAAGCTGATCACTGAAATTCTAACCTGTTTTAGGCAACCTTATTTACCATTTTGCAAATATTTTCTTGATTTGCTTGTTTGAATAAGAATTGATGTAACTTTGAACATCCCGGTTCGTAAAACAAGATTGCATTGATCTGACAAGCATATTTGAGAAAAGGCAGCAAAAACATCAGTAAGATATGAAATTAGTTAGCCTAGAGGGAAGGATGAGGGGGTCCATTCTAACTATTGTATCATCCAAGTAGACAAATCAATGAAGTGAGTAATTTGTAACAAACAAACAAGATCATATGAAAATTGAGATGTTAGCTATCTACGACCAAACTGTTTTTTAGGCAATCACCTGAATTCATTACTTCAAAGAGAGAGTTTACAAGAGTGAGGAGAGGCAGTCACGATCATGCCACAGACCGGTGGCTATCTTTTGATCCGTTCATGCCACAGACCGGTGGCTATCTTTTGATCCGTTGATAAAGACTTTGGCGATTTTTCCAAATATTCCATACCACTAAAAAGAATAGCACCGGTTAAATCCTGAAATAATCCAAGAAATGTGACACCCATATGTCAAGTCCAAGAAATGTGACACCCATCATATGTCAAGTCTAGGACTTGAACCTGGGTGGGCTGATTCCACCACAATGAACCAAGCCACCTGAGCTAGGCTCAGTTCACATCTTTGTATTGATTCTGTTTTGGCAATGTAGCATCCAAAGATTTCCACCCGGTTTGGCACCCTAGAGGACCATACATGAAGGGTGTGAAGGTCGTCCGGAGCATGCAACAAAGCCTCGTAAGCTCCTTTATTGGTGACTGAGAAGCCGTCCAACAGCGATGGTTTGTCCGGCGGAGGCAGAAGCTGTACCTGCTGCAACAAAGATCACAAAGAAAATAGGTCGGCCCATCCGCTGAGGTTACTCTGTTTCGGAAGCCGAAATCCAGTCCATCTTGCATGATCTCAGCAACTAGGGCATGTTGGCAGGGAATTTATGGCAAATTGACCAAATGATTTTTTCAAGGTGAAAGCTCTGGTTTATTAGGAAAGCAAGCGGAGTACAGTAAACCTGCTACTGGACTCTGGCTACCACAAATAGCATGCAGCACCTCTGCCAGCTAGAGATGATTATTCAGTTACGCACCTGAAGTCACTCCTTGTCTATGCCATAATATGTTCCTAGACTTGGTGCTGCAATCTGCAATAATCTTGAGAATATGAAGAAATTGCATGAATATGAAAATTACATCTCTTTGAAAAGCTGGAATGATGAACATAGTTGTACAGGGTCCTCAAAGAAACATAGTTGTATATGTCAAGTACCTAACTAACTAATGGATTTCAATTTAACTCGTGTTCTAGTCACCTGCATAACCTGTACTTTGTCAGCTGTGGAAGAACTAAGACTCCTAGCTCTAGTCCTGTCCGGGGGATAAGCTTGTGACAGCTCGTGTACCCAGTCCATACTATGTCTCTGAGATGACTACTTCGTTAAAAGTTTGCACATGCAGTCAGGCCCCAAGAGGCACATGCAGGGTGCCACAGTTTGATGATTGGGTTCTCTCCCAATCATTCACTACATGTTGCGATTAGTAAAACTGATCTTTGCTTAGCATGAGATAGCCACAAGGGTGGTATCAGTGAAAGCATTTACTTCAGTCTAATCAGGCCAAGCCAGAAGCAACCAAAAGTCCATTCTCTTGTCTCCTGGAACATTCAATTGTTGGACTAGTATATTTATATAAGGCCATGCCTTGCATTTGAGGATCTGAACTACTGTCCAGCTTTCACTTCTGACTCCGGATTGGTTCTAGAGAGATGGGTCTAAAGGTATACAGTTCGCTCATGCGGGTATACAATTTGTCAGTGTATACTTTATGCTGCAAAGTACAGGTCTTTTGCAGTTTATGCTTCTCTCAAAACCATGTGTAAGATTCAAATCACTGTTCTTTTATACTTCTAATGTTGAGTACATGTTCTTGTGGCACAACCAGGTATTCTGTTGGCTGAATCGGAAGATACATTCTAATGTTGAGTACTGCACCATTGATGAAAACAAAGGTAAGAATGTCAGGAGACCTAGCTTTTATGTGATCATATGTTTCTTTGTCATCAGCCTTTTCTTTTCTTCTTTTTTAAACGGAACAGCCGTGGAGAAGGAAGACTCTGTGCGTGGGTGTGTGACTGAGCAAGACACTGAAGCCCTGTTGCTCCGTGATGTACTTCTTGACGGCATACTTGCGATTGGCACGCTTGGTTACAATGTTAATTCCCTTTATACTGAGGCCTTCCCTGAACAAGATGAGTTCGCCATCGTGGATAGGGAGGAAGTGGAGGAAGAGAAGCATGAAGAGGAACAGAGTGGTGCCATCGAAGACACATTGGCTACAGCTACAAGCGAACCAGCACCTGCTGTTGAACTTGCTAGGATGCACTCGTCGTTGATGATGAAAGAATGCAACTTCACGTGTTCTGTTAAGGAAGGAATACTGGTGCGTGAAGTTGAAGTGGAGGATGTCACTGAGATCCAGGAACGACCCCTTCTGATGGTAGAGAAGGTAGAGAAAGTGAGAACTACACTTGCTGATCTATTTGCTGCAGAATCACTCTCATCAAGTGATACTCCTGGGGAGAAGAATTACCAGAAGGTCGTCGCTGTTGCTGGGGCATTCACTTCAAGGCCTACATCCTGCATGGAAAATATGCATCAAAACAAGCGAACAAAGCCAAAACCAAAGCGACTGGATGCTACAAGAAAATTAAGTCGAGTATGTTTTCTTTGTCTCTATCTTATATGTGTTGCAATTATGCTTGCTTTATACAAAGTTACAAACATTGACAATAGTTTTCTGCTCCAACCACCACCTTTATATTCACTGACTTGGCATCAATCCACATTACTTAAAGTTCAACATACATAAGAGTGAGAAACCCTTAAATAGTGTTTCATTTCATATAATTATACTGTCAGAGCCTTTACTAACTTTGTAGTTTGTACTAAATCCAAGACACTTATTATGGATCAGAGGGAGTTTTTTCTGTAGACATCAGTAAGTCCCCCCACAGTACAGCAGTTTGTGAGAACTGTGTTGCCTTATATGTGTCATAATAAGTCCTGACCTTGTAAATTCATGTTGGCTTGTCATGTTTTACTATCTCTTACTAGCCTAAAAGTGGTTAAGGCTTACCCTCACTTTACTCCATGGACAGTCTTTTACCAGATGGTTACAATTAGATTAAGCATTATTTATGCATCTAACTTGATAATAAATGATCGCTTACCTGCCATCATTTGTTGGTATTGGCTGTCTTTCAAAATAAGTAGGTCATGAGAAAGATGTTGGGGAAGAAGATCCACCCAGATCAGCTCAATGGATGCAGCGATGCAGAGGGTTCTCTGATCACTGCATGACGCCTAGGCTCGCGGACAAATTTGATTCTCTCTGGTAATTTACTGCCTGGAGTTTACCTTTTCATCTGCCCTTTGAATTATATAGAAACTCTAAACCGAGCTCAAGGGTTATCAAATCAACATGCCTAGGTGTCTTGAACGGTTATGTACCGTTTCAAGGTTTCTTGGATTTTCTTCCTTGGATCCAGTTTATTTATTGTATATTGATTTATGCTATTTCACTGGGAATAGAACATGTGCATTTTGTCAACTTCAGTAAGGTGATTGAAATAGACGTAGGGACTAGGGAGTACACAGAAGTCATTGCCTATATCAGGTTGTTCCAGTGTCAGTGAAAAGAAGCAATACTGTGGGAAAAACATATCTTGACAAAAATAATCCTGCCATTAAACTGATGATAGTTTAGGTAGAAAGACCGATGTAATTAAGTTTGAGTGCTTTCTATTGTTTTTGAAACAGAGGCAAAAGCTTTGCCTCGTCTCATTGATTAAGAAGTTCTGACGTCCGGTTAGTTAACTGAAAACAGTCAAAAACTGATACAGCACTCCTATGAGCCATCATGTTCCACGACAGCAATGGTGATGTCCTTGATATAAATTACTTTTTCTATGTATCATTGTATCTCTGAATCCTATGGTGGAACGTACTGCCTTTGGTGGGAAGAATGACACGAGTTGAAGTGTTGAACACACCTGGGAACACAAGTGATAATACGAATGAATTTCTGCTGCTAGAAACTAGAGATCGTGGGGTCGGACCAACAGGGATTTCCCTACGCCATGCTGCCATATCATGAAGCTTCGTTGGACCGAAATGAGCACATAGTCACGGGCCCATGCGCAAAGCATTAATCAATGCGATTGCAACAGCGCAGGCATGTGCTGAAAAACGCTAGCAGACAATTAAGGCTACAATTAAGCAACTAAAATCACCTGTTTGATGAGTCTGTCCTGCAACAGTTAATTTCCTGAAATCTTAACAAGCTGATGGATTCGTTCCCAACCGTGTGGGCTGCTATATGATGGCCAAATTAGCAAACTTTTTCACCATGTATAAACTTCTTGAGCATGTTCTCTATCCATCTAGTTGAAGTTTTATAGAGTTTGAAGTTAACACAAAAGCTTTGTCCTTTTTTGTTAAGTTATACAAAATTTAATTAATTGTATGTATTTTATGCATCATGGGCATTTATCTAAGGGGAGCAACATGCTAAGTTGTATAAATGTTGAAGTTAAACACAATAGCTTTGCCTTTTTTTTTGTTAACTTGTACTACATAATTAATTAATTGTATGTATTTTGTGCATGCATCAGGGGCATCTATCTAAAAGGGGAGCAACATGCTAAGTTGCACACCAAAGCCATGCATGCTGCCCATTCTTGAGCACAAAACGTGCAACACAGTGTTAGTCGGCATTACGTCCCCATCCCATAGGCTTAACAGAAATGATTTTGCCTTTGCAGGATCCCTATACATGCTTCGGATTCCTTTGCTTGAGAGAAAGATCCAACAGCCTCCATGCTTCTTGTCTGCTGGCCAGCGATGAAGATAATATGTATGTTGAGTTGCATGCCCCGTCAGATGTACTCTACAGTTGGTGTATCGATCCTGCAATATGTTATGTAGTCAAGGTGTCCTGCAACATGTCCCCGTACTGTTTTGGCCAGTGTTGTATCATTTGCCGACTGTGTTTAATAATAAAACAAAACTTACGCTTTGCTTTTGTCCACTCGTATGCATTGCACCGCGGTGTAACTGTCCCATTGCGATAGGTCGGCACCACCAGGCTTCGCTGCTCTGTATTGTTTTATGCTTGATATTGTAAACATTGGCAGATTTTTTTTATAAAATTGATGAGACTTTATATCTTTCTGATTTAGGAAAAAGATACTCTTTCTGTACCGAAATAAGTGTTGTGGATTTCGGACGGAGGAAGTAGAACATTTTATATCTAGGAACGGCGATAGCAGACTTGATTGAAGTTTCAGGACTAGTTCATTTTATAAACACAATGGTAAAATAAAAGTTTAAATTGTACTCCTAGTTTGAACCAAAGCAAAAAATTAAATTCCAAACTTGATCACTTTGGTGAGGTTACCGAGGCCGCCTTCTTTTCAGCTTTTGGATAGCTTCGAAGTCTCAGGAAGCCACCGGCTGAAAAGAAGGCAAAACTTTTTGGACGCTTAATCCCTAGCTGCTGCAGCTTCTCGCAGTACAAAATGAGAAGACCAGCTTCTCGGGTTTCTCCACATTCCAAAGGAAAAAAAAACCGCACCCGCACCCTAGCCTCGAGCCCTCAACCGCCGTGACCCGCACCCATCTCTCCCTCTGATTTTCCCTCCCGCTAGGGTTCTCGGGCGATGAGGGGCGCGTGGCCGCTCCCTCCCATCGCTCACGGGAACCTGCCATCGCCGCGGGTTCCTGTCGCCGTCGTCGCCCAACGGTGATGCACGATGACAACTTGGTCGAGGAACTCGTTAGGTTATATCCGAGTCAACAAAATTGCTTTAAAAAAAGTAGAGTAATTCATTAGGTAGCTTAGCTACGTGCTAACCCTCTTGTCTAGTTCCATCCTTTTTAGCATCTTCCAAAATCCAACTCAAAAAGATCAGAGCTAGAATCAGTAGTGTCCGAACCACGATCATGGCCGCCTCCCACCTGATGACAATCACTTGACGACGACGATGCTGCTGCATCATCTTCAAAAATCTTGCAGTCATGGAGAAAGAGACGGCGCTCCTCCTCCTCCTCCCAAGCACCACCGCACCTCACCACCCACCTCTCCTCGACGTCGCCATTGACGACCCGAACACCCCGCAGCCTCCTATCGCCCACCACCACGCCCAAATCATGTACTCCTACTCCGGCGAAAGCATGATCAGCCGTTGGAACAACAACATCACTGCAGATGCTATTGCTCCCACGCGAGGCGCTCGTCGACGATGAGGCGGCCGGCTGCAGATTCTTCTTGCGAAAGCTCACCGCCGGCGACACAAAGAAGGCGGCGGCGAGGTTGCTCTTATTAGGCCGAGCTTGAGCTTCTAGCTCCTGCTGTAATGTGCCGCGGTGGCCTTTTTTCTCCCTTCTCGCGGCGACCGGGCCGGCGAAGTAGCGCGTAGCACCGAACACGTCGAGCTCGCCGGACCTTGCGCGGCGCTGCATTATGAATTGAGATGTTTGAGAGCCAAGAAGAAGAAGAAGTAGTTCGTGACTTCGTGTTTGGGTGTTACTACGTACTAGGTGCAGGGGTAAATATATATCCGGATATCGATGTACTATGTTGGTGGATTAATTAATCCCATGGCTCAGAGAGGGAAAATTAAGGAGTTAGCTTAATGCGGCACAGGAGGCGACACGCTTCAGCTACTACATCCATTCCAGCCGTGTCATTTGGCAAGAAAGGAATATATGCATGGGTCTATAGTGATGAATGAAAGTGGAGTTCTTCCAATTATCTCATCAATGTTGTAGGGGGAATAACTATGTTGGAGTCGATATCTAATATGAATACGGATGTTGATCGGTGTGGGTGACAGGGACGAAGCGAATAAAGTGCTAGCAGTTAACGGATTTTCGGTGGATGTATATCTCTTGAGAAACTGAATTTGTTTACGACCAACATATATAATTAACACGGATCAGCTGATTTCATTCCGGCTGTCAGGCACACGTACTCTTCGTGTGAGTGTGCCTCGCTGTCGGGCGCGTGCATGCCGAACGACACCACAGCTTTTAAAAAAAAACATATGGCTTTATTCAACAAACAAAGTACGAGTGCCGTGAAACTGCAAGTGCCGTCGTCGGGGAAGTCGAAAGCATATATTAGGCTAATGGGCCGGGTCATGTCGGGTCTGAAGAAAATATGGAAGTGAACCTGGCATTTTTGTCACGTCGCATCTGACATGCAGGTCCGCATGTTTGGATTCTATGTGAAACGTTCTAAACCGGTAGGTTTGATTTATTTGAGAACACCTGCCTCAAGAGTGGTGGTTACGTGGAAATATTAGGGTCGAGTGCGGCTCTGTAAAACATCAACAACAAAATGTGCGCCATTGCCCCGTCCTTTCTTACTGTCGGTAGACTCTCTTCTTTCCCTGTGGGACACACCAATGTGTCAGTGTCATCAGGGATGCAGTAAACGACATCTTCCCCGTTTCTTAATTACCATGGTGGGACCCACCACTTGCCATGTCAGCAACTCCACGGGAATAAACTTTCTATTCCAATTTTGGTAAATCCCCTTCTCATCCGGCTACCACCGCCATCCTCGATCTCCACCTCCCTCGCTCACCTCATTAGCGCGTGCGTATTTCGCCCCTATCTTGCCCGATCACTTCTTAAAAAAAAAGCAGACAAGTCTTGTTGAGCACATTAGGCACCCACCTTTGCCCCAATCTGGTAAGCAGAGGCAGATTTCTCTCCGGGAGGGTGATCCGAATGGAGTTACGGCGAAGACTAGTACTCCCTCCGTCCTACAAAAGATGTCTCAATTTTGACTAAATTTGAATGCATCTATACACTAAGTCATGTCTAGATACATCCAAAATTTGACAAACTTGAGATATCTTTTATTGAACGGAGGAATACGTAGAATTCTACCCACATCGGCTTTATCCCTCGGATAGATGGACGCCACTATTTATCCGCATTCATCTTATGCCAACTTGTGTATTCTTCCTTTGCAATCTTTATTTGTATTCGGCGGTCTATACCTTTTTATTTGTATGTCACATCAGTGTTGTAATAATTAATTAATTTGTTGTACCTTATGTATATGTATGTAAGTTTGTGATGTGATACTTGAACGTATATGTATGCATCCGATCCTTGCTACATTTCTGAAAAAGTTTGAGTTTACTTACTGCCCATCATACTTTGACATGAATATATAGCAAGTATGCATAAGTCTGTATATCACGTACGTATGCTCATGCCAAACTGTCATGTGCTGAATCAAAAATGCATGCACATTTATACACATCCTCCCTCTCTGAATGAATTCACAATTAAGCTGGCCTGGCTATATATGTAGCTAGCTAGAAGCCGAGGATGTGCTACACATGAGCTGCTCGGAGATCCTGAGGAGCTCCTCCAGGTACTCGGTGCCAAGGTCCTCCAGCTCCAGGATGAACCGCTTCTGCTCTCCGTTCTTCCCAGCCGCTGCCATGTTGTTACAATTGCTCTTCTTCTTCTTCCTGCCGGACACCGCAGACAGTATGTCAGCTTTCTTGCGCCTGGTTCTCCTGGAGTGCCGCTGCTTGAGCGCCAGCACGGGCGAGCCGCTGCCGGCGCCGGCGCCGAGCGCGAGCACGCGGAGCGAGTCCTGGACGCGGGCGAGCGGGAAGTTGAGCGGCGTGGCCGCGCCCCGCGAGGAGAGCGCCGCCTGGTCGTAGGCCATGGCGGCCGCCTCGGCGGTGCCGAAGGTGCCGAGCCACACGCGCGCGCCGTTCCGCGTCGAGTCCCGGATCTCCGCCGCGTACCTCCCCCACGGCCGCGCCCGCACCCCGATGAACGCCATTGCTGGCTTGATCCTGCTGCTCAATTCGGATGGAAATGATGAGTCCGAGGAGGAAGAAGAAGAGGAAGAGTACATGGCGCCGTGGCTGTGTGCTGCTGCTGCTCGATCCAGCTGATTTGTGTTGTTGATTTGGGTGGAAATTGTGGTGGTTTGACTTTCCTTTGTCGATCGATCTCACTTGGGCTTTGGGTTCTTTCTTATAGAGAGCTGTCCTGTCATGATCCTTGGGGTTTGACTTTGACAAATTTTACACTGATGCAGAGAGATCTAGCGAGGTGCTATATGGAAGGGGCTTACGTAGGGCGGCTGAATAGGACAAACCTCGTGGGCGTCACTAAGGCAGCTTCAGGGGCCGGAAGCGGAAGCTGCGTCTTGCCAATATCCTACTGGGCGTGCACAGCATGTACTAGTAGTATAAGATTCCAGCAATCTTAGAAGTTCTATTTTCTATAATATACTTCCTACGCATGGACGGAGCCAGCAAGAAAACGTGAAAGGGAACACTTAAACATTCTTAAGAGGATATAATTAAATTAGAAGGGGCATCAATGGTGAAAATTTAAAATTTGTAATGTTATATCAAAATTGAGTGGGGGCATTGGCCCCCACCGGCTACATGCTGGATCCGCCCATATTCCTACGTCCGGAAATAACTGACGTGAATTTACACACATTTTTATACAAATTCACGTTACTTATTTCAAGACCGATAGAGTATTTGGTTTATATTTCATATAGTAGTATATGACAGTTCATTATATCATCGATTCAAATTGACCAATGAAAATTAAAGATGTCTGCCACAACAATCAAAACCAGCTACAGGCCGGAGCTAACAAACAGAACTGAAAGATGAAAGAAAACCTACAGCTATATAGCCTCAGAGGAAGTATACTGCTCTAGTGATTTTGTTAATTTTAACATGGCAAAAGTCTAGCACATATTTTCCAACCTTAAGACACTTAATTGCTTGAGCTAGCATTTCAATCTTAAACTGCAAAATGGTTTGATTTTTACAAATCAAACAATTAGTAGTGCGAATGGATCGATCTGGGGTCACAGGCGGCCGCGAAGAGAAATTTCGGAGATGGCTCCTGAATGATGTGACCAGCAGCGGCAGCCAGCCACCCCTACTTTTCTTCCTCAAGATAAATTAGTGGCACTTGCTATATATTTCCAGACTAATAATTCTACGAGCCGCCTCGGTCCAAACTATCGAGTTAATTCAGTCCCCGTATCTAGCCAGAACAAATGATATCTCCTGGGTTCATCCGGACAATGTTATCCCTGAAGCAGCACGCTAAACTAGTACTCCCTCCGTCTAACAAAAAATGTATTGTCAAAATTTGGATGTATTTAGATGTGACTTACTAATATTGTATAGATGCGTTCAAATTTAGTCAAAGTTAAGACATTTTTTGTTAGACGGAGAGAATACTGGTGTTAGTGTTAGTTTAGTTTAACGCCAATTAATGATTGATTCCGGTCAACTAGAACAACATCCAGTAGAACAAAAGGTAAGACCTAAAAATAGGTCTAGTCGCATCGCAAGAACTTAATTCTATGGGGCCGGCCTATAGCTAGCTCCCATTGCATTATTTAGGCATTTACCAGATTAGAACAACTTATCAAGTGTGATGCAACTCCAGGCGTTTTTTTATAAAGACGTGCTCTTTGTTGGTTGTGTCTGATATACTTCATCAATTTCATAATTCTTGTCAAAATCTTACATGTATCTAGACACTTTTTAAAAATAAATACATTTATTTTTAAGCAAATTTGAAACAAAAATTATGAAACGGAGGGAGTAATTATATAATGGTAATTAATGAAACCTGAAGGCACCTGTCTAGTACGGACTACTATGTATTATTATGTTTTTGGAGGCAAAAGCTTACTTGACGAAGGAGAAAAGGTCAGCACGTATTGTTGCTCATATATTGACTTTGTTGTTCTTGAGCTCAACGTTCTTGGTCCGACAAAGAAGAAATTCCCCTTCGTCTTGGACTTCTTGTTAATTTTGAGACGAAGAAACTTGACCAACAAATTTAATAGCTCTAACGAATTCTCTAGTTAGGAGGGTTAGGACATTGACTCTCAATCCAGTAACCCGAGTGGCTGTAAAAAGACAAATTAGCTAGGGACCCATACCTGATTTCTGGAAGAAGCCATATAGTGCATCCCATCCGACGTTGATGCTTCATTTTTACTTCCTCCCTTTCTAACTTCTTGTCATGATTTTAATTCAAATTTAAACTAAAATCACGACAAAAATTTAGAAATTTAGGAAAGGAGAGAGTAGTATTCCCTCCGTCTCATATTAAGTGATCCAAATTTGTCCAAACACGTATGTATCTATGCTTAAAAAGCGTTTAGATACATATAATAGAAAGTCACTTAATATGGGACGGAGGGAGTATATTTAGAATGTGTTGTGCTAACTATTCCTTCGCTCCATAATTCTTGTCGAAATATTACATGTATCTAGACACTTCTTGTGAATAGATATGTCCATTTTTAAGCAAATTTGATACCAGAATTACAAAATGCCCAGCAAGCAAGACCAGAAAAATATGAGCGCGCAAACAAGTGCAATTCCCGGAGGTATTCTGCACACGCACAAAAATGAGTGACGACTCCAGTAGTAAAAAGGTTCACCGATCTCCCGCGAGAAGAAAAATACCGAACGATATGCAAAGAAAAAAAAGGCTCAGAGGCCCAAGTCCCCAAACCCGATGCCCAAGGCCTCACAGCCGGACCGACCCACGGCTCTGTTCGAGCAAAGGCCCTGCTGGAAAAGAGGCCCAAGGTATAGCCAGGCGGACCGGCGGCCCGGCGCAACAGGCGCAAGCAAGCAGCGAGGGAGCCCAAAGCCTATGACTGCGAACGCAGCCTACTGGCCCGCTCGCCCTAGAACCGCTGGCCGGCAAAAGAAACGGAAAGAGAGAGAAGTCCATATTTCACTTTCAAATGTGTTGTTTGCCGGACGTATAACCCCCGAAGTTCAAAATCGGTTATTTTGATTTCCAAAATTTTTAATACTATTGAAATCACCTCTAAGCGGTTTTAGATCCTACGTGGTTAGGATGGTTTAAGAGCTGATTAGGCAATTTGATTTTTTTTTGACTCGATGACGTTGCGCTGGCTCCGTGTCTTCTTCCGGTAGCTCCTGAAATCCCTAAATCCCCAATTTCTACTCTCCTGCTAACCCTATAAATGGAGAGCCCCCAATCCTCATTCGCGGCAATCCCATCCCGATGGAGCATGGTTCCGGGTCGTGGGCTCGTGGCACTTGGGTGGAGCAGCAGCGTATGGCTCTCGGGCTGATGGATAGATGCATTCTTCTCACTGTGGGCAGAAACACATGCTGCATCAATTCGATCGAAATTGTTGTTTCTCAATTACCTGATGGATAGATGCATTCTTATCACCGTGCACTTACGCATGCAAGAACACGGAGCCGACGGTGGAAGCAGATAATGCAGACGACGCACTGAGCAGGCTGCAGCAGCCCCATCACCGAGCAAGAATGGGGCAGGGGGACGAGGGTGGGTCGGCGAACAATCGGGCCAAGAACTCCGTCCATCGCCTCGATGGACCGAGGCGCGCGTCGAGCGCTTCCGACTCAGGCATTTTGCGCCGAGGCGACTTCTCCATCTCGGATCCTGAACCGCCCCTGACGAACCCGCATCGCCCACGTCCCCCCGGCCGAGGTCGAGTTCGAGCCCAACTCCATGGCCGCCGCCGCCTCCATGGGGTCGCTCCTGCTGGCCGCCGGCGCGTGCAGGGAGACGAGGGCGCTGCTCTGCTGCCCAACGGTCACGGTTTTCTGATCCACTGTAACGTACCAGTCACCAGGCGTGACCGAGTCAACAAAAAAAAAATCAGCCCCTAAACCGTCCTAAACGGTATTAAGTATTTCAGGAGTTAAAATAACCGGTTTTGAACTTGTCCGACAAGTGAACATTTGATGGACGGTGAAATATGGCCTTCTTTCCAAACGGAAAAGAAAAGGAGAAGGACCTCCACCTTCCAGCCCAACTAATCGACGAAAAGCTGAAGTGGGCTGACTTCAGATGCAGACCGGGCTTAGGAAATGAGAAGCTCAATTAACAGTCACAGCCCAATAAGCCTCCAAAGCCATCGCCTGACGCCTGCTGCTCGCTCGCCGGAAGAGAGGCGGACGGCGGACCCTGCTGGGTGGGCGGCGCTGGCAACGGCGGAGGATGGCCGCCGGGCTGAGCCCGCGACCTACAGACGGCTTGCATCCCCGTCGACGTCTCGTCCCCTCCCTCCGCCGTGAGCAGGTAAGATTGCTAACTGATTTGGGGAGTGGTCGACTCATGGGCCATGGATTTTGGATTGAGCTTTCAAGGTCTCTGAATTCCACAAAAGAATTGAGGGGGAGCGTGTGGGCTCCTGGGGAATTGGGGATTTGTTCTAATCAGGCAGTTGTTACTTCTTGGTTAGAGTATCGTTTTAGATACAGACTCCGTACTAGTTAATGTTGCTTGTGAATTTGATCCAAATGATGACCATGGATTTCTATGTTAAAGACTTGAAATTTTATATATGTACAGAATTTCACTTTATTATTGATGTGGATTTTGGTCCACAAGTTTGGTACTATTCTAAATACCCAATTTTGGTTGTCAGATTAGACTGAGTCTCAAGCTTGCCCAGGCTCCGCAACATTTTATTTGAGGCATCATGCACCAGGAGAGGAGAGAGAATTCTCATCTGAATATATTACTTCAGAGTGAGAGAGTTTTGCATCAGTGAGGATAGATAGTCACGCCACAAGTCGGCAGCTATCCTCTTTACATTGCATTTCAATCTAAAAGTCTGAAACGTTAAGCTATCGATGATGACAAGTAAAGATTGGGGAAGATGTACACCCTTTCATTGGAGAATACCTTGATGTTCCTTGCGGTCCAATCTCCACAGGATATGGTGAGCAGACGATTGAGGGTAGACGAGCCGGTAGGGGAATCATCCAAAGCAACTGGAATTAGGAGGAGCCACATCATGATGAATGTTTAAAGCATCCAACAGCACATCCTGCAACAATGTTAGAAGAAGATGAAGCTCGCCTACATACGTGTATCAACACCTTCCCTTGCCAGCTCTGAGTGCCGCAAACACGGATTGCTGCGCTGTCCATAGGAAGAGAAACACGGCTGCCATGACCATGAGCGCCATCAAGCAGTTGCTGCGCTTGCCGTGTCGCCGGAGCCGTGCCATGGAGTACTTCCTCCGGCCTCCGCCACTGCCGTCGCCGGAGATGAGCCTCTCCAGTGCCTCGTACTTGGGCCTGAGGTAATTACCGTCTGGGTCATAGGCATCGATGACGACGCCGTCGCAGAGGCCGGCGAGGCCCGCCGCGACGTCATCGTCGCTGTGGAGCAGGTGCACGATGACGCCATTGGAGACGAGCAGCGCCACGTCCTCCTCCGTGGTCGCCAGCTGCGAGATGAAGAGGCAGTAGGCGGTGACGTGGGAGGTCCGCCTGTCCTTCTGCAGGCTCTTCTGCTCCATGGCCACCATGTTCCGCAGCATCCTCAAGGTGTTGCTGTCCACCGTCAGGCAAGGGACCTGGAGCGTGTCTTCTCCGGTGAGCTCCACGTCCAGGATGGACCGCGCCTTCTCGCCGTCGAGGTTCCGCTTCACGAGCCTCACCCCGGCGGCGGCGTACTGCGTCGCCGTGCGCCAACGGACCTGCGGCACTGGGACTCTGATCCTGTACTCCCCATTGTTATGCTGCACTTGAGGAAGCTCGATCCTTTTCGGCGCACATGTAGTAGGACTCAAGTGCATGTAGAGAAGATGAAGGAGGTGGCACGGAGGAGTTGGAGACGACGATGACGTTGCGGCGCTGTTGCTGTAGCCATTGCGGCGGAGCAGCTGTTCCACACGGCCGGCCACCTTATCAAGTACTACAACAGCCAGCAGAACCTTCTCTGATCTTCTACGTCTTGTTAGCAGCCTGTGGATCTCCTCGAGGACGAAGAAAGGAATCTGGTTCTCGAGGAGGAAGACGACATCGCGGTCAACAGCAATGTCGTCGTCTCCGGCTCCGGCAACGACAAAGCGCGAGTAGAGGAAGAACCCGTCCAGGAGCAGCATGCGAGCGAACTCCTTGCTGCTCATCCAGCTGAAGGTCCTGTTGTAGCACCGCCGCGCGTCGGGCTCGACCCGCTCCATGGCTTCCAGGTAGCTCCGCAGCTCCTCTCGGCGCCCTGCTTCGTCTTCCTCGCGGCTCACCAGCAGGCCCCGGAGGACCTGCTTCTTCTGCTGCTCCATCCAGTCGGCTGATTGTTGAGTTGGGTCTTGGCGGTGGAATGGGCCGATGCGGACCAGGCCTGGCTCGTAATCGCCGCGGTCGATGTCATCGCCGGCCCATGAGATCAGGCAGGGGACGCTGGTGTCCACCGGCTTTGGAAGAGGAATTGTGAGTATCTCTGTTATCAGGGACTCGTTCTCGTCATCCAGTGCTGCTTCTGCTTCTGCACCACACCTCTGCCCTGCAACGATGGACACATGGAACATGAGATTAATTAGCGAACACATTTTAAATTCCTTATATATTACGAGAAAAGCATTAACACTTGGCTATAGTTCACCTTTAATTTCTTATATATTATGTAAAAGGCATTAACGCCTTGCTTTAAATTTATCATATTGCCCGTCAAATTTTTTTTATCATATTGCTGATCTGGTAACACTATTTATTTTGGTGGGCTATAGTTCACCTTTTCGGATTTTTGGCTGATTTTCATATATGTTATGTACTCCATTGTTTGGTGAAAAGCTACCACGAGATAGTTACCAATGTGGTTATTGTTGTTGTTCTCGACAACAATTAGAATAAGGGGTGCCAATGCTCGATGGCACAAGTACGGGAATAAAGGTAGGGCGTGTACGCCGGCCTTATAGCGAAGGTCGCCGTACACTTGGACAAGTTGACACGTCGATATTTTTTGAATAGGTTCGGTCGACCCTGCGTGCGTGACTTAATCCTATGTTAGGAAAGGCTTCGAGGGGGTTGTTAGCCTAGGGCTTGGACCGAGCGGATCTTTCCAAGACACCTTTCGGCGAGAGGTTCGTCGGGGCCGCCTCGTATTTGGACCGAACGCGTTTTTCCAAGTATCGAGATTAGGATACCCTCGGAACTCTAACACAACCCCTTCTCCTTCGAGTCCGGGCCGAATGCGTCTTTCCGGATCTCGAAACTAGAGTTCTTTGCAAGAGGCTCTAGCCCTCTCCCCTTGAGTTTATTCAAGTTGAGAGTGAATGATACATGACCCCATGGAAGGTATTTATAGCGTAGGGGTCCATGACAAATGACCATGGCTACCTTTGAGGGAGAGAGAAAAGTGGGGGCAAAAGGGTAAGAGTAGTTCCTTTGGTCCATAGCTTTTGTGTGCACCATGTGAGAAAAGTAGGCCTTGGTCCATGGTCCACCATGGACCAAGGGCCCCTTCCTCTCACTTTTCTTGCCCCCCACTCTAGCTTATTTGACCCCTTGACCATGGCATGAGAGGCTTGACTCGTTGACTAGTCTTCTTCTGCCACGTAGGATTGACCGCGCCACGTAGGTGTCTTTGACTCGTGTTTGCGGAATGTTGACTTGGTCGTCGCCACGTAGGATTTACGGCCCGGCCCATTTAAGGGTTTTATTTTACTACAACAGTAGCCCCCTTGAGCTGTAGGCATTGAGAATGCCTTCGGGTCAACTTCTGAGGCGAGACTCTTCAGTCATGTCCTTGTATTTGCGATGGTGTCCCTTGACGGATACTCCGATGGGTTCCGTTGTGAGAAACGAAGGTACTTGGTGTTTTTCCTGCAAAGGATGGGATCCTTGGAGGCGTTGCGGAGAAGTTCCATGCTCATGGCGAAATTCTCTGTGAGAAATCGATTTTCGGGGGGTATGTTTGCCAAAACCGAGACCCTAGGGGCCTCTCTGCGAGAAATCCGGTGCCCCGAAGGGCTTTTTTGCAAAAATTAGGGGCCCTGCGGGCCTCCCCGAAAATTCCGGGGGCATATTTGCAATTCCTCCAAAAACTTGGGCTTTTCTGCAAGATTTTCAAACTTAGTCGGCCGCCTGGGTCAGCTGGACCGCCTCGGGCTGACCTCGCGCGCGAGCTGGGCCGCACTCGGGCGCGCTTCCTCTTCTTTTTTTTATGCCGGCCTTTCTGGGCTGTTACTCGGCCGAGGCCCAGCCAGGCCCGATACCGGTTCGGGGCTTTAGTGAGGGATCCGACGGCGAGGGGCTGGGGGGCGCCCTAGATCGGACGGCCAAGAGGCGTCGTCTTCCTCAGTACGGGAGGGGACCGCCCGGTCTTCTTTTCCACGCTTTGCAGGCCTCGGCGTCACCGGCCATGACGCCGGCGAGGCGAGGACGCGGGGTCCTGGGCGCTGGACGCCCTCTTTCGGCCACGCCGCCCTCCTTTAGGAAAAAGAGAAAGCTTTCCCTTCCATTCTTCCCTTCCCTTGTCTTGTTCTTTGAGATGAAGGACGGCGAGGTGTCGCTATGCCATTGGCCCAGCCCGAACGCCTAGGAGCTCCGGCGGCCTATAAAATGGAGCCTTTGTGCACGGTGGAGCTTCACACCATACTCGTTTGGCTTGCCCGGTGCCGAAGACGCGCTCGGCGGCATCCGGCATTCCTTCGAGAGCTTGGTGTAGTAGGGAGCTCCGCAGGGGCAGTAGCCATCTTCTTGTAACGACGGCGGTTGTGTTGGTGGCCGAGAATCCGCAGCGGAGGCTCCTCCTTGTCGAGTCCGCGTGGGGGCGTGGAGCACGGCGAGGCCACTCGGAGCTCGGTGCCGGTCGTGTCTCCAAGTGCTTCCAGGCGATCCTCATTGTTGGCCGCGTCTTCCCTACTCGTGCAAGGGTGAGCGGAGTTCCATGGCGTGAGCTTCGGTGTCCTTTGGTCGCCGGCGGGGCTTGCGGGCGTTTCGTCGAGCACCTTGGGTGCGTTTCGGGAATCATGGAGCGGCGGGCGTCCGCCGTGGCTTGGCGCGAGCAGGGCGCGGCGCGGCGAGTGCGCGAGCAGCTGGGCAAGGGCGTGGTGCGCGCAAGGTCGCGGCGCGGGCGCGGCTTGGACGCGGCTCGACATGTGCACCGGCGTAGGACGACTTGGTGAGGGCGCGGCGCGGGCGCGGCTTGGACGCGGTTCAGGATGGCGCGGGGGCACGGCGCGGGCGCAGCTAGGACAGCGCATGGCGTGGGCGCGGCGCGGGCGCAGCTAAGACGGCGCATGGGCGAGGCGCTGGCATGCGCACGGCATTGCGCCGAATACCTTGCGCGCGTGAGGAGGTGGCCTCCTCCCTTTTCTTCCCGCGCTGGGGCTGGCCGGGCGCTTGCGGGGCCTGCGGCCCGTGGGACGGCTCAATCGGCCCGGGCCTCCCCTCTCTTCCTCTCTCTCCTTTTTTTGGGGGGGGGATTATTCTCAGAAATTTTTGGCACCTCGCTAACTCTTGGTGAACCTTTTCGCAGGTGAGATGGCGGGGCCCGATGTCGAGTGTTCGGCGGGCGAGCCAGCGAGGGGGTCTTCGGCGGCGCAGCTTGCGGCGAACCGACCGTCGTGGAAGAAGAAGGTTTCCTTCCGCCCCCGCGGTGGCCCTCCCTTGGTTCCGACAGCGCCCGTGGACGGCGGAGGTTGGGCGCACGACCACCTTCTCCCTTCGTTGATGGGCCTCGAGGATCTTGCCCAGCTGGAGGAGGCGGGATACTTCCCCAAGGGGGATGGTATCCTGCCCGATGGCGAGGAGGTGAGGCTCGACCAGCGACGGCGCCCGGGATGCATCGTGGCATTCTCGGTCTGGTTTCATGCTGGCCTGTGCGTGCCTGTTCACCCCTTCTTGCTGGAGTTCCTGAAGACGTATGGCATCGAGTTGGCCCAGCTTCACCCGTCGACGATCGTGAGGTTGAACGTTTTCAGGTGGCTGTGCGAGACGGCGCTTCACGAGGAGCCCTCGATGAAGCTTCTGCTGTTCTACTTCACCGTGGAGGTGAGGGAGTCACTCACCCCGAATGGCTTCGCCTTGAGCGCCTTTGGTTCGGTGAACCTGAGGCTCCGCTCCGGTTTTGGGGACGACTTCCTGCTCATGCCGGGGAAGAGCGCGAAGAAGTTGTTCGTCAAGTGAGAGTCCCAGTGGTTTCTTCTTCGGGCTCCGAAGACCCATCTTCCGCACACGAGTGACCTCCCCCGGCACTCTGGGGCCGGAGGTTTGAGGGAGGTGTCCCACCCCGACGATCCTCGGTCGGCCGACCTCTGGAAGGTGGCCAAGATCAAGGAAGTGTCGGCCGAGAGGAGCTTTCGTGACCTCATGGAGGAGATGGTGATGGCGGGATGCTTCATGATGAGGAGTCGTCCGAGGTCTGAGATTGGGATCCCTCGATCTTTCCGTCCTCCTCAGCTTGTCACCGCATGTGAGTAGCTCTCCTCTCCCCTCCGCGCCTTGACTGTTTTCCCTTGTGAAGGTACTTAACAATTTTGGGGTTGTCTTTTTCAGCAACATTTTCCGAGGAGAGGGCGGCGTTGTGGGCCATGCAGCTGATAGGTCCGTACAGCGGGCCAGAGCACCGTGACTACGAGGCCAAGATCAGCGAGGGGGATGTCACGACATCATCGCGAGGTGCTTCGGGAAGATGGTTCCTATGCGACAGGATCCGAAGTTCGGTCGCCTTCTTCGAGGGGGCGATCGCTACTCCCGCTTGGGTACGCCGTCGATGTTGGCAGTGGGGTCCAAGCTGCAGGATTCCTGTGGGAAGGCGAAGGCGAAGGCGGGAGCGGCGGTGCTGGGCCTAACGGTGCCTGTCGCGCCGATCCCCAAGATACCTCGCCCGTCGAGTGGATGCAAGAGGAAAGCTCCCCCGACTCCTTCTCCTTCTCTTGACTATGCCCCGGCGGATTCGGCTGATCCTGTCGTGGGCGAGTCGAGGTCCCCCATGAGGGTGACCTTGGATCTGCACATGAAGGGGAAGATTGGACTCGAGCAAGTTCTTCCTCCTTTGAGTCACGAGGTTGAGGCTTTCACTCGTGAGACAGTGGTGGAGTTGTCGACCGGAGCCAGCGGTGTGGGCGTCCAGGTGTTCTCCATTGGTCGCGAGAGCCCTGACGAGGATGCTCCTACCTCGGGTGAGTGCCCTTCTCTTTTGTTCGCGTCATTCTTTTTAAGAATGATTTTGATGTGATCTTCTTGGCTTGTTTTTAGGTGCGAGGGCCGCGGAGCCTGGGGCTCTTGAGGGTGAGCCCCCGACTCAGGTGAGGGACGGAGTGCTTCCGGCATCCGAGGACGGAGCGAGAGACCCTTTCGTGACACTGGAGCTGGTGAGCATCCGTGACGTATCTCCTTTGCCCTTTGGGTTAGCTTTGTGCTAACTTCCTCTTTGCAGGTAAGAGGCTTGGTTGAGGCCGTGGGTGCCCTTCCTGCCCTGAAGACTCAGGTGGGGGCGCTTTCCGCTGCTTGGACGTGGAGATGTCCAAGTCTACCCTTGCCTTGAGTGAGTTGGCTTCGGAGAGGGTGCGGCGCGAGGCCGTGGAGGCTGAGCTCTCCCGTGTTTCGGCGGAGCTCGCGGCCGTGGAGACCAGGGCTTGACTCGCCGAGGAGCGCCAGAAGGACGAGATCGCGAGGACCCGTCGAGCTGAGGAGGACTTGGTGGCGGCCAACCTTGATAGGGAGCACGCCCGCGCGGAGGCAGCTTCCCTCAAGGTGGAGTTAGCGGGTGACGGCCCGATGCTTGCTTCTCGTGCTCGTCCTCCACCGGATCGTCGTCCCGAGGTGGTTTCGCTTTTGCTTGCCCAGGCCACCGAGATTCGGGAGACGATGACTTGCTTGAGGAGTGTTCCCCAGCCGGATCTTCCTCCGTGTCGCACGGTGGATGAGGCGAGCAGGGTGCTTACTTCCCAGGTGGAGCTCATTGAGCTTACCGTGAAGAAGTGCCTCCTGAGTTATGCACTTAAGCAATGCGGCCGCCCCTTTCTTGTACAGGACGCCGTCGAGGAGGACGTACATCTTGGCTTTCGCGAGTAGAGTTTTGGCGCTTGGGCCTTCTGCTTCTTCGTCCACCTCGCCTTTCAAGGCGCGGATAATCGGTGTCATCCAAGAGGGTGGAGCGTTGATGACCATGCTGGTCTTTGAAGCTTCGGCTTCTTCCTTTACGGATGGGGTGCGAATCACTTCGAAGAATGCGTCGGGTGGCAGCGGTTCTTTGGAACCGGCTGTTCGGGCTAACCTGTCGGCCAGGTGATTTTCTCCTCGTGGAATGCGTCTCGCCTCCATGCCCAGGAAGTACCGTTCCATCTTGAGAACTTCTTCGATATATTTCTTCATCCTCTCATCAAGGCATTGATACGACTTGTCCATTTGGTTTATCACCAGTTGGGAGTCTCCTTGGATGAGAAGGCGTCGGACTCCCATGGCCTTGGCCAGCCGAAGCCCGAGAAGTAGCGCCTCATACTCCGCCATATTGTTGGTGGCGTTGAAGTCCAGGTGAGCGGCGTACTCCAAGATTTTCCCTTCGGGGCTGATGAGTATAACTCCGGCCCCGGCGCCGTTGAGGCGCTTGGAGCCATCGAACCTCATTATCCAATGTGGTTCGGGGGGCTCGGTTTTGGACGTGACTTCTTCGGGCGGGGCTAATGGAGCATGCCACTCGGCCACAAAGTCAGCCAGGACTTGGGATTTTATGGCCGTCCTCGCCATGAGCTCTAGCGAGAAAGGGGCCAATTCCGTTGCCCATTTGGCGATTCTTCCGGTGGCTTCCTTATTGCCGAAGTCTTCCTTGAGTGGAAAAGTGGTTGGCACCATGATGGTGTGGCCCATGAAGTAATGATGGAGTTTTCGAGAGGCCATGAGGAGGGCGTAAGCGATCTTCTCGATCTGGGTGTATCGACCATTTGCTCCTCCCATGGCTTTGCTCACGTAATATACCGGGCGTTGTGACCCGTCTTCCTCCTTCACGAGTGCTGCGCTCACGGCGACCGGGGTCGCGGCAAGGTACAGGAGCAAGGGCTCCCCCTGCTTTGGGCTCGTGAGAAGCGGAGGGGTCGACAAATAGGTCTTGAGTTCTTCGAAGGCCCTTTGAGCTTCGTCGGTCCACTCAAAGTTGTCAAACCTTCTCAAGGCTTTGAATAAAGGAAGACCCTTCTCGGCTGATCGGGCGACGAATCGTCCCAAGGCCGCCATTCTTCCCGCTAGGCGCTGCACATCTTTGACGGAGCGAGGAGGCTCCATTTTCATGATGGCCCGGATTTTCTCCGGGTTAGCCTCGATCCCTCGTTGAGAGACGAGGAAGCCCAGGAGTTTTCCTCCTCGAACTCCGAATGCGCACTTCTCCGGATTGAACTTTACGCCGTACTTGCGGAGATTGTCGAAGGTTTCCTATAGGTCCTTGGGATGAGTTCCTGTAATTTGACTTTTGATGACGGCGTCATCCATGTATACTTCGGCGTTTCTCCCCAATTGTTCTTTGAGGATGAGGCTGACGAGGCATTGGAAGGTCGCGCCGGCGTTCCTCAATCCAAAGGGCATTCTGCGATAGCAGAAGGTGCCGACGGGAGTGATGAAGCTGGTTTTTTCCTCGTCTTCCTTGGCCATGTGGACTTGGTGATATCCCGAATAGGCGTCCAAGAAGCTCAACCTCTCGCATCCCGCCGTGGAGTCGACCAGTTGGTCGATCCGAGAGAGCGGGTAGTCGTCCTTGGGGCATGCCTTGTTCAGGTCGGTGAAGTCGACACACATTCGCCACTTGCCGTTGGCCTTTTTCACCAAGACAGGATTGGCTAGCCACTCGGGATGCCAAACTTCTCGGATAAGCCCGGCGTTGGAGAGTTTAGCGATTTCTTGTTTGATGACTTCGCTTCGCTCGGTGGACAGTTTTCGAAACTTCTGCTTCACGGGAGCTTTGTCGGGTCTCACGGCGAGGCGATGTTCCATGACGTCACGCGGGACTCCTCCCATGCCGGAAGGTGACCAAGCGAACAGGTCGGAATTCTTCCGGAGCAGGCCGACAAGTTCTTCCTCGAGTTTACTCGGGAGGTCGGCTCCAATCTTCACCGTGCGCGTGGCGTCATCTTGGGAGATGCGTACTTCCTTGAGTTCTCCCTCGGGAAGAGGCTTGGGGATGTAGCGCTCCTGAGAATTGGTTTCGGATGCTCCCGTGCTCGAAAGCAAGTTAATACTCTTGGATGATTCTCCCTTTTCGGCGCACTTGGTTTCGTGGCGGTAAAGTGTCTTCCTGTCGGAAGATTGCTCGCCGCGGACCGTTATCACGCCCTTCGGGCCTGGGATCTTCATGCACAAGAAATTGTGGTGGATGGCGGCGCAAAGACGGTTTAGCGTCGTCCTTCCAAGGATGGCATTGAAGGAGGCCTCCATATCCACCACGTCGAAGCGTACGAGCTCGGTTCGATGATTTGTGGCGTCCTCGAAGGTCGTGAGGAGCTCAATTTGTCCGAGCGGCTGAATGGACTTCCCTGGTACGAAACCTGTGAGTGGATAAAGGGATGGCTGAAGCGAGTCGTTCTTATATCCTCCCTGTGGCTCCATCAGCTTCTTTAACGTGCTCAGATATAGGATGTCCGCGGAGCTTCCGCCGTCCACAAGAATCTTCTTGAGCTCACAATTGGCGACGATCGCCATCACAAAGGGGGCGTCGTCATGTGGGAAGCGTATCCCGTTAGCGTCTTCTTCGGGAAGGCAATTGGCACGCTCGCCCACTTAGGTGGTGGTGTCGGGGTGAAGATTCCCACGACATTGACTTCACGAGCGTACTCCTTGCGTTGTCGCTTTGATCCTCGTCCCGTTGCGGAGCCCCCGAGTATCACTCCTACGCGATGTGCTGGTTCCTGGAACGGGAGGTTGTCTTCCTTGGGTGTTGGGTCAGCGACAAGGATGTTTGCGGGGCGCGGAGCCTCGGCTGTCTTCTCATCCTTGCGTCAGGCTTGCATTCGCGCCTGGAACTCTTTGCGGGCTGCGATGAGCGTGTTGCACTCTTCGGTGCTATGACTTGCCGAGTTGTGGATGAGGCACTTTCCAGCCACTCCCTCGGTCAGATGAGGTAGCTTCTTGGCTTGCCAAGTCTTTTGAGGTGGTGCTTGACCTTTGACGGCGAAGATTTTCCGGGCTTGGTCACCGGCGCCCTTTTTCCCACACCTCCTCTTCTTCTTGGAAGACGAAGCAGGCGCAGGCGGTTTGTCGGACGAGGGAGTTCCTTCGGGAGCGGCGCGTGGCGCGTCCTTCTTGGCGATGTTCCCGTCTTCGCTCCGAGCGTATTCTTGCAAGATTCGGTAAAGCTCTTCGGTCGTCTTTGGCAGGTTACGACTTAGGGCCCGATTCACTTCTCCTTGGAGAAGACCTTGCATGCATGCGTCGATCACGGTGGTCGACGGCGGGTTGGCGATTTGGCTTCGCACCTTCGCAAAGCGATGGAAGAAGCTTCAGAGGGATTCCCCCGGCTTTTGTTTCACGGCGTATAGCTCGTGAGCCTACACGGGCTCCTTAAAGTTTCCTTGAAAGTTGGCGATGAAGACCTCTTGGAGGCGTTCCCATGAGTGCACGGAGTTCCTCCGCAGGTTGTAAAACCAAGTTTGCGCCATTCCGGTGAGCGCGAGCGGAAAGAGGTTGCACATCTCGACGGGACTTCCCCCGGCGGCCCGTATGGCGGTGGAGTAGACATCCAAGAATTGGAGAGGATTTGACTCCCCATCGTACGGCGGTATCGTGGGCGGCTTAAACCTTGGCGGAAAAGGCGCGTCTTGGATCTCTCGAGTGAGCGGGTTACAAGTCGACCGATTCTTTTGGTTCCTTCGATGGCGAGGTCCTCCCTCGTCGCTCTTGTCGCTAGAGGGGTTGCTTGGAGAATGATCTTGACGTTTTCTTGGGGGGTCGGAGCGTCGACGGGAATTCCTTTCGCCGTCGACACGGGCTCCGGATTCCGCCACTTGCTCGTTTCCATGCACGCTAGGGTCTCGTTCCTCGCGAGGCGCAGATTGAGGTGGTACCTGGTGGGCGCCTTGTTCGACCCTGGCGGGGGGAGCAAGGGGCGCTTGCGGGGCACTCGCAAAGCGAGGTTGATGTTGAGGGTGTGCGATTTGGAGAGCACCTTGCGGCGGAAGCCCCCAATAAGGATGATACCAAGGAGTTCCTTGGGCGATCGCGGCGAGCGCCAGTGGAAGTAATCCTGGGTTGGAGGGGTTGTAGGCCGGGACTCCTTGGTTTTCCGGCGCGGATCCTCCCGACGCCACATGGTTTCCTCTTGTAGGTTCCGAGGGCAGGGTTACCACCGGTTGTAGGGAAGGTGGCGCGAAGCCCATCGAGCGAGGCATGCCGAGTTCCGTATCCCCTGTGGGGGCGGCAACTATAGGCAGCTCGCCGATCCTTGCCACTACGTTGGTAAGTGTCGAGGGACCGCCTACGACGGTTTCGAGCACCTCGGTTCCTTCTGGGACGGCCGGTAGCGGAGGTGCTCTCCAAATGTTTCCGTCGTGGCGACCATGCTTGCAGCGGCATCCGGATTGGTGATGTTTCCTTCTTCCTCGAGAGCCCCCGAGGCACTTGCTTTCTTCGTTTGCAACCGTGTAGACTTCGCGGCAAGTTGGGGACCCGATGAAATAGGCTTTGTCGGGGCCATTAGATCTTCAATTGCGGCGAGGGTGCCCCACGATCGGCGCCACTGTTGTTGTTCTCGACAACAATTAGAGTAAGGGGTGCCAATGCTCGATGGCACAAGTACGGGGATAAAGGTAGGGCGTGTACGCCGGACTTATAGCGAATGTCGCCGTACACTTGGACAAGTTGACACGTCGATATTTTTTGAATATGTTCGGTCGACCTTGCGGGCGTGACTTAATCCTATGTTAGGAAAGGCTTCGAGGGGGTTGTTAGCCTAGGGCTTGGGCAGAGCGGATCTTCCCAAGACACCTTTAGGCGAGAGGTTCGTCGGGGCCGCCTCGTACTTGGACCGAACGCGTCTTTCCAAGTATCGAGGTTAGGATACCCTCGGAACTCTAACCCAACCCCTTCTCCTTCGAGTCCGGGCCGAACGCGTCTTCCCGGATCTCGAAACTAGAGCTCTTTGCAAGAGACTTTAGCCCTCTTCCCTTGAGTTTATTCAAGTTGAGAGTGAATGATACATGCCCCCATGGGAGGTATTTATAGCCTAGGGGTCCATGACAAATGACCATGGCTACCCTTGAGAGAGAGGGAAGAGTGGGGGCAAAAGGGTAAGAGTAGCTCCTTTGCTCCATAACTTTTGTGTGCACCATGTGAGAAAAGTAGGGCTTGGTCCATGGTCCAACATGAACCAAGGGCTCCCTCCTCTCACTTTTCTTGCCCCCCCCCCCCCCGCTCTAGCTTATTTGACCCCTTGACCATGGCATGAGAGGCTTGACTCGTTGACTAGTCTTCTTCTGCCACGTAGGATTGACCGCGCCACGTAGGTGTCTTTGACTCGTGCTTGCGGAATGTTGACTTGGTCGTCGCCACGTAAAATTTACGGCCCGACTCATATAACGGTTTATTTTACTACAACAGTTATCATTTTAGAGTATTCTTAACGAGGGTTGTTAGGACAGTCCCGGTATTCCACCTTGTACTGTTTCTAATCATACTAATTAATCAAAAATCTGGCATGGCACCTTATTAAATAAAGAAAGGGAGATATTGTATCTTACTCCAGTTTGTATACTGCTCTTGGCGTTGAACCTCAAAAACTCATAACTCCCCCTTTCAAAATGCATTGAATGTGAGTGCACTGAGTGTAGTTCTTATCTCTCTCCTTGGTTGCCGTGAAAGAGAGAACGGCCTGGTAGAATTATTTTTTTAATATCGTCTTTCAAGGTTTTTGGGTCTGGACCCACATGGTATACTCTCTTCTCCATTCATCTCTCTGCTCACATTCTCGGTTCTCATGTAAAGCTGTTACTTATTCAAATAACCATCGTCTCTTTAGTTCTTTGCTCCTCCTAGGTCCAAACAATAAAAGAGAAAATATAAGCTAGTAACGTTTTAACGGGCATGTTTGATCCTGTAACACGAGTAGCCTCTTTTGCTGTAGTGTGTTTTTGCCTCTGTAAGGTTGTAGGGGCAAAGTCTTTTCTCGGTATTCCTTTTGGTGGTCAAGACTTCTATGTTACAACACACTTTGGTTTTCTTAATGAAACCGGGAGCAATGCTCCTTTTACTCGAAAAAACGTTGACGGTACGTCGTTGAAGATGCCCTTACTTTTTTTTCTTTTGAGGGAAGATGCCCTTACTTAGTTACTTAGCACATGGTCTCCATGCAATTATTGTCAGACTACCTGGAGCATGTGTATCATGCCTGCTAAAATATATGGTATGATTTTATTTTTTCAAAACATAGCAAACCGAAATCTAGTTTTAAACCCGTTGCTGATCCGAAAAACCAGCAGTGAGATGGGCGGATTTCACATGAGGCAAACAGTTTGTGTTACAAAATATTTTGAGTTTCTGACATCAAACATCAAAGACACTGACGTCATCATCTTTACTTTTTCATCACGTGTGCATCTCACAATATTTGGTCTAGCCTCCAATTAATTAATTATTGGGTCACACAAAAGTAAAGCCCGTTAAAAAAAACCCATCCATTCTCTTTTTCCATGGCCTAGCTAGCTCACCTCAGCGAGTTAAGGGCCATGAATGGCGGCCAGGACGGAATACTCACCGCCGGTGCCATACTCTACCAGTAAAATTAAGCGGTAGTAGCACTTACCTTGAGCATCCATCAGACGGTTTTCGCCGGCCGGCGGCGACGACCGTCTTCAGCACTGGACTATATTTGCTCTCGCGCTCTTAGTTTCTTTCCTGCTTATCCTGTGCTTCTGCGTTATTCCAGGCACAGCGCTCTCGCTCTCAGCTCGATCTTCCTAGTTCCTACTTGAGCACACTTGCGTTTCTCGCTTCGATTATTGGATAATCGCCGAGATCCCTGCTTGCCCTTGCACACTGGGGTACTCATATATAGTATAGGCCCAACGTACATGTCGAGGTCCCGACCAAAGACAGATATATATATGCTTGATGCATGTGAAACCATGTGATCATTAACGCCGACGATGTGCCACCCCAACTATCTGCCCCCCGTCTTTCTAGCCACATGTTTGGATTTCCCTCCTCCTTTCTCTCTTAATTAATTTCTTATACTTTAAATTATGGGGTTTAATACTTTGACCACTGACAACTTTTGCTCTTCTCTTTCTCTCTCCTCCCTCACTTTTAAGTATATTTTGGTACATGAAATATTTTTAGGTACATATTTATTACATTATGATATATGAAATGTACCGTATCAGTTTTTAAATATCGCGTGTACATGAACTTATGATACAAGTACATCATATGGTACATCACATGTATCTTAACAGTTTTTAAGTACCTCATGCACATGACAGATATATTAAAGTATATGACAAATACATGAAGGTACATCACAGAACATCAAGGTACATGATTGTTCCTCAGCTCGTACAATTAATAAGTAGCTCATCAACGATAAATTACATCACGGTACATGATAAATACCTCCTCAATTCTCAACGGAGATAGAAAAAAAGAAGAAGAAATAATCGAAGTACCTCGTCATATGAAGACTTTGTACATCAATTCATAGCACTACATTGTGTACTAGAACAAAATCACAGTACAAATAATCAACAAAACACGGTACCAATCATCTAACATGGAAAAAAAGAATCGACGCGGGGTATATCATGTACCAAGACAAAATCACAGTACGAACAATCATCAAAACACAGTACCTCATGGATCTAACATAGAAAAAAGGAATTGAAACGGGGTACATCATGTACCAGGACAAAATCACAACACAAACATTCATAAATACCAATACCTCGTCATGTACCATGGGTACATGATGGTACTCGAAAATCACAATGGCACATCATCATGTAGACATGAAAAAAGTAGCTCAATCCTCAATACCAATAATCAACGGGGTGAGTGAAGGCGTCCCAGATGCAAGAGATTTGGCCCAACCCCAAAATAGTTTGAAAACCCAACGCATCGGGAGCTCAGGGCGGCGCCCATGCGCTGGAGGAGGGGTGGCCAGATCCGGCGCCCGTGGTGGAGGCCGGGATTGCTGCGGATGCAGGTGCGGGGGCGCCTGGGATGGGGGCCGGCGCGGGCAGGGGCGTCGGCGGAGCCCGAGACGGGGGGCCAGGGCGTTGGCGGAGCCCGGGACGGGGGCCGGCACGGGCCGGGGCGTTGGCGGAGCCCGGGATAGCGACCGGCACGGGCTGGGGCGGTGGGGGAGGTCGACGGCCGGGACGGGGGCACTGGATCCGCCCTGCGGGAGGAGAAGAGGATGGCCTCGCGGAGAGACAGAGAGTCGTGAGACAGAGAGAGGGGGTGAGAGAGAGAGACACGTGAGAGATTCCCTGCTAATTAGTATACTGCCAGATGATTAAGTGGAGGTGAAGGACAGGTGTGTGGCCACGAAGGTGGGGGTAGATAGTTGGGGTGACACCGTGTGGTTTGGCATGTGATCATCCAGAGTTTCGATGCGTGTGTTCGTGTCGTTACTGTTTTCAACGACTTGTATTTTCCTTCCGCACTCTGTCTTTTCAACTAGACAAGACTTGCTCTTTTTTTCTTTTTAAGATACCCCAATTCAACCATCTCACCTAAAAGACCGATCTGATAGGAAGAGTGCATACACTGGTACCATGTTAAGATACTCCATTCAATCATCTCATCTAAAAGATCGATCTGATAGTAAGAAAAGATATGATACATTTAACACCTCCCTTCACATCCGACGTGGATGCAGGAAGAAAGAAACTCCCTCGTCAGGCGTGGATAATTAAAAAATACACCTGTTATTGTTGGACGAAGCTGAAAGAAATGCAATGCAGGACCCTTGACCAGGCGCTCCTATGTTCACTCTGATATATTGTTGGAAATACCAACCTGACGTACTCGCGCGGTCCTACTGTCCGGTCTAACAACGACTCCGCAAGCATTTAAAGCTATTCGATGCACTCTTCCCTCTGCTCCAATTCAAATTTTGTTTCTGCTCGTCGACGTTATCACTAGCAACAACTTATACTCTACTTAAATATTTCAACGCATTACTGTAAAGGACAACCAGAATAACAATTTAGCACATATTAAGAAACTGGTCCAAGATCACATTTACCACGGCAGCTCATGTTTTTATAAATTATGGATCAATCAAACTTAAGCTAATCCTAAAAGACCAATAAGCATACAAAATTCCATTTGCTTTTATGGATATTAAAATCCATATCGTTATGAATTTAAAAAGATTCCACAAACTCAACCTTAATGATTTTTATAAATTCAAATATTTAAAATTTCATATATTCCACAATTCTGGACAAGATTTGTTGCTGCAGAAATTTCACCTTTTGAGATACAAATCCCGAGTTTCCATATATGAACGTTCTTCAAGTTATTTCAAACATTTCATTTATATGGTATTTCAAAATTGTACATGGTCAATTTTTTATATTTAAAAGTTCCGAAATCCATGATATATTTTCAAACTCCTAGCGATTCAATTTTCTTACTTTGAATTCACGTGAATTTATATTTATGAGTAATAATTTGTACATTGTCATGAATCAGAGAGATACCTAAAATTAAAGGCAATAAACTACAACCAATTTAGACCAGGCCACTAGTAAATAATAAATTTCATTAAAGTCCAAAATTTCCCTTTTTTTTCTTCTATTTGCACTATTTTGAAACTCAATTATTCCATATACACAATTTCTTTCCCCGGATGTTTTCATAATTCTGATACACATTTTTTTTAGTTAACTAAATATAATACGAGGCACGCATGCATTCTTAATTGACAATTTAGTTAACTAAATATGAATTAAAAAATTATATCATTAGAAAGTTTTTTCGATAACGAATCTAACAGTGTATTTTTGTTAAGAAAAATACATATTTAATCAAATTGATGGTTTAAGAATACGCGTGTGCGTCATATTATGGGACGAGTGTATTTTTGTTAAAAAAAATTCATATTTAATCAAATTGATGATTTAGAAATATGTGCATGCATCATGTTATGGGGACCGAGGGAGAAAGTAGTAATAGCGCGGTTATCTGACGGCCATCCGAGTCAGTCTTCTCATCCGCCACGGACATCTGACGTGGATATACAGAGGTCCTTTCAGAGACGAAGGGCCACGCCAACCTCGAATAGGCATCTTTCAGAGAAGGTGTTCGTTTGCTCGAAAACTGCTGAGGATGGATAGATTAGAGACCATGTCAGGCTAGCTGCACTTACTCTCTCGATTTGGATTGCATCTTGCTAAGATCCCACTCCGTAACATTGACTCAGTCTGCTTCTCGATTGGATTGCATAAGTACCGTGCTTCCGTGTTACTCACTCCGTTCAATAATTCTTATCAAAATATTACATGTATTTAAACACCTTTTAGGAATAGATACATTTATTTTTGGACAAAATTGAGACAAAAATTATGAAACGGAGGAGTACATCATGCTAACTTAAAATTGTGGGTTTTATGTTAATCAACGTATTTTCTCTGGCAAGTTTTCTCAAATTAAATGGTGACAAGGAAGGCGGTCAACTGGGGTCAACTCTTAAATGGTGCTGGTTGATCATTCTGAAGTGTTATCAGTTCTTTGGGCTGCTCTCAATTGTTGCAACACTTTACGATCCAATGGATCTTATTTGTGGTAAGGTTTTAACTATTGCCCCTGTTTTTTTTTAAAAAAAAAACTCAATACAACTTAGCAGCAGGCTTTCGTCGCATGGTGAGGTAGCCCAGCCAGCTAGTGAGCCAGCTATTGCAATTGTTTTTTTTATAGAAATGAATGGTAGTACAATGCAACCACTGAAGCTGCTCAAGATGTATACATCACCCCATATTACATCTTTGGTTCTTCTTTCAGAAAATAGATGAGTTGAATTTGTCTAAATTCTTGTATCTATACACTAAAACACATTTCTTCGACATGAAATACTCCCTCCGTCCAACAAAAAATGTCTCAACTTTGACTAAATTTGAATGCATCTATACACTAAGTCATGTCTAGATACATCCAAATTTTGATAAACTCAAGACATTTTTTCTTGGACGGAAAAAATAAATAATCTGGATTTGTCTGAATTCACATGTATTTATACATAAAACAAGTCTAGGTACATACGAATTTAGACAAATTCGAATCAATTAATACATCAATTTTGTCTGAACGGCTTAGCAGTAATTTATGGTGGATCTTCTCTGTTGGACAGACGGACAGTTGGGTCGGACAGCTTGTATGCGCTGCTGCAGCTTGCCAAAATAGTGCTAGTAGGAGTATCCACTGGTACAAGTATTTTGTCAGGACACGCTAGTCGTTTCTGGCCGCATGTGCCGACGTGCATCACCGCACGTTGTCAGGAATCATTGGTGTCCCGGGCCGGTTCGTTTAGTATCTCTTTCCTCAGAGAAAACAAATATGCACGTCAGAGCCCACTACCTCGACCAAGTATAGTACCGTCCCCCATGATACGATACGAGACACACGCGTATAGCTAAATCATCAATTTGATTAATTAGATACGTATTATTAACAAAAAATACATCATTAGATTGGTTATCGAAACTTTTTCTAATGATACTTCTTTCGTCTAACAAAAGATTTTTTAAATTTGTCAAAATTTAAATGTATCTACGCATAACTTAATATATAGATGCATTTAAATTTAGTCAAAGTTGAGAAAATATAATTTTTCATTATTTAATTTTTATTTAATTAGCTAAATTGACATCTTTTATCGCTCGGCTAAGGATGCTTCTCGGGCGAAACTTACAAATATTTTGAGCACTTGTTTTTGATTCGCTGTTTTTTCCATCCCGTTGGGGTGCGATCCATGGTGGCTATGTAAATAACTTTATAAATATTGTTTTTCTTTTGTTAATACCGTAAGAACCTCTCATGCTGTTTTGACCCGGTCAAAAAAATAAAATAAATTGACAATTTAAGGATAGTAATTATGGGACGGAATTGACAGATGGGCAAATTGTTTTCAGACAAGATTCTCGATCGGGCACATGCATGCATATACGGCGGAGCGTGCCTTAATTTGCGCGCGGGCATCTTCGTGGCGTGCCACCCTAGTTTGGCCTCACATGCGATGTCACGGCGCGCGTTTGTCGCCCTGTTCTACGCTGCCCGAGGACGTATGACTATAATACTAACGAAGCACGTCACATGCATACCATCACACTCACGCTCAAATTCAATTCAGTGGGAATTCAGCGACTGTACCTGTGTGCTGTGTCGATCGACTGCCGCAGCAATGCAGATAAACAAAATCTATACCCGTATAAAAAATACACACCGTTCTTTTCACCGTCGTCTGTCAAATTTTTCATAAAATTTGTGGGCCCCATGATTGCACCGAATCTATCTATATTCTTCTATCTATTTAAAAAATACGGACCGTTCTCTTCACCACGTGTTTTCGTCACCTGTCAAACATTCCATCACGCTGAATCTCGTCTGTCAAACTTTCCTTTCTTTCCTCCACGCCCCGCGCCACCTGCGTCGTCCGTTTCCAATTCCCCTTGCCACTACTACAAAAAAGTTTATTAGTAACGGTCTAAAAACATCGTCAGTAACGGGCAGGACGACCGTCACTAACTTTCTGTTACTGATGATGGTCATCATCATCAGTAACGGTCGCTCCAACCGTTACAGATGATGCCATCATCAGTGGCGGTCACATACTACACCCGACACTGATGTGGTTTTGCCAAAATAAAAAAAAGCACGGCCTCCCGGCCGGCCCGCACCTGAACCAGCGGCAATACACAACAATACATCCACAGTGCAATATATCCACAACACACAAATCTATCCACAATCAACAAATCCCGAATTCCATCCACAATCAACCTGCCGCAGCCCGCATTACAGAAATTACAGATTTAAATTCTCCAGAGAAACCAAAATCATTACAGAAATTACACACAAATTGGCCCATCCATTGCAGCAGCAAATTTAAACAGTGGCATAATCAATCCCATCAAGAAACCAAACCAAAACGAAAACCATTACATAGAAATTTAGAGGGTGGGAGACGATGTCGAAGAGCTCCTCCATGGAAGCAGCGGCATCAAGTTCGGCGTCTTCGGCTGGCACCGGCAGAGGAGGTGCCGCCCTCCTCATCTCAATGGGCCATCTGCAGGGATAAGAGAAGGAGAGGGAAACCGGGAGAGAGAGAGAGAACCTGCGGTAGGGGCCGGATCCGCAGCAGCGGGGCCGACGATGGCCAGATCCGTCCGGGATCCATGGCCACAGGAGAAGAGGTGGCCGTGGGGGACCTCGGAAGGAGGCGGGCGGAGGCGGGGCTGGGGTTGACTAGATCCGACGACGTAGAGGTCGGGGACGGTGGCCACGGGTAGGTGGCGACCGGATCCACGGTGTCTTGCGGGGTGGAGAAGACGGAGAGGGGCGGCAGTGGGGAGGGAGGAAGGCGATGCTGCATCTTGCGAGGGAAGGGAGGAGGAAAAAAGGAAGAGGGGTGCCGTCGGAGGGGAGGAGCAGTGGGGAGGGGCTCAGGGGGGCTTCGATGGAGAAGGAGAGGGAGAGAGGGCTCGTGGGGTAGATGAGACCGAGGGGGCGAGAGGAGATTGGGAGAGGATCGGGTGGAGGAGAGGGAGAAGAAAGACATGTGGACCAATCGATCCGTGCGTGCGTTGCTCCACCAATAGGGTGCAAGTACCTGAATCGTGTGCTACTTTCTCCAGGGCTCATCAGTGGCGGGCCTTGATATTGAGCCTGCCACTGATGTGTGCTTTTCTGAATTTTGTTATTTTTCACATTGAACAATTAGTGACGGGCGCGAAAAGCCCACCAATAGGGTGCAAGTACCCGAATCGTGTGCTACTTTCTCCAGGGCTCATCAGTGGCGGGCCTTGATATTGAGCCCACCACTGATGTGTGCTTTTCTAAATTTTGTTATTTTTCACATCGAACCATTAGTGACGGGCGCGAAAGGGCCATCACTGATGTTTAGTAGTGTGACCCTGTTACCACCGCACGATAAAACGTCACTCAGCCCTGCTATGCAAGACCTCGATCAGCTGCCGAGCCGCGAGGTCCGTCTCCACCTCCCGCGACCCTCCCGCGCTTACCCGAGCGTCCCCACCTCGTCGCGCCCGCTGCTCCCCCTCCTGGTCCGCCCGTGCGATCGCCGCTGCCTACGCCGCAAGCTTCTACGGCAGCGCGGCCGGCCGTGACGACCACGGCGAGGAAGGCCTCGGTGGCCAACGCGGCGCCCCAGATCTGGACGTCCGCCGGCCGACCGTTCAGAATCTGGCCGCGCCGTGGCGCTGGCAGTCACCGGCGGCGTGGACCTGGCCGGCAATGGCCCGCGCTCCCCTTTCATCCGCCGCGTTGACGCCGTGGACGAGCAAGTTCGTCCCACAGGCGACGACCCCACCCACCTCATGAAGACCAAGCAGCTAGCTCCTCCACCTTGGGATTGATTATTTGGAGAAGAAACAAAGAGGAAGAAAAGATGGAAAGATGAGGAATAATGGGCAAGGGAATCAATCTGTGAAAGAGACGCATTGAGAATAGGAAAGGGACAGGGTGTGCGGTTGTACACGGCCCGCTTAGTCCGCACCTGCACCATGCGCTGGCACATGAATATGAATCGGATCATGATACATAAGTGTAGTCCGAATAGTAGTACGTGGTACATGATTGTCCACACACACACGTATGCTGTTTTGTAAGACCAAATCTTGGAATTTGTGAGAGCAGAAATAAAAAAAAGCAACGCACGACAGGTCACAGGTGCCTAAATATTTCATGTCGCGTGTGCGCGTGCGTCTTCACGTGATTGATCTTGGACAAATCTGACATCGTTTTCGTTTCCAACAAGTAAAAGAAAGACACCGATGCCCGTACGGGAACCGAGTCACCGACGCATTGCCTTTTCCCTCCCGGAAAATGAGACGCGTTGTTGCTTTCTTGACGGAGGCGGTGGATTTCGAGGTTAGGGTCCCGATCCGTCGGGTACATACATACATGCTTCCATTGATTAGTTCGCCGACTCTTCTCTAGACGGAGTCACACAGATCGGTGAAGCGAAGGCCGCCTGTGCAAAAGTCGGAGCTGTCGTCGAAGACTTCGGGAGGGAAGGCGCCGGAGGAGTTGATACGGCGGGTGGAGGAGCTGGATGCGACAGTTGCAGGGGAAGAAGGAGGCGGCTGAGGAGTTGGCACGGGCGCTGCACGGGGAGCCGAAGGAACATCTCGTGTATATTTTATTTTGTTGCTCCGCTGCAACGCACGGGCATTTCAGCTATCATGATAAAAGAAGGTTGGCACTATTTTAAGACAATTTGTTGAATATATATTATTGGATTTATTTGGGTTAACGGATTTTATTTGTGTTTTTTCTGGTTATGAAATTGGGGAAAACATGATCACATCACCATAACCACTACTCCGTAGTACTCCCTCCGTCTCAAGTGACGTGAATTTATACAATAATCTATACAAGTCCACGTCAGTTATTTTTGGACGGAGGGAGTATAAGTCTACTCCCTCCATACAAGTGTAGAAGGCATGCACGTGTTTCTAAATCACCGGCAAAATTACTTGTCAATTAAGTACTCTCTCCGAAGTGACTCAAATTTATCAAAATATGAATGTATCTATACCTATCTAAAAAATACGGACTGTTCCCTTCACCGGCGTCTGTCAAACTTCTCTAAAAATTTGTGCCCCCCCCCCCAAGATTGCATCTATATTAGGCCTACTAAGTCGGCTGGCCCGTTACCTACACAAATTTGGACTGGAACTCCGCGAGAAAATCCATCGCCAGCGGGATCGTTACGAGAGTCAGGCAGCAACTCCGAATCTGACGAGAAAAATGTCGCTCCGTCGAAACATTACGCGAGTCGGAAGATGAGACCCGATCGCGGGCACCCACCGGGCAAGGAATCGAAGCCACGGCCGTCCCCTCTGTCTCCCAGGCGCGGCCACGGCTGGTCCCCTCTTCTGTTTCCCAGCCTCGGCCATCTCCTCGTAGGGCTAAATTACACTAGGAGATGGCAAATTGTTAGAATAAACTGATGAGACAGACTGCGAGAGAGAATGGTGGCGGCGCCTAGGGCATAGTAGAGAGAACGAGAAATGATGGCCGAGTATAGAATGGGAGATGGGAGAAGGCACCTCAACGCCTTTCTTCTGTGAGCCTGACTGAGCGAGAGAGATGGCAAAACAGGCCAATTTGTTGGGTCATCAAGTCACGGCTACTGGGCCAATTTTGCACTTGGTTTTTATTTATTTTTTTACAGCAGGGATTCATCCGTTAATCCTTATTGCATCAAAGAGTCCACATTTCGCTAAAAAAATCAAAGAGTCCACATATTATATAATAGAAATAATATTTATTTTATTAAAATATTAATTGAGCGACCCATCAGGTATCCATGGGTATAAACGTATACCCATACCCTGCCCATGACTAATCGGGCGAGCCATCGGGTATACCCATGGGCGTAAAACGTTGAATCATATCCTACCCATTTGGGTCAGATATCCACGGGCGAGTTGCCACATTTAATACTTGCTGGCCATATAAGATGGAATCCAACCGCCACGCAGAGACAGGACTATGAGCAGACAGATAGCCGAGAGGGCAACGACGTCAAGTCGTCTGAACTGTCCACAAGTCAAATCCGCCGAACAACTCGAGCAAATAATTGGAAAAAAATTACACGTGCACTGCAGTTTATTAATTAGGCTTGATTTAATCTAATATTGATAAGCTCCTTCAGAAAACCAGGAAACTCAGAATAGTCATACTCAACAAAATAATCAAATGTCTATACTCATAAACGAACATCCAGCTACCAAAACATAATTTTTTTGCCTCTTCTAACTCTTTGTTTTAACGGCTGAAGTGAGATAATGGAGAGAACTAAGAAAAATAAGTGATTTCGTCTCAAAACTTATTTGACCGGGTGATGTTATATAATTTTCAGAAGGAAATGTATTGTTCTATTTTGAGGGACTAGAGTATAGAGACACAATCTTCGGAAAAAACCTTTTTTAAAGGAATATTTGGTGATCGTTAAAGAAGAGCAAAGAGAGGTTTTGATGCATGTTTTTAAATGTATGATTTTATTATGTTGTTTCGTTGCAACACACGGCCATTTCAGCTAGTCTATGTTTAAAAATGTCAAGATATATATAATAGAAAATCATTTAATGCGCTGAAGGAGTACAATCTAAATCTACAAGTAATTCCGGCGGCCTGAGGGAGTAACATTAAAAACACGGCGACCGCCGATTCAATCCTCCCAACGCGAGCCCTTCGACGCTGCCGCCGCCGCGGTTGGAGCTGTCGCGTGCCTTTCTGCCCCGCCGCCGCCGCCGCCGCCGCCGCCGCGTGGCCTCCTGCTCCGCCGCCCCCGCCACACTCCTCCTCCGCCGCCGCGCGGCCTCCTGCTCCGACGCGCCCCCGCCGCGCGCCCTTCTGCTTCGCCGGCCCTGCCGCAATTAATCGTCCGCGCGTGGACACCATACTCCCGGACTGAGGTGGCACTGGCGGCAGCCCATCGATGCTGTCGCCCTTATTCTGCTTCCCGCCGCCGCGAGCGCCGGTCTCAGATATAGGGGAGTTTGCGCCCGTCAGGACTACGATGAGGGATGCGCAGATCCCCCTCTTCCTGCCTAGCGATGGTAGCTGCAGGTATACAAAATGTTCCAGATTTCCCTTGCACGTTAACTGCTATCATGAACTCCTGTTCGAAACTTCAAAATTGCCATGATGTTACTCTTAACTGGTTTAGTAGAAATGAACCCTCAGCTTGGAAATTCCACTAATATAGAGGCAGCACATGTGCAGGATAAAAGCTACTTTTTTGTAGGTAATGTCATTCCTCTGCTTTTGGAGAAAGCCAATGTTTTTTTCTTCTGACAGCAAATGCTTTCATGGGCAAGTGATTTATTGGAGAATGAAGACAACAAAAAAGGGTGTTGTAATGGTAAGAGTCACATCTATATTGTGCACCTATTTCTTTCTAGAGTAAGTACTATCATGTTGGGGAAACAAAAGGTTTTCACAAGATCCCCGGTCTAAGCTTATGAATGAATTTACTGAAATCCTGGGAAATCTTTCTTATCTTGAACATTTTAGTGACATGATGCCATCAACAGAACAAGTTCAGCACAGTGAAGAGCACTAGCGTTGTCTTCAGCATGCATGTATTTGATTGTGTGCATGCTCGTGCTAGATCAGTGCAACTGTGCAAGACATGCACATTGCTCAGATAACTTTCATGCAATTTGTTTCAGGCCAAAGCTTCAAAGAAGCATAGGTTTCACCATTTGAGAGGTTTATGTAATAGGTTTGAGTAGATCTATGCCTCTTAATGAAACATGAGTTTATTAGGACAGAAGATGACAATGAAGAAGGATAACTGATCTTCATATAAAAAATAAATCCTTTGGAAACCATGAGTGGACAATACCTGCAATTGAAGGATAAAATAAAGCTGGGGCACATAAATACACAAGTGTGTGGAAAATACCTAAGCCTAATATAACTCACTCCTAAGCAGTGAGCGCACTTGACATTTCTACGAAGACAATTTAGTAACCAAAATAAGCACATATGTGAGCTGCCAATTTCTAAAAGAAAAAACATAGAAGAAACTATTCTAGTAAGGTCAATGTTAGAAGATTGATGATATGGGAGGGAGGAAGACCAAGCGTAATTTTCCGTGATACTTTCAACTTCAAGGCAAGGTATGCTCATATCTCACATGACACTTCTAAAAATTTATATCAAGCTTATTATTGCATAATTTGTTCCCTTGTAAAATTTTAGACATTTTCAAGCACATTTGGGTATTATTAAAATTTAAAGACCATTAAATTTCAATTGAGCAACATGCAAATTAGATGTATAAGTAGTACTTAGTTTGTTCTTTCATATTATGCACATTTATGTTTTAGTATGTTCATGTACTCAAATATGGTAGTTCCCAACACTTGTTTTTTTTTTCAAAACTTCACTAGATGTCCACAATTTTTTTTTTTCAAAACTTTACAAGATATCCTAATATAAACTCGAACCACATATGTCAATATGGATTCTCTGTTCAATTGGCTAGTGCGCTTGTTCGGATGAGCTGCTTGCCCACCCGAGTTTGAATGTGATAATTAAGAACTGCATGTAGTTTATAAATTCCTCGTGATTGATTTTGTTTTGTGTCTTTTCACAATTGCCTAAAGTTCTTATCAGACAAGATTAAATTAATACCACAAACACCGCTGGAACTCGGAGTACAGAGTATTGGCCATCACACACCATTGGTCTTTGCACGATGTGCTAATTGGGTATTCATCACACACGTTTGAGGGGAACAAACCATGTGCAAGAAATCGCACACGGTTTGGATATATCAACCTCGTGCGTTCAATTCACCATTGCAGATGGTTGCATCATGGGCACACGGTTTGGTTTCGCAACCATGTGCGATTATGCACATCACACATAATTGCTTCAATCCGTCTGCGATTGGGGGGCCTTAAAAGGCCTGATCTATAATAGTGCAAGACGAATTCAATCAGCAGTAACCTTGGATGAATGGAGCACAAACATAATGCATGTAAGAAGGGTGATGGTGCATTAACAGGATAAATTTAGCAGATTCATAAAGCCATACAAGCTGATTTATGAAATCCAAAGGAAGGTGGAATGATATTGGGGAAAAAGAAATGAATGAATCAATGTTCAAATAACCAGCACAACTATCGGTAGTTCTGTACCAGTTACAAGAGTCTCGCTACCGAGAAATAAGCATGGAACATACCAAATGAATATCGCAGTTCAAATACTTTTCCCCTTCAAAAGCACAAAACTAATCCAAAGATACAGCTCAGAGAAGGTTGGGACAAAGAGGTTTAAGGAGATGTTTTCCTAATAAATAGTAATCAGTAAGTGAGGGGGTATATGTCCACAATAATTAACTTAGAGACTAACTGACTAACAGTGTACATTGTCAGCCAACTCCTGAGAGCGAGTACGATGCATTTCATCACATCCAGGCTAAGACACTGTGGATGACATATATGACAGCTAAACTCAGAGAGAAGGAGAAACAAAGGAATAGTTCTTCCCGGCACATATGGTAGGTCGAAACACCTTATAAGTCCCCGTGTTTGATGCGGCTTATCACAGATGGACATTCGGAGAAAACCCAGCAGCGATGAAGCTTTTCACTCATGTTTATCCATATGCCAGCTATGACCAGCCACTGAAAGGACATCTGTTTCAATTTTATTTCAAACAAGGGCGTACTGTACATGTAAGTATATGTTTGTTTTTGGTGTGGATCTGAGGCCTCCAAAAGGCAGAGGGAGGGCACACACTTTGTTGAAGCTTTTCATTTGTAAATTCAGCATCTCTGCAATAAAGTGACGATTTGTTTAGCTGGGGCTTTGGAATAATTAGTATATGTGGACTATATACACCATTCTTTTCTCAATACATAGCAAATCATGAGACAAAGCTTTGACCAAGAATTACTTTGTTAGTATATGGTTTTATGACATGAAATTTATACCACTAGATTCATCTTCAAAAGTACTTACTGGTAATTTTGATTTCGTATCATATAAATCCCATATTAATGAAGTAATTCTTGGTGAAAGCATTGTCTTAATGAAACCTCATATGACATGCATGGAGAAAAGAAGGGAGTGTGTATTTTGTGTATGGATATGATTATTCTGCATTTCTGCAAGTAGTTTCTTTGTTTTTTGTCAGGGCGGCATCATAAAATACGAGGTAGCCATGCTCTCTAAAAAGGTTATCACATGCAGGTAAGTATTCAAACCCTCTGTCATACGCCCCCTCAATTATTAAAATGAGATGGTAAAGTTAAAAGTTGAAAGCAACATATATGGATTTGTTCTCTCTATTGGTCTGCTTTCAAGGCCTGCAGATTCAAATCATTGATTGGAGGACAAATGTGTACACTGTTACAAGTTCAAGCTTCACAAAGCAATGAGACCATGGTTAATATCCATACAGGCATACTCTTATATATTTCTGATGTAGTAATTTATAAAATAAATAGTAAGCTATAAAATAATTACACTTTCTCTTTGCATTTCGGGTGTGGGCACATGGGTGGATGACTCACGATACAGAGTATTTATGGTTTTTGTTGCCCAGATAGAATTCTTTTCTCAGGAAATTCTTTGGGTGACACTCAAATCTGAACCTTGTTGTTCTTGTTTCCTCGTTGGTGGCAATATTGAAGGGTGGTGTCGCTGTGTTTCCATTGTATTTTTTTGCACATGACTGGCTTAGTTATTAAAACGATCCAGCTAGCCAGTAAAAAATTATGGGGAATATTCGCAGCATCGATTTCTCTTTTGTTTAGGTCTGCTTTCGTTACCTGCAAATAGAAAAGCTGAGGGAGGCTTTGCATGCACTTTAAAAAAAAATACTACATTGCTTACCTTTTGATTTGTAAATTCACTTGACCCACACACTAGCTATTTGGGTTAGGCCCTTGTTTTGAAATATACTACTAGTACTGTAGTATAAAGGTTATCTCGGATGGGTGAGTGCCAGTCGAAACCAGAAATGAATGCACGTTTCCAAGCTAGCTAATTAGCCCTGAGAGAGCGAGAGAGCATACTGGAGTGTAGCGTTGAAGAAGACGGACGGATAAAACCAATTAAGCTCGCTAGGCAGCAGCTTGATTGATTGATGGATGTTGAAGCAGGTAGGCACGCAACATGCATGTACATTAATTTGCATGCATGTCTAGATACTGTAGTGTACTAGTGTAGGCAGACATGGATGGACGGCAGCAAAGTCGTCCACTTCAGGGCATACGAAGACTTTTGTCTAAAAACGAATGCATACATGTATGCTTGTCGATCTGTTAATTGCAGGACAGAGGTCCAGTAATGGTCAGGCGGATTTCGCCGAGTCCCAGATGACAGTGTCAAGCAGCTTTATAGATCAAGGTATGTATCGAGAAGTTAACACACAACACTCTCACACTAAAGTGGAGGCTATTGAATCTTGTATGTTTGATGGGAAATGATAAGTGATATATGTATGAATTACAATTAATTGCATTCACTCATGCATACGTCGTCGTTTGCAGGGCAGCAGAGCTCCGGTGCAGCAGCAGCACCACCACCACCACTGGAGGAGGGCGACGATTCCTTGATAACAGAGATACTAACAATTATTCCGGTGACATTGTTGGACACTAGCGTCTCTTGCCTCATCTCATGGGCCGGCGACGGCATCGACCGTGGCCATTACATACCAGGCCTGGTGCGCATTGGCCCCTTGCACCGGCAGGATCCATCTCAACGATCAGCTGACTGGGTGGAGCAGGTGAAGAAGGACGTGCTCCGTGGCCTGCTGATGAGCCATGATGAAGCAGGACGTCGAGAGGAGCTGAGGAGCTACCTGGAAGCCATGGAAGGCATGGAGGCCGATGCGCGGCGGTGCTACAACAGGACTTTCAGCTTGATGACGAGCAAGGAGTTCGCGCGCATGCTGCTCCTGGACGGGTGCTTCCTCTACTCGCGCTTCGTCTCCTGCAGCGTCGACGACATCACCGTCGACCGCGACATCATCTTCCTCCTAGAGAACCAGATACCTTTCTTCGTCCTCGAGGAAATCCACAGGCTGCTCATCGCACGTGGAAGGCCAGATGTGTCGGTTGTTGTCCTCGATAAGGTGGCCAGCCGCGTGGAACAAGTGCTCCGCTGCAATGGCTACAGCTCAACCACGTTGGACCACACATCATCACCTCCTCCTTGTCATCTCCTTCATTTGCTCTACATGTACTTCATCCCTGCAGGTGCCGGTACAGGTTCAGGTACAGTACAGGTCCCTGTTTGTTGGCGCACGGTGACACACTGCTTCTCCACCAGTGTGATGCTCCTGAAGCGAATGCTTGGAGTAGGGCATACTAACAACACCAGCAGCAGCAGCAACAACACCAACTCCAACAGCAGCAACAACACCAACACCACCAGCAGCGGTGTCCCTGCGCCCCAGGTTCATTGGCGCACTGCGACGCAGTACTATGCTGCCGGGGTGAGGCTCGTGAAGCGGAAGCTGGGCAATGGCGAGGGGGAGGCACGCTCCATCCTAGACGTGGAGGTCAGAGGAGAAACGCTCCATGCCCCTTGCCTGACGGTGGACAACAACACCTTCAGGATGCTGCGCAACATGGTGGCCCTGGAGCAGAAGAGCCTGCAGCAGCGGACCTCCCACGTCACTGCCTACTGCCTCTTCATGTCGCAGCTTGCGAGCACGGAGAAAGACGTGGAGCTGCTCATCACCAAGGGCATCATCGTGCACCTGCTCCACAGCAACAAAGACGTCGCCACGGGCCTCGCTGGCCTCTGCGACGGTGTCGTGCTCAACGCCTATGACCCAGACCTCTGCTACCTTAGGCACCAACAAGAGGCGCTCGAGAAGCTCTGCCGGAGCAGCTGGAGGAAGTCCAAGGCGTGGCTACGGCACATCAAGTGTGACAACCGTTTGAAGATGCTGGCGGTCGTGGCAGCCGTCGTCATCTTCATAGCTACCCTGCTGCAACTGTTGTTTGCTGGACTCGGCTATGGCAATGGCAAAGGCCACTAGTACGAGAGAAGGGCAGAGTAAACAGATAATTTTTTACTCCGTATGTTAGAATTAACTCAAACTGTGTTACTGGAGCAGTAGATTTCAAGCCCGGACGTCTTGTTCGTATACGAGTGTAAGTGCTGCTAGAGCGTGGGTGATGGAGAGTCTCATTTGTTGTATTTAATCTTGCTAGTACTTTTCTTTTGATCGGGAATGAGGTATTTAATCTTGCTAGTACTTTTCTTTTGATCGGGAATGAGGTATTTAATCTTGCTACTTCATTGTGTTGTGTACACGTACGAGTGTCTGAGTTATAATCAGGTTACGTTTTGATTATTTTCCTATGGCATCTGATCGCCTTGCATATGGTACACTCGAGTCCATATATATGTAGGTTTGGTTTCACAGTCCGGTCCCTAGACCGAAAAATTGTACTTCCGGTAGGGTCATATATATTAAAGTAAATTTCAGAAACCACGTCATTGGGGATAGAATTTCAGAAACCACGTCATTGGGGATAGGATTTCACGGGACATAACCGAAGGGGTTTTCGTCGCAAACCACACTCCTATAGAGTCTAATTGTTTCACAAAATCCTAAGCCCCCGGATTAGGCCGTTTGGCAGTAAACCCGATAGGTGGGGCCCGCATGTAAGGTGCTAGGTACAGTAGGCTCCGCCCACTCGTTCATGTAGGATCAGTAATAACGGAGCCGCCCGACCCGATAACTCCTCTTTCCCCGGCTGGTGCTGGTGCAGGCTGTGGAGGGGCAGAGTTGGCTGGTGCAGTGGTGCTTATCTCTGAAGATTACGGGCAGTGTCTGAAGCTTCAGTTTGTAGCCGGCGTCTTTTGCTCGAAGCGGTGCCGGTTTTAAGTCAATCTCCACGGCTCGCATCGCATTAGCTACAAGCAAATCCAGCGGCTACTCTTCTCCTTCTTCTCTTACCGCAAACAGTCACTTTTCGTGTCTTTTTCTACTCCCTCCGTTTCAGAAAGATTGTCACGGTTTTGACTGATTCTAGTTCCAACCCATGCCAATTTTTATGAAACGGAGGAAATACTGTATAATGTCAGCGCGGTAGTGGCACGATTAGGGAAAGAAAGGAGGCCCGGCACAGGATGCGGAGGGCGAAAAAGCCGGCGGCTGTGGGAGGGGGAGCTAGGCCTCTGGAGTGTGGTGTGTGGAGTCTGGAGAATGATGTGCAGTCGAATTAATTTTGGACAAGATTTTCGGGTAGAATTCCTGGAATTCAAATACATCAAGTAAAATACCAAATCAACTCCATAAATTTCCATAAAAATCATAATGGCATATTAAAATATGCCGTCACAAAAAAATACAGAAAAAACCGGTAAATTGCAAGGACGTACTCTAATTAATCCGTTGTCTAATATGCATTGACCCCGACCTTCTTTTTATTTGAAACCGAGACAAATTTTTGTCTATTTCATAAATTATTAAGAAGAGATTTGTCTAGTTAATCAACAGGAAAACAAGTGAAAACCGAAACACCACCACAGCCAGGACCAAAACCAAATACCACTCCAATGAAACATCACCACCACATGGACACTAGCGACACAATATTGTCACCCTAGCCATGGCCAGCAACAGCAAATTCGCCCCAAGAAATTGCTCAACACCAGGACTTCCATGTCTGAAAAATTAACATGATCTCGCGTACGTGCAAACTTGGACACACCACTTGGCCGACCAGTTTGGCACCCTACTGGATCCAATTAATTATACTCCAGGTACAGTACAGGTAGTAGTGCTTAATTACTCCTACAGGAGTACATTAAGGGATTCAAACAGCTGCATGTTACGATGCTTGCCTCCATGTGTGTGGGCGATAGATAGATCCCCTGTTCCATTTGGGAACAGCACTGTAATCCATCATAATTTGGTCAAACAGAGGATGGAGTATCTAAGTACAATCATGCATGTTTTTATACTGGAGAGCGACAGAGGATCGACGATGAACTAAGCTATCTAGTACAATCATGCATATATATGGTGGAATTAATGTTTTAGTTTGAGAAAGAGTTGACACTGCTTGAGACATTCATACCTGGAATTAATGTTTTAGTTTGTACTGACATTGATGAGTATATCTAGTGGACAAAGCACCGACCGAGACTGATCTTAATTAGGATGCACGTCCGATCGATGCACAGTTTATATAAGTAGCTTCTGTCGTTGAATAGATATGTAAGCAAAATAAGTGCGCGCATGCAGCTAATTGCTACTCTTATCTTCCAAACTTAAATTATCCTACTATATATTTGGGTTATTTTAAATCAAACTTTATTGATCGAGTTTATAGAAAAAAAAAGGTATGAATCAACTGCAATATCAAATTTAAATACTCCCTCCGATCCATATTAATTGTCCCAAATTTGTCCAAATGTGGATGTATCTATGTCTACGAAGCGTCTAAATACATGTAATATTTCGAAAATTAATATGGATCGGATGAAGTAGAAGATTTGATAACTCAAATAAAAGTTGGGCATTCGCGGGATCTCCTTTGCATCCGTAATAACTGCAAAGTATATTACTGAACACGCCAAGTTAGTTCAACAAGCTGCAAAAGTTTTCTCAAAAAAACAAGCTGCAAAAGTAAAGCTAAACTACGTACCACTACGGCACACGTACTTATGTACGGCAGGATCCCTTGCTAGCTAGCTAGTTATCCAACGCATCTATCAGCCAGATCGAACAACGACGACCCTTGACAAGAACAGCTTTTGAAATTAAGTTGTTCTTGATCTAGTACGTTCGCATCCTATTCCAATTAATTATGCGCCTTAGATTCATGCAGTAGGTACTACTTCCGTTCCATAATTTTTGTCGTTATCTAGACACTTTTTAAAAATAGATACATCCATTTTTTAACAAATTTGAGACAAGAATTATGAAACGGAGAGAGTACTTGATTGAGAAAGAATAAGCTTTTCTTTCTCTTCCATTTGCGGTGAATACAGTTAACTAATTTAAGCGTACGTAGTGGTAGAAAATCCCCCGCGCGTGAGAGAGGGTGCAAGGAGAATCCGCATACCTGGAATGTTTCAGTTTGCAGTGTCATTGAGTATAGGACAAGCTAGCTAGCTACAGCAATTAAGCACCGGCCGCCGGCCGATCGAGATCAAGATCGATATCCATCATCGTGGTTGACCTTAATTAGGATCCACCTGTCGTGTTCTTGAATTAAATATGTACGTAACGCGCGCGCGCATGATATGCAGATACTACAGCTATAGTACATCCAAACGGACTCAGTTGTTTATACGTGCATGCACATAATGCAGTTGGAGTAGTTAATTTTTGGATTTCCTCGACCAATTAATGCGTCCAATCAGACAAAGAGGGATGCATGGCAATTAGGCCCCGTATATATTTACTCCCTCCGAAACCATATCAATTATCGAAATATTACATGTATTTAAATGTTTTTTAGTCACAGACCGACAAATTTGAGACAATTAATATGGATCGGACGGATTATAAGATTGGGAGTTCAAGCTTGAGCAAAAATTTGGAGAACGAGCACATGAAATCTACATACACAATCAACAACCTTAATTAGCTGTTGCAATGCTGGCCGGCCAAGTTTTGCGGAGAGCTAACATGCATGCATTCATATGTTGTAGGCTTAATTAGGATGAGTAGAGTAGGAAGTAAGCAAGATACGCACGTAGTACTTTTTTTTTTGAACGAAGTCGGGAGGGGAGACCCCTACCTGAATTTTGATTAAAAGGAGCCAGAGGCTCAAAGTTACAAGGCGCCTGAAACCGGCAAAAGTGAAAATAATTACAAGGCAGGACAGAGCAAACACAAGGAAGCAAAGGAGAAAGAAAAAAAAGTTGGTATTTAATCACGCCAATCTTCAATCCAGTGGTCAACCGCCTGTTTTTCCTTGTTCTTCAATCCAGATACGCACGTAGTACTGTACAGAAATTGAGCCGTTATATATATTCCTAATTGCATGTGCATCTCTTTCAACTGCTAGTATATACCTTTGCTTAATCGATCCCCCGCGATGCCCGGGTTGACCGGCCTTCTGCTTATTACGTAACAGTTTTGTTTAGAAAATACTGTAATATTAATCCCTCGACAGAAACTGAATCATCGATCGGTTGGTCGATCGGTTCGCTGGCGAGAAAAGATTGTCAAATGCAGGAGGGTATGTGCATATTGTATGCTATAAAAGCATACCCTACTCTTCTCCTTAATTACGAGCAAATTACAAGAATACATACACTAAGAGGGGATCGAGTATTAGCTACTAGCTAGAGCACCTACCTTGTTGTAATTAGCAAGATGCAGGGAGGGAAGAGGAGAGAAGATCATGGCTCAAGATCATCAGGGCGCAGCAATGAGCAACAACAGATTACGCGTAAGTGCAGGCCTGGATTCACGGATTTCATTTTGAACTCCAGCTAACATATTTGCTCTTTTTGTTCTGCATGAAGATAGAAATACTCTAACGCTAGCTACCTCTAGGCCGGGACAGCCTCCATTCATGCAAGATCATATTCCCAGCATAGGTTCAATCCCTGAAAACACCACAACGGGTCTGTTTTTGTTGAGCAAGTTTACTGACTACAATTTCCTAGGAGGATGCTTGCATGTAACTTTTAAAACAAAGCTCGCGAGCTCATTGCAGTTTACTTCCTCTCATAGATATCTTCCAGTTTATATGAATTTACTCATTTTCCTATATCAAAATTTAACTTGAATTTTCTTTGGTTTTTTTGATAAATTAAGGGGCGAGTGGTCCATCGCTTGGTGGTGTTGGGCATCCTTGCAATTCCCCGCAAGATCATCCTGCCAACATCGGCTCAACCCGTCAAAACAACACAGCAGGTTGTTAGCAGATCGCGCGATCGATGTAGAGGACTCTGATTTGTTAATTATATGTTTAATTAACATATCGACTCTATCTGAATTTTGCTTCTTTTGTCTTCTTTTTCTTATGGAACTGATCTTTATTTTCATGAAGGGGTGAAAGCTCCAACACGGGGTGGAGTTGGGAACCATCCTCGCTTGCTACAAGATCACCCGGGCAATGTAACACCAACCCATGAAAACAACACAATGAATTGTAAGTAAATACTCCTCCTATAAGAGAGATCGAATATGGTCATATATACAGCATATATTTTCATTTCGCAAGCTACTAGTGCCTATTTTTTGAACTAAATCCAAGCTAGGATCATCAGTTGGTAGTATAGTACGTTTACCTCTTCAGTTAGTACTTGTTTTAATTTATTTATTGGGGTTAAATTATTTTCATGAAGGGCGGAACAACGGTCCATCACGGGGCGGAGTAGCTGGCGATCCTCGCATCCAGCTGCAGGATCATCCTAGCAATGTAGGATCATCAGCTCACGAAAACTACACAACAATGGGACGTAAGTACACAGAAGAAAGATTTTTACTAAATTAAATAAGCAGATCATCATAGAATTTCCGATGCCAAGAGCAATAGGGCTGTGGGGTGGTGGTGGCATCTGATCGACAACAAAGGCATCGGAGCTTTGCTCTCTGGATCGGATGACGTTCCGTGACTAGTTTCTGTTCTGTTTTTCGCTCAGTTTTTTTTTTGTTTTTCTCGGTCTCCTTTGTTTTGTATCGAACCTTGTTTTTCTCCTGTGGTCGATCTCGGGGTCGACCTCCTTAATATATTAAGAGGACGCTGTGCTTGTTCGTCAATTTTTTTTAATTAAGGATCTTTGTCCGGATCATACAAGGTTTTCTAATTCCAGATGCAGAAATCCTTGGACCAGATGAAAGTGCACCATGAAAATCAGCATATGTGTATCGAGGAGCGAGCAACTGGAAAGGCTTCTCGATCACCAGAATGTAAGTATTGAACTAAACTCTTCTTCCCAGGTCGATCAACCTTATATATACATCAACCATGCATGCATATTATGCTGAATCTGTAAGTCCAACATTTCCAGGTCATGAAAGGGGAAATTAAGGCCATGAAGTGACTACTATCTCGCATCCAATAAACAAAGACGCACGTACGCGCGTCTAGGGGAATCTTTCCACGTTGGGACCAAATGTGTATATACTACTGTATACGCGCCGTGAATTCTGTATTTATATACTATATCTATGTACTGGTGTGAATTGTAAATTTGTTAGAGAAACGGAGCTCGATCGGAGCACATGGCAGGCCAGATGTGTGTGGCCTCCGTTTACCATTGCATGATGAAACGTCCGGATACAGTGTATAGCAGCACAACCTGTGTGTTTTGTTTGTTTGACCGTGACTGAATCCAGTTCATAAATACAAGAGATAAATATGTTTTGTCTTTTTTTGTTTGGTTGAGATCCTAACCACATGAGACTTGCAGAAGAGCTTGGGCATCTCATTAATTAAATTGACAAAACTGCATATATATATTACTCGTATATAGTATTCCATGAAGAACTTACTGAGGGTTATTATGCAACAAAAGAAAGACTAATTAATGGAACTTCTCTCGTGCCATCTAGTATAAGGACTCTCCCGATGACCGTGACGCCGGCTGTTAATCGTCCACGTCAGCATTTTTGTCTATATGACACATAATTGATATCTTAAACTAGTTTAGATACAACAATAAGAGAAAATTTATTAAGGATGTGGTCTCTTAATATTTACTATGAATTATAAGAGACAACTAATAAACTATGCACATTGGGAGAGATGGGCCAGGTGTCTCTGTTCCAGGGACCGCGCTGCAGCTATCCGAAATTCCGAATATAGGCTAGTACCCTTCATTCCCAAAGAAAAAGAATATAGTACCCTCCATGATCTTAGAATTCGGCCAGAGCTAGATTGTAAGAGTCCCCAAGCAATTCAAAGTGGAGCCAACAAGAAGTAGACTGCGGCAAACATTTGCACCAGGACTCCAATGGAGGTGGGTGATGCAGGCCGGGTAGAGGCCCTCGAGTCTTCCGTTAAAAAGGCAATCGAAGGTGCTGGCCTGGCTGCAAAAGCCCTCGGCACACATGCAAGTTCATAGATACAATTCAGCCACATAAGGTCCCCTGTGGTTGGTTGCTCAGCACATCACAGCACATCGGAGCCACGTACCCGGCCTTAAGGCCCTGTTTGCTTTGCGGCCGACGGACGCCCTGCCAAAATTGGAGTGCCAACGCTCCCGCAGGCCAGCGTTTGCTTCGGCGCCAGCAAATTGGCGCGCCCGTGTTGCTTTGCTGAAAATCCGTCCGCGTCAGTTGTTGTTTGCGCCCACGCACGGGCGAAATCCTGGCGGCAGAATCGCTCGTCCACGATTTAGCGAGCCAACGATTGGCGTGATGGACTGGGGCAGAAAGCAAACAGGCCCTAATTCTCATCGCACAAAGCCATCCAGGACTCACCTCCTAGTAAGTTATTTTAGTTTATTTTTTCTACTTTGTAATATCCCACATCAATATAAATCAAGCATGACGTACGTACATAGGGCTATTACGCACCCACCTCAAGAGTGATCGAAACCTGGACAAAATCTTTGTTTCCGATACCCTTACCCTACAAGACCTAAAACTTCCTCTACTGTCCGTTGGAGGAGGGAGTTTTTGTACTTTTCTGGTACAACGAGTGAGATGAATACCCAAGGAGAGCGCCGAGGACGAATTTTAGCCGGAGTCCAGCACCAGGAGAGAACCCAGAGGCCGTCTGCTCCAGCATCAGCAGAGTTGTCGTGGTGGTGTCACGGCAGATGCCATAGGATGGTTTAATTTGGGGCCGATGGATGAAGGCGGAACTGGAGGAGAGAGGACGTGAAGGGAAACATGCACAGAAGCACAAGCGCACGCATGCTTGCTCTCCGCCGCCGCTTTTCTTGCTCGTTCGAGCCTTGCGCCACCACCTTTTCGCCGAAAGTCCTAACCCTAGATCTACTTTTCCAACCCATGGCTTCTTCTTCTCGGGACGCTGCCGCTTCCGACCCTGCTGCTCAGCAGGTCGAAGAGAGTACGGGCTTGGAGCGAGCCGGCTGGGAGGGCTCCGATGTCTCCCCGATGGACATTGCGTGGCTCCACCGCTCCCGGCGGATTCTGGAAGACGTGGAGTGCCGGATCCCCGGCGACGAGACCGTGCCGACACTGGAGCCTGGTGAGCATGTTGTTTTCCTCGCTCATTTCAAATGTGGTTTTGCTCTACCGGCTAGCGACTTCCTTAGGAATTTCCTAGAATTCTTTGGCCTTCAGCCACACCACCTTCCGGCGAATGCCATCCTCACACTCTCGGCGTTCGTCACCTGCTGCGAGGCCTATCTCGACCTTTGGCCTTCCGTCGACTTGTGGGCCAAATACTTCATGTTCCGGCCCCAAGTTCTTCCCGACAAAGAGAATCCCGGCGCCGCTAAGCCGGTGACCCAGTGCGGCGCCGCCACCGTCATACCTCACCGAGGTTCGGTTTTTCCCCGGATTCAAGGTCTTGAATCCTGTAAAAAGTGGCTCAAGACCTTATTCTACGTCAAGAACTCCTCCGAAGCCGACAAGATCAACTTGCCGGGATTTATAGTCGGCCCGCCGGAGGAGAAGAAGAACTGGACGTTCGATCCGAAGGAGACCAACGCCGAGATCGATGAAATCCACGTCGGCATCTTCGAGCTCAAGGAAGACGGGATGACGGCCGATGATCTGTTGGGAACCTTTGTATACCAGCGGCTGTGCCCGCTCCAGCGCCGGGTACACAGGATGTGCTTCTACGGCGGTTAGTTCACTACTCCAGAAACCCCCTCCAGTGGTGGCCAAAAAATGGGGTTGGTGGCGGTGATCACGCCTGCCACCAACTCTGCGTCACTGGAGATTTTGGCACTTGTGGCGGTTAAAATACCCGCCACTGCTGCGTCGAGATCACCAATGGCGGGTAAAATACCCGCCACCGAATACCCACAAACCGCCACTGTAAATCCCTCCGACACCACCTGAAAAGTGCGTGGAGTACATCAGTGGCGGGCGAAGTACTCGCCACTGGACATTTTCCAGTGGCGGTCTATGGCCACCGCCACTAGAACCTTTTCCAGTGGCGGTGGTTCTTAACCGCCACTGGTACTATTTTTTCCCGAAAAAAATAAATGAGTTATTTATAAAAATAAATATTCCTGTAGCACAGAAATAGCAGGAATACATCACAGCACAGATAATAACAGCAGCACAATATACAACACCAAAGAAACAGAAATAGCAGCAAATATATTACAAAGTTCCACACGAGTTAAACATTCAAGTCACATGCATGTGTATACAAAGTGTTTGAAAGAATGAGCCACAAATAAAAGTATTCCACACAATTTAGCCACTTTTCGCGACAATCCCGCCGCCGTAGTAATCCCCGCTCGATTTGAGGACCTCCTTGTTGAGGATTTTGCCGATGTCCTTCTGGATCTCGTACACGAGAATTTCAGAGTTGTGCCCTAACTCGGCGTTGGCCAGAAACCAATTCCTCACTTCTTCGAAGGTCTTCTTCCCCTTCGGTTTGAAGTCGTTGATCATCTGCTGAATAGTGTGCGTGCAGTAGTAACCGCAGTAGACGGATCCTTCAGGCTGTTGCTCGCAGGGGAAGTTGAAATTGTGCCTGAGGGGAGCGTCAGGATTGCGGTTGAAGCCAGTCATTGTAGGATTCGTCATCCCGTACCATTTCACGCGTCATGATAGGCTGAGTCGATGACATATTTGATGGGCCCAAAGTCGCGTTGTGGTTCATTCCCCTTGCGTCTTAGTGGATCAAAATATGTGACCCCTCCCATATCGAGGAAGATGGCGATTGTCACCCAATGGCCGCTGTTTCACAAAAAGAGCACATTGTATTAGCCAAATAATATAACAAGCAAGTCTTCCAACGGAAAAAGATTTATGTATTCACGCGAATTGAAAACAACTTACTATAGATTGTACAATATCAATACAAAATGGCGGTCTCTGTGCTTCAAGATGAATTGAGTGAGGTATTCAATCGCCAACCTTCTACTTTCGGCCAACAATGGGTCTGAATCAAGCAAAGTGGCGTTGAAGAGTAGGGGGTCGGGGACGGCCATCCCATATTGCTTCACTCTATAGGCCTCCCTCGTGTAATGTACACACCACAGTCTTAATATGGCGTTGTCGAGGCACTTGCGGTTGAAGAGGTGAAACAAGTCGAGGAAGTCAATGCCGAAGGTAACGTCGTTTTTCTTCTGGATTTCCCCCGTATTGGAGTCGAAGAAGCCATAATGGTTTGGCACTCGAACCCTGATTTCCAGATTCTGGAGGTCTGCGCCTGATGATGCCACATTCATGTATTTATCATGGAGCTCTTGCATCTCCCGTGGCAGGCGATATAGGTCATCCTAGGTCACCATCGGTTGTCCGGGGTGAAACAACAAAAATTGGGAGAATCGCCTGTCCACGAAATAAGACCCATCAGGCAATCTACCTCCAACACAGGGGTGGGTGGGCATCTTCAGAATGTCTGGCCGCTCTTCCCAAATCCCTTCTATCTGCGGCACAATCTTTGGTTGTCTTCCCGTAGAAGATGGCTCTTTCGCCTCCTTGGAGGAGCCCTTGCTTGCCTTGCCGCCTGTCCCCCTTTTGTTTTTCCTGCGTCTCAGGAAATTGGAACTGTCTGGTTTCTGGGGGACCTGCATCCCAGCAGGGGCACTTGGACGGCTCTCCAACGTGGCCGATTGTGCTGCGGCTCTCCAAGGGATGAGTCTTGGTCAGATGGCTTCGGGGCTTCGGGTTTGGGCGGCGACGGAGGATTTTCGCCCGTATTGTCGTCGCTGCACTCCGTCGCAGGTGAGAAGTCTTGTTCCGCGGGCTCGTAGTCGAAAGGACCGGGTGAGGCGCCAAGCAGCGACGGAGACGTCATGTGCCGGGCGGGTGGAGACGGACCGAGGCGGGGGGACGGAGATGGAGACGGCTCCGTAGCGAGGACCACCAACCTCCTAGGCCAGATGAGGTAGAAGTTGACGCAATCCCTTAAGGTCGTCGCCTCTTCGTGCGGAGGATAAGGGACCGATTCGTCCTCGAAGCCCCTGAGCACGGAGTCCACCTGCACCCTGACCATGTCGTCTCGCAGGGTCACGTGGTGCACCACGGCCGTACGCGGCATCAGCAACCCACGCGCGCCCCGAGGGTTCCCCACCGTCGGCATGTGTAGCCGGCATTTGACGCCCTTCTGCGCATGACAAACATGGCAACATCATTAATGGATTGGAGCATGTAGTGGTATTTCTCAATTTTTCATAGCGGGCGAAGACGCTTACCGTGAGGTTCTCGTCGGGTGGCCCAAGCGGGTCAAGCTGGCACTCGGTGCCAGAGCATGAGGTGCTCTTATTCCTTCGCGGGGACAGATCCGATGCGGGTGGGGTTGGTAGGATGGGCGCCTCCGGGAAAACACCGTGATCGATGAAGTTGTCGACATCACGCTGGTCCCTTGCAAGCCGCATCAGCTTCCTGAGCTCCTCCCTCGCCAACACCCGGATCTTCTCATCTAGGTCTGCTGAGCTCTGTTCTTTGCTGGACGCCCTTCTGCGTTTGCGGGAACCTTGCTCTTTCGCCATCTGCCTGCGAAAGGGTTCGGAACCGACACCTCGCATATGGCCCCCGTGCTCATTTCGTTGCAGAGCGTAGCTGATGGCATCATCCCACTGTTGGTTGATGGACAAGTGGGAGCCATCCGACTCCCACTCTGCCATTGCACCATGTATACAAAAAACAACATGCTCGGTGTTAATGTTATATGTGAGTATAAGAAGCACAACCGATAAAAGAAGATGTCAGGACAAGGCCTTATGAGTGCAGCCTCTTGCTTCTCTGACATAGGCTCCTTGAACCTCTCCCAGTCCTCCTCCGAGATCCCCTTCCAGTGCTTGTTCACCTCTGTCTTCCAGTCTTTGCTGATGAGCTTCCGGCAGTTATACTGCCACGTGCTCTGGCCCTTCCTCATGACTTGGTGCATCCGCCACTCCAACCGTCTCCTGATCTCATCATTGGCAGGCACGAACCGCTTCCATGCCGCCTCGTAACAGTCCTGCTTCACAGCTTCCGGGACGTCGCTCCATCTTTGATAGATCCGAGCGCGTACCCGTACGATGGCGTTGCATGTGTTGGAGAATCTTTCTGCGGCCTCCACCGGTTCCTCCGGGTAGTTTTCTTTGCTCAGCTTGGTGACAACCCACGACTCCGTTGGCACCTTGTTCGCCCTCCGCTTGGACTTCGACTGAGTAGTTGCCTCTGTAGCCTGAGACGTCGCACCCTGGGCTTCTTCCTCGTTAGCTGCTCCTTCAAGGAGCAGCTGCTCCTCGGCTCCTTCAAGGAACAGCTGCTCCTCGCTCATGGCAATTTCCGAGCCCGAGGAAGATGCCCCCGCTTCAACGCGAGCCTGAGCTTCCTATCCAACACTTATAAAAGTAATTTAAAAAAACGGAAAAATTCGGCATGACCTATGCTGTAAAACAAGAAAATTTCGGCATGACCATTGCTGTAAAACAACAAATGAGTCTACCCGAATGTTATACCTGCATAAAAAAAACTCCCACCCACATATACCCCCTTGGCACGATGGCCGGACCCTTCTCAACGACCCGGCACGATGGCCGGGCCCACATTCCTCATATCAACCGACACGATGGTCGGGATCACATGCATGTATCATTAAATCATAAACAGCAACAATATCAATACTTAACCATAAACAACAATATTTAAACTCTAACTAAACATAAACAGCAATCCTAATTAAAAAAACCAGCAAGATTCAACCCTAATTAAGAAAACAACAAGATTCAACCCTAATTAACAATAGAACTAAAGACAAACAACAATATTTAAACCCTAACTAAATATAAACAACAATATTTAACCCTAATTTAACGTAATTTAACCCTAATTGAACCTAATTTAACCCTAATTGAACCCTAATTTGACTCACCGGGACAGGGGCTTCTTCAGCTGGCGGAGGAGTCGGGGCAGCGGGCATGGTGGTGGTGGCGTCGGTCGTGGCAGGGCCGGCGGCCGCGGGGGTCGCCGCCGTGGGGTCGGCGGGAGCAGGGGTCGCGGCGGGGGCAGAGGGGGCCAGGGCAGGGGCGGCCGTGAAGCGATCCTCCCCCTTAAGAGGGTTCGATCTCTGTGTTTACTGTGCTAGTCCCTGGATCGACTCACTAGCACACACAGTTTCATGATGAAGTATACAGAAACAAAGGTCAAAAGTACTTTATTACATCGCATCATCCAGAATTTAAATAGTACTTACAACCTTGCATGACCTCTTGGGCCAGCATAAAACAAATACTGTTTCATGATCATAAAACAATGTTTAAAAACTGCAGCGGATAAGGGTAGAACATAAGGGCCACACTACTCCAAGGTGAGAGCATGTTGGAATGTAAGCACATGACCCACAACAAAACGACGAACCTCACTCGTCGTCGGATCCACCTGCATTGTTAATTGCAGCCATTGTGTGGTCAATACATTTGAATGTATTGGCAAGCTCACTAGAGTTATAAAGGACCTACCAAGTACATGCATAGTTTGGCTAAGTGGGGTTTGGCTATTTTGCATAAAAGCATCATTATTCAACTCCTATCATTTTTAGACAAATAGTTTTGAATTCTATTGAACACGGGGTAGAAACACCCATGCTCCTATTAACCTAGGCACATTGAGGGGAAACATCAATACTCCTACTCAGTTCAAACCATTCATTTTATTAGGAAATTGGAATGAGTGAGACTTTCCTTACAGCACCAATGTCCAGTTGCTCATAATTGTCCGTAACCGGGGACACTGCTAAGTATTTAGTTTGACACTCTCGAGAGGTGGTACACTTTACCCACAAGAAATCGACGTGTTAATCCCTTGCTGTCCTCAGGGTAGAGTAGCAACGGCATCGACTATAGAAATTTTCAGAACATAATCCCCCAGACCACCTGAGGGACGCGCCCCCACCTACACTGCTACATACCGATGTCACCTCGGATCCAGGTTCATATTTCTTACATCCATCCTGGCAGAGCCCATAATACCATGTGGTTGTACTGGAAGCTACTAAACAGGAAACTAGTCCAGTCTCTGGTTACCCCGGGTGGCATTCCTTGGTTGCAACGCAGGCGCTCCCATAGAAATGGCGAGACGACTCATAGAAATGGACCCACAGAAATGGACCTGACGCCGCATACATCTCCACTTCCTCAAAGCAGCCCACCCAGGACGGTTCATTGAATTACTTGTTTTGCCATACACTAGGGAAAACCATATTTGTAATTCAATAGTATCACATTGTAATAATACCGCCCTCGTATATTATCATAGCCTAGCAGTTTACTACTACGTTGGCGATTGGTGGTGACGAAATGGCAAGGGTATCCTATACTACTAGGAGAATCATAGCATAGCATAGATACAATAATAATCCTAACAATGCAACTAATAAAACCTAGTGCATAATATAATAAAATAATGGGATGATGATCAAAGTGAACTTGCCTTGATAGTAGTTTGTATTCAGACACTCTTCACAGTCACACAGTTCGCTCTCCGAGAAAACTATACAATCAAGCAAACATACACATACATAAACACACCATACAAGCAAAAGAATATGTATGTCATGATGCAATGCAAAACATGTGCCATGAGTTTGGTTTATTTTATTTGGGTGATCCACTGATCCAAGGCATTGATAATTAAGCACATGCAATTAGGGTTTTAAGCAAAAACAAAAGCTAGGGTTTAAACCCTAAAACGAGGTTTTATTTGCATCTGCAAAGCAATTTAATTCAAAATATTTATTTCTCTGTGCCATTGGACAGAGGACATTAAAACAAAATTTTGGGCACTGGTTTCATTCAAAAAGGACTTCTAAATAATTAGTTATGATTTAAATGGTATAAAACCCTAATCTGTAATTTGAATGTGATTCAAATATTCAAATTTGAATTTGGACAGTGCCAAAAGATTCTACACTTTCTAAAGATTCCAAAAAGGTGTGGATCACTAAATTTGGACAAACAGATTAAAAGTTATGATCATTTGAAGTTACAGGGGCCTACCTGCAAAAGTGCCTTTTAATTAATCCGGGGATTAAAATTAGATTTTTATTTTATAAAAATAGATGCCACGTGGCGCGTTCCTATTCGTCGGTACCGGTTTGGTTTAGGTGAATACGAACGATCTTATCTACACCATTGATCAACGATCGGACGGACGAGGGGCTAGGGTTTTTACCGGGCGGCGGCGGCGGTCACCGGAGACGGAGTGGAGGGCGGCGCGGGCACGGGCGCGGCGGCGCGGGGTCCTCTGGCGAAGCTGACGTCGCGGGGGTGGCCGGGGACGGCGCGGCGCAGCACGGCGGAGACGGGGGCGCGGTCGGCGTGGGCTCGGGCGGTCGGGGTCGGCGCCTAGGACGAGACGGGCGGGCGGCGCAGTCGGTGGACGGCGGCGCGGGCGGTCGGACTCCGGCGAGAAATCGGGCGGCCTGGCAGCGTGATAGCGAGGGGGAGTAGAGGGGAAGAAGAGAGGGGTTCGCGGGGCTTAAAAGGACGCGCTCGGGCGTGCAAAAGGAAGGGCGGAGCGAGGGGAATCCGGTGGTGAGCGCGCGGCGGCGAAGAAGGATGGCGCGCGGCGGACGCGGGACTTTCCTTCCGGGGAAGAAGCCCCTGACAGGTGGGCGCCACCTGTCAGCGGGTGCAGGCGCGCGCGCGGGGCGGCCGGGCCGGCTGGGCCGGCTCGCGTGCGGGCGGGCGCGGTCGGACTGGGCCGGTTCGGCCCAAAGTGGCCGGGCCGGTCCGTTTGCTCCTTTTTTTTTTCTTTTACCCCTTTTCTTTTTCTGTTTTTCTCATTTCTTTGATATCTTTTGAGTTTGAACTCCAAATTGGTCCAAATAAATTCCAGAAAATTTGTAAAATCATGTTCTACCATGATTCAACTTTTGGGAGTAGTTTCCTCTCAAAATAAAATATATAAAAACACATTTGCCCTATAAATGCCTTTAGGGCTATATATACCTATTTAAATAAAATACTTTTTCAACTCCAAATAATTATCCAAAAATTATGGGATAGCCTATATATGCAATAAAGCCCTTTTATACATAAACCCTATTGGTTTGAAAATCCAAAGCTTAAATGGGTGTAAATTTAAAACCCTTTTGAGATTCAAATATGCAATTGTGGCATGATACTCATGGATGCAATGCACATGTAAGAGTTTGAAATTTTTGGGATGTTACACGGACCCTGAGCTGATTGCAAAGCGTCAGGAGCGGGCTTACTCCTTCATCCAATATGCCGATGTGCATAAATTTGTGGAGGGCCCGGCATCCGAAGAGGCAGAGATGGCCGACGAAGAGATTGTCGTCGAGTCGGCCTCCACCGCAACGGATGCTCTGAGTTCCGGCGCCAATAATCCCTCTGTTTCCTCTTAGTTATGTCGGCAACAAATAACTTTTAAAATTATCAGATTCCCAAGATGCCGGGTGCAAATGTAAACAGTCCGAGATACTATTGGTTGTGAAGTACAATGTTTTTAACTTGCTTAAGTCTTTTAAATATCGACTTCCCAACCGAGTCCCCGAGGCTAATTTTTCTGTTGGCGAAATTCTATGACTTCGGTTCTTTTGTCTATCTTGCCAGTGTTCGACGTATGAATCGCGAGGTCATATAACAATGCGCATCTCGGCTCGCTTCTTTGTGTGTCTCTGCAATCGCTTTTCATGCGTTCAGTTATCTCGTTCCCAATCTCTAGCTTGCCATGAAGCCGGGTTGCGGACAATAGCGAAGTCATAGAGGGGATTTTCAGTACCGACACACTACTAAACCGACATAAGATTACACAATTAAGCCATCCCGACATACAAAATGATAATTGCAATATAACACATAAATAGCATGAAAGTCCCCGAGTTCCTTTTGAGAACCCGGCGGATAATTTCATTGTCTCAAAACATTGAACATAAGGAGAAAACGATACAAATACTCATCTTTCAAGTATAGAACGGACGAAGTAAAGCTATATTCCAGGGCCTCTTGGTCTCCTCGCCTGACCGGTCCATCCTATTTGCTTTGGGATCCTGCGCATCTATAAGATAGTAGGAATCATTGTGGAGCGCTTTGCTCACAATAAATGGTCCTTCCCATGGAGGCGACAATTTGTGCATGCCGGCTGTGCGCTGCACGAGTCAGAGGACGAGGTCTCCTTCCCGGAATACTCGCGGGTTGACCTTTCGGCTGTGATAACGCCTTAGGTGCTGTTGATAGATGGCCGACCGAGATAGAGCCAATTCCCGTGTTTCTTCAAGCAGGTCGACATCATTTTCTCGGGCCTCCTTTACCTCGGCTTCGGTATACATGGTCACTCGCGGAGAGTCATGTTCAATGTCAGCTGGTAAGACAGCTTCCCCCCCGTATACGAGGAAGAATGGCGTATAGCCTGTGGAGCGATTTGGAGTCGTCCTGAGACTCCATAGAATAGCCGGGAGTTCATCTAGCCAGCATCCCGGAGTACGTTCCAATGGCTCAATCAGCCGAGGTTTAATGCCGGCTAAAACCATGCCGTTTGCTCTTTCAACCTGTCCGTTGGATTGAGGATGTGCTACGGAAGCGATATCTAGCCGGATTTTCTTTTCCACACAAAATCGCGCGAAAGGTCCCTCCGCGAAGTTCGTTCCATTCCATTATCCGTGATGACACTGTGCGGGTACCCATATCTCAAGATGATGTCCTTCAGGAATGATACCGTAGTTTTGCTGTCACACTTTCGTATCGGTCTTACTTCAATCCATTTGGCGAACTTGTCGACCATGACCAAGATATGCGTCATGCCTCCTCGCGCCCGCTTGAAAGGTCCCACCATATCCAAAGACCAAACAGCGAACAGCCAAGTGATTGGAATAGTCTTGAGCTCGGATGCCGGCATATGAATCTTGCTGGCATATCTTTGGCAACCGTTACACTTCCTGACTATGTCTTCTGCTTCCTGTAGTGCACTCGGTCGTAGAAACCATGTCGGAATGCCTTGCCCACTAGCGTTCTTGAAGATGCATGATGGCCGCATTCTCCTTGATGAACATCCTGAAGTATCTCTTGCCATTCTTCCGGCTCGACGCATCGTTGTAGGACATTAGTGCCACTCCTCTTGTATAGCTCGCCATTGATGATGGTGTAGCCTTCGCCCTTCTCTGAATTTGTCTTGCCGACACTTCTTCTTCCGGGAGATTCCCATCTTTGAGATAGGACATTATCGGTTGCGCCCAAGCTGGCACAGGATGGGTGGTAAAAATCGGCTCATCTGGTTCGTCTATCTCCATTGGCTCAACCGCCATTGCTTCTGCCGGGTTAAGGCGCTCAGTCCCCGGGTTACCGGAACCGCTGCCACTGTCAATGTCCATGGGGGTGACGTCAGCTTCTGAGCTTGCCGAGATAAAGATTGACTCCGATTCTGATGATGGCTTGATGGATGGTTTGCGTAAATACTCCAATGCCACACCAACTGGAATGACCTGTCGTGTTGAGCCAAGTTTTGACAATGTGTCGGCTGTCTCATTCTCCGCCCGCGATATATGGTGAAATTTGCACCCTTCGAAGTGCCCACTGATCTTCCGAACATGGAACCGGTATAGCGCCATATTGGCAGCCAATGCATCCCAATTGCCAGAAGCTTGCTGGACTACCAGATCGGAATCACCAAAGCATTGAATCCGGCGAACTCCAATTTCTTTTGCCATTTTCAGTTCGTGTACAAGCGCCTCATGCTCGGCAACATTGTTGGACGCTGCGAAGTGAATTTGCAACACGTATTTAAGTTGGTCGCGCTTTGGCGAGGTCAGAACTATGCCGGCACCAAGCCCACTTTTCATCTTAGAGCCGCCAAAATGCATCTTCCAGTAGTTAGTTTCCGGGGGCGGTGGTTCATACTCCATCTCGGCCCAATCCACCAAGAAATCCGCCAGAGCCTGAGATTTCACGGCATCCCATCTGTCGTACTGCAGTGCATAGGATGTTAACTCGACAGCCCATTTTGCTATCCGGCCGCTCGCGTCTTTGTTATTCATGATTTCCGAGACGGGCGCCTCACATATAACTAGGATCTGATGTGCATCAAAGTAATGCTTCAGCTTCTTTGCCGCCATATAAACGCCGTATGCCATTTTCTGGTAGTGAGGATAGTTCTGCTTAGACGACGATAGCACCTCGCTCAAGTAATATACCGTCCTTTGCACCGATTTGCCATCTTCATCTCTTTCCTCCACTATGACGGCACTGACGACTCGGTTTGTTGCTGCTATGTATAACAACATCGGCTCCTTCTCCATTGGCGAGGCTAATATTGGTGCTGTAGCGATCATCTTCTTCAGCTCTTGAAAAGCTACGTCTGCCTGTTGCGTCCACACAAATTTGTTAGTTTTCTTCATCAGCTGGTATAAGGTCATTGCCTTTTCACCCAGCCGACTAACGAAACGACTTAATGATGCTAGGCATATAGTGAATTTTTGCACATCCTTGAGGCATTTCGGCAGTTTCATTCTTTCTATGGCGGCAATCTTCACGTGGTTCGTTTCTACACCTCGGCTCGATACCAGGAACCTGAGCAGCTTCCCTGCCGGCACACCAAATGTGCACTTGGCGGAGTTTAGCTTCATTCGTAATCTCCTCAGATTTGCAAATGTTTCCCGAATATCATCCAGCAGCGTGGCGCTTTCCTTGGTTTTTATGACGCATCGTCGACATATATCTGTACATTTTTGCCGAGTTGATCATGCAAGTGTTTCTGCATGCATTTTTGATAAGTAGCTCCTGCATTTCTCAAACCAAACGGCATAGTGCGATAGCAATAAGCCCCGAACGGAGTGATAAATGATGTCTTTATTTGATCGTTAGAGTTTGGCGGTATCTGGTGAATACCAGAGTACGCGTCTACAAAAGACTACAACTCACACCCGGCAGTGGAGTCGATCACCTGATCGATCCGAAGTAACGGAAAAGGATCTTTTGGACATGCCTTGTTCAGGCTGGTGTAGTCGATACACATGCGCCACACCTTGGTAGCCGTTGGGTCGTCTTTCTTCTTCTCGACCATGACCGGGTTTGCCAGCCAGTCGGGATGCAAAACTTCCATGATAAAGTCGGCAGCTAGAAGCCGGGATATCTCTTCCGATATGATTTTCCTTCTGTCGTCCGCAAAGTGTCAAAGGGCTGCTTCACCAGTCTTGCGTCTGGTCTGACATGTAATGAGTGCTCACCCAGCTCCCTCGGCACACCCGGCAGGTCCTGATTTGACCATGCGAAGATGTCCCGATGCTCACGGAGGAAGCTGGTGAGCTCGCCTTCCTATTTTTCACCCAGGCCGGCACCAATGATGATGGTGCGGTCCGGGAATTCACTGTCGACCTGTATCTTCTTCGTCTCCTAGGCTGCCTGAAAATCCACACTTCCATGGGGATTGGTCATAGCCGTCAAACCAATCTGTGCCGCCTGGGCCATTGCGACAGCTTCTTGTAACTTCTTCTTCTCGCCAGCAATGACCAGTGACTCGCCAAAGCAGACCCGGCCGCTGCGCACTCCATTGAGCGTTTGTAGTTGCCAGTAACGGTTATAGTGTCGTTCGGATCCGGCATCTTCATCTTCAGATAGCCTATGTTGGTAGTCGCCATGAACTTGGCCAATGCCGGTCTGCCAAGCAGCGCGTGGTACAGACTGCTAAGCTCCACCACCTCGAACACTAGGTTCTCGGTCCGACAGTTTTCCCTGGTGCCGAATAAGACGTCAACTCGGATCTTACCTACTGGGGCACAAGATACTCCCGACACGATACCATGAAAGGTAGTCCGGCTAGGCTCAAGCATGTTATCAGTAATGCCGATCTTGAGCATCGTGTCCCGGTACATGATGTTTATACTGCTCCCATTATCAATGAGAACCCGAGTGAACTTGACGTTAATGTCGGGCCCGATGAGTGTCGGATCAACCACCTGAGCATATCCACCAGGATTTGGCATAACCTTGGGATGATCTGCCCTGTTCCAGTTGAGCTCTTGTTCCGACCAGTACATGAACTTCGGAACCGCCGGCATCACAGCATTGACTTCCATCTCTCGCCTGCGCTGACTCTGCTTGTTAGTCAGCTCCGTGATGAAGATCATGTAGCTCTGGTGATGCTCCTTGTATTCATTTCTTCCGGCATATTCCGGTATACCTCGGTCTTCTACCTGGTTGACAGCATTGTTTGCGGGAGGGGGTCCCTGGATCTGGGCATTAGCGCCTGTGAGCGGTGGAGGAGGGGGCAGCCGACTTGCCTCACCCTTCTCGATCCGCTGCATCTAGCTGCATTGCCGGGTTGTGTGATTCACTAGTTTGCTAGGATTAGTCGTGTGAAAACGACAAGGCTGATCCAGCATCACCTCAAACGTATATTTCTGCTTATCTTGCCAGGGCTTCTTTTGCTCTCCCTTCTTGACCCGTTGCTGATTTCTGGCCTTTTGACGCTGGCTAGAGCCGGCATCAGGTTGATCTTGGATAGCGGCGACATGGGCTGGCCCATACCGGTAGTCTGGCCTGTCGTTCCTTCTCTTGTTGCGGTGATCTGGATGATTGTTCCTCCGGAATGCCCCGACAGGATTGTATGTCGGCTGCTCCCTTTGCGGTTCCGCCGGCATCAGCGATGGCTGAGTCAGATCACCGAGCGCATGCATGTCGGCAATCTTGATCATCTCAGACAGAGTTGCCGGCATTTCTCTTTGCAGCTTCTGCCACAACATGCTGCCGTGTCGAACCCCTTGGGCAAACCACGCTATGGCCTACGACTCTACTATCCCTTCACAGGAATTGCGGAGGTTGTTCTATCTTGTCAGCTAATCCCGGTCAGTCTTGTTGTCTCTTTGCTTGCACATGGACAACTGCTGAGGGCGGTTTGGCCTCTTGTAAGTACTCGTGAAATTGTTGACGAAAGCTTTTTCAAAGTCTATCCAACAATTTATGTTGCCTTCCGGCAGATTGTTCAGTCATATCCTTGCCGGCCCTACCAGCATCTAGGGTACGTAACGTACTGCCCATCGGTGATTGCCACCTGCCACATGCACCGCCGTGACATAATCTTCTAGCCAATCTTCCGGCTTAGTGCTGCCGTCATATGTTCTCGTACCCCTGCGCAGCTGGAAACCCTTGGCTGGTGTCTCCCTCATGATCCGGTGCGCGAAACAACGTGGTCCCGGTGGGCCTTGTTCTTCCAGAAGCTCTGACAGATAGATTCTATCGAGCCGACGTCGGGCGTCCAGCGGCAACACTTGTCTGTTCCCAACTCGGACTCCGAGCGGACCAAGATTATCATGCTCTCGCCTGAGATATCCTTCATCACCCATGGCCAAGTACCCGTTATCATAACGATTTTGCCGGCGATCTTCACCTTGATACAGGGGGTTGCGCCCGACACCCTGCTGACCTGCAGCAGTATTGGGTGTCGGACCCCAAGGTTGGTGTCCATGACCAGCCAAGTGACGTTCTTGCTGATCTCGGCGATTGTTGCCGAGAAGCAGGTCACTCTGGCTGTCTTCAACTCTCCTGACCACTTGCTTCTCGGCCGGAACCGGGTCATAATACTCTAGGCGCTTATCTCGGCCTGAGTTGACACTCTTGTCCCGTTTGCCACCAGGCGAGGACGCTTGTTTGTCAGCCCGGCAATCGGTGCCCACTGCCGAGTGAATGACTTGAGACGCGTCGGGCTTGCCGTGCAATCTCATGTACGCCTCATTCTGCTCGTTGGTTGTGTGGAGCAATTCCTTCACGCGCAACTGCTACTGCCGGAGTGCCTCTCCCGTGAGATTCGGCAACTCTTCGGCGGCAGCCTCAGCGGCCCTGAGATTCTTGGCAGGGGTATTATATTTTGGCCTCAACGCCGAGGCAAAACTCGCTGACGCTGCGGGCACCCCTCTGCCATCTCTGGCTATCTCGGTATTCAAGTTCTTGTCACGGTTATGCACCTCCCCAACTCGGCTAGGGTTAGTCAATGCGGTAGAATTGAGACCATGGGCTTTGTTATACTCACGGAGCGAAATATCAAGTTCTTGCCGAGCGCGAGCCACATCGACGGCCTCCTTCAGCAGCTTTTGGTGCTCCAACTCCAACTCCGCCTGCAGCTGGGTCGGGTTAGCGTTTGACGCCATCGGCGCGGTCAGCCGCTCGATGGAGGCCTGGAGCTGAGTCGGCTTTGGCGGCAGAGCCGACGTACCGGCTTGAGCAGCGATGTTGTCCGGCTTCTCCAAGGGGAATTTCGCTGTTCTGCCAGATTTGCTCGGAACTGTGCCGCTTTCCATAGCGCCTTTGCTAGCATCAACGCCGTGAGCCGTCACCATGACCTCCACACGGTCAGCGGGGCAGTTGACATGCCGGCCGCGAACCGTGCAAACGGTGGGGGGATCTTCAGCCACCACCAACACCTGCTCTGTTGTCGATGAAGCCCAGAGAGCCGAATCTCTGGACTAAAACGGAGACCACGCGCTCTCCAGTGACGAGGAAACTTCCCGTCTGGATGAAAACTCCAGCCAGCGCCGCTGCTGGCCCCACGGTGGGCGCCAACTGTCATGGTGGTGTCACGGCAGATGCCATAGGATGGCTTAATTTGGGGCCGATGGACGAAGGAGGAACCGGAGAAGGGAGGACGTGAAGGGAAACACGCACAGAAGCACAAGCACACACAGATTTACCCAGGTTCGGAGCCCTCTTGCCGAGGTAAGACTCCTACTCCTGCTTTGTTGTATTAGCCGAGATAAGCAAGCTCTACAATGGCGCCCCTTGAGCTGTATTCTTGAGGAAGAAGAAGAAAAAGGGGAAAACCCTAGATGCCTAAGTCTTGGATCTCTCTCCTGGGAGGGGTAGTGCTCTATTTATAGGCCGCCCGTGTCGCAGTGACATGCGGGCCGAGTCCTAACGTCACCTTCCTTGGGCCCCGCCGGGCACGCGGCTTGGTTCCCTCTGGGTGGCACCGCAGGGGACAAGACAACTTTACTTTCCCTGGCACCCTACAACAGGTACTACTGTCACCTGCCGGCTCCCGTCAGAGATTCTCTTTCGGTGCTTACTTTGCGCAGTTGCCTGGCACCGCAACGTAAGCGGCGAGTGCTTTTCCGTGATGAAGATAACGTTGTTTTACTTTGCGCCGCGCGGTCAGAATAAGACCGTTGAGACATCTCGGCGCTGGCCGAGATCAGGGTGCTCGTCCTTATCTTGCAAACTCATAAGATAAGATAATCATGCCGGCATACTCCCGGTATGCCGGCTTAGTATTAGTTCGATTCAACGGCGCCGGCATACACGGCCATGCCGGTTTTGTTTTCGTTATCTCGGCTAAAGTGTGTCGTCATGACTCATTCGGGGTCATCCCCCGACAAGAGTCAAATTAATTAATCGTGCCAGATCCATGCTACTCACCTACTCTAGGACATCAAGTAACTAATGGTGGTCGACAATCAATATACATCTCGATGGATGACTAAAAAAAAGAACTTGGACATATGGGCAGGCCATCTACAGCGCAGATCACTGATGGAAGAAAGGAATGTAAAAAGCAAATGAGGACAACATTTCTTATGAGAAAACAGGGAAAGTGCACAGACCAGTCCACATGCATTTTAACCCAAACCATGCAGTATTCACTTGCTCACTTGAATTAGTGACACAATGGAGCAAGAGAAGGGGGCAGGATGGATGTGATGCAACAGTTTCCCATTCTAGATATATCCAGAAAAATGTACAAGCTACATATAAGGGCACGCAAAATTTTGTCATCGGAATTTCAAGTAGACATTAGGTCGAGTGCCTCCCGAGCAGGAAGGTAAAGCAGCAACAAGGGGATAGAAAAATGGATCACGAGAAGCACGGACATCTCTATCTCTGCCTAATAATAATAAAAGGACCAGTGTTTCCGTTGTTGGTTTCGTCCGTCGGCCTTTCCTTGGTCCGCCTGCACCTTGGTCAAAACCGTTCTTTTCATGTCCCCTATCCCTCGCACGCGGGGTTGTGGTTTAGCGCCTCCGCATCGACTTGTCCTCGCGCGCGCCTACTCTGCCGCCATCCTCCTCCTCCTCCCTCTGCGCGCACGTCCCCCCTCTCTATCTCATCCCCCGCACCACGCACTCGTTCCGAATCCCAACTCGCAGGCTCGCATCGCACGACCTCCCTCCCTTGGCCTAACTGCCCTTCTCGTCCCCTCCTGGACCTGGGCAAGGCATAGCGCGCAGGGGGTACAAGCCAGGCGCAGCTCGCGTGCGGCAGCGCGCAGGGGGCGCGGGCGGCGCGTGCCGGGCTCAGGCGATACGCAGGCGGCGCAGGGGGCGCGGGCGGCATGGCGGCAGGGCGTGGTGGGCTCGGGCTGCATGCAAATGGCCCTGGCGCCGGAGTCCGCTGGGCGCAGGCAGCGGAGGGCGGCAGGCATGGCCGACAGTGCGCGAGAAGTGGCGGCGACAGGACGCTGCGGCGGGCCTCCCCTTGCCGGTAACACCTGGCTCTGTAGGCCCCCGCTCCCAATGCCCATGCAACGCTGCTGTCGCGCCGCTCTCTGCCTCAGCACAGCAGGCTGCCAACTTGATGCTATCATGCCCGTCAGGTGTTCGATGATGTGCCCCAACGAGGACAACATTAACATGCATGGTCATCCCCAGCCACGGAGGGCGTCGTTGGTCTTGGTCCGCATCATCACGCCGGCGGTTATTGGTATAAGCAGCAAATGTCACTCGTATATGTGTTTAGTTCTGAATCTGAAATAACACCGAAAGATTGTACACTAAAGTACAGAGTGTTGGTGCATGTTATACAGCAAAACATGCACTAAAGTACAGTGTCAGTAAAGATTGTACACTGAAGTATATGTGTTGTCTATAAAAAAAAACTACTCCACCCGATCCATAATAAGTTTCTTAGATTTTGTGCTAACTTAGTACTCCCTCCATTCATAAAGGTTGGCGTATTTTGTTTCGTTAAGACAAGTCTTTGATCAAAAATTACTCTATTAATATGTAAATTCTATGATACGAAACCATGATCATTAACAAGAACTTTTAAAGACGAATCCATTGATATAATTCATGTATGAAAAAACACATATCAATAGAGTTTTTATTGGTCAAATTTTTGTCTTAACGAAACAAAATACGTCAACCTTTTTGAAATGGAGTGAGTACTAAGTTTTACTAAATCTGAGACATTTATTATGGATCGGAGGGAGTATTTCACCGAGAATGGAACTGCGGATTGTATATGGTATGTCCCCGGGAGAGGCGGGACGGCAGGGGCGGCGGCGGAGGTGCTGCTGGGGCAGAGGCCGTCGCAACTGGGAAATTTATTCGTTAAGTGGATGGTGCAAAATGCAAAGTCTTCAATTGAATCAACCTGATGAAAAGATCCGCTCAAAATTACAAGCAGAATGAATAAGTAGATTCAGTTTTCACCGGTTCAAACAATAGAATAGAACACTGTTTGTGTGGACAGCAGAAATGCCTTGCTTGATTGTATATTTAGTAAGTAAATGGCACTTTGATTAATACCATTGTTCGGTTCATTTCGATTGAATCTCAAATTATGTTGTTGTCTTTTCTACGAACGTCAATTGTCGTATGCATTACATTTACATGTGAAAGTACAAGAAATTAAGAGACGTGGCAACTGTACTAGTATGAACCAAATGCGCACAAAATTTTGTCAGTGCAATCAAAATTTTGACAAGGAAAATTTCCTTGACAAAAGTTGGTTCCAAACTGACTGGATAGAGAGAACACGCCAGCTTACTAGGTCCTCTGACTTTGCTTCGACCCCCTCATAAACCACGCAATAGATTATTACCATATAATAAACATGTCAACATCTAATATCATATCAGCTGTGCCATGTCCATAAAATGGCAATGAACAGTCACTGATATTCTACGGTACGAAAAACATGACAAAATAAGAGTAAACAAAACACCAAAGCATATGAGCAGCAAGCGCTATGCCACTGTCAAGACACCGATTGTGTGCCTCCAGTTACACAAGGCAAGTCACAACTCACAGATACTGTTGCAGCAAGCAGAAAGCGCAAACCTTTCATAAAGCAGAAGAATATTTCTCTCCGCTGCTTGAATCGGCCACGTCGTTCGATATGCGTGTCTCTATCTTCACCCTTGGCGTGACATGATCTTTGCTGTCGGTTGGTTTTCTTTTCTCCACCACGCTGCAAGCCTGGAACCATGTCGATCCATCCCGAAATCCCGAAAGCCTGGAGCGCTCCCCTATCTCTGCCTCCCAGGCTCCCAACGCCCCCCTCCTCCTGGCTAGGGTTTTCTCTCTGCCGGCCCCGCCCCCAGCTTCGTCGCATCCCTAGCACCCCTGCAGACGAGGCCCCCAGCCCCAAACTCCGCCGTCGCCGCCCTTGCAGCGTGCTGGTTCGCTTGGCGGCGGTGATTGTTCCTGGTGCTTTCTGAGCGTTGGTCGGATTTGCTAATTTGGGGATTTGCTTTGTTCGGTGCGGCATGCAGGTATGTTCTGTGGATCCTTCGTCGGCGGTGTCACCTTCTGAGTTATCGGGCTGATTTGCTCTTTCATGGTGCAGTGTTTGTGTGCGCGGGTTCTTGCCGAGGCAGCATGATTCCTCGACCTGATCCGGCTTCGGTTGTCAGGTGCTAGCTTGCTGAGGTCTGGACATCTCCTGTGGGTCTGCTTTGTTTGTTTTGCTTCCTTTCATTGTCGGTGTGCTCCTGTTGTGCTCCCAGAATGAATCACACAAGCTGGAGGCCCAGTTTTGGTGGGATAAGAAACCCCTCAGATTGGATCCCCTCTGTTCGACATGTCCTTTTCTTTTGCTGGAGGTGAGCCAAACACATTTTTAACGTGCTCCTTGGATATTTTGTTTTTACTTCATGCTTCCTCCGTCCATATTAAGTGACTTAAATTTGTCTAAAAAAAGTATGATCAAGTGAGGGAGTATGATACTAGATTGGGCATAACCATGCGCGAGGGAGTATAGATCAAGAAGCAGAAGCCGCAGCCTCTCTTACTTGACAAGTCTTGGTTGCGGCGGGAGCAAGAGTCAATGCCTCCATGGTATCTTATTGATTTATCTTCTTTCTGATTTACATTTAAGTTTTGTGACAGCACTGATTCTTGAGTACCTTATTTCTTAGGTGATAACCATCACCTATGGATGAAATGTATGTCATTCTATATTGATACTACTGCAAGCCTGCAAGTTCGTTTGTCGAAGTAATGCCAATTTGATACGTTGAAGAAATGCGAGCAATCTGATCTTGCCATTGGTGATGATACATGGTGTAATACACATAGTAGAAATTAAGATACGGAGTACAAGATATTGAAACTCCAACTTTTACCAACACACTACTTCTAAGTTTAGATGAACAGAAACAGTTCATGAATGGTTGTTCTGATGTATTTCTTTCCTTCCTTAAGTATATAACAGTAACACCTATGGCTACTTTTATTATTATGAATCACTATTTTAAATGTTAGCTTACCCCAAATTTGGTCAAATGATTAATCATGCAGTGCTGGCTGGCTAATCTGCGATATTTAAGCATTGCTTTTGTTTTCCGGAGATCTAGCCATGCGGCAATCCGGTGACTGCTCTCATAGAGTATTGGATGTGTTGAGATTCAGATATGATGGTTTGGAACTTTGGATAGTAGAGCTGGATTATCAGCATGTATGGCAAGTGGGCACCATGTGCTAGAAGCAAGAAATTCATGACGGTATAAGGATATTTCCTATGTGGAAATATGTTCTAAGAAGCTGACATTAACAAATGAAGATGTACACCCTGGTCAATTCTGCTCTTCAGTTTTAGTTTTAATAATCACATCTACAATTAGATATGACAAAAAATTCATACGGAGTACTATGATTCCTCTCCTATATTCTGCTTTGATTTTTTTACATACAGTTACATCCATGGCTGACGAATATCTATGGTGGTCGGTCTGATTTTAGTGTTAATTTTGTATGACACCACAATTTAAGTAATGAACCTTGTATAAACAGAGAGCAGGGAGACAGAGGGAGTGCCTTACCTTCTTCCGAAGAATTCAGAAACAGGGATCCTTACCAGAGGTGAGCATAAAGCCTGCCTTGATCTTTGCTTCATCTTGTTCATCTCTCGTGATTCTTAACTTGAAAGCTCTGCACTTCAGCTCGTCATGAGGCATGATAATATCTATAGAAGTTCGCAAACCTTTTTTTACTTGTTCTTAATTCCATTTTTGGTGATTCGATGTGCAAAGGGAAAGGAGCTGATGCTCAACCTATAGAAGGTGCAATGGCATGTCTCTGTTTACTACTCCCTCTGATCCTAAATTCTTGACTCAAATTTGCCCAAATATGGATGTATCTATTCTTAAAAAGCGTCTAGATCCATGTAATATTTCGACAACAATTTAGGATCGGAGGGAGTAACAAACTGTAGTTGGTCTTCCTCTCAGTCTTTTAGAGCTCTCTGATCTCTTCAGAATTGCCTTCTGTATGCGACTGTTTAGTAGGTCTTCTCGGGAAGCATAATGGCATCCAAGCATAGAGAACATGAAAACAGATGCAGAATTATGTTATAGTCTCTTTAATTCTTCTGTCTCAAAGAATCAACGGAATCAAACATACAGTTTAGGGTTTTCAATTTTGTAGGTTTCATTTTGGCGGGCGTGTACGGGTGGAGAATTCCTGTTTAATGTTCAATAGCTGTGGTACAGTGAATGGCTTGTAGAATTTGGTTACTTGGAGAAAGTACAGATAGGAAAACCTGAATATTTATGGAATTTCAGTACATTGAGAGCCAATATCAAACCACGCAAACCCATTTTTTTTTATCAGACACAAAAGTGCTTCCTAAATGTTTCCTGAATATATCATTGCATCATTTATTATGTTCTACTAACGAATCTTAGTTTGTCCTGTTTTCTCACAAACATATAAAGTTAAGTTTCTATTACCCATAATCTACAGCCTGTATGCTGTTTGCATTATTTCTCCAAAACTTGGTGCATTGCATGGACAAATGGTACTCCTTCCGATCCATAATGGACAAATGGTACTCCTTCCGATCCATAATAAGTGTCGCTGATTTAGTACGAAGTTGTACTAAGTCAACGACACTTAATATGGATCAGAGGGAGTACATCTTTTTAATAAAGTTTTCTCAAATCTATAAAAATAATCATTGTAGATTTTCCATGTTGCAAAGCAGTGCACATGTGCACATAGACAGGTGATTAATGTGTTAGGCACATCACACACAAGACGTAGCCATAACATTAATGCTTGCATAGGATACTCATTGGCACACAAATGCAGCTTAACTGACAAAACGGCAAAGCAGGTTACTCCCATCTGAGACCAAAAAATACTTCTCCAGAGAAGTACAATCATTCAGAAGCTACACAAGGGACAGTGTCACCATCACAAGCTGAAAAAGATGGGACTCACATAAACAAATTTCTAATAATTGCAATGCCGATGCAGTATTTCATACCCATTGCTATTGGTTACAATAACAACCTTTGATACTCATTATCACTTTATCAGACTTTGATGAAACAAGTGAGGCTGATGCTTTGTGCGGGTTGGTGAGTGATGGAGAAGGAACAAATGAAGATGGCCATCCTGAGGCAAGGACAGACATTCAGACACCAGGTAATTGAAGTGCAACCAACAGCGTCTGGTTAGAGATGGTACAATCTTCTTCTCTGTTGGTGGAAGAGTTCGATGATATGTACTGAGTATGCTATTTGATCAAAGCAGGTAAACGTGCTGCATCGTGTATACCAGGTTCAGAAGCAACTGATGACAGAGGTGCACGTTGTTAAGATGAACTGGGCTCAGGCAGGAGGAGATACTCAAGCCGAAGCAATGGTGGAGACAAATCATCTGCAATGTTACAGTAACTCAGGCGAGAAGAAACCCCCTCCTGTTGAAGATTTCGACCTAGAGCTGACACTAGCAACTGGGAGTGATAGGAGGAAACAAGAGATGGGATCCAACTCGGACTCCGGGGCAACAGTGTCGTCATCAACTTCTGCTGAATCGGAGTTACGGCAGCGATTCCCTGAGTCCAATGTAAATGGTTTCAAAGTAAGAGCGAGAGGCATGATGATCAGCACATGCAGTACACATGCAGTCTCCTTGGCTCTATGTTTAAGTCTGACGATGGCTTAGCTAGGTTCCAGTGTTTCAGAATTCAGTCTAAACAGAAGCACTGGAATTATTATGTGTACATCAGAAACTAATTTGTTGCAACAGGAGGAACGAGCTCAATAGAAAGTAATCAGACACATCTAGAAACATGTGGCTGATTAGAAATAGAAAGTAATCAGAAAGGGGGTTATTCGTCAACAAAAGATTCATTTTATGTACATATCAAGCATAAACCTTGCCTTGTTTATGTAACATCAGTGTACAGAGAATTTGGTGCACAAAATAGAAGACCTTGCAAATGATAGAAGAAATGCCTCCAGAGAATAGTGTGGAATGTAGATGACCAAGTAGCCAAGGAGTGGTATTTACGTGTCGCCTAATAGTTTTATGTGAATGAAGTGGCCTTTTTTTTTTCTGGTACCGATGTTGATCATGGATCGCGAGAAAATAGACTGGAATGTAGACGACAAAGTTGCCAAGGAGTGGTATGTTGTACTGTCAGGTGAGGGGAAGCTGAATTCCTAAAGAAGCAAAGGATATCCCGACAACAAAATAGAGTTGCAGCCCTTGGGTGTGGATGTGAGGATGTCGATGAACCTCAATCATCCACGCCGTTGGGTTTGTAAGATAAGTGGTATATTATGTCATCTATTTGGGCAGAGAATAAGCTCAATTGTCGGGCTAATTGATGACTGTTTACAAATATTTTGAGGCAACACCATCCGTGATTGGTTAGGTGTATCCAAGTAATTGTTACGATATGTACAGCAAAATCCTGGAAAAACATGTCAAACGCAAAATGTCGATAACAAGAAACACAACTAAGAGAAATGTTATATTTTGACGCTGACATAAATGAGCCAAAAGTGATCCAAGGATAAAATTTTCCAGTTATCATCGCCACACAAATCATAGCTCATGCCAACTGACGCAGGAAAGCGCGTAAATCCGTCTAGTTGAGATACAATCCCGCGCGTGATCAGACGGCAGCGGTGCAGCACCGCCGGCAGGGAGCCATGGGACAGGCCCAAAACAGCTGATCAATGTTTTATTTTTAGTTTTCTGAGAGAATAGCTGATCAGGTGTTCCTTTTTGGAATCCCTGGTTGAATCGATTTAATTTTTCTTTTTTAAGGGATGGGATATATCACTCAGGAAAAACAGTTTGATCAATCCTGGATTACAAATTTTCTGCACAGGTACAGAAGTTGAACCCCACGGCCGGGCCACGGCGCACTCCTTGGTGTTGGTTCCCCCACACGAGCAAACTTTGCTGGCTCGTGCGCAGCCCTGTTGTCCGTCCTAGGAATATTCCGAAGTTAAAAACTTTCCCAATTCTACTGCATTGGTGAGATTGGGAGAGTAAAGGAAAAATAAATTAAAATCTCTCTCCATCCATGTCATTTCCTCTGGATCGGTGAGAATTGGGTTGGGACGAAAATGAGTGCTTAAAATGGCAACGTCGAAGTACCTTCCCTTGACGAGCATGGACGGGAGCCCGGCGCCACGTCGTCCTTGGCCTCTCCATCTCCTGCAGCACCACCGCCGTGGCCTTCTTCTCAGTCCGCAGCGGTATTGGACTAGACGGCGCGTACGCAGAACCGGGCGGCCTCGTCGAGGGCAGCAGAGCTCGGCGTCGACACATCTCGATCGTGGCCTCACTCGCACTCGCCGTCGTGTCAACGTCAGTTAATTTGGGACGGAGGGAGTACGTGGCCTGGATTCGGGTGTCGTGTGGGGACGAATTAACGCGGCGTCCATGTACATGAGGACCTCCTGGGTGTAGAGCAGTTCTCCATGGCCGATCGTAACCACGTCTTAAGCGCGCACACACACGCGCGTCATCAAATACTTGCGGATCCGGTCCATCACCGGAGTCCCAACCATCCGCCAACACGCACCCCTGTCCGGAGTGACGTCTTCGCCGGCGCCGGCTGCGAGCTACAAGAGCCTCCGCTGGACCAGGCCATGGTCCACCGGCACGCGTCACTGCGGCCTCGCTGCTCCTCGATCTGTCCCCTACCACGCACCCGGCTCCTCATAGCCTTGCTTGATAAGGTGTCAAGTCGATCCATGACTAATCGGGTTTTTTTTTTTTATGAAACAGCCTCAGCGTGCTATTTATTGCCAATAGAAGGGGTTGAGAGAATCAACCCCGGAGAAGTAATCTCGACCAATGCGATTGATCTCTTGTTGCGGCGATTAATTGATGCAAAATTGATCAGGCAAACCCTTTCTATTTTTACTTGTACTGGAGGCAGAAATGCGACCTCCATGGCTCCCATCGATCATCTGGATAGCTTCAGTACAATAAATTAAAAAGAGACCTAAAAACAGCCCAGTTTCAGCTTTGCAAGTCAAATTTCTCTAACAATCAATAACTCCTGACTTCTCCCTTCATCCCATGTCAAGTGACTTTTCTATTACATGTATTTAGACGCTTTTTCGTCATAGATATATTCATATTTGGACAAATTTGAGTTACTTAATATGAGACGAGGGAGCATGAGTGATGGGTGTTTCAGCTTTTAGGTTTTCGTCATATACACCTGAATGTGACAACAACTTGAAGCCAACCATAGGTATGCTATTCGATACTTGTATGGAAACAGTCGAGCAGTTTACAAGGCTTGTTCACAAAATGTTGGAATTTTAGTTCAAACTCAGAAAAGGACCGTATGGAAGCGTTTTCTTCATGGCAAATCAGGTTTCTAAATAACACGCGTGCACTAATCTCGCAGCAAACCAACTTCTTTCCACCTAGTCGATCGCCTCGAGTCGAATTTTATAGTGCTTATTACAATTAAAATAAAATTTTATAGCGTCCAGCAGGTACTCAGATTGAAAAAAAGACGAAGGAAGAAGCTTATAAATCAGACGACGGCCGGCGCTAAGACTCCATTCCCGAAGGTCGATTAGAGGAACAAAGGATTGGCAGGCACCAAGGTCCATCTTCTCAGAATATCTCCGCGCATCGGAACGTCTTGAATACCTGTCCAACAAACCCTCACCAGCAGCTCATAGCAACCGTGATTGCAAACCTTCTCCTCTTCAGGGTATGATAGCGTGACCGAGGTGCGTTCATCTTTCCCATTGCCAGCAATAAAAGAAACATTGAGCAGAATTTCTTCAACATCGTCAACCGTGTGGACAGGGACGGCTACCAGATTACGAGTCAAGACAATAGCGCCATCATCTTCAATTAATATGTGGTTCCACGTCGCCTTGTTATCATATTCATATAGAATGATATGATTTTCAGTATTTCCGATGGTTCGAGCCGTTACTTTGCTTTTGAAAGGAACATCACATGGTCCACTCAAAATATTAACTTTAAGAGAAGCTGCCACGGGATTCGTAATAGGCGATAATGCCAATTCGACTATACTCTGCCAGCTACTCAGCAGATGAGTGATCACGGGTCGCCTGTCAAAGGGGACACGCCAGTGTCGTATCACACCTTTGCTAAAATCTTTGTCATCACTGGTCTGATCACCCTTGATCTTCAAATTGATCTCAAAAAACATACTGTCAGATATGACAAATCCCCGGCGTGGACCTGTCAGAGTTAACATGTTCCTCTGCACAAGGATATGGCAAAGATAATTAACCTAAAAAAAGTCTCATATCGATCGATAGTTAAACAAGGGTAATCAAATTCTGACAACCGAACAAAGTATGGCTAGTTAGATAAATTTAACACCAATAATCATACATTTGTAACTCATATTCAAACACACAAAATAATGACTTATGGAAACATTGGGTCGATCAGACCCAACCTATCAAAGTTTCATCACATTCCATTCTTAACGAGTACTCACTAGGTGCCATATTATAAGGCGTATGGTTTTCGCCCAAGTCCAGGCTTTTAAAAGCTTGACAGTATGTGTTTATATAAATAAAATATCAACATCCATTGCATTATGAAACATATATTCAATGGTTACTCCGTTGGTATTGTAGATGTCAGTTGATAATTTGTTCATATAAACTTGGTCAGATTTTTAAAATGTTGATTTAATTAGGATAAAAACCATAGCTCTTTTTTGATAAGTCGAGGTAAATAATTGGAATACCAAACTATAGCGTGACAATTAATTCAGGATGCAATCAAATGGTAGACATCTTTCCATGGTGAATTTAAGGTGAGGAACTGAGGATCACGATATATTTGGATATTGGTAATCTAGTGAGGAAAATAAAACTAGGGAGGTTGAGGGAGGAACAAAAGGCTAACCGATTTGGTGATGCACTGGGGATCATCCCTTTCACGACGGAACAGATAGACACATTTATAGTCAACCTCATCCCTTGCAAGCACGGTGCCAAATACGTTGATTGGGTAGCCCACATCAGATCTGATTATCTTCAAGGAAATGACATTAACCGATGCATCTGCCATCTCGCACCAATCAGAATAATTTTGCACTTGAAGCGGCAGACCATGGGGGGCATCGGCTGTAAATTTAGTCCAGCACAAGAATCAGGAAAAAGAAACATGATGAATATCTCTGCCTACGAAATCAATACTTTCAAAAGAGATCAATGAGATGGTTGCAAAGACTCACACTCTTCATCGAGGTCGAAGAAGGCTATGTTGAAATGGCAGAAGCGGGTGCAGACAAAATCATTCTGCTTTGGATCATATTCAGTGAACTGTCTGCAATGAACAATGTGAAGACCCAGGAGCACCTTCTCCTCAGCTGTGTGCTTGGTATCGGGCTCGACCAGCCGCGCCATCCTCTCCTGCTTCACCACCACGTCTGTGTCCGAGTCACACTCCGACAAAGTATAAGACTCTGGCTCAGACTCCGGCTCTGACTCCGCTGGCTTTGCAATCTTCCTCTCCCACCACATCTCCTCTCCCGACATCTTGCCACCGCGAGTAAGAAGAAGAAATATGTAGTAATGTGAGATTTCGTGGTAATTCGATGATATAAAATAAAATCGCATTGCATCAGAAATTCAGAATAGAAGAGGAGCTTGATTACCTTCTTCTCCGATTTTGCTGGCTTCGGTCGATTTCCACCTGGGAACCCGTACTCCAAGCCGCCGATGGAAGAGGCTAGGGTTTGGCGAGTCTGCGATCAAACTTTTCGCTTAATTCGCTTGTTTTTTCTTCTGAAAAGGAGAACCCTGGGGTTCCGATTTTGACTTGAGCGCGACTCCGAGTCGGAGGAGGGGTAGTTCCTCCGATTTTGCTTTCCGGATCGATCAGCCCGCGCGGCCCAGGCGGCGCTGCAGTGCAGAGCGCGGGGCGGGAGTCCGAGTTAAATGACGACATGTCACACCATCGAGTGGTGCGACGGATGAAGGGATGCTTACGAGCAGTGGGCCGTAAGTAGTTGGGCTTTTGGGCCTGCGTGCCAAGGTGTGTGGCGTGCGTGAGTATTTCTCTGTACCCAGGAGCTGTGTTCGACAGAAAGAAATAGAAACAGTCTCGTTCCTCGACTCTTTCCTCCGCTCCCCGTCTCCTTCTCCTGTTCCGATCCGTCATCCTCTCCGGCGAAGGCGAGTATATGACAGTTGGTATCAGAGGCTTTGTTCGATCCGTTCGTTCCGCGTAACAACCTCTCGGCTACACCTGGTCAATTGTGCGGCGGGTTGCTGATTTCCTTTGGGTTGATCGGCAGAAAATTCCCTCACCGACGTCAGGGTAGTTTGGAGAACGCGACGACGGCTCCGTTCAAGCCCTCCGTGGAAATTCAGTTGCCCACGACAGTGGCAATGGCCGCAACTTATGCACTGGTGCAGGAAGGTGTGTTGGACAGGATGCATCAGACTATGACCAAGGTAACACCTCCTAAACTGTACACCCAATCATAACAGTCTGCACCTACCAAGTTTGCTCCTAGTGAATTGTGGAAAGCCAAGCAGCTCAAGGACTACCGCAAGGCCAATGGACTGTGTTTCAAGTGTGGTGAGAAGTACAGTCCCCAACATCAGTGTCAAGTGAATGCAACCCCCGCTCAAGGGCACCTTCACGCTATGGCTGTTGAGCCGATTCTCGAAGATGCATTGTTGGACTCTGTTATGGCGGCTGAAATGCAGGAGGCTGAAGATACTAGTCAGGCTATGACCCTGTCCCTTAATGCTATTTCTGGCACTAGTAAGAACAAGACTATGAGGGTGCGTGCTATTATTGGAAATCAGGTCATGCTCATGTTAATTGATTCCGGCAGTTCTCATAGTTTTGTGGATCAGGACCTAGCTGCTCGTGTGGGCGCCTTGCAGTTCAGCATTGCTCCAGTGGCTGTTAAGGTTGCCAATGGTCAGAACATGCCCTGCACTACCAAGATACCTAATATGACATGGTTGATGGGGTGTGACACTTTTTCGCATGACATGCATGTTCTACCTTTGGGCACATATGATGCTGTGCTTGGAATTGATTGGTTAGAATTGTGGGGCGATATGCGTTGCAATTGGAAAGAACAATGGCTGGAGATTGATCATAACGGCAGCACGGTGCGCTTACAAGGCGTTACTGACACTACCCCATCCACCTTACATGCCATATCTGTCCACCAGTTGGCCAAGTCTGTCAAGGGCAATGATGTTTGGGCCCTGGCGTTACTGGAACGTACTTTGACAAACCGTTGGAGGTGCAACCAGTTTTGGCGAAGTATCAGGATGTCTTTGACGAACCTAACTCTTTACCTCCATGTCGTGTTTTCGATCATCCCATCCATCTGATTCCTGGGTCTACTCCCGTTAATAGTAGACCGTATCGTTACTCTCCAGCCCAGAAAGACGAAATAGACCGTCAAGTGACAACAATGCTTCAGACAGGTGTCATTGAACCCAGCATGAGCCCTTTTGCTTCTTCGGTCCTCCTTGTCAAGAAGAAAGACGGCAGTTGGCGTTTCTGCATTGATTATCGGCGTTTGAATGATATCACTGTTAAGAGTAAATTTCCAATGCCCATTGTGGATGAGCTCCTTGATGAACTTGCGGGTGCTACACTGTTCTTCAAGTTGGACCTCCATTCCGGTTATCATCAGATTTGGATGGTGGAGGCTGATGAGCATGAGACGGCTTCTAAGACACACCATGGTCAATTCCAATTCAAAGTCATGCCGTTTGGTTTAACTAATGCCCCTTCCACGTTTCAATGCCTCATGAATTCCATTTTTGCGCCTTATGTTCGCAAATTTATATTGGTGTTCATGGATGATATTTTGATCTTCAGTACATCTCTTGCTGACCACCTACAACATCTTGAATTGGTGTTCTCTACACTCCGGGAACATCAATTGTTTGTCAAGGGCAGCAAGTGTACTTTTGCCCAGTCGCAATTGGAGTATTTGGGTCACATAATCTCCGATAAAGGTGTGGCCACTGATCCGGCGAAGACAGCTGCCATGCATGCTTGGCCTGTACCCACATATGTTACTGAAGTACGGGGATTTTTGGGCTTGACAGGCTATTACCGAAAGTTTGTCCGCAATTATAGTATCTTGGCCAAACCACTTACAACTCTGTTGCAGCACGGGGAGTTTCAGTGGACTCCCCAAGCACAGCTCGCCTTTGACAAGTTAAAGCAAGCCATGACTGAAACACCTGTTCTCGCCCTGCCCAACTTTGACAAACCGTTCTGCATTGAGACAGATGCTTGTGATTCGGGTATTTTTGCTGTTTTGTCTCAAGATTCTCATCCAGTAGCTTACATGAGCAGAGCTTTGGGTGTGAACAATAAAAAATTGAGTGTTTATGAGAAGGAGTTCTTGGCGGTAATGATGGCGGTTGACAGGTGGAGATCATACTTACTGCGCGTTCCCTTTGTCATCCGAACAGACCATCAGAGTTTGTGTCACCTTGGTGACCAAGTGCTAGCCTCTGATCTCCAACGGAAGGCTATGACAAAGCTGATTGGACTACAATATACATTTCAGTACAAGAAAGGCACCGAGAACACTGCAGCTGACTCTTTCTCTCGGGTGGGTCACCTGCTGTCCATCCATGCTGTCTCGGTGGTGCAACCTGTATGGTTACAAGAAGTTTTAAATTCTTATGAGATGGATGTCAAAGCACAAGAGTTGCTTGTTGAGCTTGCGGTTACTGGTAGCAATGAGGATGGGTATTCTTTGGACAAGGGTGTCATTAAATTCAAAAGCAAAATCTTGATTGGGGAGAACACTGGACTGCACACCAAGCTGATACATTCATTCCACTGTTCAGCCATAGGTGGCCATTCGGGCATTCAGGCCACCTTCCAGCGAGTGAGCAAATTATTTCATTGGGTGGGCATTCGTCAGGATGTGGAAAACTTTGTGCGTCAATGCCAAATTTGTCAACAGGCTAAACATGAGCACTGCAAATACCCAGGTCTGCTATCCCCTTTACCGGTTCCAAGTCGCCCCTGGCATGATGTCACCATGGACTTCATCGAAGGTTTGCCTAAGTCAGATACTTTCTCTGTGATTCTGGTGGTTGATCGCTTTTCGAAGTATGCACATTTCATGGCTTTGAAGCACCCGTACACTGCTAAATCTGTGGCGGAGTTGTTCTTCTCAAATGTTGTCAAATTACATGGCATGCCTAACTCAATTGTCTCTGACCGTGATGCCGTGTTCACCAGTGTTCTCTGGCGTGAATTGTTTGCAAAGTTGGGCACTGACCTGCAGTTCAGCTCGGGTCACCACCCACAGACCGACGGCCAATCCGAGCGAGTTAACCAGTGCCTTGAAATGTTCCTGCGCTGTGCGGTCCATGATTCCCCATCCAAATGGCATGCTTGGTTACCGTTAGCAGAGCTGTGGTACAACACATCCCATCACTCCTCCCTGGGTTGTTCTCCCTTCAAAGTGGTTTATGGGCAGGAGCCAAATTTCGGTACATTGCTGAATTCTCAGGAGACTGCCGTTCAGGATGTACTTAGCCTACTGACAAACAGGGAGATGTACACAGACTTTGTCAAACAACAGCTGATTCGTGCTCAAGTGAAAATGAAGCACTATGCTGACAAGCGTCGCTCCCCTCGTGCTTTCTCAGTGGGTGAGCGAGTCTACCTCAAACTGCAACCGTACGCACAGCACTCAGTCGCCCATCGCCCGTTCCCAAAACTGGCATTTAAGTACTTTGGCCCCTATCAAATCCTTCAGAAGATTGGTGTTGCTTCTTACAAGCTCGACCTACCAGCAGGCAGCCTCATCCACCCGGTGTTCCATGTCTCACAGCTCAAGCCACATGTACCAGATCACACTCCAGTCTTCACTGATCTCCCTCGCCCATTATCGTTGGATGCATCTAAGGTTTCACCGGAGCTCATTTTGGACCGCCGTCTCATCAAGAAAGGTAATGCAGCTCATCTTCAGATTCTGGTAAAATGGACTGATCTGGATGCTGCTTTAGCAACCTGAGAGGACTATGATGTTCTCCGCCAACGTTTTCCGGCGGCAGCAGCCTGGGGACAAGCTGGTCCTTCAGAGGGGGGCAATGTCACACCATCGAGTGGTGCGACGGATGAAGGGATGCTTACGAGCAGTGGGCCGTAAGTAGTTGGGATTTTGGGCCTGCGTGCCAAGGTGTGTGGCGTGCGCGAGTATTTCTCTGTACCCAGGAGCTGTGTTCGACAGAAAGAAATAGAAACAGTCTCGTTCCTCGACTCTTTCCTCCGCTCCCCGTCTCCTTCTCCTGTTCCGATCCGTCATCCTCTCCGGCGAAGGCGAGTATATGACACGACACTAGCTGGAACAGTCCGCCAGTGCTGACAGCTCAAGAACGACACGAACACGAGTTCCTGCTGCCTCGACATCAGCAACAAAATCGAGCTTCCAGTTAACTGGAGCGACAAAATCTCCAAGAAAGATGGCCCCAAATGATCGCACCAACAATTCCTCACAAGGTACCACGTGAAAAGATGCATCCACATTGAGTTTTGGCCTCTACATCTCTACCTATAATAATTATGAAAGGACTAATGAGACATTTACAAAATCTCGTCTACTTCATATCACACTCTTCGTGTAAATTGCCTAGTGATTTTCGTTCATCTTCCTCCATTCTGGCGGCCAATGTGTTCAATGCGTCATGCAGATGTGCGATGTTGAATCGGCCCACATGTGAACACATCTAAGATCACAACCAATGCAGCTTGTAGCCGACGGCTTCCTCAAATGACGCGAGGTTAATGGACTAAGTTGAAAAGATCATATATAGCTTTATCCATTTTTTTGTTTATCGTTAAGGCTGCTTTTGTTTAGGATGAATGCAAGCTAGCTGTGGCTGGAAGAAGCTAATTGAAAGATTGGAGTTGGAATCTGACTTGATATTCGTTTATGAAGTAGTGAAATTATGCACTTGGATGCGGGTGAAATGTCTGAAATATCTCTGTTTGCTGCAAACAGGGATATTGAAAATGTCTGAAATCCGGCTTCGGTACAAAGGCGGACGCGGGGGAGAATATATAAAGAGAACATGAAAATGGTGCAAATTAAATTGGAGTAGACAGTGGCTTCGGTACAAAGGCAGATGCGGGGGAGGAGTGCAGCAGGCGGTACGAAGGGAAGATTCAGGGATCCGGTGGCATATTGTGGTAATTATGTCGAAGTGACGTACGGCGACATCCGTACCATCACCACCAACTCCAATTTAATAGATAATAATATATCAATAATTAACTACTTGAAAACCCGTGCTTGCTACGGGAGAAATAATAAAATGTAAGTACAAAACATGCTAATGTACAGAAAAAAATATGCCCACCATTTTCATTTTCTCTTTATATATTCATTCCGTATCTCTATTCTTGGCAGCGAGCTCCTCCTCTTGGCGGCGAGCACCTACCTCTTTTGCGGCTTGTGCTGCGGTATCGTTCATGCACTTCTCGATGCATGCGTAGAGGCGCTCCGTGGCCGGCGAGGCATCCCTCGCCGCCTTTGCCTTCTTGTTGCCGATGGGCCGTCCCTCCACCACCGCCGAAGGAGTGGCTTTTGGGTCGTAGGGGGCGTCCTTGGACTTGGCAAGAGCATTCCGCGTCTCCATCCACTTTTCGCACGTCTCAATATGTTCTTGCGAAAACGTGGATGAAGTTGAACTCGACGTCGTCGTTGTCCTCTCGTTAGGCCTTTTCTTGAGTGTACGTGTAGTGGGCATGCTGGGAGCCGTCGTGGATCATGTCAGACATAATAGACTCGCCTTGTGACATTCCACCAAACGGGTTGGGAGCGGTCTGGCTGCAGCTGGCGGGAAACGGCTGGAAGGATGCTGATGACGAAGATCCGGCGGAGGAAAGAGGCCCACGCAGCAGAGGAGGCGAGGCGAAGCTGTTTGGGTTGAAGCCACCGAGAGGATCCGCGGCGAAGGTGTTCTGGTTGAAGCTGCCGAGTGGATTGGTGTCGTGGTAGTCCGGCGAGAACCACGAGAGCGACGGCGTGGCATTCCCATGGTTTTCATGAGGCATATGGGGCGACGCCGGCGAAATGCTCGACGGCGACGGTGACAACTATGAGCTCCCTTGACTGCCGCCGCTCCAGTACTGGCCGGAGGAAGGCGGAGGCTACGTCCTTCCGGCCATGGTCGTGGCCCTCTGCGCGTCGAGCTGCCAGGCCAGGGCGGCGATCCTCTCCTTGACCTTCTTCTCCAAACTTCGGCGGGCGGCGTTCTCGACTTGGCGACGTGTGCAATCCGCGACCCTGTCAACGGTGCTCACCCCAGACGGATGCTCGGCCCTCGATCTCTTCAGCGCTGCGACCCTGTCAACTAGTTCATTTGTTTGAACTAAAAAAATCAAGGCTCCCCTAAAAGTCAGTCACCATGTTGCACCTTCTGCGTGCAGGCTGTTCTCCTTTGCCCCTGCTCTTGTCTCAAGGCGGCGCAATGCCAGGGCAAACCATGGAAGCAAGCAAACATTGAGGAGGCTGGCTAGCACTGGCTCTGGAGTCTGGAGCAGAAGATGTGACAGCAGCCGGCCCGTACGCTACAGTCCTGCTTGGATTTTTCCTTTTTTTTTTTTTGAAGCGATGAGTGCTTCACCAAAAATATAATGTTCTCTGAGGGATTAGTTCCAATTCCAGTTGACACGCTGAGTCCACAAGCCCACCTCACGTCACGTGCTTTCTCTCCAAAAAAATAGTCAAGAGGCTAGCGTAATTCTAGCGTATTTCAAAAATGTCCCCGTAATCTTCTGACTGTCATTTTTCGTACGGAGTAGAATATGTAAGCCATATATCAAATTAAATATTAAGTTAAAAAATTAAGTTTTGTTATTGAAGCAACTTCCCTTTGCCGCTGCAATCTCTCCACCTCTCTGGCTCTCTCTACATCTTGAAAAGCAACTCCCATGTACAGTACACTACATAATCTCTCTGTAAAAACTGCAACTTCCCCCGGCGATTGTAGCGGTACCGGTACCTATGAACCGTCCATTCGGGCTTTGAGATCAACGGGCGCCGAATCATTATTTAACTTCTCGCAGCTTATACGCACGAGCGCAAGACGTATTTCCCCTGTCGCTATACTGGGGTCCACCTGATCCCATCTCCCTCTCCGCATGAGATCCGCACAAGCCGCTGCCTCTCATGCCCCCAAGCCTCCAACTCCGCCGCCGCCTGTACACCCCTCCACGCACGCCGGGATCAGCCGCACCGCTTCCCTCCATCCTCGCCGACGAGCCCCCCCCCCCCTCCCTCCCTGCGACCGGGCTAGATCCGCACTGACCAGCCCCTCCTCCGGCGAGATCTGGCGCCTCCAGCCCTCCTCCTCCCTCTGCGAGAACCTCCGCCGCCGTCCGCATCCTCCGCCTCCCAGGTGACCTCTCTCTCTGATGTCTTATGGCCCACGCCGTGTCAAGCGTCCCCCAGGCATCCTGTACTTGTGATTCTCCATTGCGAAGCTCGTCCCCTCCGTCTCCGTTCCTCCTCCTTCGTTCGGTGTACTGTTGTACCTCTCTGTTGTACCTGCCGCCACCGGCTCCTCCTCCGCCGAGCACGGGCTGCCGGTACTCCTCCCCTTCCATGCTTCCGAGGCCTCCCCTCCTCCTGCGCCCTGGACCCGAGGCTACCCCCTTGCGCCACGGACGGACGGGGCCGGATCCGGCCGCCTTCGACCCCACGGACGCCGGATCCTGCCTTCCTTGGTCCTGCCGCAGCCGGATCCAGGTGAGTTCTCTCTCCCCTCTCCCTCTCAGACTCTCTCTCTCTCTCTCCAGATCCGTGAAGAAATGCTGGCTCCGCCTGCTGCTCTTCGTCAAGCTACAACGCTGCCGAAAGTGCAGGCTCGGCGTCGTGGTGCTCAACTTCCTCCTCCCGGGATCCATTTTTTATTATTTTGATCAGATGGTGACCAGCAAAAATTGGTCGAATTGTTGCGAATCGAAAGCATATGGTTCAGCATGTTGTTGCGAATTTGGTTGTTTCGGATTTGGTTCGGGAAAATATTGATTTCCATGTGTGTTGGATTGAGATTTTTTTGGTATATCATTGAATTTTGTTGGTATATCATTGAAATTATTGGTATGCCAATGACAAATCAATGGTTTGTTGATGTATCATTGAAATTATTGGTGTGGCATTGAAAAATCAATGGTATTGAATTTCATTGACATATATTATTTAGTTGATATGTTGCTGAATTTTCAATATCATTGATATTCCATTGAAAAAATTGTTATTGTTCCAATGAAATATTAATCAATGGTACTGAAAAATTGATTTCCATGTGTGTTGGGTTGAGATACTTTTGGTATATCATTGGATTTGTTTGATATATCATTGAAATTTATTGGTATGGCAATGAAAATCAATGGTTTGTTGATGTATCATTGAAATTATTGGTATGCCGTTGAAAAATTTACATTGACATATATTATTTAGTTGATATGTTGCTGAATTTTCGATATCATTGATATTCCATTGAAAAATATTGTTACGTTTCAATGAAAATATTAATCAATGGTATTGAAAATAGTAATGATATTCAGTTAAATAACAACGATCTTGAAATTCAATGGTATATCAATGATATGATATATGTCAGTCGAAATTAGTAATGGAATTTCCATAAAAAATAGCAATGAAAATCAATGAAATAGTAATGACACTACTACAAAACGGTCTATATGTCACGGCACATCAGTAACGGGTCCGGCGCGACCGTTACTGATGATTAACATCAGTGTCGGTCGTTGTCGCGACCGTTACTGATGAATAGAGCGGGGTCTGCCCGTCCCCGCCCAGCCATACATCAGTGAGGGTCACGCGAGGCGACCGCCACTGATGTACCATCATACCTCGCGAGAGACATCAGTGGCGGTCGAGTAAGAGACGACCGTTACTGATGTACCACACATCAGTAACCGTCGTACTAACGTGCCCGCCACTGATGTGTGGTACATATCAGTAACGGGCGGCCTCGGCCCGACCGTTACTGATGTGTGATACATCAGTAACGGGCCGAACAAGAGGTGGGAGTCGGCTGTGACCGCCGGCTTGCAAAAGGCGGAGCACACGGGCCGTGTTCTAGGGGAAGGCGAAGGGGCCTGCTGGGATGATTATTTCCCGCCTGCTCCGAAGCGAAGCAGGGTCCAGAAAAAGCTCCCCGCTTCTGCTGAAATAATAGAACAAGCTAAGGCGGAGGCACGAGAGCAGGCATCTATGGTGTGTCAAGAGGCGTCAAGAGAATATGCAGTGCAAGCCGTCCATCATTTGGTGTCGGCATTGGCCAAAGACCACCCCGCCCTTGAAGCCATACTCGGGGGAGGAGTGGAAGGTTTGAGGAACCTCCTTCCTCCTCTTCCTCCTCTTCCCCCACGAAAGAGCACCCCGCTGAAGAGCAGCGCCGCGTCCGACACACGTATGGAAGACGATGACACATACACCCAGGTTACAGCCCGGCTCCTAGCATGGACAACCCACCTGCTAGCCAACCGGACCCAAGCGAGTGTTAGAGTAATCTTGAGTCGGTATTTGAGTCAGTTAGTACTAGAGTGCAAGCATGAGTACGTTTAGGGAATATCTAGTTTGGCAAGGGTTGCCGTATGTGTTGGAGTCCGACTAGAGATTAAACTAGATTGAATTGGAATAAGAGTACTAGTCCGCTTAGGTTTTGAGGTTTGGTATTGTGTTCATATATATACACGCATACCCCCTGGTTGTGTCAGATCGTGGATTTGTGAGAAAGAAATAAAGAGAAAAATAGAAGGCACAATACGCGCGCTTGGCCAAATAATTGTGTGATCGTGTGCGAGTGCGTCTTCATGTGATTGATCTTTGGGCAAACCCAACAGCGAGGGCATCCGGGATAACGATCCGAGTCTGAGCGACAACATCCTTGTAAGCATACTTTTCAAACTCTTTTTCACTCCTTACCTTCATGAATAAAGATCTTACACACATATGACTTCTTCTTGTTACGCGCAGGCACCGATGAAGTGTCATATCCACGTAGACAAGCCTGAGAAGCCTGTAGGCGCCATTGGCCACCTGATGCCCAGACAATGACCGCCACTGGTGCACGGCATTCTTATGAACGACACACAAGTGAGTGTGATGGTGGACCCCGTCGTCGACGACCCTCGTGATTATGCTATCCCGCTACCTCCGAAGGAAGGCGTGGATATCTTAGGCGGTTGTCCAAACTACCGCATTATGTGGCCTAGGAGCTTGGTATCTCTCTACAACCAGCGCCGGCCCTCTATGACTCCCATCTCCGTCCGCCCACAAAGGTAATTCTCAATCGCCGCTCGGCCTTTCCCCTAGGATACTTCCTCCTGTCGATGCCGGCGGAGATGAAGAGCGGGCAATGTTGATGCCTCCACAGCTCAAAGATAGCCAGACCACAGGGTCGGCACAGGCTTGAAGCGTCCCTCCTACCTGCTCTCTCTTGGGTGCCGCTGAGTCCATGGGTGGCCGCAAGATCGATGACAAGTACAAGGAAGAGGAGCAAAAGTCATGGGACAATAAGAGGAGGCATAAAAAGAAGGGGCGCAGCGGCAAGACCATCAAGGACTCCTCCAATGTCAATCAAGATGAGATGCACTATGTACCTGACATAACTAGAGTTTGGAAAGACAATAGGCCTGACATTCTCATGAAGAACCCCCGTCAAGGACAGAGATTCGAAGACGGATCCTATTTCGTGGCTAGGGAGTTTGACCGGGTGCTTATTTACTATCCTGGAAGACCGATGGTCAACGAAGATTCACTGTGTGCCGTGTCCAGAGAGATGCAAGAGCTTCATCAGTTCTACATGCAAGCATCAACTGGTTCTCAACGGCATGCCCAACAAATCAATATTCGAATCCCACGAGACTATGCCTTCTTTGACCAAGAAACTGGAAACATTCAAGAACGTTCTATCACCTTTGGTGTGGAGTTCAACGAACTGTTTCACCTCTTCAACCGCCAAAAGCTTGATATCAACCTCTTAAGGCTGCGGTCTGCCTACCAAATAAGGGAAATGCGGCGAATGGAGGTCAAAAAAGTAGCCATTCTAGACCCCCACGGTGTTCAACTACGGTGACATCAGTCTTGAGCCAGAAAAGGATCTCTCAAGAACCCTGGCATCTAAATACTTGGTGGCATGTCTGGAGAAATACGTGGACCACGACTTTATCCTCTTCTTCCTTAATTTGGAGTAAGTTGAATTTTATATATGGAACCGTTTGTTTTTTCTAATTCAGTCTTTCTTATACACCCTTAGATACTAAAGTTTGTTTCTTTTGAAAACAGAGACCATTGGGTGGCACTACTCATTTGTTTGCCTTGGTCCGCGGTGTACTACTTCGATTCACTACTTCCGAAGAAGGGTGTTCGAGGTCGGTACTGGAAACCCATCAAATCACTCATTAACACTGCCTGGAAAGTGGCGACCAAGGAAAAACTAGCTGGTAAAGGTTATAAAAGACGAGCTTCACCACAACCACAAGTTCGCTTGCCAGCAACAGCCGGCCGGCAGTGTGTACAGCGGCTACTGCTGCTGTCATATCCTTATGGAGAATACCAGCATGTTCAAGTCTGAGTGGAAGGGGTCAATCGCGGCTGTGGAAGAGTATTGGCGGACCCGAATGACAATGGCACACCGACCTAAATGGGTCGTGTATAACATTCAAAGGGAGTTCGCCCATCTCATCAACAATGAGGTCGTCAAGCCTAGTGGGGACTTCTACGAACGCGTGGAACAAGTGGTGACTAGGGTTCACCCACAACAATAGCTTAAAACTTGAAATGAGATACATTTGTATTCTTTATATGCTTCTATGAAATTTTGACACTTTGTAATCAATGTCGTGAAGTGAGATTTGTATTCTTTATATGCTTTAAATGATGCAGCTTTATATACATTTGTATGCTTTAAATGATGTGGCTGTGTATTTTTCTGTGCTGTCCTGTGATGTGCTGTGTTGTCTATTCAAATATATATTTTTCTGTGTATTTTCTGTGATTTTAATTATTATTTTAATTACTGAAAATGTATCAGTGTCGGTCGCTCGCCCGACACTGATGTGGCAAAACGACCGTTACTGATGTACATATCATCAGTGGCGGGCGCGGAAACGTGACCGTCACTGATGATGGTATTCATCAGTAACGGTCGGCTGGAGCAGACTGCTTGAGGAATACAAACTGACGGTCTATTGAATACGGAGCAAATACATGGGGGTTGGTGGGGGCTTTGTTACGTGGCAGGAAATGACTGGAGGGGTGGACACCGGTAGAAACCGGCACCGCTATAAAACACTTTTGCCTTCCCCCAACCACTGCAAATATATGATCCAACTGATGATGAAGAACATTCAAATGAAGAGGATGAACCAAATGCAGGTGCAGGGCCAAGAGCATAGGTGGTATAGACATGCATATTTCACCACTTTGAAAGTTTTTCTGTTGCTAATATACATGTTGTGTGTTATCTTTAAATATTAATATTGGTTCATTAATCTCTGGTCACGTTGTCCTACCAGAAAGCCAAGTCTTCAAGATTGCCACCTCATACAAAGCGTAACATATCCAAGAGCATTGCAACCCACACATCAACAAGATCTACAAGATCAACAACAAAATTGTTGCTGACCAACCCAACCAGTCAAACTGAAGCTCAGCCTCATCAACCCAGACCAAGTCCTGCAAGCAAGTCCCCTGTTGATCCTTGTAATTCTAGAGGTAGCAGTTCACTAGTGGGTACACCAGCTAATGATAGTCAAGGAATCAGCAATGACATTGTTCCAGCAACAAGACAGGGTATAAGCATGCACTGGGAAATTAACTTTACTTGCTATTTCCATGTATAGTATCCTCCAATTTCATATTCTATCCTGTCATGTAGATTCACAGCCCATCGTGCTAAACAAAAAGAGAGGTAGACGTCGAGAAACTATGGGGCATGGTCTGCAGGACTATTCCAGAAGGAATGGTGGTGCTAAGATGCACATTGAATTTAAAGAAGGAAAATCAAGGCCACCAGACCCAAACCAAGCTTCGAAGCTAAGTTCTGAGTGTGGTATTCACATCCGAAAAAATATGCCTCTTGTGCGGCACTGGAAGGAATACAAAGATAAAGAACTTAAAAATGTAGTTCCAAATGCTATTAAGTCTGTTGCGGTGAGAACACACAACACTACTTAATTATGACCTGCAACATTTTTATATGTATGTAATTGTTCTGTCTAAGCATGCTTGCATATGATCAAGTCTTTATTTCCTTGAGTTCTTCACATTTCAAGATTGTGTTTACTACTTACGCATACAACCGTACTTTTCCCTAAACATACTTCCATCTCATTTCGCTTTCGCAGAATAAGTTTGACATGGATAAAGACAGTGAACTTGCACAAGATGTATGCACTAGGATAATCCAGAAGGGTGTTCGCAATCACCGGTACAAGCTAAAGCGTGACTACTTCACGAAGGTCTCCCCTGATAAAAGATTAGCAAACGTCCCACCAAAGATGAGCCGAGATAATTGGGAATTATTGTGCAACAGATGGTCCAATCCAGATTTCCAGGTTTGTTCTGCAAAAACCACAAGCAGAAATAATTATATTGCTATATGAAGTAATTACTTAGCATATCTCTCCATTATGTAGAGACTTTGTGCAAAGAACAAACAGAATAGAGAACGCGTGAGGCAACATCAATGTACTGGGTCTAGGAGCTATGTGGCCCACCTCACCTTTTGTGTAATATTTCTATTCTCTCAATCTTTGCCTTATTTCAATTTATGAATGTGCAGATAGTTAATAGTACATTTCCTATATTTTGTAGAAGGCGAAGTACAACAATGAAGAACCAGAAGTCGTAGACTTTTACAAAGAAAGCCACACTAAAAAGGATGGTTCCATGAGTGCAAACGCAGCAGCAGCTCATGTAAGTTTCTTCTCTTTTACATAATTATGTTTACAAACAGTTGTCACACCCGACTTAATTTGAATGAAAGAGGCCGCTGCTTCCGCATGTGTTCTTCATCCCTGCTGCTACTAATAAATTCATTATTTAATTTTGTTGATGTGTTGGCACTGCCGTTGCTGCTGCTACTATCTACGGGTTACTTTCTTTGCAGTGCTGCTACTATCTACAAGTTATTTTCTCTGCACTGCTGCTACTGCTACTGCTACTGTTAGTACTATCTATTAGTTCATTTCATTGCAGTGCTGCTGCTGTTGTACTTGCATAAAGTAAAAGAGAGGTTTCTGCTGACTTTGGTTAGGTTGATATGAAGACATTTTTTTACTTCTAAATGATCTACTTTATTCTGCAGCCTGCTATGCAAGCAAAACGGATGGAGTGTCGATCTGATGGTGCAACGTCCAAAAGTGACACTCAAATTGTGGCAGAAGTTCTGAGGGAAACGAGCTCGTCAAGCACCTTCCTTGCAAACCTTGGTTTCCCAGCAAGCTTGAGGAGGCCTCCCACTGCTTCAGCAAGGAAAATACAGGAGCTACAACAAAGGTTGCACAAACAAGAGAGGGATGCAAGAGAGCCATAGGAAAGGCAGCAAGAGCAGTTCAGCTCAAGGCTTCAAACACAACAAATGGAGATTGAAGATTTAAGAAGAAGACAACAGGAATAGCTAGAAGAAATCAGAAAGAAGCATCAAGAAGAAATTGAAAACATGAAAAACAGCCAGCAAGAGAAAAATGGTGCTTTGGAAAAGAAGCAACAAGAAATGGATGCAGTTCTGAGATATCTCTTAAGGCAACAAGCTCAAGCTTCAGCAACCTCAAGTGCAATGCCAAACCCATACCCGAAATCTGAGATCAATAGCACTTGATTGTGTGTTCAGATCTGAAATGGTTCTTTTGGGTTGCAGAGTATAGTATTATGGCAGTAGCTATCTTCTGGTTCATAGGTTGTCTTAAAAATAGTACTTTTGTGATGTGAACTTAGTTCAGGTTCTATTTTCCATTGGGTGCAAGTTGTGTTAATTGATGATGGCATCAGACTTGTTGATGCTCTGTGATATTTAATTTAGTGAAAGTATTGTTCGATCTGGATATGAGTTTGCATTATATTAAAAATTATTGTTTTGGATATATGTGAAATTGCTGCTGTGGATATGAATATGCTGTGAGATCATATTCTATAAATATTTCAGCTATTTGAATTTAAATTGCCATGTAAATCAAATAATCTGAATTTCATACCATGACAGCCAGGAAACGTCACACAAATTGGGATCATACACTTCTGGCATTATTCTCAAACGTCATGGTGTAATCAAATGTATGACACGCAACCATATTTGTGTCATCGAATATTCTCATTCATGACCTAATTTCAACACATCCAAGACGAACATAGAGTGTCACAGACTACTACAATATATGACATTCTACGAAACTGTCATCTAATGTGTCATATTCGACGACGCTCGAAATGCAAACCGTCATGCCAGAGATTCTATGACGCTGAATCCATGACGTTCTGCGTGACGCTCGAATACTGTCACCAAGATCATTTCCGTGACGCTTAGAGCACATTACATGACAGAAGTGCACTGTCAAAAAAACCGTTTTCCCTTGTACTGAATGCTCTCCGTACAATCCGTACAAACGGCATCTGTTGTATCTCCTCCGTGTAAAAGGCCGTTTCCTTTTCCCTCGCTTCCACGGCGATTCTTTTTCTCCTTCTCAGTCCCGAACTTACGTTTCTTCCTCCGCTCGCTGCCGTTCTCTTTCATGCCTCCCGCTGCCGCTCTCGTCCTCGTTCACGGCTCACCTCAAGCCCCCCCCACCCCCACCCCCCCAAGCCCAGGATTCATTGTGATTGTGCTGGTTAGTAATGGCGATGGTTTCCTTTTACCGTTTGCTTGGTTTCCTGTTTCTTTATCTCTTTCTTTATTCCCGTTTTGACGAAATCTTGGCGTTAGGGTTTCTTTGCCGCCGAAACCATGTCACCAAGTTCATGACACTGCCGCATCTCCCCCCCCCCCCTCCTCCCAGTGCTGGTTCCTTTTGTCCCTCTCTCTCTTCTCTCAAATTTGGGTTCTCTGCATCGTACTGTATTTCTCTCAAAATCTTTTTTCCTCTACATTCTATTGGTTTTCTCGTGAAAAAGTTCGTCCCTTGGTACTCTGCTTCGGTCATCAGAGTTCTCCACCTCGACCTAGACCTGTTCCAATATATTTTTTTTCATTATTTGATTCTTGGTGGAATCTGATTTTAAAAACTTGATCCTTACGAACTGGATCACAGGTTAATTAATCTGCGTCACCTGTGGACACCGACAGTGAAGTTGAGGCCAGGGCGAATTTCTCCTCACGCAAACACTAATCATCTGCTGGAGAAGGTTATAACAGTGCGCTTCTACTTCTAGTCATGCATCAGTGAAGCTTACCCAGAAATCAGAACCTTTATTTTCCTTTTGTTTGTTGTAATTGGGGGTTTTATGTAAAAATTTAGAACATCTTCAGCCAGGCCCAGGGGCTCCCCTAAAATTTTAGGGTCCCAAAAAATACAAACTTCTTGTATTTTATTCCTTCCTATTCCACAGCCCCAAAATCCTATATGACATATGGGGCCCATCTGTCATTGTCTTGTATTTTATTCTTCCTTTTTCTTTTATTTCCGTTTCTTCTCCACCACCCTTTCTTCTCCACGAGACCACTCTGGCCGAGACGTGGGGCACGGGCGGCCGGCGGCGCAATGCGTGGGAGCAGGACGGCGAGGACTCGGCAGCGGCGTTGTGCGCAGAATGGCAGGGACTTGGCAGCGGCGCGGTGCACGGGACAACGAGGACTTGGTGCGCTGGGCGTGGGGATCCCCATCGGCGGGGTCTAGGCACGGTGCGCGGGGCGGCGGAGGCGCAGGGCGCCGGCACAGGGTCGGACGACGCGACTGCGCGTCGCTGGCGGCTGGGAATCGGCGTGGGGCGGTCGGCATCGACGGACTGGGGGGGCGGTGGCGCGGTGGCGGACCAACAGCTGCGGTGGCAGCACGAGGAACGGCGTAGATTGGTGAGGGGAGGTGGCGGCGGGATTTGATGCCGAGGGACAAGTGGCGACGGATTTGACGCCGGCGAGGGAGAGGTGGCGGCGGAAGGAGGAAGGCCGATGGGATGTGCAGCACGCGGAGGGAGGAAGATGGCAAAATCTGAGAGTAGGGGCTTACTTGGGGTTCCCTGGGAACGGGGGCTTGAGAGGTGATTCAGGACCTTCATGTTGAATACTTTTTTTTTTCCTCCATCCCTTAAAAACTAAATATGGACTTTGTTTAGGACCCATGTTGAAGATGTTTTTAGAGCGGATTTTTTCTCTTGCACAGATCAATTCTCTGATCTGTTAAATTCTGTGCATCCTATTGTATTTCTCTCAAATTTGGGTTCTCTGCATCCTACTCTCTCCGATCCTAAATTGTTGTCGAAATATTACGTGTATCTAGACGCTTTTTAAGAATGGATACATTCATATTTGGACAAATTTGAGTCAAGAATTTAAAATCAAAGGGAGTATTTTATTTCTCTCGAAAACTTTTTTTCCTCTGCATTCTATTGGTTTTCTATCTTGTGAAATTTCGTCCCTTGGTACTCCCTTTCGTTCGTCAGAGTTCTCCTCGACATATTCTAATGTTTTTGGTTATTTGATTCTTGCTGGAATCTGAACTTGATCGTTACGAATTTCTCATGTTACACGAATCCCAGGTTAATTAATTTGTGACGCGTGTGGACTGGACACTAACAGTGGAGTTGAGGCCAGGACGAATTTCTCCACACGCAAAAACACTAATCATCTGCTGACGAAGGTAATAATACCGCGCTTCTACTTTTAGTCATAAATCGGAACCTTTTGTTTTTTTAGAGAATTTCATATGTGCCACTCAAATTTTGCTCATATATCCAAATGCCACTTAGAATTTTCTTTCCAAATTTGCCACTCAAAATTTGCATAGGGTACAAATATGCCACCACCGTTAGTTGACTGCTAGTTCACCGTAAAGTAGAAGATGAAAAGACAATTTACCCCTAGATAGTTTGTTGATTTTCCCTCGTTGTTTTAGATTTAGTCCAAATACCGAAGCACACGATTATTGCAACGGACGTGGAGATTGATTTTGTTGTAATTAATCTCACGCCCTGGACCGCACTTCACGCCGGCTCGCACGCACTTACGGGTGGCTGCTGCATGCAGCCCAGGCCCAGCGCATGCACAACAAGCAAAGTAATTAGGCAGTGCTGTAAAACAAAAGGTAATTAGACAGATTGCTGCCTTCCTGGAAACCGATATCAGTATTGCCCAATACGACACTTATTATGGGAAAAAATAAAAATCTAAAACGAGAAATAAAATGAGATGGATGAAGTATTTCGTTGTAAAGGAAAAATCAACATACTATTTAGGGTCAAGATTGTCTTTTAATTTCTTATTTAACGGTCAGCTAGTGGTCAACTAACGGTAGTGGCATATTTGTACCCCACACAAAATTTGAGTGGCAAATTTGGAACAAAGAAATTCTGAGTGGCATTTGGGCATATGAGCAAATTTCGAGTGACAAATATGGAATTCTCTCTTGTTTTTTTGTTCGTGGTAAACTGGAAGTTTTATGTAAAAATACAGGAGCGGATTTGTTGCTACACATCTCAAATTCTCTGTGCTCGCAGTGCTATGTGGTCATAATAATGTGTTAAATTCTTCAATAATGATAATACTAAGAGTAAATTGCAGAGAAACACATGTATAGCTGTTTCTGTAACAAAAAACCACGAACCCAGGTAATTTTAACTAATACCCACAACACGAAGACTGATGAATAATAGAAAACCCAAAAGTAACCGGTTAGGGCTAGTTAATCCCTACAGCAAGATAAAATGGTGCTTGTTAGTACCCTATAACAGAGCAAATGCTGATATAACTGTAGAGGCATCGAAATCTGGAATACAATTTAAGAGTGCGATGTAGGATTTTCAGAAACTTACAATATGTTTCAAATGTTATATTGCTTGATATTGATTTCAGGGAGAGAGGTAATATTGGCAAGTAAGATCTTCACGATGAAGTGGACTCTTTTATCGCCTCTTGGGCAGTGGATTTCAATTTTCTTAAGATTTATACATCTAGGTGTCGTTTCTGTCCCATTGCAGGCAGGGTCTACCTCGGCAGCAGTATATTCCTCAGGGTGTGCATAGTAATAAGATCCAGGCTGACAAGAAGAACGAGAAAACTTACTCAATAGATTTCTCAGCAAAATCAACGATATCAAGTGGAGAAAAATATAACTCACACGTGAAAGATGCAGGATAAGTTTCTCTATGTTAGGGGAACATCGAATCCAGTAGAGCAGCGTGTTGCCGCCAGCGTTCAAGCACCATTCACCAAGTGATAGAGCTTTCAGGTTTCTGAATGGCTTGCACCTTGTTAGATCCCTCGCTAATACATGTATTGCTTCCTGCAAGCATGACCGAAATGTAAAATACACATAAGACAAATCGTCTGGAAAATCAAAGTGGGAAGCCTACATCGTGGAGAGTTAGAGACAGCGACTCCAAGCTAGTGGCGTTTGAAAGAGCACGGAGAACATTAGTGTCAGAATCAGAGCCTTCGAAAGCAAAGCAATTAAGGTAAATTGAGGCACTTTGCAGCGACGACACATCCACAAGATGAGGAGCTCTGTCTCTGAAATCTTTTATGTATAAGGAGACCAGTTTTGGCATATCTATTGAAAGATCCTGAAAATCCTCATTGTACAACTCACGATCAGGAAAGGTAACTGTCGATCTCTTTAGTGTTGTAGAGGAAAATGTCGTGGCAGTGACAAAACAATTTATGAGCTCTAGCTCTTCCAACACCGGGCAGCCACAAAAGAGCATCTCGACAGTCCGGTTATCAATATAGAAATAACAAAGGTGTAGCCTCTTCAGGTGCGACGAGGCGAAGGTTCCTCTGATAGTAAGCATATCCCCATCATGAACTATGCCAAGAACCTGAGCGTGGCTCCTAAGCGCGTGGCAGACCCAGGGGTGAATTTCAGCATAATCAGTGAAATTATCCAAACCGGAGTTGTCGAAAGCGGTGCGGACCCAGAACGCATCCAGCGGTGTGCACCCACGGTGCACGATCAAACTGTCGACGAACTTCTTGAACCTCTGCAACCCGGTGAACCTGGCAGAGTCAAGGTTGAGGCACCTTGCAGATGCCCAGACATTCTGCCACCACCGCGCCAGCACGCATGTCTGCACGGCCTCCTGCGCCGTCAGGCAGGACATCACATTGTGGATTAGCTCGTCCGGGAGGGCGCTGATCCTGTCGCCGGCGCCCAAGCGCCCGTTAGACCTGGACATGCCGGTTTCTAGCTCTTGGACATTCGGTCGAGCAGGTGCCGTGCAAGTGTGTTGTCTCCTGTACACGAGCAAGAATCTTAGGCCCTGTAAGTAACCAACAAATCCCGCCGCGAAAACAAGATTACATTGTAATACTATGTGTGATTCTGAAACATCCATCATCGGTTGCAAATGAAAGCGATGTTTTGCACCGAGATATAGAAAAACTATAAACTAAAATTGGAGATGGAACATTGTAAAACAGGAACCTGTGTGGCGTGAGGACCCAAAGCTGTGCCTCGCCTACCTACGCACCACCTTTCAATCGCAAGGTTCCAGCCTTAGCGACGCATGAGGAAGACGTGAGGAAAGGAAGAGAAAATATTTGGGGATGGAGCTATGGAAGGCGTCGGCGATGGAAGCAGAAGTGAACCAACCAGCTGCTCACTTACAAGGTGACCCCACAAGTCATTCAGGCGTAAGCACGGATAACGGATCCGCCCCAAAGGCCCAACTGCTGGATGTAGGACACAGGCCCAATTGCTGAACCAAACCACTTTGACGGCCCATCTACTGACCTTAGATAGCATTTCCTGTCGTACGATATCATTTTTTTCCGATGGAAAACTGATTAATTAATTAGATGATGCATGCATGTGTTATTCAAGTCTGTACAAATTCTCCGCAGCATCTTTGAAACAAAGGCTAACATCGTTCTCTGGTAGATACGGTCATAGACTAGCATCGTTCTCTCGAGTAACGTTACTAGTCATCATTCCTTGTTTATTGTTTACTAGTCATCGTGTAAATCGAGACCACGAGACGACTAATTTAGCTAGATATACGATCTGATAACTAATTCCCGGGCAAAGCAGCAAAGCTTACGACGTCTGTTGCAGGGTCCAAGATCAAGAAAGTTTTACAGACAGCATGGAAGAAGAGAGCACCCGGATCGGCGACCTCCCGGAGAGAGTCCTAGCGCAGGTGATCTCCTCGACTTGTCCGCGCGACGCCGTCTGGGAGCGCTTCCTCCGGCCGCCTGACTACGATGATGACATCCTCTACGTCTCCGGCTCTGGACGGCATGCGCCGACGACGCCGTTATCGAAGGAGGCATTCCGCCGACGCCTTTCCGTCAACGGTGGCTCGACGGCAGGGAGCGGCGGCGGCGGCAAGTGCGTGACGCCGTCGGCGAGGAAGCTGAGCCTGCCGTGGGACGACGACGGCGAGTCCCGCTGGAGATGGACGTCACACCCGTACATTCCATAGAAGCAAATATCCTACTCCGATCCCTCTAGGGACATATTTCTTTTCCAATCATATATGTGTGTATTGAAAGGCCGGGGTTTATATATCCTCCTTTTCAGGAAAAAAAAGTGTGTGTGTGTTCAAAATTTGTTGCGTGAATGAACCACAAATGTATGGGGCGTTCAATCAGTCTATTATGCTACCCACAGGTAAAATAAGTTGACGAACCCAACTTTATAATATTGCATTAATTTTATAGAACCGGAGTACTATTGGATTCTGAATATATCAGGAGTGAACAGTATACCAAAACATCCAATAACCACAAACAGGTGTCATAAAATCAAACATTCAAACCTGTTTCTTCGATCCAAGTAACATAAACGCCAACGAATAGGAAAACAGTATATCTAACATAAGATAGGAAAACAGTATATCTAACATAAGATTGGAAAACAGTATATCTAATTAACAATTCCCTAGCTAGCTGCAGGGTGTACATGCATGTCTTCTTCGAGTAGAAAAATGGACCTTCATTTTCAGCCTTGTCATTACCATCGTTCAGTATATGTAATGAACAAAGGAGTCTTCGGCTTTCATTACAATGAATATATCAGGAGTGGTTGTACTCCTTTGTTCCAGCAACTCCCAAGCTCTCAAAACGAATATCACTTGCTAGCTAAGCTCTTCGAATCGCTTTACCCCAGCTTCAGCTCAGCGCCAGTTTTCCCCCCAGTTTCGTCTGCATCATCAACCGAATAATATCAAGTCATTGACCATGTATGATCAGAAATAGGCCAGATGCCAAACAAGCTTCATTTCACAAGTGTCTAGAAGATAACAACAAGTTCTGCAGTAACCAAGCATTTTTTTTCTCTCTTCTCTTGAACTAATGCAAAATCTGTTACATAAACAGTGCATGAACATCGCCAGGTATGATGATCTGTCTGCAACTCCATATATGGAGTCAAAATAGAAAAGAATTTTGAGCTCAATCTGTAAATGTACACGAGTTCAAGCGCAACAAGGATAAAAAAACTATAGGCCGGTCTTATATATCGCGCTAGTTATAGTATCACAGGCAGGTGCACAATACATAATTTGTACTATTGGTGACTTTGGTCTATCGACTTAATTTCAAATATGCAACTGCAAATACTTGCTTCTAGCATTATAATGCAATCAATACAAGTTGGAATACAAAGCCAGAGAGAGGCATGTAAAGATAAATAAATAAATCCTGAAAAACTTAGGTCATACAGATCAGGTCAATTAATTGAGTGGGAAAAAAGTTGTCTTGGCAGTGACCTCATGTCGTCCATCAAATAATGAATCGTTGTATTTGAGGTGGCACCTTGGAAGACTCAGATCGAGGCAGGTGAAGGCCAAAGTTCTCTATCGGTCTCAAAAAGAAAGAGAGTGATTTTTTTATTCCTGAATGTACTGCACGTCCTATCCTGTCGATCCAACGTCTTGCCCTCTCCCCCCCCCCCCCCTCTTCTCTCCACACGCACCGGGCCCCTCCCCCTCCAGGCGCAGCCACTCCCTCTCTCTCCACTGCCACCGCCTCCTCCCCTCCCTCCATCACGCGGCCAGCATGGGCGGGCCCAGGATTTCCAAAATTGGTATTCAAAATTTTAATGTAAAAAAAAATGGACAGCCAAAAGGCATGTATTTTGGCATATAGAAGATATAGGCCTTGTTTGGATCTCTGGCTTGCCTTGCTTAGCTAGGCTAGGAAAAACTAGCTCAGCTGGTCATAGCTAGGAGGAGCTGGGCTTGTAGTTTGGTTAACAGCAATTGCAAGCACGACTTGGCAGCGGTTTGCACCAAAGAAAGCAGAGCGATGTGCTTGCCCGTGCGGGCTAGCCGAATCGGCTCTCCTCCGATGGCAAGCTTTTTCGTGCAGTTATGGCATATCTTGCCTAGCAAAGCAAGATTTTTTCTCCCCAACCAAACGATTATCCTAGCCAAGCGAGGCTACAACTCTCCTAGCCTGAGATCCAAACGCACCCATAGAGTAGAACTGAGCACAGGTTGAATACGCAAAAATAATTGGTATTCTACCACTATAGAAGATATGGAGCAGAACTAGGTATATGTACTACATAAACTATATATATCTACTCTCTCCGTTCCATAATTCTTGTCGAAACAGAAACAGGCCAGATGCCAAACAAGCTTCATTTCACAAGTGTCTACAAGATAACAACAAGTTCTGCAGCAACCAAGCATTTTTTTTCCTCTTTTTTTGAACTAATGCAAAATCTGTTACATAAACAGTGCATGAACATCGCCAGGTATGTTGATCTGTCTGCAACTCCATATATGGAGTTAAAATAGAAAAGAATTTCCAGCTCAATCTGTAAATGTACACGAGTTCAAGCGCAACAAGGATAAAAACTATAGGGCGGTCTTATATATCGCGCTAGTTATAATATCACAGGCAGATGCACAATACATAATTTGTACTATTGGTGATTTTGGTCTATCGACTTAATTTCAAATATGCAACTGCAAATACTTGCTTCTATGAGTCTAGCTAGCATTATAATGCAATCAATACAAGTTGGAATACAAAGCCAGAGAGAGGCATGTAAAGATAAATAAATAAATCCTGAAAAACTTGAGTCATACAGAATTGGAAGGTTTGCAATGCAAAAGTCATATATTCTCCAGTAGTGTAACAACTTTCTTGTTAGGTCAATTAATTGAGTGGAAAAAATCAGGTTGTCTTGGCAGTGACCTCATGTCGTCCATCAAATAATGAATCGTTGTATTTGAGGTGGCACCTTGGAAGACTCAGATCGAGGCAGGTGAAGGCCAAAGTTCTCTATCGGTCTCAAAAAGAAAGAGAGTGAATTTTTTATTCCCGAGCATACTGCACGTCCTATCCTAGCCGCACATTTCAGTCGATCCAACGTCTTGCCCTCTCTCCCACGCCCCCCCCCCCCCCCCTCTTCTCTCCACACGCACCGGGCCCCTCCCCCTCCAGGCGCAGCCACTCCCTCTCTCTCTACTGCCACCGCCTCCTCCCCTCCCTCCATCACGCGGCCAGCATGGGCGGGCCCAGGATTTCCAAAAATGGTATTCAAAATCTTAATGTAAAAAATATGGACAGCCAAAACCAAATGGCATGTATTTTGGCATATAGAAGATATAGACTAGAACTGAGCACAGGTTGAATACGCAAAAATAATTGGTATTCTACCAATCTATAGAAGATATGGAGCAGAACTAGGTATATATACTACATAAACTATATATATCTACTCCCTCCGTTCCATAATTCTTGTCGAAATATTACATGTATCTAGACGCTTTTTAGAAATAGATACATCCATTTTTGGGCAAATTTGAGACAAGAATTATGGAACGGAGGGAGTAGATTTCTAGCAAAATTAATAGGTATTCAACTGAATACCTTTGTGCAAAGGTGAGCCCACCCCTGGCGGGCAGCCCATCGGCCGTCGCTGCCCACCTCTCTCTCTCTCTATACATGTGCAGCCTGTCTCTCTCTCCACCGCGATGGTCTGGCCATATGGCAGAGGGGGTCGCACACCCTCTCTCTCTTCACGGCGTGGGCGGCCATATGGCAGCAGGGTCCCCCCCCCCCCTTTCCACCACACGGCCGGCCATATATGGCAGTCAGGTCGCCCCACCCTCTCTGTCCACCGAGCGGCCGGCCATATATGGCAGTCGGCTCCCTCCATCCAAGCGACTCAGCCATCCGGCGGCGCGGCGGCCAACTCAGCCTGCTGTTCGTCATGTCTCTGCACGAATCTCGGGGTGAGCGAGGGTTGGGATTGGTGGCGCAGTATGCTCGTGAGTAACTTAACATTTTCCAAAAAGAAAAGAAAACAGCTGTTTTACGAGGTTGACCTCAAATTAACCAAACAGCTCGTGAGGAGTGATTTAGGCTCTTATATATATGGCATTGTACCGGTTAGGAAGATTTATTTCAAAACAAAATCACGATAAGAAATGATAGGTGCGAAGATGAGTAAAAGAGAACTTTTGTGGCTCCATATATCTATGGATCAAAAAGAAAAGAAGTCCACATATCCTCATGGCTATTCAGTTTCCAGCGCAATTATCATTGCTAATTTAACATTGGAGCACATATACACTCATGGTTTTTCCCAAAAGAAAGGTATGAATTTTTCCAGAGGTGGCTGAAACTCTCCAAAGGTATAAACTGGATCTATAACATATAGATAACTATTCCTCAGAAATAATTGATGTGATCAAGTTTTTTTTGTGATTTCATGAGGCCTAAATTAGTAGTGGATGGATACACTAGCTATGTCATGTTTTTTTTTCCTTTCTCTTGTATGGTTCTCTTGAAACATCAATTGGAACCAACAAGACAATAAATCAAAATTAAGTTCCTCATCTTCATTAGCTTTTCCCATAAGGGCAAGAAAAATAACTACTACTACTACAACTAAATCGTGTAAACATATATGTGAACTGCCACTTGTAATACTAATGAACTATCAAGCATATAGCTGAGCAATGTGATAACCATGCATGGTGAAATAGAAAGTTTACGTACCACTTCATAATGTTGGCGAAGACAACAATGTCGGTGGGAAGTTTGTATAGATGAGCGCTCTGCCGCCGCCTCCGGAGTTGAATCTTAGGCCAGAAACCTTGTCAAGCTTCAAAGTCTTGACGTTGAGTGAAAAAATTCCCGTATCAGTTGGCGGCTCCTGCATTAAGTTTATGCCCCTTTCAAGGAGCAAGAACCTCTCCGTTGTAGCTTTGATAGATTGGCGGTGTCCAGAACCTAGCGGGATAGTCTTCACCAGATTCCACGAGGCAAACCTCTCATCCATGTCTCGCCTGATGAAATAACGGAGTTCCGACATGCCACCGTCATGGCGCATAGCAAACAACCCAAGCCTACCATCCCCGGCCTCCACAATGGCGGCATCCTGCATCTCTTCCATAGTCAATCCCGCCGGCATGAAGTCATGATCCGAGAAATCCATTATGCGCATGTCGAGCACGATTAACACGATCCTCCCAGCTGTGAAGAAGTTCCAGTAGAAACAGCCATACGCGTAATGGCGCCTGAGAAGGGGGCCCTCTTGGATCAACTCCGTGGTGGCCATGTAGAGCGTAATCCCGAAATCCTCCCATCTCCGGGCGACGGCTTCAACCCATTGCCCGGTCCTCGAGGAGAAGACGAAACCAGAGAGCGCTCCGTTGTTGTGTGCCAACCAGATCACTCTGAACGCCGTCGAGTCCTCCTCCTCCTCCTGGGTGGGGGGCAGGAGGAAGGGGGCGCTCCATTCCGAGAACACCCCATGGGAAATGCAGAGAGGCACCCGGGGAATCAGGACGTAGCGCCGGTGAAGGGGATCGGAGACCACGAGCTCCGTGAAAATTGGGGGAAACCTCTGATGAACGAGATCGGGGGTGGGGGCGAGGAGCACGCGGCCGTCGCGGGAGTCCACGGCGGTCCAGCGGCAGTGGGTGGGGAGGAAGGAGAAGGTGAAGTCGGCGTCGCCGCCGACGAAGAAGCCGGGGGAGGAAGGGTGGAACCCGGCGCGGTCGAGGAAGCCGAGGAGCGGCGGGGAGTGGCGGCGGCGGAAGAGGGCGAGGAAGGCGCGGTCGGCGATGAAGCGGCGGAAGGCGACGCAGGCGGCCTTGGCGCGGGCGAGGTCCGCTGGGGTCGCGAGGCGCAGGAAGATCTCCTCCAGCAGCTGCTCCGGGATCTCCGTCAGCCGCGGCTGCGACGGCGGCGCCATGGGGGGTCGAGGCCGGCCGGCGGAGTTGGTGCGATGCGAGGGTGCTGGCTAGGGTTAGGGTTTGGGGGGAAACGCTGCGTACGGGAGAGATCTCGCCGCCGCCGCCGGGGAAGGGAACGATCGAGTCGAGCCGCCGCCGGTTGTGTCCTGTGTGTGTGTTGGAATGGAATTGGGATTTGGGAACTGGTTCTCTCTCCAGCGAGAGTTTTTTTTTTAGGGGATCCAGCGAGAGTTTTCGTGTTCCCCTCCATTTTTAGGTGCTGCCAAAATGGGCCTTATCTCTGGAAACAATCTGTAACGGGCCGGGCCGTCCGTCCAGCCCAGTTTCTGGACCGTAGTACTGGCATTGAATCGCTGGCTGGATAAGCGCGATCGCCCTGGTCCAGATGTTTCCCGCCCACTTCTTTCAGCACCATTGGGATATTTGTGGGGAGGAGGTCACTATGCCGTTATCTGAGGTCACCGTGGCCGTTATCCGTGTGTTGTAAGGCCAAGATGACCCAGCGTGCATTAATAAGACTTTTATAGTCTTGATTTTGAAAGTGGCTTCACCATCTGATCTGAGCCAGTTTAGACCGATTAGTCTTTACAACGTTATCTACAAGATTGCGTCGAAAGTTTTGGCAAACAGATTGAAGTTGATTTTGCCCGAGATTATATCTGAGGAGCAGTCAGCGTTTGTCCCGGGGAGCCTGATCACGGATAATATCATTGCCGCCTATGAGTGTCTCCACTTCATGAAGCGGAATAGTGCAAAGAAACACCAGACTTGTGCCCTAAAGTTGGATATGAAGAAGGCCTATGATCGCGTTGAATGGTGTTACCTCAAGGAGATGATGCTCAAATTGGGGTTTCATAGAAGATGGGTGAATATGGTTATGCGACTCGTGAGTTCGGTCTCTTTCTCAATGTTGTTTAACGGTTCACCTTTGGAAGAGTTTCGCCCTAGCCGAGGTCGGCAAGGGGACCCTATCTCTCCTTACTTGTTCTTGATAGCAGCAGAGGGCCTCTCGTGCCTCTTAAAATACTATCAGTCGTCTGATCTTAAAGGAATTAAAGTGGCTCACTCCGCTCCGGATGTGAATCACCTGCTCTTTGCAGATGACAGCCCGTTGTTTATTAAAGCGAGTTTGGACGGTGCCGCCGAAGCAAAGTTACTGCTTGGCAGATATTGTGTTGCATCTGGACAGCAGGTCAATATGAGCAAGTCCTCTGTGTTCTTTAGCAAGGGCTGCCCTAAAACGACCAGATAGGAGGTCAAAAATATTCTTCTTGTCCAGCAGGAATCGCTAAGCGAGAAGTATCTTGGTATGCCCTCTGATGTGGGGCGATCTAAGAGTGGTGCTTTTAAATACTTGAAGGACCGGTTATGGAATAGGGTGCGGGGTTGGATGGAGAAAACTCTTTCAGCTGGAGGGAAAGAGGTCCTAATCAAGGCAGTTGCGCAAGCAGTTCCAACCTTTTCAATGTCTTGTTTTAAGTTACCGCGAGGGTTGTGCCTCCACCTGGAATCCCTCAGGAGCCGGCAACGCTCAGTGCCCGAATTCTGAAGGCAGTGTATTTTCCTGGGGAGGAGTTCCTGGATGCCGGGGCGGGCAAGCATCCCTCGCAAGTGTGGCGATCCTTATGCGAAGGGCGAGACATGCTGAAGCAGTGGCTTATTAGACGGATTGGCGATGGAACGTCTACCCGTGCCTGGAACCATAACTGGCTGCCATGATCTTCGTGGATGCAGCCGATTGCATGCCCTTCGGCCGATCCCCCGATTCGGGTCAGTGATTACATCAATACTAGCACCGCGAGTTGGGATGTGGAGAAGCTTCAACAGTTCTTCATTCCCATGGACGTGGACTTCAATCCCTCTTTCTACCAGGATCCAGAGTGATTCATGGGCGTGGCAGTTTGAGAAGAACGGCATCTTTACCGTTCGGTCTGCTTACCAGCTATTCGTGAAGACGAAGCTTGAGAAGGAAGCCTGGCTGGAGGGCCGGGCCAGCTCTTCTGATGCCGAAGGGGACGGTCGAAACTGGACCAAGTTGTGGAAGGTAAAAGTCCCTTCAAAGATTAGGGTTTTCCTATGGCGCTTGGCATAGCATTCGTTGCCGACAGGGGACTTGCTCGCACATAGGCACATGGCCGATTCGGCGACGTGCGCAATCTGTGGGGAGTCTGACTCCTGGCGCCATTCTCTGATCTCTTGCACGTTGGTGAGATGCGTATGGGCACTCGTAGATGAGCAGATTACGGAGCATATGGTGGGCACCGTGGAACCTTCAGTGAAGTAGTGGCTCTTTGTGATGATGGAGTCCCTAAATCACGCAGATTTTGTCAAGATGACTGTCACTATGTGGGCAATCTGGCATGCACGCAGGAAGGTGATTCACGAGAACATTTTTCAGAGCCCGATATCCACCTTAATTTGCCTTTGTGGATCGCTTCCTGCAGGATATTGCGCAGGCGTGCCAGCCCGCTAAGCCTGCTCCGGCGAGAAGACCTGCTGCTCCGAGATGGCTTGCTCCGCCCCCAGATTGTACCAAGATTAACGTGGATGCGGCGGTGGCGAAGTCCGCAGGACTCGGTTCAGTTGCAGCAATTGCCCGGGATGCTGTCGGGAGATTCATTGGCGCGTCAGCTGTGACGTCGCATGGCATTGCCGATCCTGCTACCCTGGAGACGTTGGCGTGCAGGGAGGCGTTGGCCCTCGCGATGGACATTGGGGCACGCCGCGTGATGGTTGGTTCGGACTGCCTGGAAGTTGTCCTGGCTATCAATGGACGGAGCCTGGGTCCTACTTCCAAATCACGAGAGAGATCCAATTTGTATCTTAGTCTTTTTCTTCTTGCATTTTTCGACATGAGAGTAGGAGCTCCAATACGGATGCTCACAAGTTAGCTAGAAGCACCTCATCGCTTGATGTTGGTCGCCGAGTGTGGTTCTCCCATCCGCCCGATGGTCTTTGTATACCTCTCCAGGATGTTACTTGAATAAAGCAATCTGTTGATCTCAAAAAAAAATATTCTAAAAAAAGCGCAGTTTAATTTGAAACTAATAGTGATCTTTAGAGAGAGGACTGCATGTTTCGCTAATCGCTATATGTTCCCCTCGGGACTCGGGTGAAACTAAAAGTCTGAAACTCATTTTTTTTTCAAGCGTGAAACTGAAGACATCTTCTTTTCGGTATATACTGTTATCACTGCTCCCCGGCTTAAACTGCGGAAATCAAACAGGATATATACTACTCTTTCCGTCCAGCAAAAACTGAAAGTCTCGAGTTTTTTAAAATTTGGATATATCTAGATATGACTTAGTGTATAGATGCATTCAAATTTAGTTAAAATTGAGACACTTTGTTGGACGGAGTAAGTACTCCCTTTCAAAGGAGTATATGGAGATAGAGGTATTGCATATGCTGACCTGGGCGTTCGACTTCTCGTAGACGATATGATCTCTTGATTGATTACAAGGACGACCAGATCATCTTCTTCTTCACTCCCTTCCAGCAAGCTAGCTAGTCTGTACAAATTCCACGCAGCATCTTTGATCCGGCCACAAGGCTAACATATATAATTCCTAGCCTAGATCACATATATAATTCCCCGGATGAACCAACGGTCCTGCTCGGTTACTGCTACTAGTCATCCTGTATTCCTGTGCATGGTACAGCGACAGTCAGGCCGGCTCTCGTAAACCATGACGACTTTCCTAGATTGACTAGATCAGTTTATCAGACAGGCATCACGCTGCATCTGCTTTCTCTTTTCTCTCCTCTACCTAAAACAATCCAACATCTGTAAGTAGTACTTCTTCCAGCCTTCCAGGATCTCACTTCAATCTTCAACATATTCTTAGCTAGCTAGTAGTACTGTACCATGACGACGGGAGAATTGACGGCGGAGGAGGAGGCCACCGGCGGGAGTAATACCCGGATCGACGACCTCCCGGAGAGCGTGGTGGCGCAGGTGATCTCCTTGACTTCCCCTCGCGACGCCTGCCGCTGCGCCGCCGTGTCGCCGTTCTTCCGGGACGCCGCGGACTCGGATCTCGTCTGGGACCGCTTCCTCCCGCGCGACTACCGAGACATCCTCTCGCGGTCGTCACGGACGACGAGCTCGTCGTCGTCGTCGGAGAAGAAGAAGAAGGAGTTGTACCTCCGGCTGTGCGACGTCGGTGCCGTGGTTGTGGACGACGAAGGAGGAGAAGGCGGCGAGACGGCGGTGTGGGTGGCGAGGGAGAGCGGCGGCAAGTGCGTGGCGCTGTCGGCGAGGAGGCTGAGTTTGCCGTGGGACGACGGCGAGCTCAGCTGGAAGTGGACGCCTCATCCCCAATCCAGGTACGTTTCATTATTTCTCACTCGATCGCTGCCGCCGATCGGTCCAAATCTGATGAATTAATTGCTGCTTTTGATTCTTATTAGTAGTGCTAGTATTCCTACATGGCTAATTGGTTCAAATCAATTGCTAGCTATCTCGCGGCTTAATTAGTTTGTTTCTCATCCTCGACCGACGACGATACAGAGCATTTCAGAGCAGAAATTACGCAAAGAGGGAGGCGTTTGATCTCTTCTCCGCCTGCGACGTGTTTCCCACGCCTTTTTCTTTTACTTTTTTTAACTACAAAATGACCTCTTTATTAACTTTCGAATAAGGTTAGAACTTCGACTTAAACAGGTAGTATTAAACTAGGAGGAGGATCATCAACCTACCAAGAAGAAGTAACTGGCCACCTTGCTAGCTAGAATTGGTTTACCAGTTCATGGCGGCCTGATTTCCACGTGTTAATTTGGTGAAAAACTGTGTTTCGTTTTTGTACGTTCTTGTTTTTTTAAGACTACGCGGTGGGGAAAAAGCAATCCAACACTGTAAAAACAAATGTCTAGATCAATCAAGTTGAATAGTCACTCTCTCCACGTGAAAAATTACGGAGCACTTTTCTCTGATCGATCGATCCCTTTCATTTGGTTCCTTCCAAAGCAACGAATTTCCCACGGTAAGACTTTCCGCCCGGTTGTTCTTCTGCTTCGATTTGCCACCACAGAAAGGTAAACACCCTTCGTTATTCGCTCAAGGCAACAGAAATTATATTTTCTTGACCGCTCCTTAGACAAAATCGGTACAGAATCCATCAACACAGTCTGGCACCCCAGGCGCCGTGTAGAAGCAACCGTGTGTCAATGTCAACCGTCGAGATCAAAACTTTCTAGGGCCCGACAGCGACCCTGACCAGTCTTAATTCTTCTGTGCCTTCGATCTGCATGCGTCACACCAAGCAAATAAACAATCGATCGACGCCACCAGCGTGTCTTGGCTGAATTATATATATTCCGGCTGCTGCATAATTATGTGTTATCTTCTGTTTCGTCCGTCTGATGGATCTCCGACGGTCATGATCTCGTCAGGTTCGCCGAGGTGGCGCAGCTGGTGCACTGCACGGGCCTGGAAATCTACGGCCGGCTGCCGGCCACGTCACTGACATCGGCGATCGACTACGCAGCGTACCTGGTCTATGGTGTCGCGGACGGGGGCCACCGCCGGGGCCTGAGTTTCCCTGATCAGGAGACCGCGGTGGCCGTGGGCGGCCGGGCAGAGTCGTGCCGCCGCCACGCCGTGTGCCTCTGCCCTGACGACGCAGTGGCGCGAGAGGTTAGAGGCGTGGATAGCGACGGCGAGGTGAGATGGCCGACGACGCGAGACGACGGATGGTCAGAGTTGGAGATGGGGCGGTTGTGTATTGACGATGCAGCATGTGTTGACTTGGCCGAGGAGGTGGTGGTGGTCAGCTTCGAGGTGTTAGGGTGGCACCCCAAGAGCGGGCTCATTGTTGAGGGCGTCGTGTTTAGGCCCGTGTGATCACCGTGCAAGTGTGACGTCTTAATTAGCTTCTCACATCCCCCGTTCCATCCACATGTTGTAGGATCGATGATGTTTTATAGAAGAAAAAGACCACCTTGGTTATTGAAAAAGAAAGTTTGAAAAATTAAACACCTCCGTCTGCATGCATTTCTCATCGTAAAGTCTTTCCCCCAACCGCAAAACACGTTTTTTTTAGCATGGTTATATCTTAAACGTTTGATTTTTAAGCAAAATTATTAAATTGCAGTGGACAATATCAGAACCGTTGATTCATATCTGAACACAATCCTACACTCTTCTCGATCGCTCATTTCGAATCTTTAAGACAAACAAGATCCGACGGCTAAGCAATCTACTAATCCCTAACAAAAATTCAGAGGACTTAGACGTGTCAGAACCTTTTTCCTTTTACCTCTCGTCACTATCAGGCGTACTAGACCGTTTCGTTACTGGTATAATACTTACGACCGACCAATGTTTAGACAAGTAAAACTGGGAGAAATATACAAATTCTAAAAATCTCCATTCTTTTTTTTAGAGAGAAAAAACGGCGTCATTCGATTAAGGAAAAGCATGTTACAAGAGGGGAATCAAAGATTGGTCACCCCAAGATCTCCATTCTAGAATCATTCTAGAATAGAATACATAGCTCCTTGGTACTACGGCAGCCATTACGTACCCATACGGCGTCGTGGAAACGGCGATCCACCGGCCTCTGGCTTCAACTTCCACTCCTTGCTCGTCAAGTCGTCAGTACTACTAGTACGTGCTAAGCACACACGGCATGACTTTTAGCATACATTGATTAAAACAAAGAGTGCATGCACGTACACCACAGAATGGTGGTGGGTTGACTGATCTTCCTCTTTGATAAATTAAACAACAGATTATACTCCCTCGGTTATAAAATCGAACTGTCAGCAAAAGTTACGCACCCTATATTTTGATCGTGGTACTAATTGTCCAGATGGTCACCGATTAATCCATTAATTAATTAGGCATTACATGTTACTACTACACCTAGTAGTGGTAAAACCAGGATTACTAATCAACTGGATTAGATTAGATCGACGACTTAAAAGCAGGGGGTGCCACCCGTATATGTATACGCTAGCTTTTTTTTCTTTTTTTTTGTTTGAGAACAATGTATACGCTAGCTCTGCTCTTCTTCCTGATCTGTCTCTATCCCGTCCCGTGAACAAAGGCTGATTTCCGGGCAAGCACCAGAGAAAAGCCCACACCCGTCCCAGCCTTCCAGGGTTAATTGATTCAGCTCCTCATTTCAAGATCAAGAATAGCTCAATCAATCGTCTAGCACACATATATATAGGATCGTTATATGGATCACGCCGGCGGCTCCGCCACTGCAGCAGCCATGGCGCAGGAAGAGGCGCCCACCGGCATCGGCGACCTCCCGGAGAGCGTGGTGGCGCAGGTGATCTCCATGACTTCCCCTCGCGACGCCTGCCGCTGCGCCGCCGTGTCGCCGCACTTCCGCGCCGCCGCCGGCTCCGACGCCGTCTGGGACCGCTTCCTCCCGCCGGACCACCGCGAAATCCTCCTCCTCCAACAGACCCGGCCGCCGCCGCCGCCGTCTTCTTCCAAGGACGCGTTCCGGCGCCTCTCCGCCGGCGCCGTCCTCGGCGACGGCACGGCGGTGTGGTTCTCGCCGCGAAGGGGCAAGTGCGTGGCGCTGTCGGCGAGGCGGCTCAGCCTGCCGTGGGACGGCGGCGAGTTCACCTGGAGATGGGCGCCTCATCCCAAATCCAGGTGCTCCCGTCGCTTAATTCGATCGATCGGGCTATCTGCAGCTTCAACTCAACCTCTGATCCTATAATTCCGTTTTTCTAACTATGAATTGTGATTGGCTACGTAGGTTGTCAATGTTCATGGATTGCTGGCTGACTTGAAGATAAAAAATTCTCTCTTTTTTTTTTCTAAGATGGCGCGCCTTTTAAGATAGCAGCTTCCTTAAACAGAGCGATTTGCCTATCTATCGTGTGTCAACGACTGCTTGGATCACCGGAATCTTGTTTCTTTTACGGAGAGTGTCTCAATCGGGCGGGCGGTACTAGAAATTAACAGCGGCTACATGCCTGCAACTGTCATCTCCCAAGATCGACCGGTTTTTCTCCTGGCGCAGCGGCCTAGCTACATCAGTAAACAATTAATTCAGTACAATCAAATCCTTATCGATCATATACTTTCAAAAAGAGAAAAATCGTTATCAATCACTGCTGTCAGCAAAGATCAGCATATTAATACTAACAACCGATTAATCAATCTTCAGGTTAACTGGATCCTCTGACTCTCAACACTGCACGTCTGGATTACTTGCATCTTACATGCAGCTGGATATCATATCATATTCTTGATTTTGCCATGATCGATCTCCGGTAATTAATTCTTCAGGTTCGGGGAGGTGGCGCAGCTGGTGAGCTGCACGGGCCTGGACATCTACGGCCGGCTGCCGGCCACGTCACTGACGCCGGAGACCGACTACGCGGCGTACCTGGTCTACGGCGTGGCGGATGACGGCCACCGTGGTCTGAGCTTCCCGGACCAGGAGACCACGGTGGCGGTCGGTGGCCACGCCGCCTCGTGTCACGCCGTCTGTCTCCGTCCTGACGACGACGAGGCGCGCAAGTTTTCGGGAGTTGTTCCCACGGGCGGCGTGAGATGGCCGGCGAGGCGGGACGACGGGTGGTCGGAGATGGAGATGGGGCAGTTACGCGTCGATGATAGCATGATCGCCACGGCGGAGGAAGAGGCAGTGGTCAGTTTCGAGGTGTTGGGGTGGTACTATAAGAGCGGCCTCGTCGTCGAGGCCATCGAGTTTAGGCCCGTCTAATCTTGTTTGTGTATAAACTATAATCCGTATGAACCATTGCTTGGCCCATGGTTGCAAAAAAAATAAAATGAAACTACTACCAAGAGAGGGTTGATATTGGAGGAAAATGCATATATTATCCAAATTGCATGGTTGCCATCTGCAGAATGGCCCATTTTCGAAACACAGATAAATTTAGTTTTGGCTACGAACTTAAAATGAGTCTCCCGAGCAATTTCCATCTGATTCGTAACCCTCAAGCCTGGCTGGCCATTTAACTCAAACCAGCACGGCGTTTGGAGGTATATATTCGAGAGGACAACTTTGCTCAATATGTGTGTCTATGCAGTCGGCAGTGATCGATGTTGGCTGGCTTTTACCCATGCTGCTGCGGCAAAATTGTCCTGGAGAAGAAGATTCCAGGCATCCTTCTCGACGGAGTCAAGACTCAGCAGTGACTTTTCAACAGGACTGTGGAAGTTTTAAAAACCTGTGGAAATCAGAGACGCCGGGCAGCCGCAACTGCAGGTCGATGTCCGGAACAATTCCGCAGCCCGACAGCAGCAGCGAGTGCGATGCTGTCTGCTCAAGGCTGACTAACACTGACTACCCATGCTGCATGCAGATTTTCAGTAAACAATCTGCTGATCCTAACCAACACTGACAACTCTGCCCCCATCCCCACTTTAGTAAATTGAACCAGTACCACTTTTAGAGGGTTTCTTCGTTTGGTACGCCATAGGTTGCCACTTCCTTACCTGGGGCTTCCTGTAAGAGGCATCACTTTGTTATACATGGTTTTTATGACATGAAATTCATGTCATGGAAATTAATTTCCCATCAAATTGTTGTCTTAACCAAACCTAATTGGTCATGTATTGAGAAAAGCAAGGAGTAATACTCACCTACTTCCTCCGTCCAACAAAAGTTTTCTCAACTTTAAATTTGAATGCATCTATACACTAAGTCATGTCTAGATACATCCAAACTTTAACAAACTTAAGACATCTTTTGTTGGACGGAGAAAGTACTACTAGTTACTATCTTTGCTCCATAATTAAACAAGGGAACTTATTTGTAGCGAAAATTTTGTTTTGACTTTTTAAACGTTGGAATTGATGTTTTGATTTTTATTTATTTGAAGCCTTTGACTTTGGATTTTGAAAGGATATAAAATTTTGCTTTTCTTCTCACACTGATGTTTCTGCGAACTATTTTCATAGCCGCAAAAATGTAAGGCACACTTTGGCTGTTCAATTAGAAAATTTATACAAATATTCTTCCATTGGCATTTTACAAAATCACAAGAAAAATGGTGTTGAAGAATATGAATCCATCCAATGATACCAAGTTTACATATTATAGCCTAAATATTATGGGATTGATTGTTGATTAAAGGTGAGTAGCTATGCTCCCTCCCCCGCCCGCGGCGGCCACCTTGGCGCCGCCGGCAAGCCCCAACGCCAACCTCCCAGCCATCCCCACCCACCAAATTAGCCCCAGCCCCGGATCCATCACCTCCTGGTCAACTCCTGCCCGCTTCTCCTGGGCAGATGCCTGCGACGAGGAGGAGGATGGTGAGTTCGTCCCCGATTCGTCCCTGGCCCAGATCCAGCCGCAGCAGAAGCAGACCGAGCCTGGCAACGCGTCGATCTACGTCCCTCCGTAGCGGAGACCCCCTACTGCCACGTCTGTTGTTCCCCCCGTCTTCAATGTGCCGGATCCTGGCAAATCGGCATTGATGGCGGATCTGCTCCCCATCCCTCCGCCTGGCTCCCCTCCCAGCCGGCAGCCGCGGCTATTCAATGCTGGGCGCCCCTCTGTCCCTGGTGCCTGCCGTTGGGTACTTCCTCCTCCACCGGCTGGACGGCCACCCACCGGTCAGCCCCGCATTCACGGCGCCCGCTCCAGCTCACCTCCTACCGAGTCTCTGCGCAATGTTGATGAAGGATGGCAGGAGGTCGGGTCGCGTCGCCGCTCGCGATTTGATGCGCCTTTACAACGACGGGACGCGCCTTCACTCCAATGGGGCGGCCCTCCGCGCCGTACAAGCAGCGCCGCTCGCAACAGTAAAGGCGGCCAACGCGACGACAGGGAGCAGCAGAGGTTCCTGGACTTCAAAAGGCGCACCTGGGGACGCTGCTTTCGGTGCCTTGCTACCGACCACCGCTCCTCCACCTGTCGACAACCGCTCCGTTGCCTTGAGTGCTTCGGCTGCGGCCATCGTGCCCGTCGGTGCCCACGCCTACGCCTGCCCGCTTCGCCGCCCCCCGCCCCTTCTCCGAGCCCGGTGCGCCGCTCGTGTTTTGGCTCCTGTTCCTGGGCTGCCGTGGTTGCCTCGACGCCAAGCGCCTCTCCTCTTCCCTCCAGGCCATCTTCGCTGCTCCAAGATATGGCCACGCAGGGCTTCGGCGCGCCAGGCACGCGCCCTGAGGAGGACACCTGCGTCATCCCCTTCTCCTACGACATCGACCGGGATATGCGCAAGTGGGAGACTACGGCCGCCATCGCCTGGGCCATCAATGCGCCTCGCCGTCTGGACGCACTCGATGTCGACCGCGCCATCCGCGCTGAGTTCCGCATCAGCCACGCCGACATCGTCGTCACGCCACACCATCCGAAGCAGTTCCTGGTCAAGTTCGCGAACAAGGCGCACTGCGACGAGGTGCTCGCGAGGGGCCGAATGACGGCCCGCGGCCTCACCGTCCGCATCCGCCCCTACAGGCCTCTGGAGCACGCCTTTGCCGCCGCCATGGCATTCAAGGTGCACCTGTGTCTCGAGAAGGTGCCGGCCTTCGCCTGGACCCCACGCATCGTCGAGCGCGTCATCGGCCGTCGCTGCTCCTTCGATCGGCTCGACAGGCGGTCGGCGTTCATGGAGCAGACGGACACCCTGGACCTGTGGGCTTGGATGACCAACCCGAGCCTCATCCCCAAGGTAATGTGGGTCACCTTCATGGGCGCTCGCTTGATGAACGCGCCGATGAAATCCTCGTCACCGACTACCGGCCGTCGGGGGTCAAGCGGGGTTCCTCCTACCGTGTCATCATCCCCCTTGACACCAATGAAGACTACACCGCCGCCCCCCTCGACTACAACACCAGCTCCGGCAAGCCACCCCTCCTCAAGCCCCGCATCACCACCTTCACCTGCGTGATCGGGACCATCGACGGTTTTCCTCCACCTTCTGCCGCTGCCGCGCCTGAGCTTCGGGATGATGCGGACTCGAGGGCCTGGCGCCGGCGCGATCGAGGGAACGACCACCCCCGGCAGCCTCCTCGCCACCGTGAGGATGACGAAGACGACAGGCGCGGCCGCCGCGCCCCTCGCCGCGTCTCTGGGGAACGCGACTCGGGCGAGAATCTACTCACCTCCCGGCGCGAACGCACCTGCTCCCCTAGGCGCCGCAATGGTGCCTCCGACCACCATGGTCGCCACCGAGACCTGGAGACGTGCACTGGAGCTGGCTCCCCGGTGGGCCTGCATGCTACTAACCCTGAGCTTCAAGAGCTTTTTGTTGTGCAGGCCAAGGAGATTCAGGCGGGCCTGACTGCCCATGCGCTGCTGCTGACGAACCTGCAGGCCGAGCGCACGGATGAGCTTCGTACACTGCTGGATCAGGCCAGGGTCTACGTCTCTCGGGCGACGGCCGCTGCCATGCAGTTGGGCCTGGCGCCGCCACCATCGACTCTGACGGCCCCTGTCTCCCCCATGATGCCTCTGGCGAATGAAGCCTGGTCCGGTCCGGAGATGCCGGCCGGCGACGCTGCCGACCTCCCCTCTGCCTTCGCGGGGCTGGCGGTCCTCCCTGCCCCTGCGACTTTCCCTTCATCGACGGAGGTGGAGACGCCAGCGGTGGACTAGGGGCTTCTTGCGGCGGATGCCGCGTACGACAGCGGCCCGGTTCCTGTGCAGGCTGTGTTGCAGGATGCGCCACAGGTGGAGGAGGCCACTGCCAACGATGTGGCGCCGGATGACTGCACCTTGGCTGACTTCCTCACCTCCATCGGGAGGCCCAAGCAGGCCGCGCTCCTACCACCTCCTGCCCTGACTAAGAAGGGGGCGTCTCTCCCAACGCCTCCGTGACGCAGCGGGCGGCTGGCCGCCAAGAAGAAGGGCGGCACCTCCTGCTCTGCCGCCGTGCAGGATCTGCTCGCCAGGGTCTGCGGCCTCCCCGACCCATCTGCCGCCTTCGACGACAAGGGCAAAGAGGACTACGTCTCCCTGTTCAAGACGCCACTGTCGGCACCGATCATCAAGGCCATTGAGACCCTCGTCAAGCACGTGAAGAAGATGAAGGCCAAGCCGGCTGCTGCTAAGGGCAAGACTGCTGCTCCTAAGTGTACCCCGGTCTCTGATGATTAGTGTGACTACGAGCTCCCACTGTTCGCGTCCTTGTGTGTCTCCGCATCACTGTTTCCCTAGGATCAGCCCAGGCGGAGGGGCTCTGAGCACTTTTAACTCTTCATCTTGCTGGTTTCGTTTGTGCGTGCCTTCAACCGCGACTCTCGTTTGTGTTCATCTCTGCATTGCTGCACGGCAACAACTTACTTTCTTTTATGTTGCAACATAACGTCAACCTTGTGTGCTGGAACGTGAGAGGGCTAAATAACCCCTCGCGCCAGGCTGCGGTTCGTGACCTCATCCGCGACACCCACGCCACCATCATCTGCATCCAGGAAACTAAGCTGCAGGTTGTCGATGACCGCCTCATCCGGGACCTGCTCGGTCACTGTTTCTCCGCCAACTTCGCCGTGCTGCCGGCGGCAGGCACTAGAGGGGGTATGCTTTTGGCGGCCTCCGAAGACTTCTTCACGATCTCCAACGTGCACCTCTCGGCTCACTCGATCACGGTCACCGTCACCATGCGTAGCAAGGGGGCAATGTGGTCCCTTACGTCGGTCTACGGGCCACAGGGTGACCAGGAAAAGCTCCTCTTCATTGAGGAACTCAAGCTTCTGCAGCCGGTCGTCAAATCGGAGTGGATCCTTCTCGGGGATTTCAATCTCATCGCTAAAGCTGTGGACAAGAATAACACGAACATCAACCGTCGTCTCATAGGCAAATTCAGGGGTGCTCTCGACGTCCTGCAGCTCAAAGAAATAAACCTTGGTGGCCGCCGCTTCACCTGGTCCAATGAGCAAGAGAACCCTGTGCTCACCAAGACCGACCACGTCTTCTGTTCCGACGATTGGGACATGATGTTTCCAAATGCCCTCCTCTTGGCGGTGCCCATGCTGTGCTCGGATCATGCCTCGCTCTTCCTGCAAGGGGCGACGCCCAGCTGTCGCAGGCCTTCTTTCAAGTTTGAGGAACTCTGGCTGCGCGTTCCTAGCTTCCATGAGACGGTTGCTCTTGCGTGGAACAAACCCGTTCGCTCCTCCGACGCTCTTTGCATAATCCACATCAAGCTCAGCCGCACGGCGAAAGCCCTCAAGATCTGGCAACGGGAGCGGTTTGGGGTTCTTGATAATCAGATCGCTATCATCAAGGAGGTCATTATGGCGCCTTGACCTCGCGGAGGAGTGCCATCCTCTCTCGGCGGAGGAGCGGACCTTGCGCCGTCACCTTAAGAGCAGCTACCTGGGCCATCTTTCCGTCCAAAAAATCAATCTGCGGCAGCGCTCCCGGCTCACGTGGATCAAGACGGCCGATGCTAACACCAAGCTCTTCCACATCCGGGTGAACGACAGACGCCGGAGAAACTTCATCCAGCAGCTTCAGACCTAGCAGGGTGTGGCGATCACTCAGGCAGACAAGGAAAAGGAGCTGCACTCGCATTTCCAGGGTCACTTTGGTGTGGCCACTACGAGATCCACCTCATTCGACTGGGCCTCGTTTGGGTATCAGGCGGCCGACTTGTCCGCCCTCGACGCTGACTTCACTGAAACAGAGATTAAGGAGGCGGTGTTCTCCATCCCCTCGGTCAAAGCTCCTGGGCCGGATGGCTTCATCGGCGCCTTTTTCAAGTCATGCTGGGAGATTATCAAGGGCAATGTGGTCGCCGCCATCATGCGGATGGCCGATCTGAGGGGGAATTGCATGCACCTGCTCAACTCCGCCAACATTATTCTCCTTCCCAAGAAGCCGGACGTGGCGAGGGTCAGCGACTACAGGCCCATCAGTTTGATCCATAGCATGTCCAAGATTTTCTCCAAGCTTCTGGCTCTGCGTTTAGCCCCAGAACTGGGAACTCTGGTATCTTGCTGCCAGAGCGCGTTCATTAAAAGGCGATGCATTCACGACAACTTCCTCTTTGTCCAGAACGCCATTAAAGCGCTGCACGGATCTCGCACGCCTAGCCTCTTCCTGAAGCTTGACATTTCCAAGGCCTTTGACTCTGTCGACTGGGCCTTCCTCCTCGAGGTGCTTGAGCACTTGGGCTTTGGGCAGCGTTGGAGAGACTGGATTTGTCTCTCCTTTGCCTCGGCCTCTTCGCGTGTCCTCCTGAATGGTTGCCCGGGGACTCCCTTCTTACACCGCCGGGGACTGCGGCAGGGGGACCCCCTGTCGCCCATGCTCTTCATCTTTGCAATTGACCCGCTCCAGGTCATTCTCCACCGGGCGGAGGAGGTTGGCCTTTTACAGCCCGTGGGTGCTCCCCCAATTCGCTGCAGGATCTCCTTGTACGCCGATGACGCCAGCATCTTTGCCAATCCTCTCAAGGAGGAGATTGCCACCATTTCGGCCATCCTGCAGCGTTTCGGGGACGCGAGCGGCCTCATCACGAACGTGTCGAAATCCGAGGCCTTCCCGATTAGGTGTGAGGGGGTCGATTTGGCCCACGTCCTGGAGGACTTCCCCGCGACGATCGCCACCTTCCCTGGTAAATATCTTGGCTTGCCTCTCCACTTCCGTAAGCTGCACAAGATCGACTTCCAGCCCCTCATTGACAAGGTTGGCGGTCGCCTCAAGGGTTGGAAGGGTAAGAACCTCTCTCGGGCGGGCCGTGTCACGCTTGCCAAGGCAGTGCTGACATCCACAGCGACCTACCATCTCTCTGTGATCAAGCTCCCGAAATGGGTCAGGGTTAAGCTAGATCGGATCTCGAGGAGTTTCATCTGGAAGGGCGACGACAGTGAGACGGCGGGCGGCGGACACTCGCTCGTCAACTGGAAGACGGTATGTCGGCCGAAGCCCCTTAGTGGCCTGGGAATCACGGACATTGAGCGTTTTGGGCGTGCCCTAAGACTACGCTGGCCATGGCTCAAATGGACCGAGCCGGACAGGCCTTGGGTGGGTTCCTGCCTGCCTTGCGACAACACGGATATGGCTCTGTTCCGGGCGTCTACTAGGATCACGGTGGGAGATGGGCACACGGCACAATTCCGGCTCGATAATTGGTCTGGCGAGGGGGCCTTCTGTTCCCGGGCCCCTGAACTTTTCAAGATCGCGTCTCGGAAGAACAGATCTGTTTATAAGGAATTGCTCAACGGGAACTGGATCAGAGCCGTCGGTCGCCTGTCCTCCCTCCAGCAACTGCGTGATTTCTTGGACCTGGCTAGGATCGTCAGTTCCACCGTCCTTGATCCCAACCGGCCGGACTCTATCACCTGGATTTGGACCTCCGATGGCGCCTACTCCTGCCGCTCAGCTTACTTGGCCCAATTCATGGGCTCTCACCCACGCTTCATGACTGCTAAAATCTGGGAGGCTTTCGCTGAACCCAAATGCAAAGTTTTCTCTTGGCTAATCCCGCAGAATCGCATCCTCACGGCCGATCGCCTCGCCATTCGGGGATGACCTCATGACCCGACCTGCCAGCTATGCTTGGGAGCTCCCGAGACTGCCGATCATTTGTGTGTGGCCTGTCCGTTTACTCGTGGTGTGTGGCGGATGGTGGTTGCTTGGACGGGTGAGGTCGCGTCATCAACGGCGCCCTCTGCCTCAGTTGATGAGTGGTGGGATGCCTCCCTCCCCCGCGATGACAAGGCCGCTAGGAGGAGGATGAGCGGTCACCTCATTTACGTCTAGTGGAACGTCTGGAAGGAACGCAACCGTCGCATTTTCAACCTCACGCGCCTTACCTATGTCGAGGTCGCCTATCTGGCCTTCGAGGAGATTTCCCAGCGTAGTTTGGCCTTCGGCCTCCCGGTCGTCGGTCTGCCACCCGAGCCCGACTAGGTTTCTCGGTTGTGTTGTGTCGGGGTTTTGTGTGTTCCCCCTCCAAAATAACGTCACCACTCTGTAAATACTTTTTACTCTATTCTTTATGAAAAGTCAGTGCTCCTGCCCGTTCCTCAAAAAAAAAATTGTTGATTAAAGCATGGATTTAGACAATCAAGACATACTATAAAAGGGCTGATTTAGACAATCAACACCTACTATTAAAAGGGCTGTGTGTTATTTTTTTAGAGGGTGTCATTATTCTTTTCTGAGCAAAGGCTGTGTGTCATATGATCCAAGCACCAAGGGATTTTACTTGAAAGTTTTTTTTGAAGAGCTCCGAGAGCCAGGAAATCTCCAAACTGGGATTCCGCGTATCCCGTCTCACGGCCCGGCCCAGCCCAGCCCAGCCCATCCCATCCCAGATGTATTTTTGCAGAAGCACCCCCGCGAGTAGTTGTCCATATCGAATTCTATCTAGGGGTCTCAATAATAACAAGCGACAAGACAAGGCAAAAAATATCTCGCGTTGCGGGCACACATCCCAATCCAAACCCATCTCCTCCTCCTCCTCCTCCCCACAGCTCCGACCCTAGGGTTCGTCCGTTCGCCCCGACCCGCGCCGCCGCCATGATGCCGCAGCCGCAGCCCGGGGTCGCCCCGCTGCCGCACCCGCAGCAGGCGCCGACCGGCGCGCCGCCGCAGTGGGGCACCATCCCGCCGCCCATGCCGCCGCAGCAGCACTACGCGCCGCCGCCCCCACAGCAGCACCACGCGCCTCCCCCGCCGCAGATGTGGGGCCAGGTGCCCCCGCCCCAGCAGGCCGCCCCGTACGGCCAGGCCCCGCCGCCGCCCCAGCATGCCGCCTACTACGGCGCGCCGGCGGCACCCGCGCAGGCCCCTGCGGGCCCCAACGAGGTCAGGACGCTCTGGATCGGGGACCTACAGTACTGGATGGACGAGAACTACGTCTACGGGTGCTTCGCGCACACCGGCGAGGTATGCTCCTGTTACCAATTTCTCGGAATTTGTGGTATATTCGTGAGGTGTGACGATCTGTCGTTGTGGATTTTGGTCGTGCTTGTTCGTTATCCCCGTGGATGGGCGTTTGCTGTAGAAGACGTTAGTTAGTTATTTCACCACCGCATGGATAGACATGGATTGATGCAAAACGTGATGCTTCATTGCTTTGTCGATACAGGACTGTCAGGGTTTGATGCAATATGAGTTAGATGAAATTCGCAATGTTGCTTGTCTTGTTGATATATGTGAATTGTATTTTGGTATGGACTGCAATAATTGGGCACCTTTTCGGATTTCTATGTATGACCTCTGATGTGGGCTGTGCATACTGGAACGAGGTGAGAGGAATCTATTTTTCGATAGATAGGGTCCATTTGGGTCTATTCTGTGCCATGTGTTGGGGGTGTCTTAGCATCTGTCTGATTGTCGGTCTTGGGGGTGATGTTGTTGATTTCTGTAATATTTTGTCGTTTCACTTACTATATGATCTCTATCGTCCCAGTCCCATGCCCAGTCCTGTAAGATATTGTAATGGGAAATATGTCATAGGTAACACCCGTACATTGTTCTCAGTAGGTTTGTTTGAGATTTCATCGATTATTTTGTTAGTGGTTTCACATGCTTATCAATTTCATAGTTTGCTAAAACAAAATTATACCAACAGCTGTTACCATGATATTTTGCACAACCGACTTGCATTTCTGTTCTACCGAGTTGATTGATTCAAAGTTTGGAGTGTTGTCATAATATGCTCTTCAAATTGTGCTCTCAGTCAGCATAATGATTTTTTTTTCATGTTCTTCTTTATTCTTAGGTACAATCTGTGAAGTTGATTCGTGACAAGCAAACTGGACAACTTCAGGGTTACGGTTTTGTTGAATTCACAACCCGTGCTGGTGCTGAAAGAGTTCTTCAAACATACAATGGGGCAACAATGCCAAATGTTGAGATGCCATACAGATTGAATTGGGCCTCTGCTGGTGAAAAACGTGATGATGGCCCTGATTACACAATATTTGTTGGTGATTTGGCTGCTGATGTTACAGACTACATATTACAAGAGACATTTAGGGTACATTACCCGTCTGTGAAGGGTGCAAAGGTTGTCACAGATAAACTGACTATGCGCTCGAAGGGCTATGGCTTTGTGAAATTCAGTGATCCTACCGAGCAAACTCGTGCGATGACTGAAATGAACGGGATGGTATGTTCCTCAAGGCCCATGCGTATTGGTCCAGCTGCAAATAAGCAGAAAGTATCTGGAGCTCAAGAGAAAGGTAAGCACTAACAGCACAGCAGTTACGTTTATTCTGTTTTAGCTGCATTTTCAAGATTCTTCCATTCACATTCGGCTTGTAGTTAAATTTATGTGTCCTTTCTGTTACTTAGCTGTTCTTGCTGTTTCTTGCTATTTCTTACTGGTTGTATTAGTTTTCTGTGGTTCAGTTTTCTTTACTACTTCCAAATGTATCGAAGCTACGTTGTACACCTTGAGCAATAAATTCGTAGTTCCGCACCATTTCCTTCGTGAATTCGGATCATGTAATACATTAGGATTCTGAGGTACTCATAAAACTCCCATTGTGTGGAAGCAGGATGCCAACAGGCTCTCTACACGTAGGAGCCTTGGAACTGACATGAGCAGCAATGCATGTCTTGTGTAATGAGTGGCCTCTGTTAGGTCAGTGTTAATCGTTTATGTCCTAAATTTGTAGTCGGTTCTTTCGGTATCCCGCACTTTATTTCTCCCTTTTCCTTGCTTCCACGCACTCAATTTATTTCTTCCTGTATCTTTCATTAAAGCTTTTACTTGAAGTTCACAACTCTGCTGCTCATATGTTCAGCAGTTTTATAAGCCATTAGGTCTCATAAAACAGTTACGGGGTTGAATAATCCTGTTGCTCTCTATTTTCTGAACTTTGATTGGATGGTGTGTTTGGCGTATCAGTGCTGTTGAGAATCAAACCTTTCTCTTTTTTCTCATTTGATATTATAGCCATTTTTTAAATAGTTCTACTATTTCTTGAACTTATCTTAGAATTGCACCAACCATCCGCTGGAACGTTATAGAAATAAACGTGTTTGATTAAGCTTTTTCACCAGAGCAAATTTGATGCGAGCTGTCTAAAGTTTAAGCCTTCCTGGTATTGGTTTAGTTTCTCTGATATCTTAGGAAAGATTAAGAACCTTTTATATCTGGAGGCCATTTCTGGTTTTTTATCTAAGAGCTCAGGTTATGATGGATGAATACAAAAATATATATGGAGTCTACCTTTCTGTAGAGTGTAGACTACCCATCCTTCATACTTGCCTTATTTATTCCGTTTTTGGTCATCGGCTCTATCTTGTGATTTTACTAGTCTTTGTACCTTTATTATTAAGATGCTTTGTCAAACTGAGTTTTGTTGAATGGAGCCATTTTGTTGCGAACACTACTCTTTCCTATTGCTTTGCTTGATTTGAGCTTGACAGCTTGTTGAGATATTGTGAGGACTTTCCGTGTCCTTATGAAAAGAACATATTCGTTGCTTGCACATATATAAGTTCTAATAATATGGATGTTAAAACTTTACCTGCACGGAGGAGCTATTGTAGTTCTACAAATATCTTATGTCTTGATCCTGTTTCAAATGCAATCAATGGAAATTTGACTTCTTTAGTCTTATATACAGCCTTACTAATTTTCACAAGCAAATTCTGGAATAAAGTATGTTGATATTTGTACTTCTCATATTCAGTTGAGAAATCAAAATATGGAGTTGAGACATTCAAACAGATCTTATTATTTGCAAGTGAAGTTTCTGAAAAATTGACCAATACCTGAAGAATAATTTACACTAATTAGAATATTGAACATTAATCATCAAAATCTTACAGTGCAAATGTGTTGTCTGATATCAGATGTAGGTTCAGAGATTTGACGTAAAACAACGGATATATGATTGCCTGTTTTACTTTTCCACATCATATTCGTTGCTTCAGGTTGTTGATTACCACCAGCTTGTTGTTTTCTATGCATGCTTGATACTATGGTTGTTTATATCCTGTGAACTTGTATTGCTAGCCAGATTGTGTCAAGCACTTTTTTGACAATGCTGCAATCGTATGGCATGACATATCTGTATATGAATTGCTGCATTTGTTGACAAAGCATCCTTTTGCAATCTACTGAAGTTTGTATCCTGCTTGGCATAATTATGCATAATTTTTTCATTACTGCCCATTTCTTACATTATATCTTCTCAATTTGTGTTTACTTACAGTACCAAGTGCTCAAGGAGTTCAGTCTGACAGTGATCCTAGCAATACCACTGTGCGTTCTTTGTTCTATTTCCTTATGTAAAATCATGTTCGGTGATAGTTGATTGATGTCCTTTCTTTGTTGAACGCAGATATTTGTCGGTGGACTTGACCCAAATGTCACTGAAGATATGTTAAAACAAGTTTTCGCTCCTTATGGTGAAGTGGTCCATGTTAAGATCCCTGTTGGCAAAAGATGTGGTTTTGTTCAATATGCTAGCAGGTTGACTATTCTTTACCTTAGATTTTGGCTACCAATCTGTATAGTCATCTAAAATCTAAACAATTTCTTTCTCTACATTCAGGTCCTCTTCTGAGGAGGCATTGCTGATGCTGCAAGGTACTGTGATTGGAGGGCAGAATGTGAGGCTTTCATGGGGTCGGAGCCCTTCAAACAAACAAGTTCAGGTGATTTCACGTCTCATGTCTAAATTTACTTTCTTTTCCCTCCAATCAACTGAAGCTGATGTTTATACATTCCCAGACTCCTCAAGACTCGAATCAGTGGGGTGGTGCTACTGCTAATGCTGGCTACTATGGCTATGGACAAGGTTATGAGGCGTATGGATATGCTGCTCAACCTCAGGACCCAAATATGTATGGGTATGGAGCATATGCTGGGTATCCAAATTATCCACAGCAACAAGCAGCACAGCAGCCACAGCAGCAACAGGTGAAATCTTGCTTAACTGTCAATGCTATCCGATTTGGTGGAAACTCTTATATCAGCATAAGCAACATGAATTGTGCAGTTGTTGTAGCGCATGTGATACATGCATAAATAATAATGCGTTTATTAAAAGATTGGGTACAAATTATCAAGAACTAACATTTATAGAAGCCTCTTCATATTGAAGTTACTGAGCACACATGTTGTTAATAGTAGCATTTGAATTTGTTCAAAAGCGTCTCAAGAATTTCCTCCACAATTGGCTCATGAATTTTAGTGTCATACTAATGAGTAAGTAGATAAACAAATCTTAGATCATTAACCTTTGATGAAATGATGTTTTTTTGTTTTCTCCTTGTCTATAGATTTTTTTTGAACTATGCATTGGTTGTAGATTTGTTATACTTCTTTTTATTATGGTGCAGTAAGTTCGCCACATACACTGATTTTTTTATCCATGTCATGGCATACTATTTTCAGTTGCAGGGTTCCGTTAGCTCATGCTAGTTTTATTAACATTTCTTTGTGTTGTACATAGTTAGCTCATGCTAGTTTTATGAACATTTGTTTGTACATAGACCACTACGAGGATCTAACAAGACAGTTGTCTTTCTTTTCAGTGAGACCAACTAGTCCCATCAAACCATTTGGTTATCATTACTGATCAGAGCCGATGGGTGAAATGCTGTTGAAGCTATCAAGCTTCCGATGTATGTCTGGATGATGGTTATAGAGACCAGATCTGCAGTTCTCCAGATTTTGACTGACTTATGTTTCGGTTTCCATTATGCAATATGTTTGGTGACCCTGCCTTATGAGCCTTGGTTCTATTATTTCTGAAGTACCTGTAGCAAAAATATGCGACCTTGACTTTGTTATGTTATCTTGTATCGTATCCTTTCTATTGGCTATTTACTTATTTTGTTGGACGACATATACTTTGCAATGCATATATGAGGCTTGGTGTTCTGGTGCTAAATAAGTGACGTAGTACATGTGTTGTTTTTCTTTTCTTAGAACAGGTAATCTGCAGTTACCTAGTACTCCAGTAATGAAATTACAGCTTTATCCGCCCGTGTGGAACCTTTCCTTTTGTAATCCATTCAACTTAATTAACTTCGTACGATAACTACATCTTTCTTATTTATAACGTTTGGAGTTTGATCACCCGTTCACTCCATCCTAGACCAGTGTGTAAATCTGTTGGAACAACAAACAATACTCCCTCTGATCCATGTTACTTGTCTCAAATTTGTCCAAATATGGATGTATCTTTGTTTATAAAGCGTTTAGATACATGTAATATTTTCACAAGCAATATATCTATGTTTATAAAGCGTGTATATACATGTAATATTTCAACAAGTAATATGAATCGAGGGAGTAACTCTTTTCTTTCCCGTCTCCTATTGTTGCTTCCCCCTCTAAGCTCCATGAGTTTTGGGTTCGTAGTTCAAATCAGCAAAGAGTATCATCAGACTTTTATGGTATTGTCCCTAGTCTGAGTGTCATTTCCTTTTTACCTGTACATTTCTTTACGGACACTCCCTATCAAATCAGTGTGTGGGAAAACAACGCGAATTAACTGTGTCTCCCAGCTAGAATTGGCTGATTAAACAATTTGACATCGACCTTTAAAGTTTCCTGTTTATTATCTACTATATGTCAGCTTAACCAACTAACCTGACGTGGTCTGGATTGCGTATTTGGACCCTTGACGACTGAGTATCCTGAATCACAAAAAGGAGAAGAAAAACCCCGACAGAGTAATAGAGTACTGTATGATGTTTTAGAATGACGCAAAATCAAGCTCTTACAACAACGACAATAGGATTGATGCAGAGTTTCGTAGATCAATATCCTGCGTGAAAATATTATCGCAAGATTCCTCACTAAAAATACCACCATGTGTCACTATAATTGAAAAGCGTGGTGAACATACATATCAAAGAAATGGCCAGTTATATATATACATCAGAGATCATGGCGATGTCCAAACTGAAAAGTAAAACTGAATAGATTAAATAAGGAATATCACACTAGTATCGGTATGATAGTTTCATGTGTGTCCTAAGAATAGGGGTCATACATGTGCATCGACATGGAAGAAATTTAGGCGCGCCAACTCATGTCTGCATGCGTCAATGCACCTAATACAAATATATACTCCGTATCATATATGTCCCACATTGATATTGTCATCGATCAGTAAAGTCATCAAACATCTATTTGGTCAGGATTTTTTCTCTTGGAGTGGTTCATTACTTGCAAGAGGCCACACGCATGCGTACCTAACCAAGAGGAGGAGAGCCGGCACAAGAGGATCATGACCATGAGCAGTTTTTCAGAGTATTATCATGGCTACGTTTAGATCGTCAGCCGGCAAGGAAGTTCAGAGTTAATACGCCCTACTTACTACTTAGTCGGCCTTTTTGACTAGTTCACAACAAACCTTCACCTGCTTCTTTTATTACCGGTTTTTTTTAAAAGGAAGCTTTTGTTACCTCTGAGATGTTGACGTCTGTACCAACTACAAAGTATACACGGTCAGCTATTTTTTGTTTTCTGAAGCAGACGGTATACATATTGTAACCCCTCCATTCAAGGTATAAGTCATGTAAATTTTGTCCCATGTTAAAGTTTGATAAAATTTATAGACTAAATGTCGACATTTATGGTTTATTAGTTTATTTGTTTGATATAGTAGATATTAATATCTTTATTTAGTCAAATTTTAGGAAGTTTATGGTTTATAAAATTATATGTTTTATATTTTGGAACGGATGAAGTATTATATGTAGGAAGTACCGTGAATGAAAACCAACGAGTAGGCATGCTATATCAACACTTTAATTGTATGAGATGTGGGTACATGTAGTATAATCACAACTCTTTGAGGCCATTTAACTAGGCAACGTATCCGGTGAAAACCGCCTCTACGGTGCAAATTTTATAAAAAAATTCAAAAAATTACATATGATACAAAATGATGTTTAGTACATGTGTAAAATTTCAAGTCCAAACTCAATTGATTTTGGTAGCAGCAAAAAAAATCAACATGAATAGTAACCCTCACTATTTGACACTATTTTACTTTTTAATTTCTTTCAAATGCATTTGATTTTGAACTTGAAATTTTGCATTTTTGTAGAACATTAGTACAACACACCTCCGACGTTGGTATTTATGTAGAATTTTTGTTGAAACTTTTATACATGGTTTTTATTAAACAGTTATCCGGCAGCTAACTTCCAGTCTTTTTAATGATAGTTGTGTTAACATCACGTGTTAGACTTTACATGACTAATTTCTGCGCAGCATCTGTCATTGACCTGTCCCATATTCATGCGACGACTATTATTTGTACACATACTCCGTGTGTGCACATGTGTTAGATTACAATGCGTACATGATTAGCTGTCGATCGCAGCCATTGAAACGGGGTTACAAGAAGGCATACGTTGATCGAGCTGCACAAATACGGATCTAGGGATGAGAACGAGTGCGATGCAGGATCTAAGGGAGGACATGTGAATAGAAAACAAAACAACAAAAATGAATACGGCAACAATCTCATAAAAACCCACATTCACAATTATTCAAAAGTAGAAATACATTTGGAAATATCATAGATACACACTCACTCGCATGACATATGTGCCATTTATTTTATAGCTTAACATTAATAGGTAAAAATTAAAACATCCTTTTTCTCGTGTAATCGATTTCTCAATGTTTTACTCAGTAGTGGTTGTTCTCCCAGAATTGAGCTTGAAGCCAGTCTATTGTCCCCTTCTCCACTTGAAATGCCTTGGCCAAAACATCGTCTGAGATCGGCGGCTTAGACCCAAACACTGCATTGGCAATTGTGATGGCTCCTGGGTTCTGGCTGCTAAGTGCAGCAATTGCAACTGCTGGCACATGTGGGTTGGGGTTGAATTGGAAGTGGATGAGCCCCACAGGAAACACAAACACGTCTCCTTTGTTGAGCACCTTGGATAAGAGCGTGTTGTTTGGGTTGGACGTGACAAAGCCGACATAGAGTGTCCCCTCAAGCACCGTGAGGATCTCCGTGGCACGGGGGTGCGTGTGCGGAGGGTTCTGGCCCAAAGGTGCATAGTCGATGCGAGCTATTGAGATGCCAAGGGTGTTGAGGCCAGCGAGCTGCATCACATTGATCAAAGTGACGTTGGATCCAACCTTGTTGGTCATCCTAGGCTTGTCAAGTTCGGCTGCCTTGAAGAAATCATTCGCGTTTACGTCCTTCGGGTTCTTGCAAACAAACCCGTTGACAAGCACTATATACATATAGAAACATGTAAGTATGGATTTGTGAAACATGTATGTAACTTAATTTCAAAAAATGATGCCAACATATATAAACTTCTAGAGAGACTATGCCACGGCCCACGTGAAGCTCAGGAATACATAGTACCTGGAGAGTCCTTATCAGCGACACAGAAATCTTGGAGTGGGCTTGGATCGGAGGCAATGGCCTGCCATGAGACCATCGCAAGAAGAGAGGCTAGGAGAAGGAAGGAAGAGGAGGAGGCCATCTTTTCTGTTTCTCTTGGGTTGCTGCTAGCTTAGCTTGTGTGTTTGTATTGTTGGTGCTTTGGCTATGCAGCTGGGGATTGAAGTTCTTATATAGGCGCAGCTAGCAGTGTGAACATTTGAGCAAGAGAAAGAGTCAAGTGGAACCAACCAACGGAATGAAATGGTCTCTGGCGTGCTGATTAAAGGAGATATGGGTGTCAACTTTCGAAGTTTCCTTTTGCCTCTGAGAAGGCAACGAGTATTGCAATGTCAAGGTTACAAGCTGAGCTTTATTAAGTACTCCCTTATGCACATAACAACACTAATTTATTCAGGGGCGGACCAACGCCCATGGCAGTCCTGGACGTGGAACCAAATTTCTTTGTATATGCATAGAAGAAAATAAAAAAAATCTCTACTAATTTAGCACATTATACAGTGTTTAGACCTGGACTTAGGTGCTCAGCCCTAAGCTCGAGTCAAATTTTGGTCCGTCACTGAATTTATTGACAAGCTAGTTCATATACACAGGGCGCAGCCTGGCCAGGCAGCGACACAGGGCGTGAAAATATATTTTTGCTAAAATTTCAAAGACCTTAAATTTTGCTTAGGACTTTCTACCTAATTTTTCTATATTTTCAGTTTTTACAGAGTATGTTGGCTTTGGTCTTGACTAAATCTTATCTCCGCCATTTATTATATATTACGTACTGCCAATGATATCATCAAATGCGAAAATTTCCAAACCTTTACTTGGTCACCATTAACTTTCTTGGAGCAGTTAAGTTGCACAAAACTATCTTTAAACGGTCGCTTGCACGAAAGAGCTGGATTATGAACATTTCCACCAGGAGTATCTCATTTAAGTACCGACCTTCGTACATACGTATTCTTAGGTGCTTTCTCCCTGCACCATATGTGGTGCATACACAGCCGTAAATGTGTCACATGTTAGGTGAAATGTCGACATCACAGGGAAATGAACGAGTAAATCCCACTTCATTAATTAATTTAAGTGGATCAACGTGCCAAATCTATCGTATATATACTTGGTCATAGCCTGAAGAACTGGTTACGCACGAGGTCATGGAGTGCTTAGCCTTACTTTAGTGTGAGTTAATCGATCAACTAATTAAGAGTCAACGAAGAGCTGTTCAGAGAAATTAAGCCAAAAGTCTCATGTATGCACCGTCCAACAATATAATGGATTTTTTGCTCAAGACCGATCGACCTCGACAACCTAAGACCTAGGAAACATATGAGCGATGACTATCAACGTGGCCTGCGGGCAGTTATAACTGAGGTGTCCCTATTTTACTATTTGGTCAAGGATATATGACGTGTTTTGTAGTATCTGGACGTGCACATGATAGAAATCATAAATTTCTCTCGCGGCTGGGTACATCTATTGATGCAGAGGCCGGGGATCATTTCTCCTTTTCGAAAAAAATGAGGCCACACGCATGCGTGCCTAACCAAGAAGAGGTTTTCCTGGGTATCAGTATGGCTACGATTAGATCGTCAGACGGCAAGGAAGTTCAGAGTTAACATGATCTTTCTAAGAGTTTTCGGACTAGTTCACCAAGACCCTCATCACCCTTCTTTGTATCTCCATACGACCATACCCAGCGTAGTGAATGAAGTCCACAACGAGTAGGCTTTAGGCATGCTACTCATCAATTCATTAATTTGTTAGAGATGTTGGTACATGTAGTATAATCACAACTCTTTGAGGCCATCTAACTAATTCAATTAAACGATCAGCAGACAGCTAACTTTCAGTCTTTTGAATGCTAGTTCGTGTTAACACCATGCGTCTTTAACATCCGTGACTGACTTGTCCCAGATTCATGACTGAGTATTATTTGTTTGCACATTGTCCGTGCATGGGTGCATGTCATAGATTTGGATATATACATGGTTAGCTGTTCGATTGCAACCATTGAAACGAGTTTGCAAGAAGTTATACGTCGATCGAGCTGCACAAATCGCAGGGACCTTCACATGTGTTAACTGTATACCGGCACCACACATGTGTATACCATCTCATCAGCTATGTGTAACCATCAGCATTAAACTTATACTAAATATTACATATATTTTTAGACGACACATTCATATTTGGACAAATTTGAATCACTTAATATTGGACGGAGGAAGTATTAAATTGCAGGTGCTAATATCGATCCTTTTCTTTGGAACAAGGAAATTAATATAACTCCATATAAGGAAAAACGGAACACCGGAGAGGAATATGACATCAATCTCATATAGACCCGCATTGACAATTATTCAAAAGTAGAAACATTTGGGAATATTATTGACACTCATTCGTATGACATGTGCCATTCCTTTATTTTATAGCTTAACATTGATAGCTAGAAATTAAAACACTATTCGTTTGCCCGTGCAATCGATTTCCCACATGCTTAGTAGTGGTTGTTTTCCCAGAATTGAGCCTGGAGCCAGTCTACTGTCCCCTTCTCCACTTGAAATGCCTTGGCCAAAACATTGTCTGAGATCGGTGGCTTAGACCCAAACACTGCATTGGCAATTGTGATGGCACCAGGGTTCTGGCTGCTAAGTGCAGCAATTGCAACTGCCGCCACATGTGGGTTGGGGTTGAACTGGAAGTGGATGAGCCCCACGGGGAACACGAACACATCGCCTTTGTTGAGCACCTTGGATAAGAGCGTGTTGTTTGGGTTGGATGTGACAAAGCCGACGTAGAGTGTCCCCTCGAGCACCGTGAGGATCTCCGTGGCACGGGGGTGCGTGTGCGGTGGGTTCTGACCCAAAGGTGCGTAGTCAATGCGCGCTATCGAGATGCCAAGGGTGTTGAGGCCAGCGATCTGCATCACGTTGATCAATGTGACATTGGATCCAACCTTGTTGGTCATCCTAGGCTTGTCGAGTTCAGCTGCCTTGAAGAAGTCATCCGCATTCACGTCCTTCGGGTTCTTGCAGACAAACCCATTGACAAGCACTGTAAACATGTAAGCATGGATTTATGAAGTTACTTCAACAGGTATGTCACTTAATGTCAACAACTGATGCCAACATATGTACACACTCTTAGAGAGAATATGGCAGGATCAAGTCGAGGAGTACATGGTACCTGGAGAGTTCTTATCAGCGACACAAAAATCTTGGAGAGGGCTTGGATCGGAGGCGATGGCCTGCCATGAGACCAGCACAAGAAGAGCCGTTACGAGAAGGAAGGAAGAGGAGGAGGCCATCTCTTCTGGTTTCTCTTGTGTTGCTGCTAGCTAGCTTGTGTGTTTGTATTGTTGGTGCTTTGGCTATGCAGCTGGGGATTGAAGTTCTTATATAGGCGCAGCCAGCAGTGTGAACATGTGAGCAAGAGAAGGAGTCAAGTGGAACCAACCAACGGAATGAAATGGTCTAGATCTGGATCGAGTGTTGATTAAAGGAGTTTTTGATGTGCGTCAATTTTCCAACTTTCCTTTTGCCTCTAAAGAGGCAACACATGGGTATTACCGTGTCAGGGTTAAGATATGTACTACCTCTGATTCTAAATTCTTGACTCAAATTTGTCCAAATATGAATGTATCTATTTTTAAAAAGCGTTTATATACATATAATATTTCGACAACAATTTAGGATCGGAGGGAGTAGTTTGGATATCACAAGGCTGGTGGGCTCCTTTTGCACCTAATTAACAGCACTTATTTATTAATTAAGAAGCTAATTCACACGTACATACCGTCTTACCGCCATTGATACCATCAAACGTGAAAATTCCCAACTTTTACTTGGTCACCATTAACTTTCTTGGGGCAGTTAAGTTACCCAGATCTATGAACGAGTAAATCTCACTTCATTAATTGGAGTAGTTATCAGTGGATATTCTAGCGTGCCAACCTATCCTATGTATACCTGGTCATACATAGCCTGGAGAACTGGTTATGCTTTGCGAGTTAATTAACTAAGAGTTCAACGAAGAACAGTTCAGAGAGAGCCAAGTCTGTCTCACGCACAGAGACATGTCATGGTGTACGACTTGCTGGAAGTCACGTACTGCGTGCTGCCACAAAAGGCTACGACGATGGCCGAGCACTTTTCCTGAGTAAGATTAGTCAGTGTAGCAATCTTACTAATTAAGAGTTTCGTTAATACCAGTTCATACATAGATCTGATTAGCTATTTCCTCCGTTCCGAAATATAAGGTTTAGGCCCCCCAAATTCATGATTTTGACTTATAAATGTTTACAAAATTAGTAAAAATAATACTGTAGAAGTATTTTGCAAGACATACAAATTATAATATATTCTTACATACAAGCCAAATCCAGATAGATTGCATGGGGAAAAGAAAATCTTTATTCAGCTTTAGGTTTTTCCTCAAGCAATCCATATAGCTTTGTGTACCATAATGGTTAAAGTTTAGATATGTGTTGAACCAGCCAAGCTCTTCATGGTGTGTCTGTTTGTGTATGTTACATCTCCAGGCAAAATATAGAGGCTTCCGGAGAAGTACAGCCCTCTCTCGGAAAAAGGGTGACCAGGTAAGCTCATGCAACAAATTCAACGGGAAGAAATGCTCCATAGCTACTTTCCCGTCATGCATGACATTGATGCCTCTGGTGAATTAGTCTAAGCAAAGTCACGATATGATATCGATCTTTCCTGTTCGCTTCTTCGACGCGTTCCACCCATCCGTTGCGTGTACATATTTTCTATATCTGAACAAAAAACCCTACTAGTTGTTTCTCTCAACATGCAAGCATGTCGGCTCATTAGACCCACCATATTAATTGTCATGCAAACTATGCAATCTCATCAAGGTCATGCATGTCTTTTTTTTTAAAATCATCCACCATGTGTTCATTTACATTTTGCATTAATCTATAAATACAAACTATGCCATCTCATCAATTAAATCATGTTATTTTGTAAAAGCTTTTCTGTTTTTATACATCATTTTGCCATGTATGTTATTTTTTCATCAGGTCATGCATGTTTTTTTAAAAGCATACGTACATGTGTTCGTTCACATTTTTTGCATTAAATGTATCAATTCAAACCATGCCACCTCGTCAATTCAATCATGTCTTTTTTGGGAGGATTTTTCTCTTTTTATACATCATTTTGTCACATACTTCTGCTTTCATTGTTAAATGCAAAGAAACACTTCTACATTCTGTTCCCATTAGTTTTAGTTAATTTTAAACATCTATTTATGCATTTGTTTTAACACGGTTTCCTATCAATGCGCGGGGCATCATTTCTTTACATAAAATAGACCAACTACATTAAAATAAATCATCATATGTATTTTCTTATTTAGTTGGAAATAAGATTGTTGTTTGTTTGTGTTCTCCAAGAATCCTTCGGGTTTTAGGATGGGCTAGCAACACCTTTATCAAGTGAACCGATAAACATTTGTTACCATACTTAGATACTGCTTTAACTTTTGTTGATGCCTATGAAGTAAAGAATATGTCATAAAATTGCCTTATATGTTTTAAAGTTTGAATACTCTTTCGTTGCTACTCAATTTAACTCATGTTAACCGAAAATTTCCGCAACACATGCGGGCATCTGGTTCAATTAGGAGCCGTGTTACCCATGCATGCATCATAAAGTATCACAAATCAGACAAATTTTGTATAGCAGGTACGTGGTCACCATCATAATTATACTGAATCTAATTAAGCTGAGAAAAAAATCTACCAGTGTCTCATGTATATGACCACCACGTCAGGTCTGTCACTACTATCTGTACACGTATCGTAAAAGGAAAGACATGAGGAAACTTACTAAATCTCTACCTGCTCAGGGTGACCATTTCTATCTGCCCATGCGAACTTGCCAAGTTATTGACTTGTACACAACATGATCAACTACTCTTGCTTCTGCTAGCTATATATAAATACACCTCAACCTTCTCAAGGCCAAAGCACACAACACCATCACAAACACTAGCTTACAGAAAGATAGCTACTTGAGATCGAAACACTTAGCCCTAATGGCCTCCTCTTCCTACTTCCTTCTCGCTGCTCTCTTTGCCTTGGTCTCATGGCAGGCCATCGCTTCTGATCCGAGCCCTCTTCAGGACTTCTGTGTGGCAGACAACAACTCACGTGGTATGTAATTTCACTTCACGTACCATTAATAATTTTTATACATGTAGTTCTTACGTGTGAACTAGGATTACATATGCATGTAAAAAACTTTGATAACATTCTAGCTCGGTTATTGATATTTACATCCATTTTGCAGTTTTTGTCAATGGAGTTGTCTGCAAAGACCCAAAAGATGTGACCGCGGATGACTTCTTCAAGGCAGCCGAACTCGACAAGCCTAGGATGACCAACAAGGTTGGATCCAACGTCACCTTGATCAATGTGATGCAGCTCGCTGGCCTCAACACCCTTGGCATCTCAATAGCGCGCATCGACTACGCACCTTTGGGTCAGAACCCGCCACACACGCATCCTCGTGCCACTGAGATCCTCACAGTGCTCGAGGGGACACTCTATGTTGGCTTTGTTACATCCAACCCAAACAACACGCTCTTATCCAAGGTGCTCAACAAAGGCGATGTGTTTGTGTTTCCTGTGGGGCTCATCCACTTCCAGTTCAACCCCAACCCACATGTGCCGGCGGTTGCAATTGCTGCACTTAGCAGCCAGAACCCTGGGGCTATCACAATTGCCAATGCAGTGTTTGGGTCAAAGCCGCCAATCTCAGATGACGTTCTTGCCAAGGCGTTTCAGGTGGAGAAAAGGACAATAGACTGGCTCCAGGCTCAGTTCTGGGAGAACAATCACTACTAAGTAAAGCCTTGTGAAATCTATTGCAAGGGGCAAACGACTCGCCATGTATGCTAAGTTATATATAGAATAAATGGCACTATGTCATGCAAGTGTGTTCTTTGATATTAATTCCTGAATGTATTTGTACTTTCGAATAATTGTCAATGCCTCTGAAGAGGCAACACATGAGTATTGCAGTGTCTACCTAGGTTAGATAGCTTAGAAATCACAAGCTGGGCATGCAATATCTCCCTTCTGCACCTAACAAAACTAATTCATTAACAACAGTCTAGATCATACGTACCGGGCAGAGCTCGAGCTCAAGTCACCCAGATGCACCTCTTTCACATAGCATAAACTTTTCAAGCAAAACTCTTTTAAATAGACGCTGGTTTCGTTGGACAAAATAAAAGAAAATGTATAGGGCAGCTGCCCCTACAATTTAATTTTGGCCCGTTACTATATGGCCCAGTCTACAAAGAATTGCTCCCCCTCGGCCCATGTGTTTTGCCCCCACTCAGGCCTCAGCCCATTAATGTGCCTCTCTGCAGATTGGGAACGGAGGAGTCGAGGGCGTACGAGACTCCCACGCGCGGAAGCATCCCGTCGTCCGCCCCCAGCGTCTGCCGCCATCGCCCCTAGCTCGCGGGCTCGCCGCTGGCCTCCGGCGATCGTCGTGGTCCCTCGCCGCCGCACGCCCTCGCTGCCTCGCCGGTCGCTAGCTTGTCCTCCACGGCTCCACCGTTCGCCGCACAGCCAAAGCCTGCCCTCAATCCCCAATTCCCACCACGCCGTAGTGCGGCTCTGCATCGTCAGGCAATCCCCAATTGACGAGGTAAACTTCCAAACTCCATCTTTTCTTTCCATGATTCTTGATTTCTTAGTCTCATCCATGCCCTGGTCTCATCAATTTACGTGTATGCTTGTTTTGAGTGTGTCAAATTGGATGATTAGGAATTTAGGATTTTGGTCTCTCATTCACATTTTTTTGTTTGGAAGATGCAAATTTAGGAGGGAAGGTACCAGACTACCAGTACCTTGTGGTACCTCCCAAGTACTGTAGAAACACACATATGGAAATGACATTAGCTAGTGGAATCATATATGTGGTCCACGCCATCCTTAGTTCAAATGTATTGTATAGATGCTTTGTACATCTGCCATCACATCAGCGCCATGTACATCCGTCATCATGAAACTTATATTATATATAACTGGATGTTTATACAACAAATTCTGTTTTGGAACAGGGACAACATTATCCTCATGTTTTGCTATTGTGTGCAGAAAACACACATAAGAGTAGCTTATGGCAACTGTTTCTCACAAAACCAAAATATTGCCAATTTATTCAAAAAGTAGAAATTAATAAATTCGCGGCTCACAAACAACTATACAAGCACTAGCACGAAACATGTTTCTTCATTTACTTCATAGCTTAACATAGCTAGAAATTAAAGCAAAATTTGCACAGAGCAAATATATAGATGTTCCATATGATATATCTCTTGAGGCTTGTTTTAGTTCTGGCCGTTCTTCTCCCAGAATTGAGCCTGGAGCCAGTCTATTGTTCCCTTTTCCACTTGAAATGCCTTGGCCAAAACATCATCTGAGATTGGTGGTTTAGATCCGAACACAGCATTGGCAATGGTGATAGCCCCAGGATTTTGGCTGCTGAGTGCCGCAATTGCAACAGCGGGTTTGTAGGGGTTGGGGTTGAATTGGAAATGGATGAGCCCCACAGGGAACACAAACACGTCACCTTTGTTCAGCACCTTGGATAAGAACCTGTTTTCTTGATTGGATGTGACAAAGCCGACGTAGAGTGTTCCCTCGAGCACCGTGAGGATCTCGGTGGCACGGGGGTGTGTGTGCGGCGGGTTCTGGCCTAACGGTGCATAGTCGATGCGCGCTATCGAGATGCCAAGAGTGTTGAGGCCAGCGAGCTGCATGACGTTGATCAAGGTGACGTTGGATCCAACTTTGTTGGTCACCCTAGGCTTGTCGAGTTCGGCTGCCTTAAAGAAGTCATCTGCGTTTACGTACATCGGGTTCTTGCAAACAAACCCGTTGACAAGCACTGCATGCATACAGAGAAGTAACACGTAAGCATCAATTTCATAAAGCTATGTCAACATGTTTATAATATAATTGAATATTAGAATCTCCTCGAAAGTCATTGCAACCACATATATATACTTAATTAGTTAGAATATGCCCGCATCAAGCCGAGGAGCAGATAATACCTGGGGAGTTCTTATCAGCGACACAGAAGTCTTGGAGAGGGCTAGGGTCGGATGCGATGGCCTGCCATGAGACTAACGCGAGTAGAGCAGCAAGGAGAAAGAAGGAAGAGGAGGAGGCCATCAGACCGCCGTTTGATCTTCGATCTGTTTATCTTGTGTGTTGATGCTATAGCTTGCCTTGTGTTGTTGGTTGTTGATTTGCTTTGGCTATGAAGCTAGGGATGGATGGATTGTGCTTATATAGCCGCAGGTAGCAGTGTGAACTTATGCGAGACAGAAGGAGTCAAGTGGAATCGACCAACGGACTGAAATGGTCTCAGCTGCTGCAGCTAGAACCTGCTGATTAATTATCCTGCTGGGCCAGGATTACAATATATATCTCCCTTCTGCACCTAACATTCACCAACTAACATATGAACACGTTTATGTTCATCTGTCATTGATCTCATCAACACCATTAATTTACTTGGAGCAGTTATATGTACCCAGAAGATCTATCTTGAGACGGTCACTTGCACCAAACCAGGGCATGCATTGAACGGAACAGGAGAAATGGTCACAGTCTCTATCACGTATCGTATGTATGGCCACACTTGTAATTAATTTCTCTGTGCAAGTAAAGATTTATTGTACATGAGGTAATCATCCTGTTTTGCTGACTTTTTCAGGACATCTTTGCCTGCTCCCCTGCTCGACTAATTGTACATGCATGAGCTACTCTAATTAATTCTGCATGGTAAGTTGTTTTCTCATTCAAGAGGTTTCCATGAAACCGGCCATACATTGACCGGTCGTCGACATCACGGGATGGCAGGTAAATCTTATTTCATTTGTTTAATTAGTTGTTGAACAAGTTACCGTGCATTTCCACCCTATACTTTGGTCAAACCAGAAGAACTTGTTGCACACTAAGTCGTCGAATGCTTTGCTTGTGAGTTAGACAACTAATTAATTAAATTTTTACTAGCTAGAATGGTTCAGAGAAAAGCCAAGTCATGTAGCGTTTGTTCCTCGAGGTTCATCGACCTCGACAAGCTAGCTAAGATCGCTCGATCATCTCATGCAGAGACGATGGATTTGTGTGTCAGGCCGGGGTGGAGCACATGATAGGTTGGGGTCAAATATGAAATCAATGGATTTTTCACTATTATAGAGGAATTTAGTACATAACAATGATGAGCCTTGAGCCTTCGCAACAAAAAAAAAAGAAAAAGAAAAAAAGAGAGGAGCCCAGACGAGCTTGAGGTGGGGAAGGGGTAAGGGGCCACAAAATGAGAAGAGAAGACTTCTTTTGTTCCTCTTTCTTTTACAAAAGCACACACACACGTGTTAGAGCTGATGTAGCGTAGACAGGCGGTTGACACAATTAGTGTACTTTTTTTACTCAAGTTTATATTGTCATAGTATTGGAACTAATTTGATACCCTGCAAGCCAAGGGATAGTTTAGTCTGGTGACGGTAACACCTTGGGTAGTTGGGTGCGGCTCTCCTCCATGGAGACATCATCGAGGTCCTTGTTCCCCTCTCTTGTGGGAACTTGATGGCCGGTCGGAGCTCAGTGACATGTCAGGATATCATGTACTGCAGCAGAGAACTTCAGGTATGGTAGGGGGTTGGCGCTCGGTAGTATGTCGTTCCACCTTGTGCATGTGTCTCTGCTGGATCTCTAACTCAAAGGTGAGCCTTCCCCTGCTTGTTGACAGGTCACTGTCGTTCGATCTACGGCGAGGTGGAGCAGCGTTTCTGCCAGAAGCTGAGGTCATCAGCGTTTGAGTTGTGCTCACGTTTAATTTTTTCTTTTGTTTGCTTCATCTTGTTCATTTTTCCTTGTAATCTGGTCAGCACCTTGTATATATAGTTTGGTTGTGTAGGATTTCATTAATTTAAAACCAGGCGTAATGCCGTTCTTTAAGATGATACAACAACACAGTACCTATTCAAGACAGCCAAGGTTCTCTAGGTGCACTGGCCCTATTTGAGACTCATGTGATCTAATATACTTAGTCATTATATTGAGCCTTTTATTTGGTACGTATACTTTTTTCCTGAAGTGGATCATCTCATTCTCTATTACTCAAGACAAAATAAAATATCACAACAGAATGTACAGGTTGACATTTTTTACAAGATACAACAAGACATATTAAACCAATAGTTCATTCATCATTTCAAACAAATCAATACATGAGTACTCACATATAAAAAAACAAACTAATGTTACAAAATACAATTAGTTAATTTTGGTTGTCAGTCCAGAACTGAGCTTGGAGCCAGTCCACAGTCTTCTTGTCCACCTGAAAGGCCTTGGCGAGAACATCATCAGAGATTGTCGGCTTTGACCCAAACACAGCATTGGCAATGGTGATGGCACCAGGGTTCTGGCTGCTAAGTGCAGCAATTGCAACTGCCGGTTTGTGGGGGTTGGGGTTGAACTGAAAGTGAATGAGTCCTTCCGGGAAAACAAACACATCACCCCTGTTGAGCACCTTGGATAAAAACTTGTTTTCTGGGTTTGACGTCACAAAGCCAACATAAAGTGTCCCTTCTAGCACGGTGAGAATCTCGGTGGCATGAGGGTGAGTGTGTGGCGGGTTCTCGCCCAAGGATGCATAGTCGATGCGCGCCAGGGAGATACCAAGTGTGTTGAGGCCAGGAATCCTCATAACATTGATCAATGTGACATTGGACCCAACCTTGTTTGTTTTTGTGTCCCTTGGCATGTCAAGTTTTGCTGCCAGGAAGAAGTCATCTGCTTTCACATCCTTTGGGTCTTTGCAAACAAATCCATTGACAAGAACTGCATCATGGAGTTAACATGTACAAAAAACCGAGTCAGAATGTTATAATTTTTCCAACATTATGTATGTTAATTATACCCATAATTGTTTAACGTATGAAAAGTTAGAAGTAAATATTTGACGATCTAAGCAGTAATGAAATTACATACCACGTGAACTGTTGTCTGCCACACAGAAGTCTTGGAGAGGACTAGGATCTGAAGCGATGGCCTGCCATGAGGCCAACGCAAGAACAGCAGCGAGAAGAAGGAAGTAGTAAGAGGAGGCCATTAGCGCTTCTGAAGAAATCTTTTAAGAGCTGGATTTGCTGTTTCTCAAGTAGATGTGTTTGCAAGTGTTACGTTGCTGTGTGTGCCCTGGCTTCGGAGATGTTGGACGTGTATTTATAGCAGCAGAAGTAGGTGACGATGTTGTGAACTGGTCAAGAAAAACGTGTGACCAGATCGAGATGGTCATTAGTTTAACTGTTTAAGAAGGCTGATCAGCTTCCTGCCGACTAATTAAGAGAAATATATTATCTGGAATGGATCAACATCAGAAATGTTCCTCATGTTTTTTGCTGCTACTATGACTTTGTATCCTGAGTTCCAGACGAGACAAGGTATATATGGGGTTGAGCAATCGGTGTTGGCTTCTTTTCTTGTCTCATCATGCATCTGTATTATTCAATAAGATTTCGACCAGGTATTTAAAGTTATATCTATTTCATGATAGATTAATACTATTCTAGTTCAGATGCAATAGTACTGTACTGAGTAACTTTCATTGATAGTATATATGCATATATGATCGCAGCGCATATATAGAATAGAATTGGTCATTCTGAGCACGTAGATTTTGCTAAGTCCCGATTATAGTAGGAATTAATTAACATATTTCCATATCAGCTTTAGTAAGTTTCCTCATGTCTTTTCTTTTACGATACGCGTACTACTAGCACGTACATGCACTTACTGACGCTATTTTTTTTAAAGAATACGATGTTTTAATCATTTTTAAAAATAATACGTGTTTTTCAAAAATTTCAAAAGCCGATTGGGTCCGGTCGGTTTAGCCGAAGCCGATTAGACCCAGTTGGCCTGGCCCGAGCCGACTAGAGGCAGGCTGCGCAGAGCGTGGGTCCCGCAAGAGGCAGTTGGGCTGGTCCAGGCCGACTGAAGCCCAATTGGTTTCGGCCAGGCCGACTGGAGCAGTCGGTTTCGGCCAGGTCGACTGGATGCAGTTGGTTTCGCCGAAACCGATTGGAACTAATTAAGCTAATCAGTTTCGCCAAAACTAGTTGGTTGCATGATCAATGCATACACGGCCGATGTCCGATTTTTGTTTCGAATTCTTGCGGTTTTTTGAACTAAAAGACTTGACAACTTGGATAAATTAACATACATCGATAATGTGCTGGACAATTTTTGTGTCGATTCCTTGCTATTTTTTTGAACTAAAAGACTTGACAACTTGGATAAATTAACATACATCGATAATGTGCTGGTTACGGAACCAAGATACGACTAAATTAACATACTTCGATAATAACACAATCGGACAGAATTAAAGATAGCAAATACAATTGAAACACAGTACAAGCACTACTAAGTCCACTTAGGCCATTTTCCAGACGTATCGCCACGTTCCTCTGCAGCCTTTGCCACGGCGCCCTTTCTCTTTGCCTCTCCTTTTATGTCTCACGAGCATCCTTGCACCTTCGTTTGTCCTCTTGCATGCGAAGCGCTTTCTCTCTGTTTTTCCTCAGTGCTTCAACAAAGTAACGACGTTGTTCCTCCCTATGCTCTTTGAGCTCTCTCTCTTGCTCCTCTTTCTCCTGGGCTGCAGCTTTTGCCGCACGCTCCTCCGCGTGGAAACGCTGCCATGCACTTCGTGACCTTGTGTTAATCTCTTCCACCGCCCAATCTGGCATCTCCGTGTCAATCCAACGATACCACATGCATAGGGGCGGAGGAAACTACAAAATAGCCTAATGTTACAAATAAATCGAATATGACACACACAACATGTTTAAGCACACCTATATGTGCTTACCGGAGGCTTGTCGTACGGCGAAACCGGGACAGGTGGATCATGCTCATAGTTCGCACACATGAAAAACTTCATGCCCAGCTTATCTGAAAAATCTGTCACCTCCTTCACCTTGCATAGATTGCCGCACCAAAACCTGAGATGTTCCACCCCCGGAGGCAACATCGCTTCTTTCATCTTCCTCGGCCTCTCGTCCTGGTCGGAGCAAGGTAAACTCATTGGGGGACACTGGAATATTGGAAAAAACAGTAGTGGAAGGATGCTTGAATGAGTACCGGAGATGAGGTATTTATAGGCTCTCAAACTCATTCTCCCGCCACCGTTTCCCGCCTGGTTTTCCTGCCAGCGTTTCCCGCCTCGTTTTCCTGCCAGCGTTTCCCGCCTCGTTTTCCCGCCATCGTTTCCCCCCTGGTTCTCCTGCCACCGTTTCTCGCCTGGTTCTCCCGCCACCGTTTCCCGCCTGGTTCTCCCGCCACCGTTTCCCACCTATTTGTATCTTCTGTAACTATAAAAGACCGTCCATGGTATTGAAGTGTAGTCTCACCATTTCGTCCGGGAAGATGTCGTCCGGCTTCCCAGATGATCGTAGATTTTGGTCAGGTATCCGGAGGCTATTATGGTTAGCCGGTGATTTCAAGGTAGACAATAGGATAGTTCCATGGGACGAACTCATTAGTAGTGACACCCTACTAACTGAGCTGGACCACCAATTAAGAAGGTGCAGATTCCCATTGAGGACTTCTGCAGAGATACGGCAAGAACCGCTAAGGTTGCACGAAAGGTGGAAGAAGCACAGTCAAGGTAAGAGTGAGTCATACCTACAATGGGCTAGAAAACATCCATTGTTATGGGTTGAAGAAGAGGAATCCGATGAAGATATCTTCATGCCAAGCAAAACGGGTAAGAGTTCTTCATCGTCCAAGAAGGGTTAGGGTGATCACCCGTAACGTTTGGTCGGCCGATAGAAAACCTCTCCCACGACCAGAGCTGCAACAATAAAGGACATCCAAGCAGGGTTGACTTGGGCGACGCAAACTGGCAAGCTTTGCACATACCTCGGTACGTAGCCACTAAGACAGCCGAACCCCAACTCCTCTGTGTGATGTCGTCACCACAAGTTGCATTCGCGATCTCCACTGCAATAGGGATGTAGCGCGCGCTAATGGTGGTGACGTGGTTCTTGGTGAACCTCACCTTCCCGAGAAGCCACATTATATATGCCTCAAGGCTCCGAGTGATCTGAGGCTCAGTCATTTGGGTCTCTGGATACCCAAACTTCTGAATCTGCATGCAACAAAAACCAAGTGTTAGTAAACCCATGCAAGTATATGAGGTACGCTCTTAGATATATTAACTTAAAACACATCGATCTAACCTGATAATTGAGCAACCAATCTAGCTTAGGTCCGTGAGCCTCCGAGGTGAGTGGCCCAGCTCCGGCAAGAATACCTTGAAAACGTAGTGCCATACCCTCCTGCCAATCAGCTGGTGCCTGCAACGGTCCTATGGGATCACCCACCAATGGTAGTCTCAGCAGCATCGACACATCCTGGAGAGTAGGAGCCATCTCTCCCCAGCGAAAGTGAAACGTGTGTGTCTCAGGCCTCCATCTGTCCACTAAGCAGCTCAGCAGCGAGTGGTCAATTTGTAGCCGTGTAGAGTTGAAACCTCGTCGCTCGCCCTCTACCATTTCCGCACGAGTTGCCTCAACAAGTCGTGCGAAAGGTAAAAGGCCAGCCCATTTCAAACTGCATAAATAAAATGGACATGCAAGGGATGAATAAATAAAATGAACATGCAAGGGATGAATGAATAAATACCGCTGAATCCAGGCAGGGTGTATCATCCAATTTTCCTTAGAAGTGCGCGTGACAAGGGGCTCGACACTCCCAGGATGCGCCACCAATCGAGCAGCCCGATGCTTACTCTCAATCTCCGGAGATAGTAATGATACTCTCTCCATTTTGTACCTGCAACATTTATAAACATAGTTAGACATACAATACAAAGTTAAGCATAGTTAAACTGAGAGTACATATTAAAACATAGTTAAACAAAGAGTACAAATTAACACATAATTCCACATAGAGTACAAATTAAAACGTAGTGCACAAATTAATACATAGTTTCACATAGAATACAAATTAAAACTTAGTTCCACATAGAGTACAAATTATAACATAGTTTCACATAGTGTACAAATTATAACATAGTTCCACATAGTGTACAAATTATAACATAGTTGCACATAGAGTACAAATTAAAACATAGAGTACAAATTAACGCATAGTTTCACATAGAGTACATATTAAGGCCATAGTCTAGTTTGTTCCTCTCCCTCGTCGTCCACGTCTCCCTCTTCCACGGGCAGTAGCTCCGCCAGTACCGAAAGTTGGACAATAAGTGTCCCTATGGCCAAAATGGTTGCACAGAAAACATTGTCGTGAAGGTCCTCCGGCTTCAGATTCATCCATATCATTTCGGATGCGCCTGGACGGGCGTCTGCCTGTGCCTGTCCGCAGTAGCCCGGGGTCAGGGATGTACCGCCTTTCAACAGGGGTTACCTTGTTGAAATTGCCCATTGCATGAAACTCTAGCATCTCACCCATCCATGTGGTAAGCACAGACTCTTTCAGGTAATAGGGAGACACAAATGAGATTGCGTCCATCCCTAGCTGCCCGCAAGCAGCAAGTACATGTGAGCAAGGAAGCTGAAGCAACTTTGGTTTGTTGCATGTGCACTCACACGTTGGCCACGCTTCATTTCCAATCTTCACCTCCTGTGTCCTCAATTCATTTCCACAACTGAACTTGTCAGTTTCCCAACAGGTTCTTCCTCAGCTGGTCCTGTTCCAACTACTATCTGCGCAGCCACTGCTGCTACATGTGCTGCTACCGCTGCGGCTCGTGCCTCTCTCCTCTCCCTAACATGTTTCTTCGTGAACTCATCAAGATAACCACGTATCCTAGTGTACTTCCATTGTTGGTTCTATTTGCAGAGTTTCTTGAATAGATTCATAAGTGACTTATTCCTGAACTGCGAGAAGAAGTTGGCCCTCAAATGCCGCATGCACCAACGACTCTGCACGTCCTGCCATGGAGTTTGTTCATCAGGCCCAGGGTTTGTCAGTGTCCTTATCGCACTGAGTATGCCTGCATGTCTGTCATGAAGGATGCACACATTCGGCTTATCATGCACAACTGCTCTCTTGAGCTGCCTGAAAAACCATAACCAACATTCAGTGTTCTCACCCTCCACGAAAGCAAATGCGAGCGGAACGATTTGATTGTTGCCGTCTTGGCCAATGGCAGTCAAGATCTGCCCCCTGTATTTGCCAGTGAGAAAAGTGCCATCTACGCATATCACCGGTCGACAATGATTGAAAGCTTGGACGCATACACCGAAAGTGAAGAACAGTCGATGCAGCACCCTCACAGTTGGATACTCTGGGTGCAGGAAGTGTTGGATGTCGACATAGGTGCCTGGATTACGGGCTTGCAGTGTATGGAGGAGGCAGACGAACCAAATCATTCCTCAAGAGCCCTCTGCTTAGCCCTCCAAGCCTTGCCGTACAAAATGTTGTACTTAAACCTTACCCTGACCTTATGCATGATGGCCTTCACTTCCATTGCTTTGCTCTCCACTATCTCCGTGTAAATCAACCGAGCAAGAAGCGTCGACGAGAGGTTACGATGGTCTTGAGTGATACTGGGAATGACACATGTGTGCAACACCAAGTCACTCACAACCCAATATGTGTCATACTTACGAACATAGCCATGCACCCTCTCGGGACAATCTATTTGTTCGCACTCCATTTCAGATATTTTTGTGAAGAGACTGTTGTTTTGAAAACCCTTTGCGTGGACATTGCCCAAGCAATTATTGCATCCTGCAGATATTTCTTGTCAGGAAATCTGGCACCCTTCGCAATGTTGTTCTGATGATATTGCCATGCAGAGTCGTGCCCATCGTTCAAAGTCCTAGCTGAAGAGAAGTCCTGATTCCATGATGCAGGAATCGGCACCTCCTCTTCGTCCGACTCATGAGACTCATCGTCATAAGAACTACGACCATCTGTATCTTCATCCTCCATCTGGTTCTGCAAGTGACCATCTTCTTCGTCCGCATCTACCTCGCTAGTGTACTCATCCTCTCCTACTGCCCCAGAGCTCTGGCCTGATTCATAACCACCACCTCCAGCATTCGACACAGAGTTTGCATGGGACAAGTCATAACTTGATTCACCCTCGCCTTCAGCTGGATTGGTCTCATGAGCGACAACCTGGATTAAGGCGACAGGTGTAGTTCCTCTTTTCTCGCAACTTTCTAACCAGCGCACCCACTTTGATGTCCGGTCTATCGGCCTCGAAACCCAAAAAATATTTGAACTTGATTTGGTCCACAATGCTTGCACACGGACGGTGTATGTTTCAGGATTGAGCGCTAAACATCCTACCAAACATTCCTGCAATTGACTAAACGTCCATGTTTGAGGGGCCGTTAGATCCAACTCCACATACTTAAACTGACTCAGATCAGCTCCGTGCTCAGTTGTTAAGACAGTACCGGAACCGTAGTAAAAAACAAACTTCACTACACCGGACATCTCTAATGCCTAAAAAAATGTTTAGACGCGTCAAATACTAAGCAGTACGACATATAAAAAATATTAAGACGCGTTAAATACTAAGCAGTATGGCATATTAAAAATATTAATACGCGTCAAATACTAAACAATACGACAGATTAGCGTCAAATACTAAACAGTACGGCATAAATAAAATCTAGCCTATCAATACATATTACTACCGGCCATACTATTTAGATGCGTCAAATACTAAGCAGTACGACAGATTTAAAATATTAATACGTGTCAAATACTAAACAGTACGACATCAAAAAAAATCTAGTCTATCAAAACATATTACTACCGGCCATAATATTTAGACGCATCAAATACTAAGCAGTACGACATTAACTGTTGTCCAAAATAATGAGCACTACCAAACGCTAAAACATACTTCTATATATACATACACACGTATCCTCATAAACATATACATTATAAGATAAAGTTAGGATAAATATGTGAGAGATTGGGATTTACCCTTGAAGCGTGTGAATGCCAACCTCGAACAGCCTCACAGTCACCGGATGAGCACCACCACCACCTCCAAACTCCTCCAAACCACCACCATTGCCCCAACTTAGCAACATGAAATTAGCTCTACATGTTCTACGAAAACAGTAGATCAAGGTGTCATTGGGTGCTAAATAGCAAGGGGATGCAGTTTTGTGGGTTAAACAGGAACAAAACTCACTAATTTTGGCTAGAAATTGGGGGCATTTTTGAGGAAGAAGAAGAGGAGAAGAAGAACAGAAGGGAACGGGCAAGCAGGAGCTGGGCGCTGGGCTGCTCGGGCTGGGGAGGAAGAAGGGAAGGAGAGAAGGAATAAAGAAAAAGGAAAAGGAAGAGGGCCCGCGCCCCTGTCGGCTCCAGTCGGCCACGGCTAAGCCGAAAGGCCGGTCGGCCTGGACTGGACCGACTGAGGCGCCAGTCGGCCGGCACCGAAAGTGCCCGCCTCCATTCGGCCTGGGCCAGGCCGACTGGGCCTAATCGGCCTGGGCCAAGCCGAGGCCGTATTATTCCTGAAATTTTGAAAAAACGCGTATTATTTTCGAAAATGATTGAAAAAATCGTATTATTTAAAAAGAATTAGCCTTACTGACCGACCTGATGTATGTGGACTTTTTCTCACCTTAACTAGATTCAGTATAAATATGATGGTGACCAGGTATAAAATGTGTCTAATTTGTGAAACTTCATGATGCATTCATGGGTGACGCAGCTTCTAATTTGAATATGCATATATGTGTATATGCAACGGTTGGTTGGAGCTCATCGAAGAAGCGAACAGGAAAGATCGATATCGTGACCTTTGTTTAGAGACTAAATCACCACGGAAGCATCAATCATGTATTTCCCCCGTCTCATATTAAATGACTCAAAAGAAGTGAGAGTATGTCGTAAACTACTCAAAAGAAGGCCGAATTAATCGGATCTAGGTATGAACCGGTAGTCCAGACTTAGAAAGATTAGTACTCTTAATAACGTAAATTTGAAATTCCTGGCTAGCTTGGGATGCAATCAAATTAACATTACTAACTCCCAGGAAATTTGAGCTCGGCCATCATCGTAGCCTTTTGTGACAGTCCGCAGTATCGTGTGGCCTCTTGCAAGTAACGAACTACTCCCAGAGAAATAATTCAAATTAAGTAATTGTATGGTTATGTAAATTATGGGACACACATGACACGTCAGCGACCGAGAGAAATTTATGTTTTTTTTCAGCCTGTGATCAAGTATTTATGGCTGTGTATGCAACTCTGCATCACATCAGGCTGGGAGAAAACACCTAACAATGAGTTTATATATGTTGGTGATTAAATGATTCCAAGAAATTTGCACGATCCTGTTTCGTGCAAGCTAGCGAATGTTTAAATATATATCTAGATAACTTAACTGCTCCAAGAAAGTTAGTGGTGACCAAGTAAAGGTTGGAAATTTTCTCATTTGATGAGATATCAATGGCGGTATGTACGTATGAACTAGCTTGTTAATAAATTAGTACCTTGTGATTAATTTCCAAGCTATATATCTTAACCTTGACACAGTAATACTAATACCCATGCCTTGTTGCTCCTTTAATCAGCACGCCCCAGCGACCATTTCATTCCGTTGGTTGGTTCCACTAAACTCATTCTCCTGCTCACATGTTCACACTGCTAGCTGCGCCTATATAAGAACTTCCATCCAGCAGCAAAGCCAAAGCACCAACAATACAAACACAGAAGCTTAATTAACTAGCAGCAGCACAAGAGAAACAGAAGAGATGGTCTCCTCCTCTTCCTTCCTTCTCCTAGTTGCTCTTCTTGCGCTGGTCTCATGGCAGGCCTTCGCCTCTGATCCAAGCCCTCTCCAAGACTTCTGTGTCGCTGATAAGAACTCTCCAGGTACTATGTACTCCTCAACTTCATCATGTCACAGTATGATATCTAAGAGTGTATATATGTTGGCCGTGACATTCTGATAAGTTACATACATGCATGTTGAAATAACTTTATAATGCGTGCTTACATGTTTCTAAATGTACACAGTGCTTGTCAACGGGTTTGTCTGCAAGAACCCAAAGGGCGTGAACGCGGATGACTTCTTCAAAGCAGCCGAACTCGACAAGCCTAGGATGACCAACAAGGTTGGATCCAATGTCACTTTGATCAACGTCATGCAGATCGCAGGGCTCAACACCCTTGGCATCTCGATAGCACGCATCGACTACGCACCTTTGGGTCAGAACCCACCGCACACGCACCCTCGTGCCACCGAGATCCTCACAGTGCTCGAGGGGACACTCTATGTCGGCTTTGTCACATCCAACCCAAACAACACGCTCTTGTCCAAGGTGCTCAACAAAGGCGATGTGTTCGTGTTTCCTGTGGGGCTCATCCACTTCCAATTCAACCCCAACCCACACATGCCGGCAGTTGCAATTGCTGCACTTAGCAGCCAGAACCCTGGGGCTATCACAATTGCCAATGCAGTGTTTGGATCTAAGCCGCCAATCTCAGATGATGTTTTGGCCAAGGCATTTCAAGTCGAGAAGGGGACAATAGACTGGCTCCAGGCTCAGTTCTGGGAGAACAACCACTACTAGCTATGCATGTTAATCTATAAAATAAATGGCACACATATGTGTCATGCAAGTGTGTATCTATGATATTATACACGATGTATTTCTACTTTTGAATAATTAATTGCCAATGTGGGTTTTGTGTAATTGGCTATGTGAGTAAATTACTTATAAGCATCTGCCCTATTTTCTCCCTCGACGGCTAAGACGTACACAATGTCTTGCAAAACATGCATTGGAGGTGCCCAACAATAATCAACATCTCTATAACGGGACCAATTGCACTTATACCCGACAAAATTCAGTTGTGGGGTGGTTATCTTGTGTATTTTGAGCTCTGTATGAAAGACAGAAACACATCTCCCTTTCAAAACAAAATTTCGCAAAGTCCACATATATAAGGTGCTATCCTTGGAGTGATATCGATCAAATCTATTTTCTAGGATTAAATTGAACCAAACCAATGGTTGTAGATTATCTGTCCTTGCGGCAAGGAAGAGCTCTTCTATGGTACCCTGTGATAAATACAAACCGTTCTTTCTCATAGATCCAACGATCACGGTATATCTTGTTTTTAGAGCAACGATCACGGTATATCTGTGCTGCTTGTGCGCGCAGAGCAGTGTATATATACCCCGGTAGTCTGGGAATATCTCATTTCTGCGGCCCACGTCTGCTCCGTACGGCCCACGTTCGTTTGTTTCTTTCCGCTTCACTTCTTCTTCTTCGCCCCCTGCACAATCGTCCGCTAGGTTTCGGTGGCCGCATGTAGATACTAGGTTTCAGGCCGTGCAGCCCACCCCAGTTTTCACCGGGTTCCTGACTTGACGTGCCGCTAGGATTCCGGCCAGTAGCGATGTCAACGGCTCGGCCACTGGGCTTTCTGGTTCTGTCCGCTTTGCCCGCAACATATTAGAGCAGCTGCCGCTGGCAGCCGCAAGTCCACATGCCGTTGTCCAGCGGCGCCGCGGCTGAGCCGTAAAAACCGATCGGCACATCAAATACGTACAACAGAAATAAATATTGCTGTTTGGCTAACGGTTGGTCTGGTGGACCTTTACTAATTCGAAGAGATATTCAGTTTAACTGTAATATCAATGCGTGGAAGAAAATAGAAAGAAAGAGACACTTTCAGAATATCTTCTGAATTTTCAAGAAGAACATACAACAGAAAGGCAACAGAAAACTCTGAATTTTGTTGTACTAACTGTTCTTGTACTACCTGCAAGAAAATACAGAAAGACACAACAAATACAACAGAAAATTCTGAATTTTGTTGTACTAACTTTTGTTGTATTAACTGTAAGAAAATACAGAAAGGCACATCAAATACACAGAAACTATGCAAATACAAAGAAAGAGATACTTTCAGAGAAGATCCTCTGAATTTTCAGGAAGAAAATATTCAAAGATCAATCCAAAACAGCAATGGTTGAATGAATTTTCAGGAAGTTTTTGTCATGTTTCGATTAGAGTCACATCATGTCCCTTCTTTTAATTCCAAAACAAATCTGAAGTCTCGCATGGTTGAATGAAACATATTCAGAGATCAATTCACAGAAAATTTGAAGATCAATACACAGAATATTTTCTGGAAATTCGCATATGCCGAAACAAACAAGTTTTCTGCTGTCAAGAGAACAAATCAAGTTTAACTAGCACAAACACAAGAGCTACCGCGTGTTTCTGAAGCTTAGCTCTATGCAAGAGTATTGAATTGTTGTTTGACTGTCCGAGGCGGCAATACTTCAGAAGAAGAAGAATTGTGAGGTGTTCTGGAGTCATGTTCTGATCTCATATACGCCGTGTTGATGCTCAGCCGTCCATGTAGCGCAACTCATTCAAGGCTGAATTAGTAGAAACAATGAGGCAGTTAGACATCGTATCACAGAACAATTGTACAGTATTGTTCTGAAGTACAGAATTAACAAGTAGCTAGTTCTTCCATGAAAGCAGCCTAGTTGAACTGAAGCATTTCATTTACTTCCTCCAGGTTTATGTCTCGAGTGAAATTAACGTGTTCACTTCGAAGAAGTATAAACAAAATATACATGTTAAATTGATTTGTGCTCTTGATGATATATATGCAATACTTTAATTTGTTGGAATTAGTACCATTAGAACTTACTGAAGCTTTCAGTGTAGGTATAACACTTCATCTGTAGTTATCAGCAAGCTTGATGAATAATCCAAGACATGTACAGAACCTGAGAAACATCACAATTAATAAGCTTGATGAATAACCTGTACCCTGACAAGAGGGTGATGTACAGAACCTGAGAAACATCACAATTAACAAGTTTGATGAATAATATGTACCCCAGCTCGAAAGAAACAACAGGGAGCACCTAAACACTAAAGAAAAGAATCAACTATGTCAGAATCTACTATGTCAGCCACATATGAACTCTGGAAAAAAAGAAGCACAAGTGTATATGTCCATGGGACAAAATTGTTGGCTGTGATGCAGCCATTTCTTGAGACATCAGAACCAGAGTTAACACTAAACAAAATAGCTAGAGAAGTATTATTTCCTTGGATTAGCAGCTCTGAACATAGCCATCCAGTTTGCTAAACTTTCTAGCTGATTCACTAACAAGTTAATATGCTCTGAACATGGCAATAAAACAAGATTGAGCCTTGAGAGAACTTCAGACACCATTTCCTTGGATTAGCAGCTCCTCACCATGAAGCATCACAGCCATCATCAGAATCATCAAGACTGACAAAGTAATCCGGATCTAGAAATTACATGTGAACAAAAAACATTTGGTGGAATGTATAATGCAGTACCAAATGTGTAATGTTAAAAAATCTAAAAGGAGCTTACTTGCTGTTCTCAGCCAGCCTTGGAGATAGAGTAATGCCTCAGCTGTCTCTGTGGAAAGCCTGCTTCGGTAATCACTAATAACCCGCTGGCCAATACTGAATGCAGATTCGAATGATACCGTTAAGCTTGGCGGCCGGACACCCCGGTTGTCACCGCGTCCTAGCTCCTGTAGTCAGTGCAAAGTGTTGAATCCATATCCTTGTCTAGAATGATAGTGTGCATTATTGCTTATTCAGAAGATGGTGGTGTGCGTGACGATCTACAGAGTACAGACAATTGGATGCACACCTAGCTAGCTTCAACACGCATAGAGAAAATCATCCATCCTTTGAAGTTTAATTTTGAGATGTACGGCTGCATTAAGGAGAAAATAGTATGCAAACATCCCCGCAGCTTCAATGTTGACTTGCATATTGTGGTGAGAAAGATGGACGGCGGCAAGGGCCTTGCCGGCGAGGTCGATAAGGGCTTCGGCCGGCATGCCGACGAGGTATACTGATGAAAAATTAGGTATTTTCGATGAATATTTAATCTAGAAAATCATGGCTAAAAACATGTAGCATATTATGTCATGCAAACTAGACAAACTAAACAGCAACACAAAGCGATAAAACTCGTCTAATTCCACAGCATGCATAATATAAAGCAGATTACGTATGGTAAGGTGCCCTTCTCCTGAGTTGGTTCCTTGTTGATGAATTTGTTGAAGTCGGTGACGAGTCCAGCGGCGTCGATGTTCACGCCGACTACAGCAGCCGACCTGGCAACCTCCTGGGCAGCTGCGAGCGTCTGTGCTTGCATCTAGGCAGCAGCAGTCGCCCGTTGTTCGATCTGCTGCTGTGCTTGGAGTTGAGCAGCCTGCTGCTGCTGAGCCTGAGCGGCAGCCTGAGCCGCAGGATCACCGTTGTTGACCATGGTGACGAAGAAGCCGACGAGGAAGGGACGTGATGAAGCGAGCAGTCACGTAAGAATGCTCCCCAAAAACCTTATCGACCGTTTCCCGGGCAGGATCTCGAAGGGTCGGGGTTCCGGAGGCCTGCTCTCCCTGCGAGCTGTGCACGCAGCCGACGGGATGGAGTAGCAGAAGGCAGCGAATAGTGAGATTGGATCGTGGGTGCAACGATGGATTTTTGGTGTATTCGTTCTAAGGCGAGAACGTCTTATTATATAGGCAGGCATGCGGACGTCGGTTTAGGAAACCATCAATTTAGGAAACCTTCGGTTTAGGAAACCATCAATTTAGGAAACCTTCGGTTTAGAAAACCAAAGTCGACTACGCAATTATCGGGATTTGTTACGCGTCTGCAACATATTCCAACTGCCAAAAGAATAAGCAACGATCCGGACTGACCGACTCAATGAATGGGCTTTTGAGATTTTCCAGGAATTTAATTTAGTTTAGGCGTTTGCCTTATCCTAAATTCCAACAATCCCCCACAATATCTCATAAGCACATAAGAATGTCGTTGATCCAAAACTCTGTTTTTGATATAACAGTGTTTCAGTGGAGACCGGTTAAGATTGAACATCCACCTAAACAAATAGCTACACTCGTGCACAACGGAACAATGGACAAGACCTTGAATTGTCAGTTTTCTGTGTTAGAGCTTCACTAAGTTGTTGTCTGGTACAGGGCTGCCGAAAGCTACCCCGTGGTGTGGAGCATATAAGTCATTCTCCAGACCTTTTTCATGAGCTTACTAGAGACCACACAAATCTCATAGACTGCGACCAACAGTCAGGCTCATATAGGTGTGTTCTTTCGAGACTACTCTGTAGGATAGTATCTCTCTTGCAAATTAATGCAATGCATCAGAACACATTAAGTTGAACAACCTACCATACAGCATACGAGAGTAATGCATAGTCAACGAAGTGGGATAAGGAATGTACACGCTCCTCAGTTATCCTATGACTTGTTTGCCAGGTCCTACTTCACGGGATCTCCGATCACATAGGCTGGTTTACCGTCATGGTAACTCACGTGGGTCGCAACCCCATCTCCCTTGATGCAGATTCTATCACATTCCTTGATAGACCCTTCGTAAAGGGATCTGCCAGATTTTTAGCCGTTGGGATATACCCCAATGCTATTATTCCAAAATTTCTCATTGCTCTGACAGATTTCAGACGTCTTCTGACGTGTCTTGATGACTTCATGTTGTCTTTAGAACTGTTCACTTTGACTATCACAGTTTGATTGTCACAGTTCATAAGAATTGCTGGTACAGGTTTTTCAACAATCGGCAAGTCCATCAAGAGCTCTCGAAGCCAGTTGGCTTCAACCGTGGATGTATCTAACGCTGAAAGTTCTGCTTCCATTGTTGATCTGGTTAAGATCGTTTGCTTGAAAGACTTTCAGGAAACAGCGCCCCCTCCGAGTGTGAACACATATCCACTTGTGGCCTTTAGTTCATCAACATCAGATATCCAGTTTGAATCACTATAGCCCTCAAGTACCTTGGGGTACCTAGTATAGTGTATACCATAACTCATTGTACCCTCTCGAGTGCACTCCAGTGATCATCTCTCGGATTCTTAGTGAATCGACTCAGTTTGCTCACAGCAAAAGAGATGTCAGGTCTAGTTGCGCTAGCTAAATACATGAGCGAGCCAATAATCTGAGAATATCTCAGTTGGTATCTTCCAATTCTGTGATTCTTGCGAAGCAGAACACTTGGATCATAAGGAGTTGGAGAAGGTTTACAATCAGCATAGCCGAAACGACTCAATATCCTCTCCACATAGTGAGACAGCAACAGAGTGATCTCACCATTGTTGTCTCTCACAAGCTTGATGTTTAAAATCACATCAGCTACACCAAGATCTTTCATGTCAAAGCACTTCGACAAGAAAGCCTTAACCTCTTCAATCACTTCGAGGTTAGTCCCAAATATTAGTATGTCATCGACATACAAGCAGAGTATAACTCCCTCACCCCGATCATGGCGGTAGTATACACATTTGTCAGCTTCGTTAACAACAAAGCCAGCAGATGTCAAAGTTTTGTCAAACCTCTCATGCCATTGCTTAGGAGCTTGTTTCAGGCCATATAGAGACTTTAATAACTTACACACTTTGCCTTCATGATCCTTTATTACAAATCCATATGGCTGTTTCATGTAAATTTCCTCGTCCAACTCTCCATTAAGGAAAGCTGTCTTGACGTCCATTTGATGGACGATCAGATAATATGAGGCAGCCAGTGACAATAATACTCTGATTGTGGTCAATCGAGCTACAGGTGAGTAAGTATCAAAGAAATCCTCACCTTCTTTCTGAGTAAAACCTTGGCCACAAGCCGCGCTTTGTACTTCTCAATAGTACCATCGGGCCTAAGCTTTTTCTTAAATATCCACTTGCATCCTACGAGTTTGCACCCGTACGGACGGTCAACAACCTCCCAAGTACCATTAGCCATGATGGAATCCATCTCACTCCGAATGGCTTCCTTCCAACAGTCTGCATCCGGAGATGCAAAGGCCTCATTAATGATTTTAGGAGTGTCTTCCACAAGGTACACAATGAAATCATCACCAAAGGATTTTGCAATCCTTTGTCGCTTACTCCTTGTAGGAGCTTCATTGTCATCCTCCTCAGGAATCTCAGCAAGTATTTGTTCAAGATTTTCAATTGGGATGGTGGGTTCAGGATCTACATCATGATCTTGATGTTCCTTTGAACTGTCGTGTTTAGCAGGTATATCATGATCCTCTCTAGATGTGCTATGCATATCTCTCATGGGAAATATGTTCTCAAAAAATGTAACATCTCTGGACTCCATAATTGTACCGACGCTCATGTCGGGTACTCCAGAATTTACAACCAAGAATCTATAGCCGACACTCCTAGGAGCGTAGCCAAGAAAAACACAATCAACGATTTTGGGTCCAAGCTTACGTTTCTTGGTAATTGGCACATTGACTTTTGCCAAACAACCCCAAGTCCGTAAGTAAGAAAGTCTGAGTCTCTTCTTTTCCCTTAGTTCGTATGGTGTAATCTCTTTATCTTTTGTGGGAACACGATTTAGGACGTGACATGAAGTCAATAGAGCCTCCCCTCACCATGCCTTGGATAAACTCGCAGTGTCTAACATGGCGTTAACCAAGTCAGTCAGCGTGCGGTTTTTCCTCTCAGCAACCCCGTTTGATTGGGGCGAATAGGGAGGCGTCCTCTCATGGACGATGCCATGTTCCTCACAGAATGAATTAAACTCACTGGAGAAATATTCTCCACCGCGGTCAGACCGCAACCGTTTGATTTTCTTCTCAAGTTGATTCTCGACTTTAGCTTTATAGATCTTAAAATAATGTAATGCTTCATCTTTTGATTTTAATAAGTACACATAGCAAAATCTTGTCGCATCATCAATGAAAGTCATAAAGTAACGTTTTCCACCTTTGGTTAATACACTGTTCATCTCACAAAGATCAGAATGTATGAGCTCCCGGTGCTAGGTTCCTCTCCTCTGTAGCCTTGTGAGACTTGCGAGGCTGCTTCGCTTGCACACAAGCTTGGCACTTCAAACCTTTAGCCACGGTGATTTTAGGGATTAAATTCAGATTTGCTAACCGCGTCATGCAACCAAAATTAATGTGACAAAGTCTTGAATGCCAAACATTAGACTCATTGTTAATACAATTGACGTTGTTCACAACCTTATTACAAAAATCCGAAAGGGATAAGCGGAACAAGCCTCCGCACTCATAACCTTTACCAATAAATTGTCCATACTTAGACACAATAACTTTATTGGACTCAAACACTAACTTAAATCCGTCCTTGCAAAGGAGGGATCCACTAACAAGATTATTCTGAATGGAGGGCACATGCTGCACGTTCCTCAGCTGCACGATCTTTCCTGAAGTAAACTTCAGATCCACCGAGCCAACACCATGAACAGAAGCATGAGCGTCGTTCCCCATCATCACTGAGGACCTGATGGCCTGATATGAAGAAAACAAAGAAATATCAGCACACACATGAATAGTTGCACCTGTATCAACCCACCAATCGGTGGATTGACATACAGAAAATACAGTAAATGAATTACCATACCCGCCTGCATTTTCATGGTTGCCAATAGTCAGATTGGCAAACTTTTGCCGTATCTGTCCTCCTTTGCGCTCTTTGCAGTTACTCGCCCAATGGCCGAGTCCTCCGCACACAAAGCAAGGATCCTTGTCCTTGTTGCCTCCTTTCTTCTTCTTCTTGAAAGTGGTAGTGTTCTTGGGACCAGGCATGCTGAATCTCTTACCCTTTCCCTTGTTGTTACTGTTGTTGTGGTTTTGGTTGTTCCTCTAAACCATGTTGGCAGTGGACGTACCCTCCATGGGATTGCCTTTGGGGCCAGCATCTTTTTGCTCTCGCCTTCTCCTCAACATCAAGAGTCCCGATCAGGTTCTCCACAGAGATTTCCTGTCTCTTGTGTTTTAGAGAAGTAGCAATGTTCCTCCACGAGGGAGGAAGTTTGAATTGCTCAAGTTCCTTAGCCATAGTCAGTAGCTCATGAGCTTGTTCGACTACAGATCGGTTTGCAACCATCTTATAGTCAAAAAACTGGTCCATGACGTACATCTCACTATCAGCATAAGATGCGCCGAATTTTGCATCGAGCGCATCCCACAGCTCTTTGGCATCCTGAATGTGCAGATAAGCATCAAGGAGCTTATCTCCTAGCACACTTAGGATCGCGCCGACGACTACAACACAAGCCTCTTATACAGCTGCTCAGGAGCAACCGTTTGAGTCTTCCCGTGTTGTACCGCCCACCATGCGCCCATAGCCACAAGCCACATGTGACATTTATACTGCCACCTCTTAAAGTGTAGTTCAGTAAACATAGGTGGTTTCAAAGTAGCAGCAAATTTAGCCATCGAAAATTGCCTACACATATAAGATTTTTGGATTGTTGAAAAATTAGGTATTTTCGATGAATATGTAATCCAGAAAATCATGGCTAAAAACATATAGCATATTGTGTCATGCAAACTAGACAAACTAAACAGCAACGCAAAGCGATAAAACTCGTCTAATTCCACATCATGCATAATATAACTACTGAATAAAATCAACAAGAAAAGGTAGATTACGTACGGTAAGGTGTCCTTCTCCTGAGTTGGTTCCTTGTTGATGAATTTGTTGAAGTCGGTGACGAGTCCAGCGGCGTCGATGTTCACGCCGGCTGCAGCAGCCGACCTGGCAACCTCCTGGGCAGCTGCGAGCGCCTGTGCTTGCATCTGGGCAGCAGCAGTCGCCCGTTGTTCGATCTGCTGATGTGCTTGGAGTTGAGCAGCCTGCTGCTGCTGAGCTTGAGCGGCGGCCTGAGCCGCAGGATCACCGTTGTTGACCATGGTGACGTGATGAAGCGAGCAGTCGCGTAAGAACGCTCCCCAAAAACCTTATCGATCGTCTCCCGGGCAGGATCTCGAAGGTCGGAGTTCCGGAGGCCTGCTCTCCCGGCGAGCTGTGCACGCAGCCGGCAGGATGGAGTAGCAGAAGGCAGCGAACAGCGAGATTAGATCGTGGGTGCAACGACGGATTTTTGGCGTATTCGTTCCGAGGCCGGGAACGTCTTATTATATAGGCACGCATGCGGACGTCGGTTTAGGAAACCATCAATTTAGGAAACCTTCGGCTTAGGAAACCAAAGTCGACTACGCAATAATCGGGATTTGTTAAGCGTCCGCAACATATTCCAACTGCCAAAAGAATAAGCAACGATCCGGGCCGACCGACTCGATGAATGCGCTTTTGAGATTTTCCAGGAATTTAATTTAGTTTAGGCGTTTGCCTTATCCTAAATTCCAACATATACGATGGCTCCGGCCAGCGGCGCTGGGCTTACCGGCATGGTCCACGAGGGCTCAGGAACAGGGCTTGCCGGTTTTAGAGGGCCACAAGCGCCATCGAGGTCGGCCGCCGCTGCCGGCGAGAGCATGCGAACAAAGATTTTTTTCTTTTTGAGAATTCACACGAACACAGATAGAACAATGGACACACAAATGGGCCGACTCTGAAGCCCACTACTGAACTAAAAATATTAAATTTACTGTTAATTCTCTTAAAAAGGAATTTCTATTCTACCCTCCAAAAATCAACGGTGGATATTTGTATATACTGCTCCTTCCCTTCTTTAAATATGGGGTTACTATAAAATGGCTCTTGCCATTAACTACTCCTCCGGTCCCATATTAAGTGACTCAAAATTTTCTAAATATAGATGTATCTATACTAAAAAATGTCTATATACATGTAATAGAAAATCATTTAATATGGGACGAAGTGAGTAGCGAGTAACTAACCAAACCTGACGTGGTCATATATGCGGGTCGGGAGACTAAATTGGGTTTTGTATCAGAATCATTTAATAGCTTGGTGGCACTACATGATGCGATACTACTACGTACTTAACTTTTCATTGACATGTCCATGGATATGTGATGGCTAGAGTGCGTCTGATAATCTAATTAGTCAACAGATTGTGGCTGTTGCCTAGAAGAAGAAGAAAAATGCATCATTGTCGCCAACTCGACATGCATAATCCATGACGTTGAAGGTGATGAACATTTCTTGCCGTTGAATTAAGCTACCTGTACCTGGTCAGGTGATTGTTGCCCGTGAGATATACTTACCTACAGAAGACCGAGTCAATTACTTGCTAGATTAATTAGCCGCGTTCAAGGCATATGTTATACTTAATCAGAACTTGAGAAGTTGTTAAATAGTAGGACATGCACATGCTCTCCAGGAAGCCATTTCAATCTAGTGCTGACTCGTTCATAACTTGACGTGCTATAAATATGCATATATCCTCCCACCGTAGCCAAAGCACCAGCAATTAATTTGAAAACCAAGAGACAGAAAGCTAGCATCTGTGTAAGGGAAAATGGCCTCCACCTCCTCCTACTTCCTTCTCCTAGCGGCTGTTCTTGCTTTGGTCTCATGGCAGGCCGTAGCTTCAGATCCTAGCCCTCTCCAGGACTTCTGCGTCGCAGACAACAGCTCACAGGGTATGTATATATATCTAGTTCTTACGCCAGATTAATTATATCTGAATATATTTACAACATGAAGTAGTTCTCAACCTTGTCAGAATATGTAATTTGATATATGTTTTGACTTGTGTACTTGTAATTTACCTCTATGATGCAGTTCTTGTTAATGGATTCGTCTGCAAGGACCCAAAAGACGTTACGGCAGAGGACTTCTTCCTTTCAGCCAAACTTGACATGCCTAGGGACACCAAGATGAGCAAGGTTGGGTCCAATGTGACCTTGATCAACGTCATGAAGATTCCTGGCCTTAACACGTTGGGCATTTCCCTAGCACGTATCGACTATGCACCTCTTGGAGAGAACCCACCACACACGCACCCTCGTGCTACTGAGATCCTCACGGTGCTTGAGGGCACGCTCTACGTCGGCTTTGTCACGTCTAACCCAGAAAACAAGTTCTTGTCCAAGGAGCTCAAGAAGGGTGATGTGTTTGTTTTCCCACAAGGACTCATCCACTTCCAATTCAACCCCAATCCCTACAAGCCGGCCGTTGCAATTGCTGCACTTAGCAGCCAGAACCCAGGAGCTATCACCATTGCCAACGTTGTTTTTGGATCAAAGCCAATGATTTCGGATGATGTTCTTGCCAAGGCCTTTCAGGTGGAGAAGAAGACCGTGGACTGGCTCCAAGCACAGTTCTGGGCTGACAACCACAACTGATTGAGTATCTGGCTAGCTAATATGTGTAATAAATAATTGTTTCTTGTGCTTGATTGTCCATATATTTGTTTATTTGATTTGTTCCAAAGATGAATAAAATATAGGTCTGGTTTCTATTTATATGTGCAACAAATTTTGGTTTCATAACTTCAAATGAGCACTCGATCGAAGGAGGAGACTCAATTAATTTATTCGGAATGGTAGAGTGAAGACACACACCCTCAGCGTGGTTTTGATCCATGTGCCTCCATACTTGACTATAATATGTAGCATCTGTGCGGAACTATCTGTGATAGATTTTTTGTAAGCTGTCAAGAATCTATGCGTGTTAAGTTCATAGTGCCAGAAACACAAAATCATGCTTACATGGTTTAGAAAATAATGTGCATTTATGTCCTTTAGTTGTCGGCAGAAAACCGATGGAAAATAGTTTCCTTGTTGGGGCTCTGTTAACCAACAAAGATGTTATCCATATATTTTGAATAATCCGGTGTCAAAAATTAAAGATTATATGTTAAATTACTGCAAAATATGTTCATATGGGTCATGCATCAGATATACAGAGTAGTACAACCTGACTATAATATCCAAAGGTACACTTTTCTTTTCTGTGCAGAGTGCGTCATGTCATATTTTATATTATAATGGACATCCATAGACAATTCAAAAAATCATAACATTTTGGAGTTGGGGAAGAAGAGGAGAATATAGGTTCCACAACAAATGCATAACATTTTGAAGTGGGAAATTAAGAAAGGAGAATAGATAGGTTCTAATGGAAACCATTCCACTTTTGAATTTTCACTATTAATTCTTGATTGTCAAAAAAGTTAGAAGGATGCCTCCCTTGTAGACCTCCCTTCAAGAACTCTGCCAAAGTCAAGAATCCGACAGGAAAATTATTGTCCCTTTCACAGTAGGAACATCGACTCATGGTTCGACACAATAAGTAAACTTTTCATGGCGATAAGTTTCATGTTTCCATGACGGTCGTCAGCCCAATAGAAAAATTCACGATCTCATAGTGGCAGCATAATTATGTAGTTTCAATCACGTTACCAAGTTCAATAATTCTGAGAATGTTGTAGAGAATATTGGTTTGTACAATAAAATCTAGTGTCTGCAGGCCTATATATCTTTCTTTTTTAGTAATGCCGAGTTTGTGCCAATGGATTTGCTTGTATGTAAAAAGACTTGAAAGCATTTGGTATCTCTTTCGTGGGCATGTAACTTCTGCACACCCTTAGGTTAGTTAATTAGGGAACACACATGACGCCCTCTATGCTACTGGGAAATAACCCACTTGGTGAACAAGAAAGATGCGGAAACATGACATCTCTATGTCGTGGTCGACCACGAGTAAGATGCTGCCAATACTACCATGAATCCTATGGTCCAAGCAAGCTATAAAACAATATAATTTAAAGCCAAAACAAATACGTAATGAATATAGAGTACATTTTATTTCACTTTGAAACAATTGAATCATACAAGATATATCTTCCAAGCTAATAAAATACAACAACAAACAAATGTAGTATGGCACAGTATGCTTTTTTCTGAGGTGGTACTGGTAGGTACTGTAATTAGTTGTGGTTATCCGCCCAGAACTGAGCTTGGAGCCAGTCGACAGTCTTCTTGTCCACCTGAAAGGCCTTGGCTAGAACATCATCTGAGATCATTGGCTTTGATCCAAAGACGGCATTGGCAATGGTGATGGCTCCAGGGTTCTGGCTGCTAAGTGCAGCAATTGCAACCGCTGGTTTGTAAGGGTTGGGGTTGAACTGAAAGTGGATAAGTCCTTGTGGGAAAATAAACACATCACCCTTGTTGAGCACCTTCGACAAGAACTTGTTCTCGGGGTTGGATGTTACAAATCCCACATAAAGGGTCCCTTCAAGCACGGTGAGGATCTCAGTGGCACGTGGGTGAGTGTGTGGTGGGTTCTCGCCCAAGGGTGTGTAATCGATGCGTGCCAGAGAGATGCCCAGTGTGTTGAGGCCGGGGATCCACATGACATTGATCAAGGTGACATTGAACCCGACCATGTTTGCTTTCGTGTCTCTCGGCATGTCAAGTTTGGCCCCCAAGAAGTCCTCCGCTTTCACGTCCTTTGGGTCTTTGCACACAAATCCATTTACAAGAACTGTTTCGTAATGGAGAAAACATGAAATATAGCTAAGTCAGAATACTATATATCAGCAATTTGCAACATGGAGAATATATGTTTGTTAATTACACCTTTGAGATCGAACTCCATGCACTAAATACTACTCCCTCTGATCCTATTGAACTAAAACGACGACAACAATATAGGATCGGAGGGAGTAACAAGTATTTTTGACATGAAAAGCGCTGAAAGTACAAACCTCGTGAACTGTTGTCCGCGACGCAGAAATCTTGGAGAGGGCTTGGATCCGAGGCGATGGCCTGCCACGAGAACAAAGCAAGAACAGCAGCAAGAAGGGAGTAGGAAGAGATGGCCATTGGAACTGGTTTTCGCGGTCTTTCTAGCTACGGAAATGTTGTTCCTCTTCTGAAGCAGGTGATATATTGTGGTTTGTTGTGTTGTTGTGTGCTTTGGCTTGGAAGAGGGCTATGTATTTAGCAACACAAGAGCTAGCACGTACGTAGGTGATGCTGTGAATTAGTCAAAAGATAACAAGATTATATGGCCAGATAGAAATGGTCTCTCTTCGTTAATTTTAATTGAGTAGCTAGGTTAGGTATATATATGTGAGAGTGGATTTTTGGTTCAGTGGTACCACTGCACCAGTGGTCGGCTGCCGTTGGATATAGATCGTAGAGCGAAGCCTGGAGAGCATTCAATGCTCTGGTTGCTGCTAATGCAAGGCTAATCCATCTTCTTTAATCCCGTCTAGAAAGCACGGTACAGAATCTAGATCTGAATTCCTGGCCTGAATTGACTACGCGAATTCTCTCTCTTCACTAATAGCCCATCTGCTTGTAGGTCAGAGGGCAAAAGGTTTTTGTTGAAATCTTTTTTTCTTCCATTAAGGGACGGAGCCCAGAAGAGCGGGGACAAGTGATAATGCGAGCTGCGCGATCGTAAAGAAAAAACTTGTTTTCGTTGGGACAAATGACATAATAATAATCCATTAAAGAAATGTCTAGAACAGACAAACTTGTTCCGAAATGCAGCCATTACAACGTGCTTGGACTACAAATTTCACCCGAAATAGTACTGATGCCACTGGAAATAATACAAGGTACTGCCGAAATTTGAAAGTTAATACTAAGAAGAGGCTTATCATTTATTTGCTGGTCGAATACTTCTCATGCTACCAAAATTTGAAACCTTGTTATTACTTATTTTATTTTTCAACTACCACGAGCCCACCTACCCACCTGACGAGCCATAAAAGCGCCCCCCTTTCCTGTACCACAATTAGGACTAATTACACGGTGACCTGACAAACGAGTGTTTAGCACCAATCTCTTTGCGTCAAATGGACGGCATCCAACCCTGGGGCACTGGCTCCATTGTGCAGCCAGGCTTTTTCGTATATATGTAGAGTGTGCCGACTAATAACCGTGTCTTCTTATCTTGAACCGATCAACTTTATGAAGCTTCCTGTTCCTCGTATCTTTACCTTTTACTAATATGCTAACCAAATCTGACGTGGTCAGTACGTAATTGGGATTGGTTCTGTAATTTCTGTTAAAATAATCAGTTTCTTGATTCTGTATTTCATGGTTGATGCATATGGACAACACGTACGGCGTCCGATGTGTCTTCGAGTCCCGATTAAGGCAATAGCAAAGAAGAAGAAAAAAGGAGTCAATGAGCTACCTTCTTTTTCTTAGAAAAAATATTCATGGTAAGGGGAGAGACATATGTATGTCAGCCAGAAAATATCACTTTTTAATCATTTATTAATGCCAGAAAGCATGAAGCCAGTGCTCTCCAGCGGCAGGGGCTTCAGGCACTCTGCTCTTCGGTGGAAAGTCTGCACTACTGCAGGTTGCAGATTGCAACTGAAGCCACCAAAAACTTTGCTTTTGTGAAACAACTGATGTGCAAAGAGCAGCTGACGAAGTTGCAGAATTCTTGATTATTTACTCTCAATGCATATACAATCTCTTCTTTGTGTTTCAGCATCAGAGTAATCCAACCAGTTAGCTTTTCTACAGGCACGCAGCCAATCTCCAAATGATCACAGGCAGGAGCAGCATCATTACACATCGAGTGCAAGTCCGGAACCATGACCCCAACGTAATCTCAAGTCAGTACAGTACATTAACAAAGGAACAAATTTTGAAGCCAAAATGCAGTGCGAATCGGATAGAACTCAGGAAAGCTCAGAAGGCACACCACGGCACGGGTGATGGATGGTCCTGCATGCGCTGTGCTGGATGCAGCACGCGGCCTCATCTGGACCCATTCTTGAAACACCAGAAACCGGAGTGTCTGACTCCTCATCTGGCCTGTAGTAGCAACATTGCAGATTTGCAGCGCCAACAACTGCCTGAACCCACCCTGACATATCTCTCACACCAAAACTCGTCATTCCACTGGTCTTTCAGAAAATGAATGATTGCTACTGCTATGGTCGATGTGTAGATAGATCGATAGCAGTTGTGGGAGACGAATCATCACACTTAGGCAGACCTCCAGTCGTCGAACTTGTCAGTGAACAGGCCATCATCAGGATGAAAATGGTGACGGTAGAGTGAATGCTGCAAGGGGGGCAGAATCAGCGTCTTGATCCTTGAACACTTTGCTCGCAGAGCGCCGTCGACAACGATGTTGCGGCAATTGCGCACGCAGAGACGCTCCATGTGAGGACAGCCATCAACGATGGCAACAAGCTCCTCCGTCGTGATGTCGCTGCCGACGAGAGTAAGATATCGCAACTCGTGCATCATCTCGATTCCAAGCACCCCATCTCTATCACCACCATAAGGCCCTTGTCGCAACAACAGGCGCTTCAGCCGCGCACAAGCTTTGCTGGTGACCTCATACGCGTCGCCGTCAACAAACGGACATAGGGAAATGAGGAGTTCTTCAAGGAGAGGTAACTTGATTATGAGATCAGTGAACGCTTCATTGGAGACATTGCAATAGTCGAGGCTGAGGCTCTTAAGGGAGGGCGACCTGCAAAAACAATGGAACCACAATGTTTTTGTAGGGTTAAGTCATAGACTTGACAAGTCGCTTTTTAGCAATGATCTACCTAGTTTTTTTTGTGCTTTGAACTTATTCCTCTAGAAGAACTAAGCATGGCACAAATAAAATTTGTGATTAAAACAGCTAACATCAAGCCATCAAATGCTCGCATATTTGTTTTGACCTCATCTGTACAAACTAGTTTGACTACATTCAGTTCAGAAATCGGAGCACAACCCTCATTTACATGAACTAGTTTGGCTACATACATTTCAGAAATCAGAGCACAGTACCGAATAAATTATGGTTGCAAAACTAAGAGGCGGTTCACTTTTAGCTCAAGAGAAGAAAATACATGTTTTTGGGATCTGATTTAGAATCTATGACAAAAGTCTTGTACTGAATAAGAGTACCTTTCTGCAATATACATGAGAAGCTCATCGGTAACAAACTCGCTCCCTGCAAACACCTCAAGCTGCCCATCGGAGCGGTCCACAGCCGTTTTTGCCATTGCACACAGGACATCACGTTTCTTCTTCTTCTTCCCACGCAGGACCTCGTGGTGCTCCATGTCAATGTATCGCCACAAATTAGGCACTTTTGCTGCCTCTAGCCATGAGTGGCACACAAGGCCTGCGCCCATGAGAACGTCGACGGCCCCAAGTTTGGCAAAGACCGACGCAAGCACGTCAAGGGGCAACTCCGACCAGTCCCTTGCGGTGTCTGGCTGCACCACCACCTCTTGGGAGTGCCTGCAAACACAAGGTAGTACTAACTAAATTACTCGGCCGATCAATCGACGAACAGAAGTTGCAGACCCTCAGTACCTTGGGCGACTGCAACAGCCACCAAGCGTAGTGCTTTCCATCCGCAGAAGGGGTTATGTGAAGCTCGGATCTTCCTTCTAAGATGCTAGCTCGTAGTACAAATTATTCTTCTACACAAAAACTACTGGTGAAATCCAACTCCCCTGGACCGGCCCTGTTTCAGAAAAGAGAAATAACAGGAGACTGTGAGTTGAGCAGCTAGAATTTCTTATCAATTCGTCAAAACAAGTGCGCCAATTGCATCAAACATCGAAAATTTTGGTCATATAATCAAATTACAGCTACATAACTGGAGACATTGATAATAAAATCAGGACGATTCATCAAAACGCTGCTGCTCAGAGCAAGTAAGGCAGAGCTACCTTTTTTAAGCTGTGTTCTTTATCTTGCGGACAATAAGATTCAGGTATAGATCTACTCACAGTAACGACGGCAAGGGGGAGGAGGCGGTGATCTCCTCCGACTCGGTGTCCTCTTCCCGAACGCCCTGAGGCGACCTGCCGCTACAGGGCCGTGAGGACGCGCTCGATCCCGAGCCTCCACCTTCCCGAGCGAGGTCAGATCCGCCGCCGGCGCGCTCGGGTGCGCCGGATCTAGCACCCTCCAGGCCGCCGCCGAAGGGATCGCTCGCCGTCGCCGCCGCCGTCGCCTTATCTGCCGAGAGATCGCCGCTGCGACGCCGAGGACAGCCGCTCTTCAATTAGGATTTAGGAGTACTAGTTTCTGTCTTACCAAAAAAAAAAACTGTCGCTGCTCTTTTTTGGAAATACTGTCGCGCACGAAGTTCTCTTTTCCGGAAATTAGCCCATTACCGAACCGTAAAGGCGGCAGGCCCGTCAAGCCCATTACTGAACCGGGCCAACGAAAGGCCTGCCAAGCCCAAGTAGCCCATTCTGCAGTGTCTGCCAGGACCCTCATATTATCTAACCTGCCGTTGAAGTCAAGAAAATAATAAGAGCATACACGTATTTAGTCCAATAAACTGTACCGGTGGCACAAAGCTTCCTGGATGTCTTTACAGAACAACTAGTCGAAGGAAACCGAGAATGAACCTCTCAACAACAAAAAACAAGAATGGACAAAGGAGGACAAAAGAAGATAATGGTAGCATATCATTCTAAGTTGCAAGAATTTGAGTAACTTAACAAGATGAATCGTCACCATACAATTAATAGGCAATTTCTAGAAGAAAACGGACGCAGCTCATCTGACGTGCAAGAGGCACGTCAGAACTGCCGCAATATATCTGCCGTTGCCCTACAGCAAAAAACGATCCAATGTCAGACTCAGAACCAGCTCTCTGGTACACCAAAAAAACAGAGCGAAGCCAAAAATACAGAGCACCAAAAAACAGAGCAAAGCCAAAACTTCAATGTGAATTGACTATTTGACTCTAGCAGCAAATGCAACTGATCCATAAAACACGTGTATAGAGTGTGATTAGTTGCCAAGTCATCTTACCAATTTGACATCAGAACAACTAAACAAGGCCCATAAAGCAAATAAGTAGTATCATTATAGCCAATTTAAATACCTGTAGGCAGGATCATATGCACCTGACAAACATATTTTCTGAAGTAGCAGTTATATAGGGAAGCACGGAGCAGTAATAAGCAAAATTCAAGATTAAAATATAACTAAAAACGTATCTTCAGGGAGGCGGTACTCATCCCTCAGAACAAACAAGTAAAATTGGCATGTCAACAAGAACTTGGACACATTCATCACAGAAAATTATGAACGGATCACACAAATGAAGTGATGAACCTAGACTGGATGCAGCATGCATGAAATTTTTACCCCAGGCTGAAAAAACAGAAAACCTGATCATAGGAGGCACCGAGAGAGAGAGATAAATCTTGGGGATTTACATGATCTTATTAGGTAGTAAAAGAAGTAGCACCTAAAGTGTCAAGGTGGCTCCTATGCATCGTCAGCAGTAGAATTCTTTCTATACAAATACTAGACTAGCATGGTTTGGATTTGTGCTGACTGCTCTCGCCATGGCAGCCTTTGCTGCCTCAAAGGCGTTCCCGACTCTGCCTCCGCGCAATGCACATTCAACAGTAATGAGGCTGGGGAGGTTCTGCATTCCGAAATCAAAAGCATCAGTAGTGCAAGCCACGGTTTCATCTGCGTCAACATTAATCCTGAGTTTTTCTAGTTTTGGCATCGATCCTGATGCAAACATCAGCTGCATCCCTTCACACTGGATGTAAAAAAATATTCTCAGGCATCTGAACCCTGCTTCACCACTGACTCTGAGCCTCTCTCTAGGCTTTGCTGTTCCTATTAGATCCAGAGTGAGCAGAGCGGGTAAGGCTCCAAGGATGCAGAGATCTTCCTGCCCGACTCTCTCCAGTTCAAGGCGTAACTGCTGAAGGTTGATGAGGGAGCCAACCCAATTTGGAACCTGCGGGACAGGCGACCAATGGATCATAAGTGATTGTAGGCTAAGCGGAGGGCACCATGGTTCTAGTAGGAAGCTGTCATCATCAGCGATATTTAGATGATGGAGGCTGTGTGTGCCAAGTTTACGGAGAGACGAGGCAATAGCTTTCTTGCATTCCTTAAATCTTGTGATGTCTCCAACTGTAGAGTCATATTCAAAATTAAGGTGCAGCTTCCTCAGATTCTTTAGCTGGCCAAGTTCTACCAGAAAGTTAAATGACTGGTTGAAGGGGTTGACCTCTTCCAACATTTCCAGTGCTTGTATCTTCGCAATTCCATCAGGAAATTTAACACGGGTGTCAACAAGAAGATGCGCTAATTTTTGGAGATTAACAATAGCTTCTGGTAATTCACGTACGCTGGTCTTTCTTAGGTCAAGCATCTCTAAGCAACGTAGATGTCCAATTTGTTCTGGGAGATCACTTACTGCAGTGTTCTTGAGGTTCAGGTACCTCAACTGAAACAATTTACCTATATTTGCAAGATGAGGGTTTCCCAGCTGGTAGCACTTTCTAAAGTCCAGAAAACGTAAATGCCTGAACTCATCCAAAGAAGGAATTTCTACTGGATCCCCAAAAAGGTGAAGTGATCGGGCATGAGACAATACCAGGCCTGTTGCTAGGACAGAATTTCCCTGCTTCCCAACTTGGATAGAGAGCCTACGGACTTTGCTTTGTGTTCCAATTGTTAGATTGGGAACACCAACTATAGTAATAAAGTTCTCTTCGATTGACTTGGATATGATGAAATCAAGAATTGTGTCATGAACTCGACAAATCTTCACACTATCATATTTGTCTGTTCCCCCAGGTTGAATCAAACTCCTATTTATAAGATCATTAAAACACTTCTCTCCTAACTCATGTATTGTATGTCTGCCTTCTTTAGGGATGAATCCTTCAGCAATCCATCTCTTTATCAGGTCATCCTTCTTAATAATGTAATCTTCTGGAAATATACTTAGATAGAGTAGGCAAGTTTTTAGATGAGGAGGAAGATCAAAGTAACTAAGTGACAATATCTTCATCATTCCTTCAATACTAGGATTTCTTTCAAGTGCTTGACCAATTGAATTTTTCACTTGATCCCATTCATCCTTTGTACTTTCTCTGTTTGCCAACAAACCGGATATAGCAATGATGGCCAAAGGTAAGCCATCACATTTTTCCAAGATTTGGTCAGTAACATCATTAAGGTGTGAAGGGCAATCTTCATCAGAGGTGAACAGTCTTCCATGAAATAATTGTCTTGAATGCACCATATTAAGAGGTTTTATATTATAAACATGGCCATTGAATGATGAACAGCATGAATGAGCGACATTATTCATACGAGTTGTGGTGATTATTCTACTGCCACATGTGGTCATGGGAAATGCACATTTGATAACATCCCAAGTTTCCACGTTCCATATATCATCAACAACAATAAAGTACCTGCACATGATTTTATGGGTGAGATTAGCATGGCTGTATTACAGAGTATTTAAGAAAATAAGAAAAATACAAGAAACTTAGTTATTCCATTGACAACAAAAGATAAAAAAGAAAACCAGCACAATTGTTGACTGGCATTACAGACTTAATTTGTGTGTATATTGTGCAAGTTCATGTTACTTTGGTACATTAGGACGAGCATTAAAATAAGTGGCAGTTTAAAGTTTAAACGGGACGAGTGATCACGCTAGATCAAGAAAGCTCAATTGTGTTGAGAAGTATGCAGCAGTTCAAAAAAAGAGAGGCAGCCCCAGGAGACATGAATAATCATACCTATGTAACTTATCTGGATAGGACCGGAGGTGGTCGTGAGCAGCAAACCAATAATCTAGGTACAGATCCAAAGATACAATGCTACATAGACAAACACTGAGGGGGTGCTATGGGGGTTACTCTGTTGTTACTCTCTTCATGCAGAGTCAATGTATGCCATAATTAATCAACATAGGAGTAGCTACGTCTTGGAGATCATAAAACGTGAAATAAAAGAAGCTCATAATTATGAAAGGTGGTCCTAGGATAGATCTTTGATTGTCCCATTATACTGTCTCCTTTCTATCTAGTTCTCATTTTGGACACCAAAACAATACTCCATAGTCAATTCAAACATTTAACCCCTAACACTGTATTAAAAGAATATTAAATATAATTATATGTAATCCCATTCTACATTTAAATTTCCAGACTGAATCTAGATACAAACACTTGTGGAAACTTAGAATCCCTCTAAAGATCAAGATTTTTCTCTACATACGGAGACGACAAGTGAAAATGAATAGAGATAGAAGGTACCTTTTGCCTGTTAGGAATTTGTTGATGTTGATGATCACTTGTTGTATGCTCCCTGCTTCGGTGTTCGCATAACCTTGATTGCTAACTCCATTAAGAATAGTTCTCAAGATATTCATAATATCTGGATTTCGTGACACTGATATGAAAGCCTGACAATCGAATTGCTCGTTGAGCTCTTGATACACTTGGTTTGCAAGAGTTGTCTTTCCCATGCCTCAAGATCCAACTATAGAGACTACCTTCAATTGTTGCATTGGTGCACGTCCATCGCCTTCCATCAACAGTTTAATTATCTCACTCTTCGGCTCATCAATTCCGACGAGCTTCGACGCATGCTCAAAGATAGCAAGAGCTCTAGGATCAACGGCCGCATCGATGGCCTTGGGGCAGGCCTCGCGAGTCTTGTACCTCGCATTTCTCTCGCCCACCTGAACAATCCGTTCCTTCAAATCTCGGATCTCGCTGCCAACATGCCGGTGAGCCTTCATCCGCCCCAAAGAGCACCTGATCTTCTCCAAGAACCCATCCGGCTTAACATCTTTGTCGTCCACGCATATCATGAACTCGTCGACGGCGTCCTCCATATCGTATGAGAGCTCCCTCACCTCCGCCATCCACGCTTTGTCCTGCGCGTCGGGGTCCTCCACCTCCGACATCCTGAGGAGGAAACCGTGCATCGCCGTGAGCTCGGCGGTGAGGAAACCGATCTCCTTGCGCACCCCCTTGAAAAGGCTGTACTTGTCGCCTAGCAAAGCCGCCAGCTTCGCCAGGACGGGCTTCATGGCCCCCGTCGTTGCGCTCACCAGAACCGCCTCCATGGTTTGTACTGTAGCTCGGTTGATTTAGTGTGGTTGGCGCACTGCTGACAGTAAACAGTCGGTTAATTTTGCGCCGTCGCTCTGAACGAATCCCTGGAAAGGAGGATTAATCGAGGTAACTAAGCCCAAATGGCAGTATTGCATTCAGCGAGCTGCAATTCGAACCCCTGCCGGCCGGCGCAAAACCAACACGCCGAGACCGCGGCGGGCGGGTATACAAGCAAGGCAAGGGGGGCGGGGACGATGGGATTCGTACCGGGCGGGTATACAATCAAGGCAAGAAGGCCAGCGGAGAGACCCTAGCACGCGGCGGCGCGTCTCGACGGCAAGGGGAAGGTGAGCGGCCCGGAGACAGCGTGGATGCGTGCGGCCGGCGGACGACGGTGAAAGCGAGGAGACGAAGGGGATTTTCGGATTATCCAGCGAGACGCGTAATAGCAGCCGTGGTCGTCGTCTGACTTTTGGTTTCTCTTCCCTTGCACACAAAAAAAAAATACAGTATGGCAAAAATATACTGAAAATCCATTTACTTCGATCGTATGACATGCCTCACGTCACGTATTTCCGAACGGATGGACTACAAAATTGTCTCAAATATTGTAACATACACCTATACCAATATTTTAAAAAGCACGTCAATGTGGCATGTGTACTTACTTTTATTTATAACTGTTCCGAACTTAAGAAGAAACTAGATTACCTGTGACATGGTCTTTACAAAAATGACTAGTACTGTGGCCTGTTGTTTTGAAATGCGTTCGTTGCCGTTGATGAAATAAATTATAGACTACTCACTATGTTAGGGTAATTAATGTTACCTCTCCGGTTCATAAAAGGTGTCGCCCATTTTATACCGTGCGCGACATTTTTTATGGATCGGAGTGAATACATATTAGTGGAACTATCCATCTTATTTCAATTTTGATGACAAACATTATTCAAATGCAGTCTTTTGCAATAGGTTTAGTTTTTTTTTCTTTTTTTCCATTCGACTAAAATATGGCCGGGTTCCGCTATCCATATATGTTTAGTTGCTTGCATTAGAAAGAGAGGATTTTTTTTCTTTTCTTATTTTGACAAAAGGAGATGACGAGCTGCCGCCACCCATTGCGGCAAATATGGATTAATTGATGCATTGCTCTCTGATATTACTTGCTCAAGTCTTAACTCTGCAGCGTCCGTCGTTGATGTAGTGAGTAAACCATATGGAAGAAGGAACGTCCTGTAGTTTTAGTGCTTACTGTTTTCAGAGTTGAGTTGGTGCTTATTTTCAGGGTCGAGAAGTTTGAGAACTTGCTTTTGTTTTCCGGAGTCCGTATGTGGGTTCGGGCTTGATGATTTCCTCATATCATCCTTATTATAGACAGTCCTGCTGGTGCTATCAGCTGTATCAGTTGCTATTTCATGTTACGCCTATCTGATGAAAGCCTTCGTCTCTGTGTCGCCACCTCTTCGGATTATCAAGGATAAATAAATCGCTATTTTGTTTCAGTAACTAATGGCCACCAATCTTTACTACTACTTAATTTGCAGTTTGGTAGGTTGGTCGTCTGTCCGTCGTTCCAAATTCACAGAAATTACATCAGTATGCCACCGCCCGAAATCCCGCCGCAGGGTAAGTTCCACAAATTAAGCCCATAGCAAGATAAGTTTCACAAATTAAGGAAACCATGCGTAATCTATATTTGAGAAAATTAAGCCCATGTGGAAGGTAAGTTCCACAAATTAAGGTAAGTCCTGCGTTTGTCAATTACGTTTTGGAAAGAAAAAAAATTCGATCGGTCGATGGACATGCGTAGTCTATATTTGAAACGTAAATCATTGAAATATTTATGTGTCCGTGTTGAAAAGCACGGAGTAATTACCTCTCGTGCATACCAAAATAATCTTTACTCTTTAATTCTCAGTTACGAGTCCATCGTACGTCGCCCTCCTCCGCTCGCTCCACGATAGCGCGTCATGTCCTGCACGGAAAAACCGGAAAGGAAACAAGCCCTGTGCGCCCGCAGTCAATCTCGCTCAGGTTTCCTCTTCAACAATCGCCAGGTTCCCCCTGCCTATCACCTCCACCGCCTTCCCCGCCTCAGGCGCCGCCCAATCCTCCTGCTCCGACGACCCTCAGGCGCCGCCCCATCCTCCTGCTCGAACGACCCAGCCCTCCAGATCCAGCGTGGCCCGCTCTCCTGCTTCGTTGGCAGCCATGGATTCCCACCGTTCCTGCCTAGGGCGGCGGATTGCAGCCGCGACGGCTCCCCTCCGCAACCCCCTGAAGCGCCGCCACGGCGGTATCTCACGGCTGTGTGTCACCACGTGCAGGTTCCCCTCTACCCCGGCCCCCAATCTTCTAGGTTTAGTTCGACGCCGCATCCCTGCCGTCCACCTCCGTCGAATCCCTCGCCTCCAACCAACCGTTGCCCGGGAGCTCCTCCGCAACCCACTTCCTGCTGCCACAAAGGTGATGCCAATATTTTTTTATGTGAACAATTATGTGTGTGTGGCAACTTCTGTATTCGCTATTCATCGTCCAAATGGTACATAGGTGGCTGCAATCTACAATCTACGGCCTTCTGCAATTTTCCTGGAGAAGCTCCTCACTCCTGTGCGCGGCTCATCGCCTTCAAGATCTCCACATCACGGGTGAGATTAGGCTCGGAAAGGTTAGTTTTTTTTTCCTTCTGTTTCCTGGACCATGTGTTGCTTTGGCCATATGGTTTCTCATCTGCTTTGGCCATGTGGTGACCAGATTAGCGATTAGTATTTGCAGATGACAAGGTTAGAGATTAGGCTCTACAAGAGTGACATTTGTGCTCAACATGTGCTTGTGTTAATGCCTACAAGAAACTAAATTTTCGTGGTACTTCCATTTGGTACAGAAAATGAATTTAGGCAGTGAAACATGAAGTCATAGGCAGACACCATCATAGTTGATTTTTTTGGCATAAGACTTGAGAAGGTAACCTACCCTGAATCTCTTCATAAGTTCATATGATCTAATTCAATTTATGAGAACAGACAGAGTATGCTCCGTTTGGTGCTAATTTAACCTTTATATAGGTAAGCTTCTAAGCAGCTCATTGGGTATTTATTGTGACTTGTGTAAAGGGGAAAGGCAATATTGACTGTAGCATAAAAATTCAATATCTTTTTCTATACTGCAGGTAGCATAAAACTCAACATCGGTTAAGCTTCTGAGCAGCTCATTGGGTATGTATTTGTGACTTGTGTAAGGGAAAAGGCAATACTGACTGTAGCATAAAAATTCAATATATTTTTCTACCGCAAGTAGCATAAAAACTCAACATTTGTTTTAGACGGATTTCTGTTTTTATAATGCAAGTAGCATAAAAATTCCTATGTTCCTCTCTAAGATTTCAGTTCACAGTACTGTTTAGTCCCTTTGAGCCTTGATGCATTACTCATCTTGGTACTTCCATCCATTGCAAAGGTATTTATATCCGATTCTGAGATTAGTAGCTTTTGTCAAACCCGTGGTGGTGCCCCAATGTTTTTTTTTCTCCAAGATGAAACATATGTTCTGCCTCCTTCCATCCATTACAAAGGTATCCCTATCCGATTCTGAGATTATCCGTAGCTTAATATTTGTGATCTCAGGGGTTTTCCTAGCTGTATTTTGAATCATTTTTCTTGATCTGATTCTTAATCATGCAATCAGCAATTCAGCATAGCCTCTACAGCTCTACATGATCAAATGATTAAAGTGTTGTAAATACTGTTTCAGGTTTTATTTAGTAGTTAAACCTGGATAACCATGTTATTATTTCTATGGTTAGTTCATGCTTGGTTTTGGTTTTGAAGCAATAGAAGTTATTAGTCATCTGACAATGGTTTTTGCTTCAAAGTTGAAAAAAATAGTTAGGTAGTTAATGGCGTAATGGACGAGAATTTCTGGTTTGTTTTTGGCTTTGTGGTAAGTTAATGTCCCTAGAAGTAGGAAAACTGCAAGTCTGCAATGAAGTCCGCCCCTTTCTAAATTTCACTGCAACAACATGGATTCCACTAGGGACAAGAGAAGCGTTATTATTTTACTTGCCATGCATATCAGTTTTCACATGCATTTTATAGAAATATTGGTTATTTACTTTGTTACCCATAATTAATTTGTTTGTCATGCATGCGAGTCGAACCAAGATAAGGGGAGAATGGGAGATGAAGCCAGATGATGAGGAAGAGAAATAGAAGAATTACATTGCTACTGTGAACCAAACCATATCCAGTCTTCCGGAAAGATTGTACTATTTTATTGTTTGATGAATGGAATGCACGCCATCTTTACCGCATAAATGAAAAGATATATAGATATATAGTTTTCTGTAGTGTAACCAGAGGTACTTCATATCATTATATATAGATAGATAGATAGTTTTCTATGATTTCTGTAATGGCTTCTCTTGCTTTGTCTTTTGTGATCCTATTGAATTTTAAATGTAAAACCAATCTGTACTACTCGTGGGTGTCTCGAGATAAACATAATTCTTCATATTTAGTCGACTCATTTGTTTCCAAGCCTAATTTGCACATGATCATTTACTTGCTTTTCACTTTGATGTTTCTGTATAGCTGAAGATTATTGATGAATGGTTGAAATGCAGTCGCATTTGGGATAAAATATTATCATTGTCACATGTCTTCACTATAATTTTTGTGTGCCGCCATCCATCACCATCATGTAGTTAAAACAAAGTAAGGGCCTTGCCTTAGAAGTCAAGAGAGCAAGGAATCCGAAAAAGAAAAAGGGAAGGTATGCCTTATCTTCTAATGTTCACATTTTGTTTTACCGTAGCAAAGCACGGGCTCCTAACTAGTTAGTACTGATGATGCTCCGACGGTGTTGGGGTCCGGTAGGTCTCTGGTGTGGTTCGAGTTTCCGAACGAACCATGTAATCCGTCTTGCGGCCGGTTGAGTTAATAGAACGTCTGCATTCCTTTCAAAAACAAAACAAGAAAAAAAAAAGAGCAAAGCCAAAAAAAAAAAAAAACAGAGCACGGCTCAATTTTAAGTTTAGACTTTGGACCAGCGAACTGAAAAGTACAGACAAGGCCTGCTCACTAAAACATCGTCACATCCTTTAATCAATCACACCCTCAACATAGTCCACAAGTTTACAAGTTTAGATCAATGTCAAAGTGGTGATGCAATTTTAGCACTGAAGCGTGCAACTGACAAAACATACAGGAACAAGAGCTAATATCTGACTCAAGTTTCTAGTGCACGGACATAGGCAAAATAACGCGGTTTGATCGCGAAGTGGCCATGACCGCCGATACAGGAATCAGAATTCTGGAAAGCCAAGCTTGCGGCTGGAATGGATCGCAGCAGGAGCGAAAACCGGCGACTCCTGTTTGTGGCGTATGGTCCTGGGCGGCGCAACGTCGCCGGCCGAGCAGCCTCACGCCCCAAGCTAGCTTCTTGCTGCCTGCCAATGCAATCAAGCAACAGCTTCAGTGTCGTTGGCCGCGAATTTTGATTGGACGCTCAGTCTTGCTCCGTGTCGATCGAGGACGCACGGCGTCTATCTCTAGGCTCTGAAAAAACTGCCAAGTCCTATAGATCATGTGTGTGTGTGTGTGTATAACTGCTGCTGCAGCTGTGTCTTCTTCAGAACGGTCTGTGCAATGGGGAAGAAGAAGCTGGAGAAGATGCAGAGAGCGGTGGAGCAGCAGAAGGGGAAGCTCTGCATCATCCTGGCCTGCATCACGCTGCTCCGAACCATCCTACTACGAAACAGTCTATATGTGACGAGTCATTGGTGACAGGCCTTCAGACGTGGATATTAGTGACGGCCTTTCCCGTCCGTCACTCATCAGTGACGGACATACCACGTCCGTCACTGATAAGGCACGCGACCGTTGCACCACGCCACTGATGACCCCGGCAGACATTTGAAGATTAAAAAAATCATACTAATTCATAAAATATAGAAAAATATGATTCTTTTTACTGAAGTCTTATTTTTTGCTGCTTAACATAGTGGAACAATAACAACAATTGGTAACATTTCAAAAATGAGTTATTTAGTGCAATCTTGTTATTTCCGAGAGTTGAACTTTAGCTTTTAAGTAAATGACCAAAGTTTTGTCCATTTCTATGCCATAGTTGATGATATGTATTCATTGTTTGCACAAGTGTGCATTTTTTTCAACTGTTAGAAAAAATATTTCACAAAATGGCCTACAAGGTATGAATGTTTATAAGTTTAAAGCTAAATGATCAAAGTCATGGCCATTTGTACGTCATAGTTCATGATAACGAATCCATTTTTTGCACATAGGTGCATCTCTCCATATCAAACAACAAACAATATTGTCAAATAGGTTTACAACGTTTTCTTTTAAAAAATAATTTTCTATTTTATAAATGCAAAAGTGGGGCACCAGCGGCGGTCCTAACAATATCACCCGTTACATATGTGTGCTAGTCGATGGAAACTGCAGCAACAATTGATCCGTGTGCTCTCACGTTATTGATGGAAAGGCAACATGCTAGGATCGATGACCTATACAGCACCCTCTCTGTCCCTCCTTATCCCACACGGCGGCACGCTCCTTATCTCCTTCATGGACCGTGGCTTCTCTTTCTCCTTCTCCTCCTTTCCTCTCTCACTCCTGTACAACACCATCTCTGCCTCGATCTCATTTGGCCCGATGCCCACACCACCAAGGAGCCGCCCCCAAGGAGCTGCTGCCTGCCACTGCACCGGCCTCCTCCAAAGCCGGACCCCGCCGCGCCGCCAAGGAGCTACCGCTGCACCGCCCTCTACCAACGCCGGACTCCGCCGTGCCGCCAAGGAGCTGCCGCGGGCCTTCCTGGGCCTCGACGCTGCTGGATCCGGCCAGCGACTGCACCGCCGCCGCGGATCCGGTCGGCCGCCGCGCCTCGCCCCGCAGGTTCGTCTCCTTCTCTCGGTTCCCTATCTCCCTCTCGGTTTCCCTCTCTTTCTCTCTCTCTCTCTCTCTCTCTCTCTCTCTCTCTCTCTCTTCTCTCACTCTTGCAGGATGTCGGTGTCGAGGAGTAGGTGCTCTCTCTCTTCTCTCACTCATCTCCACCCGCGGGCGCCTCTCCCCTTCTACGTCTCATCTTCGACCCCGACCGCCGCCAGGTACGCCAGATCCGGTGACCTCGACCCTGGCCGCTGCCGGATCCAGCGCCCCCGACCCCGCGCACCACCGAATCCCCCTCTCCCTCTCACGGTTGGTCTCTCTCTACCTCTCTCAATTTCTTCTCTCTCCCTCGATCTCTTTCACTACCGCAGATCCCCATCGGCGCCCATGAGGATGAGTAGGTCGGGCGGCAGCTCCTGCAGAGCCGGCGTCCCCGACCTCAGCCACCGTCGTGGAGAGCCGAAACCGCAGCCCTCACCGTCGTGGAGCCGGAACCGCAGCCATCGCGTCGCGGAGCAGTTGCAGATTTTATTTAATTGTTTGTCCATTTTCTCTCCTGTGTACCAGTTCTTGTGTGATCAATCCGATTTTGCCAGATGCTATACCCTGCGATTTTGTGATTTGTTCATCTGCGACCAAAATTTGCAGGCCACAAGCCTGCTTTTTTTAAATCATGAGAATGTTATCAGTGTCGGGCTTCACTTGGAGCCCGCCACTGATGATGGTACATCAGTAACGGGTGGTAACGGTCACCGTTACTGATGATGACCATCATCAGTAACAGGAAGTTAGTAACGGCGGCCCCGCCCGTTACTGATGCTGTTTTTCGACCGTTACTGATAAATCTTTCTATAGTAGTGCCACCTTGGTAGTACACGGATCTAAGTGCAATGCTAGCTCCGGTTTGCCGACGTCGGAGGCGCTCCTTTCGTGCATGCTAGAGATCGCTTCTTCGATGGCAGTCTTCTAGTCCCGTTGTGTTTTGACTAGGTAGTTTTTATGAACTTTTTATTGAAATGCAATTAAGAAAGAAAAAAACAGGTAGCCGTCGGCTTGTCGCGTGTCTATCTTTCCCCCTATTGTAATGCTCTGGCTTTTTGAAGTAATATATTCAGGTGGGGAATCTCCCCCGGTGATTGCCTAAAAAAAATGCTAGCTCCGGCCAGGTGCTCTGCTTTAATATAATCTAGTTAGCATGCCTTTTTGCCTTTGTATGGGAACTCTTCTGAAATAGCCATCGTCGATCAGTTCACCCCTGCAACGGGGAGCTAGCGGCACTGATGAGTGATGGAAACTCGCAGCCCCGTTTTTACTTAGCAGTAGCGCTAGTACAAAATTTGGTTGATCAGTTGTATTTTTTCGGTGACATATATATATACACCTTATAAGAAACTCTTTTTTTTTAGGTCAAACCGCCAACTTTATTGCTTACAGTCAGTTCTAAGACTGTGATAAAGAAAACTCAGGGCACTATCAGCCCAATCTATAGAGACACCATTCAAAACTCCAAACCTAGCACACTCGTGAGCCGCGGAATTCGCCTCACGCCTAACAAAAGAAATCTCAAAACTAGTAAAAAACTAACTCAACTCCTCAATCTCACACAAGATAGGAGCAATTACTGTTCGATGTTTACCCCTTTATGTCCAAAGATGCACAAAGTCCGCACAGTCAGATTCAAGGATGACCTGCGCAAACCCCTTCTCATTGGCAAAAATACAAGCATCCCGTAGACCCAAAGCTTCAATTACTTTCTTCATCAGCTTACAGTAACTTAGGGAATTTCACGAAATAGATTTTGTCAATACCAGGGTTCATGGAACCGCCATCTTTAAAACTTCTATGACATGGTTGCAGGTGTGAAGCGGCGTCCGGGAGAAAACGAAAAATTTCCCCTCTTTGTTTATAAATAGTTGTACATTTAGATTTGTCATAAGTCAAACTTCTCTAAATTTGACTTCATATATATAGAAAAATATCAATATTAAAAATATACAAAATAAAGATAATATGAACGTATATTTCATGATGGATATGATGAAACTAATTATGTATTATAACGTACATCTTTCTATAAAATTGGTCAAATTATTTAGAGAAGTTTGACTTATGACAAACCTAAATGTACAAATATATTTAGAAACGGAAGGAGTAACTTGAAAAAAGTCAACACTCACATACAGTTTCCCAACACGGGGAGCATCCTGGTACAAGTATGTTCAAGGTTCATGGTTTCCAAGCTTTTTTTATGGGCAACTCAAGGGGTTTTTGGAAACCTTCAAATTTAGTCAAGTCCGTGCAGGTGTTCAAACAGCGGTTGCTACCACTCCAGTTTGAGTGCAATATCTTTACTGAATCTTTGGCATACACTTCGTGTTGCGAAGATCGAGATCGTGGATAGAAAGGGTTCAATGTAGTTCTTGGTTTTATGGTTACTGTGTACTTTCTTGGATTTTTATCCACATAGGCGTACCTGTGATGTATGTCGAATTTAAATAAAACTAGTAGGTGTGTCCGCACGTTGCTACGGGTCAACAAAATCACAAACTATTTATTTTTATTTTCTGTGTAGGCAACTCATAGCGCCGTCGAGGTTGGTATGCGGGTGTGGTGGCGTCGGTTGTAAGACGGAGTATGAGAAATCGTGAACAAAATTAGAGAAAAAGAAAATAACGAGCAGTGGCATATTGGTTGTAATTTTAACGAAGTTAACCTACGGCGGTGACCGTACCATCACCACCAACTCCAATTTAATATATTGGTATAAATATAGATTAGAGATGGTTCTAAAAAAAATACTTTGCATGGCTAACGAACATGTACGCAGGAAATTTTGAATCCATCGCCCCGCTCGTCTTGACTGTTTTTTATTCTTTTTTGATCGAGGGGGCTGCTCCCGCCGGTTAGCCTTCCTTCGATTATCGGGGCTTCTAAGCCCGTGGCCCATTAGGAGATCATGCGGGTACCAAACAAGCCCAATTAGCCCATTCGCCTCGTCAAGCCCAGCCGAACCCAACCACTCCATCTTCCTCCCCTCGCACCCATCCCCCACCATGCTTCTTCGCCGCAAGCTTCTCCCATGGCCGCGCCCCAGACGCCCACAGGCCCAAGCTCTGTCCCGCCGCCTCTTGCGCGCCTCCTACCTCTCCGACCCCGACGACGACGACCCGCCGTTCACGCGAATCCCAGACCACACGCCTCAAGCGCCGCCGCCGCCGAAGCCCAAAGCCCGGGCTGCCAAGATCATCCCCGACGAGCCGGCGCACTCCGACCTGCCCTTCGACTTCCGGTACTCCTACTCGGAGACTGACCCGGCCTGGAGGCCCATCGGGTTCCGCGAGCCCACCCGGTTCTCGCCCTTCGGCCCCGGCCGCCTTGACAGGCCCTGGGACGGCGCCGCCGCCGCCGCCGCGCGCGTCTACGGGGATAGCGAGGGCGGAGATGGAGGTGGGACTAGCAGGGAGGATTTGCTTGGGGAGGCGCTGTCGGAGGCGGAGGTGTCGGAGCTCGTGGAGAGGTACCGGCACAGTGACTGCTCCCGGCAGATCAATTTGGGTGAGTTCGTACTTCGTAGAGTAGTTGTTTTCAGTGCCAAAATGGCATCCCCTTCTTATACTTTCACCTGTTCAAGCTCTTGCTTTGAGAATCGTAATCATATTGCATGTTTTGTTGGATTGATGAAGGAATAACAAGTAGAATTATCATTGCATTGGGCCGAATCTGCAAGAAGAAAAAGATTGCATTCTTATATTGTGAAATTGTAAAGTATCTATGAAGTGGCATTTCCTGTAATATGTTTGCTCAAACGATAAATTTGATCTATCTCGTGGCTCAGGAAACGTTCAATCTAGTCTGAAGACATTCCCATGTTCCTGCTATATATATGAATTTTCGTGTTCTCAGGGAAAGGAGGTGTAACTCATAATATGCTTGATGACATCCACAACCACTGGAAACGTGCAGAAGCTGTTAGGATCAAGTGTCTTGGAGTGGCAACTCTCGACATGGACAATATATGCTTCCATCTTGAGGTCATAATGTGTTGAGAATGCTGGAAATTTGCACTCTCCTTCTCTGTTCTGTTCAAGTACTTTTCAAGTTCTCACACAAGTGCACGATTTGGCAGGATAAAACAGGTGGGAAAATCATACACCGTAGCATAAATATCCTTATCTTATATCGTGGTCGGAATTATGATCCAAAACAACGTCCTGTCATACCACTGATGTTATGGAAGCCATTGGCTCCTATTTATCCTAAGCTCGTCCAAAGTGTTGCTGAAGGGATGACTTTTGAGGAAACTAAAGAATTGAGAAACAGAGGATTAAATTCACCTCCTCTTATGAAATTAAGTAAGTTGGCATATTCTTGGCAAGAGCATTCTAATTGATACTCGTATATAAACTCATGTTGCCATCCCAGAATTGTGTTGCCAAGATATTGTTTATTCAATGCTGTGATCATTCTATCTTGTGCAGCTAGGAATGGTGTCTATGTTAATGTCGTTGACAGAGTGAGAGAGGCCTTTCAGACTGTCGAAGTGGTGAGACTAGATTGTACTCATGTTGGTACCAGTGATTGCAAGAAAATTGGTGTGAAGCTAAGGGTATGTTGATATGTTCTTAATGTTTTGCTATTTGTGTATAAATGTAATCAAATCTGTGTTCCGTAGACTGCATTATGTCTCTGTTCAGATTTTTAGTTTCTAGTTCGTTTGTGAAAAGAGTTAATCAAGATTTATGGAGATACCGAATTAATCGCATGGGTACTTGCATTCATATAAAAAGGGGATGAGGCTAGATTTGTCCTCAATAGAATTTCTAGCAAACTAGCCGTGCTGCTATACTTATCTAGCAATTGAGATCATAATTCTTCTGTGGTTTTCATGTTTACTCCTGAAGGAAGTAGTCCATTGAACCTTAGAAATTACAAGTTACAGCAAACCAATATTTTGATAGAAACACTGCTGAGTTTAGCTTCACTGGTAACATAGCGGTCCGAATGCTTACTGTCAAATTTAGCTTCAATGCAAACAAAGCAGTCCGAATGCTTGCTGTTCAATTTAGCTTTGCATTCTGAATGCTTATTTAGCTGATTTTCCTTTTGATTCCATAGGATTTGGTTCCATGTGTTCCCATATTATTTAAAGATGAACAAATTATTCTCTGGAGAGGGAAGGTGGATCAGGAGGAGTCTGTTTCATCTGAGTGCAGTTCTCAACCACAGTAATGCAAGTGCCTTTAGTCCAGAGAAGCTGCTAATAGAAGCAGGCCTGCTGCTTGGATGCCTTCCACCATTTCCACGAGCACCGAAGAATATTTACCACCTACCATCCGATTATGGAAATGCTCAAGGAGTCACGGTCTGCAGCAATTGATCTAATTGGTCATATATTTCTTCCTGCTGTTTCAAGTAGTTTGCCGAAAGAGTATGTGGATTGGGCGACAGGAAAGTGATGTTTTTTGTAGGTGAAGAACCATGCAATTCAGAGATATGCAGCAGCATCTCCTTTGCTTGGAATTGGAAGCGACTGCTGGTACAGTCAGCAGTTCTTCCAGCCTATGGAGTCATCGTCAGATGCTCTCTGCGGTTGTAAGTACTCCCTCCGATCCTAAATTGTTGTCGAAATATTATATGTATCTATCTAGACACTTTTTAAAAATAGATACATCCATATTTGGGCAAATTTGAGACGAGAATTTAGGATCGGAGGGACTAGCATTTTCTCCTCCCCTCATTATTTCATAACTAGGCCATAAGCTGGACCCCACTTTATGTTCTATAACTATAAACGAACTAACCCTACAATGATTAAGACCCAGAGTGGGCCCTAAGATGGGACCCACCTCTCAGAACTTTTGCCTATCCTTAAACCTTGGGTCATAGAAAATAGTTGGTATAACTAGTAAAAAGCCCCGTGCGTTGCTACGGAAGAACAAATGTGACGTACCGCGTCCACCCCTGGACAGTGGTGGCATATTCGTAATTTTGGCAAAGTGATGTACCGCAGCGACGCCCGTACCATCACCACCGTTTCGAATTTAATATAATGGTATAGATGGTATAGATAATTGATATAACAAATAGATATTCCTACATGAATTTCTTGCGATGGATGTTATAAAGAGTGGATCATCTGAGGCCACTCAACTGGTTGTGGCTAGCTCCTGAGAGTGGGCAAGAAAACGCTGGATATCCTAAGGACATGCCACCAGAACAAGAACATATATCCACCACAAGAAAATTGTGGGCAACTGAAATTTCTCGTGGATAGACCGAAGACCATACAAAAAGTCATGCATGCATTACCACATCTTTCCCTCGTTCCTTTCTTTTTACATAAACCACAAGATTTTTATCCAAAAAGCAACAAGAAGAGTGTCCGCTGCCTCAATCAAAATCAACCCAAAATATTCATACAAAATTACAATGTTTTTCATCTAACTAACTCATTTTTCACCAAATCCTTTTAAGCCCAAGATGAATGGAGGAAAAGAACAGCGTGTGATACTCTTGGATCAATCGTATGATGTATATATGCACATATATGAAATCAGTATGTGAATCATGAGCTGTCAGCATCATCACCGGCGGTGGCGGCATCGACGACGTCCTCCTCTCTCCATTCGGCTTGGGTCTCGTCCCATGAGCGGGGCCGGATGCCGGTGCGGAAGAAGATGACCATCTCCAAGGCCTCAAACACCCTGTACTGATCCAGCACCCCGTTCCACATCCCGCTAACGATGCAGTAATTCGTGTCATACGGCGGCCGGTGGTGCCTTCCATGCTGCGCCCGGGAGACCAAAACGCCGGCGGCCTGCAGGGCGAGGACGGCGGGGGGCAGCCGGCGGCGGCTCTCGTGCGCCCAAGCGTGGGACTGCTGGCTGAGCACGACGCAGGCGGCAAAGGTGGCCGCGAAGGCGTGCGCTGAGGCGGGGGCGTGGGCGGCGGAGAGCGCGAGGTCGGTGGGCGGGAGGAGGAAGGCGGCGGCACAGGCTAAAGCGTGGAGGTTGTTGCAGGGGTCCCGGTGGGTGATGGTGGCCGGGACGCGGTGGTGGCCCTGGAAGGCGGCGATCTGGGCCCCGAAGACGGCGGTGGAAGGGGAGCCGTAGTTGTCCACCAGCCAATGGTAGACGCCCGTGGCGAGGTCAGCGAGGGAGTAGGCAGCGACGGCGGAGACGACGAGCGGGGCGTAGGAGGCGCCGTCGGAGGCGGCGAGAGAGGCTGATGCGGAGAGGGAGGAGAGGACAGCCGCCGTGCCGGCCGCCGTCCACGCACGGTGCTGCCACGTGGAGCGTAGCGAGTCATAGTCCGGGTTGGCGGCTGCGCGTCGACCCAGCGCCGCCGGGTTCTGTGTGGTGGTGATCGTCGTTGATGTGGTGGTGGTGGAGGCCGCCTGCCGGCACGGCGCACGGCGGAGCGGAGGGAGGTTGCAGCGAGCTGGGGTCAGTGCGTACATGGTGGGCGCGATTAATAGCTAGCAACAGTGCTGCAAAGGTGCTGGAGTATATTTCGTTCAAGCCAAATTAGAAGCTGCTGGCTTTGTACTGGCTAGTAGAGAAAGGAAGAGAATGGAGCTACGGAAGCTCATACAATTGATCAATGGAGATGTAGTGGACAGCTCGATCGAACTAAGCTATAGTTCTGTACGTCTTTCTCTCCCTCTCAAGTCTTATTAAGTCTATCGATCGATGTGTCCCTCTCTTGCAAAGTGCAGGGGTAGGGTTTGCCTGCTTGTGTGTGTGTGACTTTCATGTGTGTGGTGTGACGAGCAACGACGTGGGGAGAAGGAAGGCAGGAGAAGTGCAAGGCCAGCAATCACCTATCTGATACTCGTGCCATCATAATTCGTAAGTGAGCGTACTGGAGTACTGAAACGCAGGGTAGTTATAAAGGAGGCAAATTAAGAACATTGGAAAATTGGAGGGTGCAATTGAGCTCTAACAACTGTATAACGTGTACTGCCAATTTTTTTACCTTGCAGCACAATTGTTGAGTTCGGGAGGGGGAGGGGGGGATCCTTCCGTCCGTAGTCAATTGGTTGGCGCCGGCAATTTTGCGAAGAAAAAATGTTAATTTACGAAATCAACCTATTGTATACATCTTCAATTGAATGTGGACTGCGGGTTGATTTCCAAAAACAACAGGAGACTTTTGCAAAAGTTTCAATAGAACGTGTATTGCGGGTCGATTTGGGAAAATAGCAAGTGCTTTTTTGCAAAATTGCCATGTTACTAACTTGCGTTTGCTAGTTTTTATATTGTATTGTTTTGCTTTGGATAATAGTAGTACAGTACTACTCCGTACTTACCAACTAATGCATAGTTAGGAATAATAAATCCATATATGCGCAGGCAATGAACCTTCCGTGGCGAAAACCCAGTCAAGTTGTGCGTCAAGATGATCAACTTGCCAAGAAAGAAGCCCCACGCATCCACATGGCCAATGAACAATTCAAGGAGGGCTAACATGAAGCAAAAGGGCCCAAACGTGAAGCAAAAAGAAGTCAAGTGCGAGTGTGTGATAAGAGAAAAGTACGAGAACCCTCCGATAATTTTCAGAACTTACCATTTTGCCCTTCCACTCCTCGTGATCTCAAGGACATCCATAGTTTTTTTTGCCACAAACCCGGCTATAAAAGCGTAGAACTCACCCTATCTTCACTTGAACGATACAGTTTTGCTAAAAAAAAAAGTACCACGATAAAAATGCCTAGGGAGCTTGGGAGATATTTCCATTTATTATAGATTACACGGAGTAGTAACTACAGTTCACAGAGAAGGGACACTCGGTTGAGAATGTGAGACGTCGGGAAGGAAAAAATTAGCTTCACAAAGAAACTTGGGAGATATCACTCTTCCGTTAGGATTCGCACGAGTAAGGTGCTACGTACGCACTGACCCCAGCTCGCTGGCCACTGCACGTCCATAGGAAGTCTCTCCTGCACGCATGCTTCTGGTTAATTCCTCTGTAATTTTTCAGGATCGATGCTAGTTCCTGGAAATCCCACAACATGCATGCCAGTTTATTGAGCTTATCGTGTCCATGTCAGCAATCCCAGATTGTAAACATTCTTATGAGCAATAATGACCGGAAATAGTAAGCTTCGGATGATGATTTCGGGGATTAGGAGATTAATGTTCGATTCCGACCGGTTCTCTAAAATCAAGGGTTTAAAACGTAATTTAATCTTTTTGCCAAAAAAATGTAATTTAATCTTCAATCTATCAACTTTGAGAGACGTGTGTGCTTCGTTAATTTCAGTTAATTTCTGGGTGAATAATTCCGGAAACTAGAATACTAATTAATACCGGCCTTTCACGTAACGTATGTCAGTATGCATGTGCTGCTTTCCCTTTGTTGCATATAAAACATTCTACCCATATATATATATGTTCATTTCGCACCCGTCCACATCTTCTTCTGCACTTTCATATCTTCGTACCACGGCTCTACGAACTTGTTCGTATATAAAAATGGTTTGTGATGCATTGCCAATTATTGCCTCCGTTATTAAATACTTGTAGTGGTTTTAATACATTGCACTAAAATCATCACAAGTATTTAGGAACGGAGGGATTGGCATGTACTACATGCATGTGAGTAGGAGACATGGGAAAAGAAGCAAATGTTGTGTTGTTTTGCCCACCCTGATTTTGCACCATGCTAGAGTTTGGGGTCGTACCCGCAACAAAAGAAGAGTTTGGGGTCGCCTGGGGGGACTGCCTGTATCAGGCTGTATTGACAGGCTTCGCAGCACGAGCACGCACCGCCGCGTGCAGCTTCACGTGGCCGGCCGCATCGCACGGCATGACGCTTCCAGTCGCATCGAACAACATTGAACATCTCGCATGCAAACGATGTTCGATGTTGTTCGATGCGACACGAAAGGGAGGAGATGGAAGCGTGCAAACTCTAAAGTCACCAAATCACCCAAATTGTTTACAAAGATCATAAAAGGACAGAAATCGCACTGGGATTCGTCAACGTCGGAGACTAGGCTATATATATATATATCATTCATGTGGGGTATACATGTGCTTGACTGCTCGCTCTAGCGAACTTGAGAGGCGTACAAGTGCCCGTGTGTCCATGAGTACATATAACTTGCATCCATGAGTACAGATAACTTGCATATAGGAGAATCCGTCAGGTCTCTGTGTGGGCTGGACGAAACTGAATGTGGATGAATCTTTTAACCTCCAAGATGTTACTGCTGGTGTTACTTGACCATGTCGGAACTGTCATCTTTGCGGCCTGTACTCCTTTAGGCAGGGTCCTGCGCACATGTGTCGATCCTCTTGAAGCTAAACCGGAGTCTTGCCGGGAGGGCCTTGCTATGCTCTGCAATGGACGAATCTGCCAATCATTATGGAGACTGAAGCAATTGGATCGACGCCAAGACTGAAGATCGTTCTTGCTACTCCAGCGGCGGATTTAGGGGGTGGCCAGGGTGGGATTTTGGGTCCTTTTATGATCATATGAACAACACTCACAAAATAGAAGAAAATAATAATTTTGATGATTAATATTATGGTTGGACCATCCTGAATTTCTTGGCTATGTCCGCCACTGTGCTACTCAGCTTGTACCACTGAATTCGCCGGTTGCATGCTTGCTGTAAATCATTTGATATAAAAAATCCAGGGACCAGAATGTAGTCAGCCACATCTATAATCTCTATAAAGTTGATCCCACTAAGAGTCATTAATGTTTGCAAACTCAACATGCAAGCTGTCCACATCATCAAGTTGGATCCACTACTCTAAATCATATGCATGCAAAGTGTCTATATCACCATACATGTAGCCCCACTAGCAATTCATTTTGGTGACCTCTTCGACGATTCAACATTTTAGCTCATAAAACTTTGCATCTTCACGTTGTAAATAAATAATTCACCAAGTAACCATGTTTTTTGATATGTACGTTGATCTTTCTAAGAACTTCGAATATTCAGGTTTTTGATACTTCTCTTTTCGGTTTACCCGAAGTTATTAATGTTGTACCTCAAAATTACTCCTACTTTTTGTTGCATACATGTGATGGATGATAAAGTCGTTTGGCCCATGGTATTCATTTTTTTTTCATTTGATCATATTATTATCATTTGTTCCGAAAGTCATGTCTAGATGTGCAAATTGAATTGCCCGCTGCAACGTGCGGGGAATCAACTAGCTCTTGCTAATCTGGAGGCCGGGGACGTTTCCCCTTTCCGGAAAAAAAACACTCTTGCTAATCTGGGGCGTGCCCGTAGAATGATAACATGCTGGCTTAGAATCAGCCCTTCTGAAATTGTAACGGCCTTGGCCGATGACTGTAGTCCAAACCCGATTAATATATTCTGTTATCTGCAAAAAAATAAAAACTTGCATAGGCGAATAAATAATCCTTTTGTTAAAAGTTAAATCATTTCTAGCTACAAGGGCATATAGCCTAATATTGTGCCACACCAACCAATAAGATTAGTCTCCTCGATTTTTAACCACATGCATACGGTTTCCAAACATATACTATATATATGGACAAAACTAGACGAACTGAGGATATAAATTAGAGGCAAAATGGACAACCGATCAGTTAGAATGGGCGAAACGGCAATTGAGGAAACCTCACCACCAGGGCCAATCCTCGCCCTCCTATATATACAACCTGCTGCTAAAAACAACCAAGACATAATTAAGTGCCGAGGGAGCTTGGAAAGTTCGCAAGGTGTGCCGGGGAAGAACTCTCTTCCATCATAGCAACACCATTCATATATATATTGTTATGGCTCGCTGAGAAATAAGAGACGTTGGGAAGGAAACAATTAGAGTGATGCAGAAATTTAGAGAGTACGTGTTCTCTTCCATTAGGACTCACGCGAGTAAGGTACTCGCTCCGATCCATATTAATTGTCTAAATATTGCATGTATCTAGACCGTTTTTAGGCATAGATTCATTCATATTTGGACAAATTTGAGTCAATTAATATGGATCGGAGGGAGTAGCTAGTCTAGTAGTGTCCCTGGCCACTACAGATGTATCTGCAGAAGTTAAATTTTAATTACAGTGGGGACTAGCTAGATTAACTGCATGTAGCATGCATGGGATGACAATTTCCATCTGGGACACATGCATCATCGATTAGGTGGCAGATTTGATTTGTCACACTTTACTTTATACTTTGATGATTTGATTCGTCCCGTCTCACTTACAGGTGGGGGTATATGCTTGCTTCTTTTTCAGCTAATTTCTGGGATTGTCTTTGTCATGTGGATAACTTCCTTTCTACAGTATATATATTCTACTTACACAATATAGGCATCCATATATCTTCCACACCCGACCCGAGCATTCATGCTGAAAAGCCAACCATTTCTCATCCATCCACATCTTCCACATGATGCATGCCCAATAAACATGTACATGCGAATAGGAGACATGGGGAAAGAAGCAAATGCAAATCCAGTGACTGTATTTACGTGCCAAGTTTTACATGTTCCCACTTGGCAAATAGTGTAGCTTGAAACGCTCCTTGCCAACATGAGCTCAAGGTTTGTCCGTGCTGCTCTTGGGGTGCATACATCCTTTGGAGCATCTGGAGCGGTTGAAATTGACAGCAACCATGGGAAAATTGAGGATACCAAGAAAGGGACCTGGTTTGAGGGGCCAGCTTCAGAAATCAGAATCCAAAGTAATTATTTGCCTTTCTTTTCCTGGTTTGAGGTGGAGACCTTTTTCCGACTGGTTTTGGTGACAAAGTACTTCAGTTCATCAAGGGATCGATGTCTTCCATGTCACAGGAACCAGATCAACCCAAGAAATGGATATATATGTATGTGTTCTGAGAACCAGATCAATGTTGTTCAGCAGGGTAGTCGCTGAACCTGTTAGGGTCGCCCCGTTGCTTACTGCTGTTTGTGCATAAGCTGAAATCTGCAAGTTACCAACTTGTCGATGAAGTCAACTGAGATCTGAATCCCCATCCTCTTGCTTCTGAATTCTGATACCTAATGAAGATTCACAGAAGAAATACCCTAAATCACCGTCGTCCAAGAACTGACCGTGGCAGCCGGAGAGGATGAAGAACTCCAGGGGCTTGCGGATGTCGTGCTCCTGGTGAGCGGCAGTGGCCGACGGGGAGAGATGCAAGAGGTGACCGGCGTAGGAGCTGGCTGAGGGAAGGAGACCGATTCCGACATTCCTGGGATCGATCCGCCTGAGAGCGCGCGGCGGCGGAGGAAGCGGTGCGCGGAAGGAGCGAGGATGGAATCATCCAGGCAGCGCGCCGCTGCCAGAGGCGGTAGATGGAGCGCAGGCGTGCAGCGGCGGTGATCCCCGGAGGTGGAGGCGGCGGCGAGCCGGCGATACACATAGGCCTTTCGGCTCAGAAATTGGAATGGATCAAAATCAGTACGTGGGCCTTGTGTTATGGTATTATCGAAGGCGTAATATCATGTGAATCCGTCATCTTCCTACACCCCTGCATCCATTCGTTTACAGCCTTCTGATCGAAATCGTGCGACTTAAACGCTTCACGGGACAATTTGCAAGAAGACGCCCGCTCTCTGGCCCAACTGTGCGTGCAAATTTTTAGAAAACCCCAGCCACAGCATCTCTCCCAATTCCTGATTCCCCACGGCGCACCACGGCCAGGGACAGCGAGTCTGCTTGGACAGAGACGGGGAGAACCTGCTTGCCCTTCCCCCTACTGACTTCAGGATGCAAGTGGAGTATGCATCCTGCGATGGAGTCTGCGCTGGAGACCTGGCCTAGGCAATCCGGCGACGGCAAGCTGCGACGGCAGGCGGCCATCTCGTCTCGGCAACAGTAGCTAGACGAAGATAAGTGTAGGCGGTGGCCACCATCCCGTGATGGCAGTTGCCAGCATTCAATCGAGACCCGATTAGGCGGCCACCACATCCTGCCACTTCTTTCTAGAGATCTTCCTCTTGTGTATTGTTTCGGATGTGACCGAAAATGTGTTGGCGAGTCAAAATTTCTGAAGAAATTGAATATCGTTGAGGCTAATAATATTAGGTGTTTCTTGGTGATACATTCTGCAATTTGGTTTACAAGGCTGGTGTGTCGTTTGCTTTGATCAACAATACAGGAAGGTGATCATAGCATCAGATTGTCTGAACGCGGTCAGGTCATCAGCATGCCTAGACAAATCTCTTGGAAGATCATTATCCAAGACATCAAGTCAATTGCAGCTAGCTTTGAATGTAGATTTTTTTTTGTCTATTCCTTTTGTCTTTGTTAAAGGATGGTGTCACTTAGATCAGCTAACCAGGTTGCGGGATATGATTCATGTATCAGGCCCTTTTGTGAACCTGAGTTCCTGATGTAACAAATAGTTCAATGAATGAAAAGTTGGATATTTTCTTTACACTTATAAAGATCCGAATTGGTGGTCGTCAATTCACCCAAGACTACTCTTTAGCTTGTTAGATGATCGTCACTTGACTGCCACCCATTTCAATGTGGTATATTATGCCATGATCTTTTGATGGTTTGATGCAGTACTTTTGGGATAATTATTTCTTAAATAAATATTTTGAGAATTCTTATTTAGCATAAAATTAGAAAACACGATCACATGAATATTTAAAGTAACTCATACATGTAATATATATTTTAATTTTGTAGCAAAACACGTGCATTTAGCTAGTCAAAAAAGAAGAAGAATTATGATGCTCGGCTGCTAATATTTTGCACATGATGCACATTAGTAGCAGCTAACAGCCCAAATAACTGATAAATCAATGAGCTGCAATAGAATAAAAGGATGAGCTTACTGGCTGACAAAAATACTTTCTAGTACACACATTTGCCTCAGGCGTTAGCTGTTGTTTCTTGGTAAAAAAATTATCCCAGGTGCCACTTGCTACTTGCAATATATAATAGACTTGAATGTGTCAGGCTATGATATCAGGTTTATGTGAACTCAAAGAAGGATGATGAGTCGTTTATTCCATTCCAGATGCATGAATTAGCACAAAATAACATGAAACAAATGTGACAAAAACACAAGTTCTCATCGATTACAAAAACTCAGTAGATAATTTTTTTGATACTATCCCTAAAAATGAAGTTGGTACTAATAATTTATAGGGTGTATAAATTCATGAGTTTAGGATAACTCAAGGCCATCATAAAACACCATTCGGTTGCATGAGTTTTGGACAACTGAAGTCATTTTCGTAGTGTTATCTGGAACTCCATGTCTCCATGTGTCCAACCAACTGAACTCACGATCTCCAGGTGGACAGTTTTGGTAAAATAGAGAAGAGCAACGGTGATTGGTCTCTTGATGGCCCGATGGGAGAGCATACTCCACGTTGCACATCCTGAACTCAGGAGGGGGACGAGGGAAAACAGATTTTCTCAGTCTCCTTCCAAGCAGACTCGCCGTCCCTGGCCGTGGTGGCCGCCATGAGAAGATCAATCTCAGCGTCTGCCGTCTGATACGAGAGGCTTTGGTTGCCGTGGGGAATCAGGAATTGGGAGAGATGCTGCGTCTGGGGGTTTCTGAAAAATTTGCACGCACAGTTGGGCTAGAGGGCGGGTGTCTTTTTGCAAATTATCCTGTGAAACGTTGGAGTCGGACGATTTCGATCGGGAGGTTGTAAAAGAACGGATGCAGGGATGCAAGGAGACGATGGATTCACAGGATATGGTGCCATTATCGAATAGCCTGTCTTAAGTGGGCCTACAAACACCCAAATATGAGAAACAAAGCCTAGTACGTCAAGTCAACCTCGTTTACCTAAGAGAGAACTTTTTTTATTAATTCCCCTAAAAAAAAAGAACTTTTTAACTAAGAGAGAACTTTGCGCTAAAAAGAAAACTAAGAGAGAACTTTTTTGCAAGTCTTTCCATTTCGGGGCCAGTTTAACTTGCATAGTGCACACATCTACTGATTAACTAAGAGAGAACTACTGTAAATGTGAACATACATAATATGTTTACGGTTTTGCTGATAAGTCGCATATTTTTTAGTTAGAGATCAATCGACATGTTAGCCATCGGATTTTAATCCAACGATAGCAAGTGAGAGATGAGAGAATAGGGATGATCCTCTAATCCAACGGGTCTGAAACGGCGATTGATATTTAAGACTCATTTATTAAAAAACTGACGACTTAGAAATAGCCCCACACATATGTTTAAACCAAAAGAATATAAATTGAGAAAACACCGCATGCCCTTTCTATACAGCATTGATGTTCCATCCCCTTTTCTTTTCATAAGGATTTCCCATGCGAAAAAATATCTCATGAAATTGACTGAGACACAAATGTTGGCACACCACACCAAGCATGCGGAACAATTTATACCCAACCATTGTTCTGAGTGTGGTCTCCCAAAGCTTCTTGGGTCCTTGAGTTGTACCCTTAATTTGGTTCTCTTATACTCTACTCACTCTATTTCAAAATACACCTCATATAGATTTGTGCACTTGGACCAAGACATATCTCATTTCTAGTGTCTGACCACACGTTGTATTGTGGAATGGAGAGAGTACCTGTTAGCAAACGCAATGGGAGAAATGGGAGAAAGAAAGAAGAAGGGCAAGATTGAGAACAGGAGGCGTCAGGATGGGAACGAACTTTGTTGCATGGTGTTTTCTTCCAGCGTGCTCGCGTACATCCACTGTTTTGGACTAACGCGGAGGCGATAACGCTAACACGCTCTACCCCTATTTTCGTAACCACTCGTTTACGTGGGGCCACCACATTAATTTACTTTGTGTTATATTAGAGAGAGTTAATTAACAGGAAATGTCAGGTCACCTTTTTGCATGTTACATTTTCCTTTCTTCTCTCTCCTTTGTGTCAGTCAATTTTTTATCTTTCTTCTCTCTCTTTTGTGTCGGTCACTCACGGTATCATGTAAAGATCAAGCATTTTTTTCTCTAATATATATGTTTTTTTTTACAATATTTTAGAGGGCCAGTTATATCTTTTGTATTAATTTGACTAGTTGGTACGTATTACAGTACGACAGGTACAAGTACACTACATGATGGTACATAAACAATTTTTAGTACAAATTTTATGAAATGTATTGTCGTGTATGATAATAAAAATCAGCCATTGTTTAATTCAAAAATACGATACATGTTAAATGTACACAAAGACACATCAAAATAAGTACATCACTATCATGGTAATTAAAGTTAGTACATCATGTTAGTACCTTGTACCTCGTCGTTTTAATTACATAAATCCGCCATTGTCAATCTAAAGTGTACATCGTACCTCGTCCGCAACGAAAGTTAGTACATGTTAGTACCTTGTACCTCGTCATTTAATTTACATAAATCAGTCATTGTAGACTGTATCTAGTACCTGATCCGCAACGAAAGTTAGCACATCATGTTAGTACCTTGTACCTCGTCGTTTAATTTACATAAAACAACCATTGTATATCTAAAATGTAGACAGTAACTAGTACCTCCTCACGTTAGTACCTTGTACCTCGTTGTTTAATGCACATAAATCAGCCATTGTCTATCTAAAATGCAGACATTACCTAGTATCTCATCCGCAACGAAATTTAGTACATCATGTTAGTATCTTGTATCTCGTCGTTTGATTTACATAAACCAATCATTATCTATCTAAAATGTAGACAATACCTAATATCTCATCCGGAACGAAAGTAAGTAAATCATGTCATCATCTCAATAGTAAGTTTCTCGTCCGGTAGTACATCTTAGTACATCACAAACAAATCTGGGTACATGTGAAGTAACATTAGGTTAGATGACAAACGGTGGCCCAGTCCACGGCCGGCTGCGGTGGTGGAGGAGGACGAGACGGTGCAGCGCGGGGGCGGAGGCGGGAGGCCGAGACGGCGGCCCGAAGCTGTGGCGGCGGCGGAGGCCGAGACGGCGTCCCTTGCGGCGGCGGCGGCAGCCCGGGGCGGCGGAGGCAGCCCGTGGTGACGGGGGCCGAGACGGGGAGCAGCGGCGCGGTTAGCGCGGGGCCGCGGGGACGGACGCACGGTGGGGTCGGCGCGGGGCCGCAGGGACGGGCGCAGAGGCGGCATCGGCGCGCGGCGGCGGGACGGGGCGCGCCTGGCGGCTTGGACAGCAGGCAGCGGCGTGGCGGGGTCGGCCCACGGCAGAGAGGAGAGAGGACTGAGAGAGAGAGAGGAGAGAGATGCATGGGAGAGAGATGTGCCTGAGGATTAGGCAGAGATTACTGTGGTCGGCAGAGAAATTAAAAATAACAGTGGACAGGTGTGTGACCAGGACAGCCGTAGATCACGGGGAGGTTTGGCTGTTTTGGACCACACTTCAAACAAAAAAAGCTTCTTCTTGTTTGGCTTTTGGACTTGTTCTGACTCAGGCTTCGAGAGAGCGTCAACAACATTGGGCTAAGACCTTGTAAAAATCACTGGTCCCAAGAAGGCAGCTGATCGTTGTCGGGCCTCAATCCTGAGTCCGGTGTCTCCTCTGGTTTGTTCCTTTTAACAAAAAGAGTATGCTTTCTTACTAATAGCAAAGTAGCAAATAACACATTTTGTTCCTTTTTTGATCGGCAACGTTTTAGTATCAGAATAAAAAGATCGCTCAAGCTCAGTCTAGTCAAAAAGAAATTACCGTCATAATCTTTACTGCTCCTGCAAACAATTTCAAGCTGGAGGCACCAGAGAGACCATGCCATGAGAAACTGATTTCATTTAGTTACCCAGTAAAATTTGAAAAAGAGCAAAAGCTACTACAACCAGGACTCGCGGGACTACTTTCCATGAACGACGAATCCCCATGCAGTTTATTTCAAGATACACTCAACCACAGTCCATGGCCGCTGGAGTTCAGTTAATTGTGATTAACAAATATCAATTAAGGAAACAGCAACTTCAATAACAGAGTATTTAAGTTGGGCATGAATCACTAGAGGAATTACAACATGAATTTATCCGGTCTTATTATTCCCATATGTACTCTATGATTTCTCCACTCATGCCATTCTATCCATGTGTAATAAGAGTGTGTGATAATAAGAAAGGAAGTACGAGAAACCTCCGATAATTTTCAGAACTTACCATTTTACCCTTCCACTCTTAATAATTTTAGGGACATCCATAGTCTTTCGCCATGCACGAACCTTGGCTATAAGAGTGTATAACTGACTCTATCTTCACTTGAACGATTCACAGAGAACAACAGTTTTGCTAAACAGAACACTGTTGCTAAAAAGATACTAAGATAAAATTGCCGAGGGAGCTTGGCAAGTGCCAAGTAGCAACGAGCGCCAGGGAGAACTCCCCTCCATTTATCATAGATTATAGGGCTCACAGAGAAGGAACACTCGGTTGAGAATGTGAGACGTCGGGAAGGAAAATATTAGTCTGATGTAAAAAGTGAGGATTCATACACGAGAAAGGTACCTAATAGTGTCACTGGCCGCCGTACTGTCCATAGGATCCTAATTCAGATCAACCCAATCAACATCTGCATCTGCATGCATGTCTTATCTGAATTTTAGATGGATAATGTCTCTCCTACGTGCATGCTTCTAGTTAAATCTATGTAACTTTTCAGGATCGATGCTTGTTCGTGGAAATCCCACAGCATGCATGCCAATGTTCCCAGGCTGACCTGGCCGCGTCAGCAATCCAAATTGTAAACTTTCTTATGAGCAATAAGAGGACCTCCACTTGTCCCCCCACCACACACACACCATAACCCGTATATTTTTAAGGGATTGGAAGATTAATATTCGATTTTGACCAGCTCTGTAACATCAAGGTTTAAAATATATTTTGATCTTCAATCTATCAACTTTGAGAGACGTGTGTGCTTCGTTTCAGTTAATTTCTGGGATTGCCTTTGTCGTGTGGATAGTTCCAGAAACTAGAATGCTAATTTCAAACTGGGCAAATCTTCAGTGAAGATATGTATATGTACATACTCGTACGGGAAAAATAAAGGCATCATTACATCAATACCGGCCTTTCACACGTAACTATGTCAGTATGCACGTGCTGCTTTCCCTTTGTTGCATATAATACATATACCCAAATCCAATACGGGCCGAGCACAATCTCAAAATTCAATCATTTCGCACCCATCCACATCTTCTACACTTGCATATCTTCGTATCACAGCTCTGTAACTAGATTGAGCATGTTCGTATATGAACATGCGACTATGCGAGGCGATATATATATGGTGGTGCATTAGCAATGAGCATGTAATACATGCATGTGAATAGGAGACATGGGGAAAGAAGCAAATGCTGTGTTGATTTGCAACTTCGATTTTACACCATGCTAGAGTTTCAGGGTCGCGTGGGGGAACTGCCTGTGTCACGTATTGACAGACTTCATAACAGTCTGTTGCAAGCTTCCGCGAGGCCAACAGTGTAGCCTGAAACGCCGTGGCCAGCACTCGTTTAAGCTACGCTAGGTTGTCCAAGATGTTCTGGGCATGTTCTCCTTTGAAACATCCTGAAGTTAACGACATGGGCAGTACAGATGATTACCAATTTTATAAACGTGCCGTAATATTAAGAATTAATGTTATTAAAAATTGGTGATATTTGTCAACGGAATACGAAAATATATGCCTTTGCGGAGCCAGCACAGAGGGAAATTGGTGATGTGTTTATTGGAATGCTGTCAGTTTTTACGAATGAACAACAACAAACTTCACTAACTTGATTATAACAGGATTGCAACAAGTCATTGGTACCAATTGACACCACTAATGTTTAATGCTTTTTGGAGGATGACATGTGCACCACTTATCTTGCCCATTCGAGTTTACCTTTTGCATAGTGTGAACATATTAATTAACCAAGAGAAAACTAAATTTGAACAACCAACATATGTTTGAACCAAATTTAAAAACAAAATAGATCACATGCCACGTCCCCTTCCCGCACAACATTGGAGACGACCAGCACTTATGAAGATGTTAATTTCATCCCCTTTCCTTTAAGAAAAGGAAGGTTTGTACGAAAATATCTCCCGGGGTTGATTGAGAGACAAATGCTCCCACCAACCGAACCAGGCATGGCTAATTCTGTCTCGGTAGGACATGGATTTCTATTACTATCAAATTCATAAATGAAAATGAAGTAGTTAATGGGAGGGCTACCATTATCCTTTTTCTTGTATGTGTTCCTAAGAGAAGTAATACCGACGGTTGGTCGAGTGTGTTCTCTCGATGTTTCATGACCTTGAATTTAAGCACCTTCAGCTCTCTTATACACCAACCATGATCAGTGAAAGCAATGCAAGGAAGAAAGAAGAGGGGTTATCTTGAGAACAGGAGGCAGCCGGAAGTGAGCTCTTGGCATGAACCTGAGGTGTTGTGTTGCATGGTGTAATACCCCTGGCTTGACGTACATGACTGGGGTACTTCAAAGAATTGACAGTACCGGTAATATAGTACTAGTAAGATGCATCTAGGTTATCGGCAGCCCATCTTTTAAGAAGCTTTCAGTTAAGCATGTTTGGTTGAGAGCAATATTGGTATAGGTGAGCACGATCAAGGAAAAAGGGATTGGCCGTCTAAGTTGGATGCGCCAGGTTCATGTTTGGTTAGACCGATAGGCATATGATGTTCGGGTGACTTATGTAATAAATAAAATGGCGAAAATACCTCTTCATATCATGATTTCAACACTACCATCCCAAATACACAAAATTGAGTCAAACTAACATTCCCTTCCAAAAAAAAGTCAAACTAAGAGATTAAATAGAGAGACAGAGAATGAGAGAGGGCAGGGATAGACGGAGCGATCGAGAGGGCAGAGAGAGAGATAGAGAGGAGGAGCTCGATCGGCTGAGAGTAGGGAGGTGGATGATCTCGGCCATCCGCGCGGCCGAGGAGGAGGCACGGCGATGGGAAGCGGTGTTATCAGTTATGCTCTCATACAACACCGTTATCTACTTGCTTTCTTTTTTAACCTTTAAATCTATATTTAAACTATAATTAGTTCATACCCTGCATAACTAAGAATATGGTCCGTGTGACAACAACATGGTCGATCTTATACGTGAACTGTGAATTTCTGCCTTTAATTTTCCAATAGGGGTTTCTCGATATTTTTCCAATCAAGCTAGCTAGCGACTTAATTTCTGCCTTTAATTACGGAATTGATTTCTTCTTACAACCTGAAGAACTGCGTTGACCCAATTAAGCCGATGCTTTGCGCGTCCGAAATCTTTTGGAGCAAATATATCTACCATTATTTGAATTTCCAGTGCTAGCTTACCTTCCATAGTGTGTGCTCATGCATTGTTTAACGAAGCGAGAACTAAATGTGAACAGCCAAAAATTATGTTTGAACCCCAAAAAAACGTCACATGCCTTTGCTGTACAGCATTGGAGACGGACATTACTTCTGAATTGAAGATGTTCCATCGCCTTTTCTTAAAACAGAAGACGTTCCATGGAAAAGATATCTCCTGAAATTGATTGAGAGATAAATGTTGCCACCAACCACACCAAGCATGCCCCCAACAATTTATACCCGACCATTGGCTAACTGTGTTCTCTACAGGTTTCATGGGTCCTTGAGTCTTATCACCTTTTGTTCTCTTATATACTTATACACCAATTGCTAGCGAAAGCAACGCAAGATGGAACGAAGAGGAGTTAAGTCGAGAAAAGGAGGCATCGGGAAGGGAATGCTAGCAGTGGACCGAAAGCGTTGTGTTGCATGGTGTTTTGGTCCGGCGAGCCGCCGTTCTCTAATTGCTTCCAGCAAACCTCCAGTCAAAACATGTTTTATTTTTTTAGCTAAGATGTGCGATCATGTACCTAGGTCTTTTCTCCATATATCGTGCTAACATCAGAACTGGTACAAAAAATTGCATTACGTTTAGAAGATAAAGATTTCATCATTATCCATTTTCCTAGAACCACCTGTGTGAGCTGGTTACCCAGGAGACCACTGGTCCGGTTATCTTGATGAACTAATTTGCTTGATTTTTCTTGCAAATGTGGGAAGAGGATTGTTATTCGTAAGAATGGTGAGTTATCTTGCAAGTAAATATAGGTGGAGATTACAAACCAATATAAGCCCAACACATAACATGGTGATAGTTAGTTGAACTTCACTGCCAGCGACAGTGAGAATGTGTTAATAACTGTATTTTGTATCAGGACAAATTGTTACAGGATGGCTGTTTTTGAAGCTTCACATGAAATATTGCAAGAGAACCGCGTTTCAGGAACCTGAACATCAAGCCTTGAACATCTCAATCTAGATAATCCAAGCACCAGACAAATAAAGTTGTAAAATTACAACAAGCACCATGAGTTCCTAACTGCCAAAATGACCAAAATATTATAGCTAATTCTCTACATCGAGGGGTGATCAAAATTGTTGGTGGACCTGATGAAAAAAAATTGAATGTGGCAAAGCCATGTTTCCCTGTTAGTCTGTTTCTGTAAGGCTTATGCACGCACTCCAGAGATGGATTTGCTGGTGCTGGATGCCCTGCAGAGTCATCTCGGTTCACCGTGTTCATGAGGAAATTCTGCAGTATATATGTTCATAAGCACGCCAAGATGAATCAATCGGCTGAATATTTCTCAAAGTGTTTCCTTTGCTGCGACGAAAAATATCAGTTGTACCTACTGATGGCTTTACTTTAGATAGAGTATGTTGAAAATGCGACAATTCAATCTAAGGCTCAAACGACGAGGCTGCCTTGTTCTCCAGGAATTCGATTTTCTCTTCCAACGCTGCCATGGCTGGCTTCGTGCACCTGAAGAAGGAATCATGTTAGTTACATTTTTCCAGGTTCTTGAATTGCATGCTACTTCCGATCTGGTTGAACATAAACTTGAACCTAACCCCTAACCACACCTCAAAGGGGACAGACCAAGGATGTGGGGAGTGATCCCCCGGAGGTGGAGGCGGCAGCGAGACATAGCTCGGCCGAGAAATCGGAATGCCTAGTAAACAGTAGATGTGGGCCTTGTGTTATAGTATTGTCCAAGAGCCCGTCTTAAATGGGCCTCTAGAACTCGGCTTACAAATATTTTTGGCGGCCCAAATACCAAGCGAAGCAAAGTAGCAAAGCCTACCAGGCTTATCATCAACGCTCACACTGCTTCGTCTCGTCTCACGAGCTTCCTCTTCCGCAGAAATCCTCATCCGCGAGAGCTTCTTCTCCGCCATGCCTGTCTTAACATTGGATCCGGCCATTACTTAAGAAGATGTTTCATCCCCTTTCCTTTAAGAAAAAGATGTTCCGTGCGAAAATATCCCCGAAATTGATTGAGACAAATGCTCCCACCAACCATACCAAGCATGACTAACATATTATGCCGACTATTCGTCGAGTGTGTTCTCTCGATGTTTCGCGAGACGTTGAATTTCAGCACCTTTAGTTTTCTTATACACCAATCAGTGGTGAAAGCAATGCAAGAAAGAAAGAAACAAAGAAAGAGGGGGTTAGCTTGAGAATAGGAGGCAACGGGAAGGTAGCGCTTGGAATGAACCCAACTTATTGTGTTGCATGGTGTAATACCCCAAGCTTGAGGTTGATAAGAGGAGTGCTTAAAAGGATTGATAGTACTAATCAGATCAGTGAGATACATCTTCATTTCATGAAGCTCGTCTTCTAAGAACTGCTCAGTTAAGCGTGCTTGATTGGGAGAATTATCGAGCTAATAGTAACTACAGGCAGTCCGTGAATGGTTGGGGTGTTACACATAGTGTTTTGCTTCGTTGGGACAGTGTTATCTGCTCGCTTTCCTTTTTTGCCTTAGGTCTGTGAGTAGCTGAGCCTTTTGGCCCCCTAATTACCCAATTCGTGGGCGCATGTGAGCTAGAGGTTGAGAAAGAAAAGACTAATAAGTTCTTCGACAGTAAAATCGGAAACACAAACGGAGTGCATGATCCATGTAACTCGGACAAGAGGCAACATTTTCGAGTTTGTGCATTGCTTTTTGTTATTGATGAACTCAAGACATAAGTTTTTCCCCCGAATCTATACTTGTTACTGCATGATTTGTCTTCAGTTAGTTCAACGAAGCAGTGTTGTATCATGCCCTGCATAGCTAACAGTATGGTTTTGTGTGGCAACACATGGTGGATCTTACACGTGAACAGATAATTGGTGCTTCTCAATACTTTGCCAATGGAGCTAGCTAGCGATTAATCTCTGGCTTTATTTACGGAAATAGCAATTTGATTTCTCCTTAGAACCTTCAGATCTGTGTTGACTCTATTAACTGTCGATGATTCGCGTGTCCGAAATCTTTTGGAGCAAAATATATTAGGAATGTATTATTATTCAATTGTGGAGGATGATATGTGCACCACAGATGTCCCAGATCTTTCCACTCCAGTGCCAGTTTACCTTGCATAATCTGCATGCACATGCATTGATTAATTAACCAAGAGAAAACTAAATGTGAATAGACAGAACATCTTCGAACCCAGAAAAAACATCTCTTGCCCCTAGCTTGCTGTGTAGCATTGGAGATGACCACTACTTTTGAAGATGTTTCATGCATCCCCTTTTCTTAAAAAAAGGATGTTCCATGCAAAAAATATATACTCCTATCTCCTAATTAAAATTGATTTGAGAGATAAATGTTGCCACCAACCAAACCAAGCATGGCTAACAATTTATACCCGACCATTGGTTGAGTGTGTTCTCTACACGCTTCATGAGATCTTGAGCTTTAGCACCTTTAGTTCTCTTATACACCAATTGTTAGTTAATTGAAAGCAATGCAACAAGAAAAGAAGAGGGGTTAGCTTGAGAAAAGGAGGCATCAGTAAGGGAACGCTAGCTGTGAACCGAAGGCAATGTGTTGCATGTTGTCTTGCTCCGGCGAGGTGCCATAGTCGGCCTTTTTCCATCTATCCCATCTTTCCATACAACTACCACGCCTGATACAGCTCTCGATAAGCAAGGTATCATTTAGAAAGACCAGGCCCAACGCAAGTACCGGTTCCAAGACGAGGCAATTAGTATGGGCCCAAATCCCACTCGGTGTCTCAATCAGTGCTATCAAAACTAGCAGGAGTCTATGAGCATGAGGTGGAGTGAATTTCTTGACACACATGTGAGCATGAGGTTTGACAAAAGAGGGACTAACAAATAGTACTCCTTCCTAATAAGTGTCTCAGATTTTTTTTCTTAGCCCCTCGCTTCTTTCGTCTCCGGCACAACCATTTGCTTCAGCGAAGATAGAGAATTGCTTGGGAACCGGCGCCTATGCCAAAGGCCGTGGATGGAGCGCAGGCGTGCCGCGTGTGGCGGCGGTGATCCCCGGAGCCGGACGTGGAGGCAGGGGCTAAGAAATTGGAAATTCTGACTTTCTGTTTTGAGAGGAAGGAAATTCTGACATAAACAGTACTGTACGTGGTACTATTACCCAAGAGCCCGTCTTAGGTGGGCCGCGAGAACTCGGCCTACAAACGCTTTGGAGGCCCAAATACGAAGTGAAGCAACAAAACCTGCTAGGCTTGTCGTCAACGCTCACTTGCGCGAGCGTCGCCAGAAATCCTCACCCGCCGCCTTCTCTGCCTCCACGAGAGCTTCTCCTCCGCCATGCCTGTCTCAACTGATCTCTCGCCACCGACGTCTCTTGGCGCGGTACAGGGGACCGGGAGAGAGCATCGCCGTCGACTGACCCGAGAGGAGTAAGACGGAGATGGAGGCCGAGCGCTAGCGGGGGCGGAGGCGTTTCTCGGCGCCGGCGATGCGCGTGCGGCGGAGCGGGAGAGGAGGCGCCGGCGGCCGGCCAGTCGGGTAAGTTGGACTGTACGCTGGAGCTGTTTAGTATTCGTACTAAGTATCTTACTGCTCACGGACAAGAAATTGCAATTCTGAGCTTCCTCAAAAAAAAAAAAAGTAGAGCAGAGTAGATACTAGAGAGATAGAGTTACTGGGGCGCAGGCATGGGGGGCAGGTAAATTGTTTGTAGGATTAGGTCAGTCCTTGGGAGGCAGGTGGCCCAATGTTGCAACTAGTAGTACTAATAATACTGATGATTTCTCTACTTATCCTTGAGTTCTCTAAGCTTGCATCACTATTGAACCGCTAATACAATTATGGTGAATATATCAGCCTTCTGAGTACACAATGTAGGCATATATTTGGTTCAGAATCTGATGTGTATTCTGAGTTCACAATGCTATTTGACGAGAACTTGGATGTTGCTACAGCACGTGCACTTATGCAGAGTGGTCTCAGATCTTGCCCAGAATCAGAGGATGTCTGGATTAAGTATCTTCGCAAGGAGCTTACTTGTGTTAATAAGCTTAAGGCTTGAGAGGTAGCCCCTGGGGAGGACATGAACACACTGCATAGAGACAATGAGCTGAACAAAGATTTCTCTGGTAATGAGTATGCTAGCCTTCAGCTTCTTTTTGAGGGAATGCTAGGCTTCAGCTTAGTGACTGCACTAGTTCCAGTACTTCAAATGAAAAGGAAGCTTTATCGAATAGGTTGAAAAAATCAATTCAGGTGGAAACATTATGCCATCACTTTATTAGTTATCAGCATCATGAATTTTATCAATGAAAATCCCATGTTTCTTTTTTGGGATGAAGAAACACATACTTGGTTATTCATGTACCCTCGACATGTCTTGCTGTAATGAAATGTTTAGTGGTAGCTTTGCCCATGAATAGATTAGTACTAAATCAATGACGATGGTTAGTATTAAGTTTCATTGTATGCTTGTTATGAAATGGGCAGGTCTCAGTTTTAATCTTTGAGCTTGATTTATCCATACAATAGGTTATTTTCCCTTGCTATCCATATATAGTAGCTAGTAAGTCTTCCTAGCACATGTTTCAAAATTTTGTTTGTGATTCATTGCAGGCCATGAAATTGTTTCTCATGACGAGATATTTCGAGAAACGGGTGAAATGTGCAATGTTATCATTAAGTTCAGCTGGCGAGAGTGATTGCTGAGCTTGAGTTTCTTCTGCCATTGTTGGATGAGTTTTGCAAAAGGATGGTATTAAGCAAGCTAGGAAGATGTATTAGAGGTATGGAATTTATGATCCTTCAGTTATATTGTTGGCAATGCTACTTTCAGTTGCCATGCTCGTTACATGAGTAAAATGAGCAGTGTTGCAAGATATGGTGTTTTTGTCCGCTTGGAATTTAACATTGCTAGCAATTTGTGTGTTCTGATTGTGTTAGCATTGAACCTGACATGCTATGCATGAAAGGCAGGCATAATGCATGGATGTTCGTTCAGGCACATTATCTATGTTTATTGTTCTCATGTTGCACTTGTTCATGCGTTAAAGGTCTAACAGTAATAACTCTTGTGTGCCAACATGGTGGATCTTATACGTGGACAGATACAGATAATAGGTGCTTCTCAATACTTTCCAACCAAGCTGTCTAACGATCTAATCTCTGCCTTAACTTACGGAAATAGCAATTCGATTTCTTCGTACAAGCTACAACCTTAAGATCTGTGTGCACCCAATTAATCCAATGCTTTGCGTGTCCGAAATCTTTTGGAGCAAATAATATGAGGAATATATAATTACTCCTTTGCGGAGGACGTTATATATGTCAATATGTGCATCACAGATCTTTCCATTCCAGTGGCAGTTTCCCCTTGCGTAGTGTGCACACTATTGGAGCAAGAATATGTTTAAAACCAAAAGAAAAAAAGAAAAATCATTGCATGCCCTTTCTATACAGTATTGGAGCGGGCCATACTTATGAAGATGTGATGTTCCATCCTCTTTTCTTTTTAAAATGGACATTCCGTCCAAAAAGTATCTCCTGAAATTGATTGAGACACAAATGTTTTCACCAACCACACCAAGCATGCATGGCTAACAATTTATACCCAATGGTCCTTGTTCGAGTGTGTTCTCTCGAAGCTCCATGGGTCCTTGAGTTTTAACGCCTTAATTTGGTTCCTTTATACACAGACTGTTAGCAAACACAATGGGAAGAAAGAAAGGAGAGGGGTAGCTTGAGAACAGGAGGCATCAGGAACACCGTGAACTGAATGCGCTGCGTTCCATGCTGCTTTCCTCCAACGAGCTGCCGTCTGTCGCTATCTTGGAGCAAACTTCCAACTAAGACATTTTTTCCTTGTTTGCCTTGGATTTGTGACGAGTCGGGCCTTTTTGCATTCCAGCATGGTCTTCTAGCATTTGTCACTTGTCAGGCTTTGAGAGAGTGTCAACAACATTGTGCTAAGACCTCGTGAAAATCATCGGTCCAAATGTATGGGGAGAACATTTCAGTATAAAGACCGGTTCCAAGCTAAGGCAATTAGCATGGCCCCAAATGTCAGTCTGTGGTAGCCAAACTAGCTAGCATTCCATAAGCGTGAGGTGGATGAATTTCTAGACGCCCCTGTGAAGTAGAAGTAGAGTTCCCGCAAAAAAAAAAAGAAATAGAAGTACAGTTTGAGAAAGAAGAGACTAATAAAGTTTTAGGTGGTGAGAAAGGTGGGAAACTGGAAGCAAATAAATGATTCGAATGAAGTGCATGATTTGTGTAATTTGAACAGGCAACTTCCTGGAGTTTGTGCATGAGTATGTTTCCCATATCTATATATTACTTGTTACTGCATGATTGTTTTTTTTTCAGTTTTTAGTTGCGTTTGGATAATGAGGTGTTGTGATTTACCCTACATCCTAGAAAATGGGGCCAACTGTAGAATCATTCGCACCACATTCTCGTGGCACATCTACATTCTCGATGATAGATGGCGACGGTATGCTATTTCTCAGTTAGCTACTCCCTCCGTCATGATAGACATTTTCTTAGTATATTTATTGATATTGTAGAATTAGTAAAAATTTCCACAACCTTGGTTAAATTAAAAAAGTTCGACTTAGGACAAAGTTAGAACATCTTATAATTTGAAACGGGTGAAAATTCTTGGGTTTGACGTTATGATTCTTGTAAGTATAATTTCTTAAAGAAAATTGCAATGAAATAATCATCTGTAAATCCCATAAAGTACTACACAGAAGAGAAGCATGTGTGGACTCACAAAGTACATAGAAGAGAAGACGATTTCATGCTGGAAGCACGGGAGGAATCAAAATTCTGCCGTACATAGCTCGGGCATTAGCCCGGCAGCGGCAGCAAGGGAGGGAGCCGGCTGCCGCTGGAGTGGAAGATTCTCCTGAGTCGCCATGGAAGGCAGCGGGTGGTCGGATTCTTTTATCTAAATTTTTTTATATGCAACTTTTATGGAGAACGTCTCTCCTGCTTATACTTTCCATTGTAACTTTCAGGACCGAGTAGATCAATCTGTCAACTTTGAGAAGCCTACGTTCTTCGCTTCAGTTTCTGGGATTGCCTTTGTCATGTGGATACTTCTGAAAACTAAAACCAATAAAAAGTAACAATCTTCAGTGGAGATATGTGTGCTCATCATGCGAAGAAACCACATCACTATCAGCGGCCTTTCAGGTACCTATGTCAGTATTTATGTGGTGCTTTCTGTCCTTTTCTTGCATACATTCTACCCATATATATCTTCCACACCCAACCTGAGCATGCTCAAAATAATCCAATCATTTCTCATCCATCCACATTTTCTACACAAGCAAGGCGATGTGATGGTTCATTCATGTCAATAAATTAAGATTTAGCACATATGAATAGGAGACATGGGGAAAGAAGCAAATGCAGTGGGGGCCGTTTTAACATGATCTTGCCAACAATTTATACCCGACCATTGGCTGAGTGTGTTCTCTCGGCGCTTCATGAATCCTTGAACTGAAGCACTTCTATCTCTTATACACCAACTGTAGCCAAAGCAATGCAAGAAAAGAAAGCAGAGGATTAGCTTGAGAAGAGGAGCAGAAGGGAATGCTTGGCATGAATCCAAAGTACTGCATTGCATGTGGTGTTTTGCTCCAGCAAGCCGCATCCTCTTCACGCTTGGGGCAAACTTCCAGCTGAAACATTTTTTCTTTTCTTCGCCTTTTTGGCTTGGCAGTCCAAGTCAAGTGGGTCTGGGATCTACTGAATGGAAGTATATATACCGTTTGACTTTTTGAATCCCTGAGTGCAATTCTCAAGTCCTTCATAACAAAGATCAACAGAACTCAAAAGCTATTTCTGTTACCAAGAATGAATCTTCAGTGAAGATATGTGTACTCATACGAGGAAACCGCGTCAGTATATTCATGTGAAGATGCGCCCGCTCACTCTCGACTCGTTGCATGCCGTATTTCGTGATCGAGACTAGTCGGGCTCGGATCTTGCACAATTTTGAGTTTTTACCCGTCAGTATAAGTCTTAGTTGGAGTCATTAACAGACACGTTAGTGGTTCCATAAATTTGCTGATTACTGGATTGTTTGAAAACACAAAAATGACTCAGATCACTCCGTGCTACTTCATAAAAAAGGACGATGGGCATTAAACAATATTTCCTCTCTCCTTTCCGTCTGGCTACGAACGGCACACGGTGTTTTCGATTTTGCCGGATATTGCACCGTTGGATCTCCACAAAATTTCAGAAGATCGTAGTAGAGACAATTCCACACAATCCCACCGAAGGGATCGGCGGAAAATTTCTTGAGGCAGCGGAAAACATGCAAACAAGTCAGATGCTCATGATATGCCGCATGGCCGTGAGAAATCAAAACATCACTCAGTCTTTTAAGGTTTTCAGGAGATTCCACCGTTGGATCGTGATGACATTTTACATTGTAGCAGTAGACACAATTCCAAATAAACTCACCGGAAGGATCATCGAAACAATTCTTAAGGCAATAGATATCTTGCAAGAGAGAAATGAGACAGGAGGAAGGAAAGAATAGCGACCGGAGCAAGAGGAGGAAGAAAGAAAAAATTGAAAAGATCATCTTACCCTTTTGAGTTGGTGTGTATCGAATCAGCCCTCTCATGTCAATTATCTGAGGTCCTTGCATCTTTTTCCCACGCACATGCCGTCACCTTTCTAACCTGCCCGGCAGTTTGGATAAGTTATGTCATACCCTGCACGAGTAACAATATGATCAAAATGATCTTGTGTGGCAACATAGTCAATCTTATCTGTGAAGTGATAATATGTGCTTCTGAATAATTTGCCAAACAAGCTAGCTAGTGATGTAATCTCTGCCCTTACGTGCGTGAACAACGATTTGATTTTTGCTTACAACCTTAAGATCGTGTGGACCAAATTAAACCGATGCTTTGTGCGTCCAGAATCTTTTGGAGCAAATATACACATCGTATCAAATTAGTTGATTACTCTTTTGTGGAGGATGATATGCGCACCATAGATATTTCCATTCCAGTGCCACCTTAATTACCTTGCATTGTGTCCACATCATTGATTAACCAAGAGAGAACTAAATGTTAACAGCCAGAATCTGTTTGAACCAAAAATAAAAATAAAACAATCACATGTGCTTGCTGTACAGCATAGGAACCGACCGTTACTTTTGATGTTTCGTCCCCATTTCTCCAGGAAAAATAGACGTTTCCATGCAAAAATATACTCCTAAAATTGATTGAGAGATAAATACTGCCACCAACTGCACCAAGCATGGCCAACAATTTATATCCGACCATTGGTTGAGGGTGTTCTCCCGGTGCTTCATGAGTCCTTGAGTTTTACTTTACCATCTTCAGCCCTCTTATACGCTACTCCACCGCTGGCGAAAGCAATACAAGAAGGGGAAAAAAAAAAGAGCCTAGCTTGAGAACATGAGGCATCAGGAAGGGAGTGCTAGCCGTGAACCGAAGACCATGTGTTGCATGGTGTTTTGCTCTGGCGACCAGGCATCCTCCACTGCCTTAGAGCAAACTTTCTACCCCTTTTTGGTTTAGATAGTCGAACCTTATCATGATCGAGAGTGCTTCCGGTAGCATAAGCTTGGTATCGTACTTCGAGAAAGCATCAGCAATCCTGTGCTGAGACGTAGTTTAAGAGAATCTCTCGTGTACTGGTCCAAATGTTTAGGGAAAACTAGTAGGAGGGCCGGTTACAAGCTAACGCAACTAGCATGGCCCCAAATGTCAGCCAGGTGGTACAAACTAGCAGGCCGTGGGTGTGAGATAGACTGAATTTCCGTACACGTAGGTGAGCTTATTAGAGGTTGAGAAGAAGAGATTAAAAAGTTGTGCGGCTTTAAAAAGGGGAAACTAAAAGCAAATGACAGACAAAGTTCATGATTCGTGTAATTAGGAAACTTCCTTGAGTGTGTGCATAAGACTAGCTGTTTCCAGATCTATATTTATTATTTCATGATTTGTCTTCATTTTTAGTTGAATTTGAATTATGTGGCATCGTGTCATACCCTACATGTTAAGGAAATGGATCAACTGTATGATCAGTCCACAAGGGACGACGATATCTTTACCGCTACTTAATTTGCAGTTTGGTACGTACGTTGGTCCGTCACCCCAACCGACCCACGCGCGAGAAAAAAGAAAACGGGAAAACGGATCCCCTACTTGCCCTTCGCTCGCATCTCTCTCCCGATAGGATTCTCCTTGCCTCCGCCGCCGCCCTTCCTCGCCTCCGACGCTGCCGCCGCTGTTCCCCATCTCTGCCGCCGCCCTCTATCCTCGCGTGCTCCGGCCATCAACCACCCGCTAGGGTTCCCATTAGGGCGCTCCAGCGGCATCGCCTCCCGCCGCTGGGGCCATGGCGCAGCTGCTGTCCCCTCATCCCGATCTGGATCACCGCAGCGGCATCGCCGCCCACCGCGGGGGCCCTGGCGCCGGCCCGAGCCGCTGTCCGCCTCGCCCTCTCCTCCTCATCCTGATCTGGAACGCCGGCAGGTGCATCGCCGCCCGCTGCCGGGGACAACCCGCCTCGCCCTCTCCCCCTCATCCCGACTTGCATCGAGCTAACGAGCGTCTGTACCCTTTCCCCGCCGCAGGGGCATCGCCGCCTGGCCCGATTCCGCTTGTGGGGCGTGGACTCGGACCCCCTCGACTACCTCAGCGGGGCAAGCGGCTGGTCCTCCGGAGTTGGAGTTCTCCTGATCCGTTCAGAGGTTAGCGGTGATTTCTGTTCTTTTCTTTGCGTATAGTCCTTGTCGACGAGGTACACCCCGACGCATCAGTAGCAAATTTACTATGTTCTCATGTCAAGATCTCCTCTGGAATTTTTCCAGTGAGTGTAAATTTGTAATCTCTGGTTCATCTTTGTAAGTTTTTTTTTCATTGCACTGCATCTGCACTAATCGTTGACTGTCCTCCTTGCAGGTTCGAGCCTTGGATTCATTTATGTGTCTCCAGAAATATTATCCTCGTGGTCTCAGATTAATAAGGCGAGGAGATAGTAGGCTCCCAGCAAGAAGAGGCGACGGGAGTGAATGAGTGAAACTAATGTGTTTCTCCTTTTTCTCTTACCTGTTCATGTTATAATCTTTATACTGGATCTTCGTGTAGGAAGTTTTGGATAACAAAGTCAGCTACATAGAGGATGCCAATGTTGTCCTAACTCATCAGGAGGTCATGCTTAGATAGTTAGATTACAGATCACTACTTTCCTTTTCTGTTTCTAGATTACTCATCACTCCTTTCCTTTCTCTGTTTCTGTTTACATGTTGCTTCTTTTCTTCAGACTTCTCTTAAAGAAAGATTAAGTGGGCTGCAGGAAACCAACAAAGCACCGCTGGAGCAGGTAAGAATTACAAAGTCTGTCTTGAACTATTTATTTCTCTTTGGTTTAGTTGGTTGAGAAAATGTATCATTAAAGAAATAGAAATACTAATGCTATGTAAAATGTTTCTTGTGGACAAACATTAGTGAATTTTCTCCAGAGAAAACAACATTTATTTTCCAAAAGGTGTTACGACATATGCATTTCGATTCTAATTCTCATTAAAAAAAATCTCATCTGTTGGTATTAAAAATCACATATAGGATGGCAAGAGTTGCGAAGAAAAACATGTTGCCTACAGGGATTGCAGCTATGTTGTGGGGCATTTCCAAAATGAATGGCCTCATGAACCAGAACCAGTTGGGATTATTCTCTCTAAAATGCACGAGAGCTGCTTCGGTGGGGTTGCAAGACTTCTTCAACATCGGGGCTGCAAAAAAGGGATGGGCGCCATGGATCCCAAGCCTCCAACTCTAGAGGATGTGGAGAAGGATAGAACAGTTCAAGGCGGGCCAAGAGGTTTCAGTTTATTTGAGCTGCTTTTGTTTTCTAAAAACTGCAACGTGTTGTTGCAAAAAGTATTTTTCTTGTCGGTCTGTTGCGGTCTCTTTGGTCTGTTTGTGGCTATCAGTAGATTTTAAGCTCAGAGGTAGTCGCCGAGTTATTTCAAGTCAAGGTGGAGTTTTAATGTCTTGAAATATCATTGTGATATTTTGTATACGCTTGAATTTTTACATGGATTATGTGCGGTACTTGATTTCACATGCATTATGTGTGGTAAATTACTGTATATGGGAAGCAAGCGCAACGTGATAATTGTTGCAACCAGTCATAAGCCACGAGCCATGTAGTCGTTTGTGAACTATAATGATTTTTTATTAGTGTTTACATACCTATTCACAGTTTGCATTTCCAATTCACGTGTTTGTTGTCTATATGTTTGTGAAAATTATACTCCCTCTGTCCCGAAATTCTTGTCGCGACGTTTTTTTACAAAAAACCCCTCCTCTTTCTACAGCCTTGCTCCGTCGTCCTCTCAGTTATATCCATCTCTTTCTGCCCCCGACCCGAACCCCCCTTTCCCCTCTCACCCCCGCCGCCGCTCTCCCTCTCGCGGGTTTCGCCCCTGCCGCCGCTCTCCCTCTCACCCCAGCGGCGCTCCGGTCGCCTCCACCGCCCTCCCCTCCACCTTCCCCTCTCTTCTCCACAGCGCTTCTCCCTCTCCGTCAACGAGCGCGAAGAAGCTCGCTAAAACCAAGAGGAGACCAAGAACGAGTTCAATCTCGCTGGATCCGTTGGCCACGAGGCCGGATCCGGTCGCCGTCCTCACGAAGCCCGAAGGGAGGAGGCTGAGCAGTGGCGGCGATTTAGGGTTTCTTCGCGAGGAACCGTTGGCTACCGCTGTCGCCGCAGCCCGAGGAGGAGCAGGAGACCGGATCTGGTGGCAGCGACCACGGATCCGGTGGCGGCGAGTCCGGATCCGATGGCGGTGGCTCGATGAGAGAAGGGGACGAGGAGAAGCGGCGGCGGCGGGACGAGGAGTGGCGGAGCAGCCCCTTTCTGGGTTGTAATTATTTTAATTTGGAGGACATTTGTGTAAAATGTTATTTGTGAGGTGCTTGCGACAAGAATTTCGGTACGGAGGGAGTAATATTTTTATTCATGTTTTGATGGATGAGTTTGTCGATCCGTAGCAACGCACGGGCAGTCCATCATCTATATATATGACAGTATTGTCGTTTTGCTATTACTTGACAATTTTAAAGTCACTTCGATTTGAAATCAAGCCAGAATATGTTTAAACCAAAAGAAAAAAAAAGAAAACACCGCATGCCCTCTCTGTACAGCATTGGAACCGCATGCTCTAATTTTCAGAAAGGACTTTCCGTGCGAAAAATATCTCCTGCAATTGATTGAGAGACAAATGTTGCCACCAACCACACCAAGCATGGCTAACAATTTATACCCCAGCCACTGTTCCAGTGTGTTCTCCCCCAGCTCCATGGTTCCTTGAGTTTTAGCGCCTCAATTTGGTTCTTTGATACACCAACTGTTAGAAAACGCAATGGAAGAAAGAAACAAGAAGGGTTTGCTTGAGAACAGGAGGCATCATGAAGGAAACACTCACCGTTGCATGGTGTTTTCCTCCGTCAATCTCCATATAATCCAATCGCTTCGACTTAGCTCGGCGGCACAGAGGGAAGGAACGGGTAGGAGGGATCAGCTGCCGGCGGTTGGAGTGGGGACTCTACCCTAGTGACCTTGAGGAGACACGTGGCGGTTGGGTTCTTTTGTCTAATATTTCTATCTGAATCATGCATGGATGAAAGATGTATCTCCTGCAGCTTCTAGTTCTCATTGTAATTTCATGATCAAGTTGATCAATTGTTGACTTTGAGATGCACCTTTGTCACGTGGACAATTCTGAAAACTAGAAATAATAAAACCATACAAATCTTCAGTGAAGATATAATATATGTGTGCTTATCGGAAGAAACAATGCCATTATTATTACCGGCTCTTCATGTACGTATCTCAATATTTAACTATTTATGGGGGTTTTCGATCCCTTCCTCACATATATTTTTTTATTTTAAGAAACTTCCTCACATATATTCTACCCATATAATGTTCCACACCCGACTTGATCATGCTCAAAAGCCAATCATCTCTCATCCTTCCACATCCTCTACACTTGCATATATCTGCAATTAATTAGCTTCAACATTTCTTATCCATCCACATCTTCTACACATGCGTGATATGATGATTGCCTGTATGCCAATACTTAGCATGTAGTACATGTGAATAGGAGACATGGGGAAATAAGCAAATGCAAGGGGTACAATTTTAACGTGGCCTTGTGCTAACAACCATGGGCTTGTTGTATTATTTGGCCGTTTCATGAATCCTTGATGCTTAGCATTCCTATCTTAATTAAAGGGTAGTGCTCCTGGGATTTACTGTATGAAAATATATACGCCAGGTTTGACTTTTGAAACCCTGAGTACAATTTTTGAAGTTTTTCATAAGAAACATTAGTGCAATTTTGAAGTTCTTTGTAAGAAACATCATCGAAGCTCAAAAGCAATTACTGTTGCCCAGAATGGCCCCTGTGCTTCAGTTTCATCGTTATGTTTGAAAAACTCAAAAGTTCCGCTTGCAAGTTTTAGTAAAACGATCACATGGGAACATGTGTACACCGTGAAACACAAAAAACAATGTGTAAAAAACATTTTCGTCACAAAAAAAGACATCTTTTTTCGTTCCTTTTAACAAAAAAAAAGTAATCCTTTCTAACTAGCAGCAAGTAGCAAATAACAGATTTGTTCCTTTTTGACAATTTATAAGTGCTGCCTTTTCTTTCTCGAATATATATTCCCCCTCTTTATGAGAGCTTTGTTTCTCTTTTCCCCTTAATTAATGAAATACAGCGCTGTTGTTTTCATAAAAAAAAAAGATAGCTCAAGCTCAGTCTAGCCAAAAAGCAATTACCATCATCGGTGAGCTTTACAGCTCCTGCAAACAACAATTAAGTCACAAGAGAGACCATGCCATGAGAATGGCACCATATGTTACTGATTTCATTGACTTAACCAATAAATTTGCAGAAAAGCAAACGCTACTACAACCAGGACTCGCCGGACTACTTTCCATGAACGTAACATCATCGACAAATTCGCATGCAGTTTATTTCAAGATACACTCAACCACAGTACATGGCCGCTGGAGTTCAGTTTGTGATTAACAAATATCAAGGAAACAGCAACATGATCCATTATTATAATCACCTCTCACGTGAAAATCTAACCTCCCTATCTACACAAGACACTTGAACAAGCAAAATTGGCCCCAGCGCTTGCTACTGTTTCTGCAGAGACATTCTTCATCCATGGCCCTGACCTTACCACCATTTTACACTCACTGATTTGCCTACATCAGGATACAATAAACAAAGGGTCGACTTCAAAAACAGAGAATAGTTAAGTTGGGCATGAATCACTAGAGGAATTACAACAGGAATTTATCCGGTCTTATTATTCCCATATGCTCTGTATGATTTCCTCTTTCTAGTTTTCCCAATCATGTGTGCCAAGTAGATATCCCCACTCATGCCATACTATTGATGTGTATTTTGAGCATGTGCCAAAATAAGCATCTGAATAATTATCTCCTCTAATGACATATTATCCATTGTTTCAAGGGGCTTGTTTCAAATGATCTAATTATGGTTCATAAAATGACATCTACCACCCCTCAAAGCAATCCAGGCTAGTTGGGTTGTTCCTACATGCATGCAACAAAACAGCAATGATATTGACAAACTTGTTGAAAATATGTCCTAAAGGCAGTAATAAATATTCCATGCAACGAACCCATCAAAGCCCTAAAGTCAGTAATAAATACTACATGCAACGAACCCATCAAAACTAAGCTCTATATATTTACAATGAAGCCCATATATTTATGTGCTTTAGGACGCCACACTTATGGACACAGATTGGACCGGAGAAATATATTAGTCAGATTCTACAGTACCCAATATTTCACACGGATTAAATGGAGTATGAGGGAATGGCATACTTGACTTTTCACATTAGTAGAAAATTAAATCAAAAGAAGTTTTTTTTTCGCGAGGAATAAATCAAAAGAAGTTGTTCCCCGATCCGGTGGTCCAGCCGCCTGCTCCCAGCAGGCGCCGGTGGCCGCCCTGCTCCCAGCCCAGCCGCTCGCCGCCCTGCTCTCAGCACGCGGCGCCTTCATCTGCTGCCTCGCCCTCGTCTCCGATTGAGCACCTGCTATTCTCCAACAGAGGATTGGAAGTCGAACAGTTTCCTTGTTTCTTGTCTGTATCATACTCCTAGATCTCCTCCCCTAGTCCTAAATTTCAGAATCGCAAGAATATTGCAACAATCAAAGCCAAACGTGACAAAAATCAAACCATCTTGACGTGCACCGAACTACCAAGACACCACAACAACAGTTCATTGGATCCCCACATTAGAGTGCTTCAGTGCCTGCGGTACTACCCAGCGAATCCAAGTTTAGCACCAAGTTTCAGCTCCCATTGTCTACTCTCAACCTTCCATGTAGCATGCATCGCACAGCTGCTGCAGGAGCAAGGGAAAGAAAGAGGAGACGGGGAGAGGAAAGAGAGGATAATTAATGGAGCAGCTGCAGGAGCAGGCGCGGGAGTGCCTGCGTCCTGCGGAACCACGCGGCGAAGATGGGCACCCACGCCTCCGATGGCTGCTGCGAGTACACCCCGGCCGATGTCCATGCCGTCCGACCGCACCAGACGCCAATGCTGCCCCCCGCTACCTCTGTTCCCTGCGCGCCACGGGGCTACAACATGCACATGGCGATGTCTGCAGGCACGGGGGTCGTCAACGGGATTGCCCGAGGTCAGAGGGGCTGCCGCCGGCGGACAGAAGGGAATCGACGGGGAGAGAACGGCGGGAGGCGGTCTGCGGCGGCGGAGGGCGCTCGGGAGTCGGTCTGACGCGGTGTAGACGAAGGCAGTGGAGGTGGTGTGCGGCGGCGGAGAAAAGAGGATCCACGTCGGCGAAGTGAATCGACGGGGAGAGAAGGGAAGAATGGTGGGGAAGGGGAATTTTTTGTTTATGTTTGTACCTTGTTCGAGAATACTCCGTCGTAATACTCCACGGACCCAAACGAGAGTAGCAACTTCTCTCAACCACTAGATCAAATCAAACGGACGGTTCTAAATAATTTCAGGGTACCGTAGAAAAGCTCATATATTAACCAACAAAAACAGAACTTCATTTCAGTTAATACACGACAAGTACAACAATAATGAAATCTTAAAGCAACCCAAATGACCTGAGAATACAGGAATGTGCCAAAGATCGATGGCAATGGCAGCTCCAAGTGCATTGACAGGGCGGACAGGTGTGTGGAAGATAATGATTGACAAACTAATGACTGATATGGGCTTCATTGTATTGCCAATGCTGAATGTCAATGGAGAAATCTCATCCAGAGACATGTAGGACACCTGGTTATACAAGTGGTAGAAAACGCTCTGTGCACCAATCCACCCACATTCAGCATCAGAAAATTATCAATGAATATTTTAGTGTTGAGATACATGCTCTAGTACAATTGCTAGCAAAAAATGGCAACATGGTCGATCTTACACGTGAACATATAATTGGTGCTTCTCAATACTTTGCCAATGGAGCTAGCTAGCGATTAATCTCCGCCTTTACTTACGGAAATAGCAATTTGATTCCTTCTTACAACCTTCAGATCTGTGTTGATTCAATTAACTAAGCCGATGACTTGCGTGTCCGGAATCTTTTGCAGCAAAATATATTAGGAATATATTATTATTCCTTTGTGGAGGATGATATGTGCACCACAGATCTTTCCACTCCGGAGCCAGTTTATCTTGCATAATCTGCAGATGCATTGATTAACCAAGAAAAAAAATTCGCCAGCCCTAGCTTGCTGTATAGCATTGGAGATGACCACTACTCCGTACTTCTGAAGATGTTTCATCCCTTTCTCTTACAAAAAAAAGATGTTCCATGCAAAATATATACTGTATCTCCTAAAATTGATTGAGAGACAAATGTTGCCACCAACCACACCAAGCATGGCTAACTATTTAACTATTTATACCCGAGCATTGGTCGAGTGTGGTGTTCTCTACACGCTTCATGAGACCTTGAGCTTTAGCACCTTTAGTTCTTCTCTTTTATACACCAATTTTGTTAGCGAAAGCAATGCAAGAAGGAAAGAAGAGGGGATATATAGCTTGAGAAAAGGAGGCATCAGTAAAGGAACGCTAGCTGTGAATCGAAGGCAATGTTGCTCTACCCCGGGCAGCTGCCGTCCTCTTCTCGCTTGCAATCACCGACCTACAAGCAGGGTATCATGCTTCGAGAGAGTGTCAACAATATTGTACCAAGTGAGTTGAAGAGAATCTCTCGTGTATAGCATGCACCGGTCGGTTTCTGCAGAAGGAAAGAAGTCGAAAGCTGGCACAATAGACTGAAGCTTATGCTGGTGCTCATATATGGATGGGCCGGCCTACAAACATTATGTCGGCCCAAATACGAATCGAAGAAATAAAGCCTACTCCCTCTCATCCTAAATTCTTCATTCAATTTGCCTAAGAGGTAACCGGCGTAGGAGCTGGCTAAGAAATTGGAGTGGATCAAAAACAGTACGTGGGCCTTGCGTTGTGGTATCATCCAAGAGCCCGTCTTAAGTTGGCCTACAAACATTTTTGCGGCCCAAATACGAAGCGAAGCAACAAAGCCTACTAGACGCTATGCCTGTCTCAACTGATCTATTGCCACTGGCGTTTCTTGGCGTTTTCATGTTACATATTGATAATGGATATGTCAACATATTCTTGGTCTTTCTATGTAATTTGTCTTACTCATGTGTTTTGATGTTTCTGTTCCATTTATCAATGTGTTTTTTACTTCCTACTGCAATATCCTTATTCGTAAAAGAGTACTGCAGTATTACTAACACATTTTTTGTTTTTCAAAATTTTGTTTGTGATTCATTGCAGGCCATGAATCTGTTTTCTCATGACCAGAGATATTTTGGTGAAATGTGCAATGTTACCATTAAGTTCATCTGGTGGGAGTGACTGCAGAGCTTCAGTTTCTTCTGCCATTGTTGGATGGTTTTTGCAGAAGGATGGTATTCAGCAAGCTAGGAAGATGTATAAGAGGTCTGGGATTTATGGTCCTTCAGTGAAATTGTTGGCTATGCTAATGTCGATCGGTTGCCATGCTCATTACATGAGTGAAATAAGCAGTGTTGCAAGATATGGTGTTTTTGTCCACTCGGCAATTAGCAGCACTGCTAGCAATTTGTGTGTTTTGGTTGTGTTAACATTGAAGCTGGAATGCCATGGATTAAAGGTAGGCATAAATGCACGGATGTTCCTTGAGGTATATTATCTGTGTTTGTTGTCCTCCTGTTGCACTTGTTCATACATTAAAGGTCTAACAGTAGGGTTCGCCCTCCCGAATGTTGTCGCCCTTTCTTCCCCATGTATCAATTGTAAATAACTTTTTTTCCCCTCTTAATATATGAAAGCAGCGCTGCTGCGTTTCGTAAAAAAAAAAGGTCTAACAGTGACAACTCTTGTGTGGCAACATGGTTGTGTTAAAATGCCAAATCAGTTTCTCCGTTGAGTGAATAGAACAATATACAATAGCTTCCATGGGCCATGGGCCTGACTAGACTATAGGAAAACAGAAGCATAAATACTAAATAATCTAATACTCTTAACACCCCCCCACAAACTCAAGGTGGATGTGAAACATTGAGTTTGAGAATATGGAGTTTGTGTTGTTCTCTAGTTTGAGCTTTGGTGAAGAAATCTGCCACTTGAAGATCTGATGGAACATATTGGAGCTGAATAGTTGATTGTTGGCAGTGAGAGCGTGTGAATATTGGAGCTGAAACACCAAGATCAGCCAATAACCAACTAAGCCAAACAATCTCTGATATAGTAGTGCAAAGGAGATCCAATACCACTGGAATCCATGATGTGCTGCCAAACAATAAGAAACAACACGTCACCAGCACCGATTCTGATCCAAACAAATCAACAGACAAGTAAAGAGCCGCTGCTTCTCTGATTGTAACCAGCACACATACTGCAGCAACAAGTAATCCACAGAAAACTGCAGGAAGAGATCGAATCCCGCCCCCCTGTGTTCGCCACACAAGAATTTGGATGCAGAGCCGTGCAGAATAGAACAAGCAGACCAATAGCAGTGCAAAGGAGATCCAATACCAGCATCCAACAGAGACGGAGAGCAGCAGGCCAGCAGCTGAACAAAGGGGATCTAGGGGAGGCTGAGGAGACCAGAGCAGCAGCTCGCACAGCAAGAGGAGCAGGGGAGGGGCGACCAGAAACGGCACAGCAAGAGGATGCAGGGCAGTGGCGACGGGAAAGGTGCTTGGGACAACAGCGGAGTCCGACGTGGGCTCGTGCGGCCGGCGGGACGGCAGACGGAGCGCGAGACCGAAGTGGACTGAATCGGCGCGACGACAGACAGCGCCCGAGTCCGACGTGGACTCGTGCGGCACGATGGGAGACAGCGGCCGGCGACTTGCCGGCGGCGACGCGATGGGAGCTTGTCTACGGAGATGGCCAACGCTCTGGTACCACGTTAAAATGCCAAATCAGTTTCTCCATTGAGTGAATAGAACAATATACAACAGCTTCCATGGGCCATGGGCCTGACTAGACTATAGGAAAACAGAAGCATAAATACTAAATAATCTAATACTCTTAACAGGTTTATCTTAAACGTGAACAAATAGTAGGTGGTTCTCAATACTTTGCCAATCAAGCTGGCTAGAGATTTAATCTCTGCCTTTACTTACGGAAATAGCAATTTGATTTCTTCTTACAAGTTACAACTTACAACCTTAAGATCTGTGTGCACCCAATTAAGCCGATGCTTTGCGTGTCCGAATTTTTTTGGAGCAAATAATATGAGGAATATATAATTACTCATTTGTGGAGGACGATATATATGTCAATATGTGCACTACAGATCTTTCCATTCCAGTGGCAGTTTACCCTTGCATAGTGCGCAATGTACTATTGTTTAACCTAGAGAGAACTAAATGTGAACAGCCAGAATATGTTTAAACCAAAAGAAAAGTTAAAAAAAACATTGCACCGTTGCACGCCCTTTCTATACAGCATTGGAGCCGACCATACTTATGAAGGTATTCCATCCTTTTTTTTTCAGAAAGGATTTAGTGTGCAAAAAAAATATCTCCTGAATTTTATTGAGACAAATGTTGCCACCAACCACACGAAGCATGGCTAACAACTTATACCCAGCCACTCTTGGAGTGTGTTCTCTCCCAGCTCCATGGTTCCTTGAGTTTTAGCTCCTTAATTTGCTTACTTTATACATCAACTGTTAGAAAACGCAATGGAAGAAACAAAGAAGAGGAGTTTGCTTGAGAACAGGAGGCATCGGGAAGGGAACGCTCAGTGCGAACTGAAAACAACGTGTTGCATGGTGTTTTCCTCCGTTGAGCTGCCTTCCTCCACTCGCGATGAGAGAGCGTCCAACATTGTGCCAAGACCTCGCCCAAATCACCGGCCCCAAATATTTAGGAAAAATAGTTCAGTACAAGGACCGGTTCCAAGCTAAGGCAGTTGAATAAAGGGCCCTTTGATTTAAAGGATTTTCATAAGAACTTTGGATGATGTGAATCCTTAGGGTTTTTTTTCCTAAATGAGTTGTTTAATTTGTAGGATTGAATTTCATGGGAAATTTTCCGAAGGATTTCATTGCACTACATTTCATAGAAATTATCATCTACTCTAACCTCTTTTTCAAATTCCTTTGTTTTTCCTATTTTGAATCAAACAAACATCGAAAAATTGAGACAAATAAGTTCTTCTGCAGTAAGAAAGGGGGAAAACTAAATGCAAATAAATGATTCAGAAGAAGTTGATGCTTCGTGTAATTCCAATAGGAGGCAGTTCCCTGGGGTTTGTGCATGATTTGTTTTCAGTTTTTGGTTGAATTTGGATAATTAGGTGTTGTGTCATACCCTACATGCTAAGATACTTGTACTCGTACGAAGAAACCGCATCACTATTAATTATGTGGTGCTTTCGATCCCTTCCTTGCATAAATTCTACCCATATATCTTCCACACCCGACCTGGGCTGCTGAGCATATATGCTCAAAAGCCAATCGTTCCTCATCCATCCACATCTTCTACATTTGGAGACATTCATAATTAGCTTCAACATTTCTCATCCAGCCACATATTCTACACAAGCAAGGCGATACGATGATGCATGCTGCTAATAAATTGATCTGTAGTACATGTGAATAGGAGACATGGGGAAAGAAGCAAATGCAGTGGCGTCAATTTTAACATGCCTTGCCAACAATTTATACCCGACCATTGGCTGAGCGTGTTCTCTTGGCGCTTCATGAATTCTTGAAGTTTATCATGTATGGTATGTTGTGTTGGTGACACGGAGAGAAAATGGGATCTACTGTATGTTATGTTGTATGACTTTGAATCTATGACTTTGGAACTCCGTGCAATTTTCAAGTTCTTCGTAACAAAGATTAACGGAGCTTATTTTGAAAAACTCAAAAGTCCCTCTTGCAAATTTTAACAAAATTTAAAACGATCCCATGAGTACATGTGAGTACACCGTTAATCCACAAAAAACTTCATGTAGAAAATATATTTCCAAAAAAACATTTCCTTTCTTAGATAATTTTCTTTTCAAGATTGCCGCATCTCTTTTTGGGAGATGGTGGAATTTTCCCATCTTTTCTTCTGCTCTTAAGTCTCTAAATTGAGAAAGTCTAGTTTTCGTAATTGACCAATTCGTTAACATAGCACTGAACCACTTTTTATTAACATAATGACAACGAGCCCTTATTGCAGCTGATGCTACTAAATCCGCTGCTCTTTTTTTGGTACCAATAGCAAGCAAAGTAGCAAATAATACATTTCGTTCCTTTTTGACAATTTATCAGAATAAAAAGATGGCACCATGTTTCTGATTTCATTGGCTTGCCCGGAAAAAAAAAGCGAAACCAACAACTCGCCCGAGTACTTTCGAGGAACCAAAACATCATCGACAAATTCCCATGCAGTTTTTATTTCAAAATACACTCAACCAGAGTCCATGGCCGCTGGAGTTCAGTTTGTGATTAACAAATATACCAAGGAAACAGCAACATGATCCATTATTATAATCACCTCTCACGTGAAAACCTAACCCTCTATCTACATAAGACACTTGAACAAGCAAAATTGGCCCCAGCGCTTGCTACTGTTTCTGCAGAGACATTCTTCATCCATGGCCCTGACCTTACCAACATTTTACACTCACTGCTTTGCCTACATGAGAACAAAGTAAAGAAAATGTCAACTTCAGTAAACAATAGAAATCACAACACAAGTTTATCCAGTCTTCATTACTCCAGTATGTTTCTATGGTTTCCTCTTTCCAGTTTTGTCGACCATGAGTGCCAGGTAGATACCTCCACTCATGCCATACTATTCCAATATGTATTTTGAGCATGCGCCAAAATAAACATCTTTAGATTTATCTTCATGATCTAATTATGGTTGTTCCCAAAATAGCACCTGCTGCCACTTCAAAGCAGTCCAACCTAGTTCAGTTGTTCCTACTTAGAACAGAACGGCAAGGATTGAAAAGCAAGGATATTGACATACTAAGCTCCATATATTTCTGTGCTCTATGCAATAGGAGCCCACACACTTATGGGCACAGATTGGACAGTGGAATATTAACCAGCGTAAAACAAAGGTTCATTTCAGTCAAGACACCACAAGTACACCAATAACGAAATCTTAAAGCAACCAAAATTACCTGAGAATACAGGAATGTGCCAAAGATGGCAATGGCAGCTCCGAGTGCATTGACAGGGCGGACAGGTGTGTGGAAGATAATGATTGACGAAACGATGACTGATATGCGCTTCATTGTATTGCCAATGCTAAACGTCAATGGAGAAATCTCGTCCAGAGACATGTAGGACACCTGGTTATACAAGTGGTAGAAAACGCTCTGTGCGCCAATCCACCTACATTCAACATTAGAAAACTATCAATGAAAAATCTAGTGTTGAGATACATGCTCTAGTACAAATACTAGCTTAAATAGTAACAAGCGTCTAACAGAACATGTTGATAATTGTCAACAAGGACCGACAAAAGCCCGCCATGAATGTCTAACAGAAGAGTAAAATCAAAAGTGCTTGAGGTGGGCCAAGTGTATCAAAAGCATTGAAAAGACCTCTAACAATGTTAAGTTTCAAGTTTCCTCATGTAATTTAAGTACAAAAAAAAACCCTACATAGTACAGCAATTGTAGAAGGGAAATTGCAGAATATTTTTATTTTTCTTTACCAGAGAACATTGGGACCAACTTCTGCAAGAGCCTTTTGCCAACCAGCAGCCCACATTTGGGGACCCTCCATAGCTATAGCAAATGGTGTGAGTATGACCAGGGACATAATTGACAGGCAAGCATAATAATTCATGCCACTGACAGACTTGCCCTTCATGCCCCGCTTCGAGAAGATGTTGCGGAAAACAAATGCAAGGTTCGATATCATGGCACCCATAAATCCTGTCGAGAGGAAAAATAGTAACTATTAAAGCCACAAAAGGAGTACAGGATAATAGCTGCCTCACCAAAACAGAGAAAGACCATCTAAAACAAGTACAAAGTTGCCAATGACCCCTATTCATTTGGTTCTTAAATTTAGACCCAACACTTCAAGAAGGATCATATACTATTCTAACTTTTCTTTATGTAACTATTCACTTAAACTAGACAAGGTTAACAGATTTTATCTATCATTCTGTTGCTTCTATTGGTTTCCATAAGTTTGAAATCTGAAGCATGTCATTCTTGGAAATCATCTAAATCCAGATACAGCAAATAATCATTTAAAAAGTACTTTTTGCATCCAAAAGAATCTAAAGCAATTATAAATCATCCATCTCGGTTAACTCACCTTTACAGCTGGTTTACAAAAAAATTAATATGGTGACTATAAATCTGTGATGATACAAAGCAAAACAAGCACTGAAATTCAAAAACAACATTCGGGAGAGGATGCTGAAGAAACAATTAATATGCTATCTACTTGTTTATACTTACCAACCATGTTAAAGTTCAGCTCTGTGGCAGCAGCTAGACCACAACCACCAATGATCGGAAGAAGAGAAAGATATACAGGCATCGGAAATGACTCTCCAAGAATGAACCTTGACACCAAAACACTGAATGCAGGCTCTGCACTCTTGATAATGTGTGTGAATGACACTGCCACCTTGGACATGCTCACTGTCGCAGCAACATGTCCAATTGTATGAGCTACAGCAACCTTTAGCAATGAAATAACCAAAATCATTCATGATTTTCCATGTTGACATAATAAGGTAAAACAGTTGCCTAGAAAAGACCAACTCACCGGGAAAAGCACTTTCCAGAAATCTAGATCAGTCTTGGGGGCCTCAACAAGGCGGGTAGCCCATGAGAAAAGCATCATTATTGAGCCACAGGCGAGGGAGAGTGTGGAGGTGAGCCAGGGGTACGGGAAAGCATTGAGAACCTTTTTGTTATAGATGTTAAAGATCACATTAAGAGCCCACCAAGTCGCAAAATAGATTGAGATCTTTAACTTCTGTGCTGCTTCCGAGCGGACTGGCACGACCTCAGCCTTGGACTCCTTGTCATCAGCCGCAGAAGCTGCACACTGGAACTCAAGCAGCTGCTTCCGAGGCTTCAGCAGAGCAGTGCGTGGGCCATCTAGCGGCGCAAGGTAAAGCGGTCTCAATGAGCAGGCCGCAAATTTGGATGGCTTGATACTGGAGACGGATGGCACCAAGGCTGATTTAGACCGTAGACTGGCGCCAGAGAAGGCCACACCGGCCGAAGAGAGCTTGACAGAAGGTATCATGGCTCCTGCAGATCAACCAAAAAGGTTTACAGAAATACCAGAGAGTAAGGGACATAAAAACTTCCTAACCTGCTGCTTGAAAATAAAAACTGATGTTCATTTTGTGTGAAAAAAAATATTTAAGGCGATCAATAGAAAGTGGCATGAAACATGTTTCCTCGACAGCTGCTTGACACTTTTTAAAAAGTTTACTGGATACAGGCTTTCCTTGAAATAATCGAACGAATCAACTATGCATGATCCAACCATATTTGTAGTTGTTGAACTACCAAGCAAGAAAAGAGTAAAGTAATACACAATCCCCGCAACGCAGAACCCACTGAAGAATCCCCGAAGGTCAAAACGCTGGGGTTCTAGATGAGGACAAATTCTGCATATGCACATCGCTTTCGCCCGGTGATCTACACGTATTCACCTCCGCCCCCTTGCAAACGCTGAACTCTCCTGGTCTAAATTCGGCAGCTTTCGCATGCAAAGGATCCAAATTTTACAAACCCCTCGAACACAAAGAAACAGGTCATTTTTGGATCAAAAGTTGAGAAAATAACAAAACAATCCAACGGCAGCAAGAAGGGTGGTGGTGCGGGACGCGACGAGTTGGTGGTCCGGGCGGCAGAGCCGCGAGCCTCCGGCGCCGTCGCCCAAGCCGCTGGTGGTTGACTGATGGTTGCCGGCAGGGTAACACGGGTGGGGTACGCGCGCGGGCTGGGGGCCGCTGCCGCTTGGACGGCGACGGATCATCCAGCGGACTCGAAGATCAAAAGAGACCAACTTCTGTAGGATCAAAATCACAAACCTCCGCAAGATCTCACCTAATTTCGTCCCGCCAATCGCCCAGGGAGGAGAAGGCTTCCTGAAACCCCTCCTTGTTGTCGAATCGCGTTGGCTCCTTGTTCTCGAATCGCGGCGCCTCTGCGACGACGGATTCGAGGGCCGGGGTGGAGGCGCGGATATACGGAGGAGGAGGGAGAGGGGAGAGAGCTGGATCAAACCTCGGAACCTGAGACGGGGAACCCGGAGATCACAAGAGGAGGAGGGGATTGTCCCCAGTTCTTGAGAGGAGTATAAAGAAGGTGGCGGCTGGGGAAAGAAAAGGAAGGTAGCCAGGGTAGGTGCCGCGTGGTGGTTGTTTATCGAATTTGGAGAAATGCTGGGTGCCTCCGTGGAAATGTGCCTAATTTTTTGCTTCTAATTAGCAGAGTGCACATGGGTTTGGGAGTTTAGAGCACGTACTTCATGTGAAAAAATGACTTTTTTTAAGAACCACATTAGATACTTAGATTTTTCTATGGTATAACTTACACAAGATCATCTAACTCTGTTGCTGGATGTATATATTGAAATTTGGGATTTAGAATTGAAATTGAGTCTTGCGAAATCTGTTGTTTAGATGGCCAAAGAATTCGGAACTGGATTAGATAATGGATTAGAACAAAAATGGCTCCCTCTCAATTCAGGTGGAATAGGATTATTACAGCGGCTCCCGCTACTGCGACAGTGGCGACTGCTCCGTTGAGTTCTACAACTACTCTCGTAAACTCATTTGAGTCCTGTCAAAGTCCGGCCAATTGTATGTACTGGAACGTACAAACAATTTGTTTGAATTGTCGGCTATCTTGTTCCCAATTACCAATGTCTTGTACAGCCAATCGAATTCAATACAAAAGTCTAATTTCATATTGGGGCCAATTCAGTTCTGAAAAAGTTATCTATCCTGGCAACCTGAATACTTCACCAAAAATATAAAAAACCGAACAGTAGAATATATAAAATCGAATAGTCCAGATACATCCTCACATGATTTTATAAGAACCGTTTCTTTCGGGTCAAGCCCATACTCTAGTTTCCGAAAAAACACCAACAATTTTCTGTATTCACACCTTAGTAGGGAACTAGAAAAAGAAAGAGCAGTGATCAACAAAGAGGGGGGTTGGTGCTTCGGTACTGGTAAGAGCATATTCCCAGACTGTCCCCATTTTTTGTGGGGAGCCAATGAGCCCTTCTTGATGCCAAGGTTGACAATTTGGCAGTCGGTGGCTTCTGGAGTCTGAACCCTGCCGGCTCTCTGCTAATCCAAGAGGTCAAACAGCTCAACAGCTCTGATTACCTCCTCATGTTGGGGTTAACCGGAAAATGTTTTTTTAGTGGTTTAGTTCAATTGGTTCTTTTGCACTTTGATGGTGATTTTTTATTCACAGGCTCACATATGATCAGGAGTATATTCTCTGCATACACGTACTATATGTGATGTACACCTATGTTCGTTAGAACGGGCGCGTGTCTTTAAACGTGTTTGTAGTGAAAACAAACATGTCAGCATGCAAAAAAAAGTAAGTAGAGTTTTTTCTTAGAATACAAAAAAATAAGTGAGTAGAGTAGGTAGGGAAAGGAAAAGATCGTGTGTTTATTTTTTTACACAATGAAGTACTCGCTCCGTCGTAAAATAAGCGACGTGGATTTGTATATGTTACACCATTGTTTCTTTGTTGTTTAGTATCAATATTTAGAGACATCTTAGTTTAGTTTATCTCTGGTTAATCAATAGAACACGCGAAGTTGGCAAACCGCTGCTAAGATTTTGTAGGAGTAAATATTCTTGCAATTCATAGGTACTAGTACAGGCAGCCACGGAATGAACCATTCTATTTTGAAATTACAAGAGATCAAGACTAGTTATGTTTTTAATTGAGGAATTCTCAAAGAAGAAGAAAGAAAAGGATGTTAGTTGGGGAAAGTACAGTACGCCACCCCTCACTCTACTCACCATTTGTTTTCCGTTTGCTCCAATTATTGGCCCCATACCTTTGTTGCCAACTTTAAAAAAAAGGAAGAAAATTTAAATGACCCCTAGATAGAGTATGGATTTATATCCAACCACTCGTGGGAGGTTGTGAAAGCCGCCGGCCTGTTGATGTTCATGCATGGGCAAGGGTTAGATTAGCTAGCAGCCTAGCAGACTTATAAAATGATATCACTACTTGCAACAGATTGATTAATTCCCCATTTCCTTTTATTAGTTTCCCTTTCGATCGACCATGGTCTACTGCCCCCCGGCTGCTGTGCCATGAAATTCGCCGCCGGCCCTCTCGGAGGAGACACGATTCAGGCAGGCGGCGATGGAAACTCCAGTGTTACCTGTCAAACCAAACCGGCCCTTTGTTTTCCACGAAAGATCATATCTCTCACAAAGTTTTAATTTTATTATTATGCCAAGTCTTTGTTTTTAAATAAGCCTTTAAAGCAAGCTTAGTTTATGTATATACTCTGGAAATAAATATGGACAGGTTGTATTTATCTGAAAATATGGATGTGCAGGCTGTGACTTGTCTGGCAGAAAACTAATTAAGAGCAAACTCGAACGATGTGTTCGTCTTGTCAGGGAGCTGTAAAACTTACATACATCGGAGCTGCCGAGACGCATATGCCGGTTCTGGTATTACTTAATCAGTTAATTAACTTTAGCAGATCAACATGGAACACATTGTCAGTAGCTGTGCTTTCTTCTGGGATCACTTTCACCCGGTCCCGTAGTGCTGTCAGTGTGCAGGATATTTAATTTTCCTTTTTCATGTTGTGGCCGACTGGCCGGTTTCCAGAGGCGGAGACAGGCGGCCTGGGGACGTCGAATGTTTTTTCTTGTTAATTCTACTGATTTGAAGATTTGATCTGGGTCTTAAAGCTCGTTTGGAAGATGGGATTCTCGTAGGAATTTTATGGGATAGGATTTTCGTGGGTAGGAAACTGGGTTTCAAAGGAATGGCTTCCTATCCTCATTTTACAGGAAGAAAAACATTTGGTCAGATCTCTTGGAAAGAATCATGCGCGGAAACACTTCGAGCCTTGTCTCGGCTGTTCGCTTTCGCTCGCTCACGCGCTAAATAAAAAACCCGCCCAAGACCCAACTGATATCGGCAAGCATCAGCGGGGCAGCCAAGAGCCAACCAGCAAACAAACCTAGGTTGAGGGCCTTCACGGCGAAGAGACTCGGGCGCATAGAAACAGCGGCAAGCAAGAATTTCTAAGTTGCCGTGCGCATGTAGTCAAATAGAGTCAATTATGTGCAGTTGTCGTGATTCTATTGAATAGATTTCTTGTATCTAGCAGTAGAATGAGATTTCTCAAGAGACCCATTTGATTTGAAATTTCCTATACTTTTTCTATCCTGCATTCCAAATGGCTACTCTTTTTTATTCCTGTGTTTTCAATCTTCGTAAGATTTGTGAGTCATGTTATCTCAATTCCTGTATTTTTTCTGTCCCTGTATTTTTTCTGTCCTGTGTTCCAAACGGGACCTTAGTTTGGTAATTTTCGTGATTTGAACAAGGCCTGAGTTTTGATGCATTTCTGGTTCCGCCGCTGCCGGTTTCCATCTCCTGGCACCTCGATCGAGCTTCCAATATGACGCTATGCTTCTGCTGCCAGACAAGTCAAGACAACTTTAAGAGGCTCTGGCGCATGATACGTGTCTGAAAAAGGCCTCTGCAAATCAAGAATGTGAAACCTACGTTCTCCTAACCAAATCAAGGCAGCAAAATCGGGGCTCCTTCGCACTGTCAATTTCAGAACGTTAACATTCACCATCGGTTCCCATGCTTGAGAACGTGACTTCAGTTGGGTGTGTGTCTGCAATTAGTCAAAAAATAATTGTCCTATATCACCTCTGCAGCTAATTAAGCACGCCGCTTTTGACACTCTCAAATCTTGACATGCTGCTAGGTGACCAAGCTAGAGTGCAAAAGGGCCTGACTCATCACAAATCCAACCCAAACAAGAGAATTATGTTTTAGTTGGAAGTTTGCTCCAGTCGACTAGTGGAGGACGGCAGCTCGTCGAAGTAAACCACCATGGAACACGGTGTCTTCAGTTCACGGTGTTCCTGATGCCTCCTGTTCTCAAGCTAACCCCTCTTCTTCCTTTTTATTCATCCCATTGCGTTTGCTAACAGTTCGTGTATAAAAAGAATCAATTTTTGCGGGGAATGAAAAGAATCAAATTAACGCGCTAAAAACTCGACCCTTCGAGAGAACAGAACAATGGTTGGGTATAAATTGTTGGCCATACTTGGCGTGGTTGGGGGCATCATTTGTCTCTCAATCAATTTCAGGAGATATTTTTCCGGTGGGCGGCGCCATGGATGAGGATTTCTGGCGACGTTCGCGAGACGGACGAAGCACTGTGAGCGTTGATTTTTTTTAGAAACAACTGTGAGCGTTGATGATGAGCGTAGGCTTTGTTGCTTCGCTTCGTATTTGGGCCGCAAAAGTGTTTAAATAGGCCGAGTTCTGAAGGCCCACTGGAGTGTATTTTCTAGACCACGTGCCACGGTGCCGCACGCACCGAGCGCAACACCGAACCAATATTTATTCCACTCATTTAGGAGGGGAAGGCGCAATTAGCCAAGTATAATCATGTTAATTATTGGTTTACCTCCCCCTCCTAGCATAGTACCTCTTCTCCTTGATGATGTAACCATTGTTTCCATGAAATAAAAGAGGTCTTTGCTGTTAAAAAAAAGGGGGTTTCTTTTGTTGAGCCGTTCTAAAAATGAGATATCCTTACATTGATGTTGATGTCAAAGTGAAAGGATTTTCAGTTTCTCGGCGGTGACTTTCAAATAGGTATCCGAGGAACTGGAGAAACGAAATCCCGTCCTATAACCAATGGTAAATCGTCCCAACCACAAGAATGTGGTGTGATGATCCCAGGGTTGATCCCGTTTTCTTCGCGTATATGGTATATATATACACAACACAGAGTTATTCAAATTCTACTTAAATTGAAGACAGATCATGTTTTTTTTCTAGAATACACCCAAGCAGGTGTATCATATATTGAAGGAGGATTCCGCGACGCGGTTACATGCCATGGCTATCCGACAAAAGTCTGACCATTGCTAGGGGAAGAAAATTATATACGACCTCTACATGAACGACCCAGCGTCTGGACCCAAAATTTCGCTGTTAGATCTTCTGATCTGATCCTGCTGAAAATCCAACTGCACTGTTCGGCTCCATTGGAATTCATCGTGCGTTGAGTGCAAGGGTCCAGCCCTGGATCGTTCCTGTAGAGGTCGTATAGGATTTTTCTGGTGACTGAAAAAAGGCCCGATCGATGGCACATCTTGGCCAAAAAGAAAAAAATGTTTTAGTTGAAAATTTGCTCCAAGCGAGAAGAGGACAGGGGCTCGCCGGAACAAAACAACATGCAACACATTCCCTTCTTCTGAAGGCTAGGATTCCCTTACCGATGCCTCCTTTTCCCAAGCTCCTTCATGTGTTGCTTTCACTAACAATTGGTGCGCGAGAGAACCAAAGGTGCTAAATCTCAAGCACTCATGAAGCCTGTCGAGAACCCACTCAAACAATGGCCGGGTATAAATTGTTAGCCGTGCTTCTCGTGGTTGGTGGCACCATTTGTCTAGCAATCAATTTTTACGACGGAGTGTCATTTTCTAAAAGAAAATGGTATCATGTGAATGTGTCCTTTTCGTGCATCCATGTTGGTGAATGAATACATATCACATTCATTAAACACGAAAACGAGAACAAACACGTAGTTAGCACACATCAATAGCAAATCCAATGAAATTTTGGTAGTTGCATGGACAAAAGCACGAATCACACTACTATATTTCTCTGCGGCAAACTTCGATGATTACTCTTCCCACATGGAACACCATGCCAGTCACATAAATAGCCCACCGGTGCACGCGTAGCTGCACGCCATTGCAATGAAGGCGTGGTGGCATGCAACATACCATGTGCGCGTGTCCTTTTGTGCAACATGTTTGCGAATAAATTGGCATCACAGGCATTAAATGCAAAAAGCGAGAAATGAGCACGCACACACATCAATAGTATTTTTCCTCAACAATCTTCACGGATCACATTACTATGAGCATTTTTCCTCAACAATCTTCGAGGATTACTCACCCCACGTGGCACACCATGTTCATCATGCCTTAAGAATAACAACACCCGACGGTCGAGATGCTAACGGAAAAACATTTCACGAGAAGCTCGGGCGCCGTCTGTTCCTCATCACGTTCGACACGGATCGTCGGATCCCGATCGGACGGTCCTGAGAGCCCTTCTTTGTCGCCGGATTAAATTCCGGCAGGTAAAAGGCGATCGGAAAAGGATCACGCGATCCCCGGTCACAAAAATCCCAAATGAACCCGCCCCCTCTTCCTTTCCGGCCTTCTTCTCTTCTCCCTCGTCGCCTCCTTCCCAAACCCTAGCTAGCCCCCGCGGTGCGCTCTAGCCACCACCCCCAGCAAATCCTAGATCGACTCCCCCCGCCATGGCCTCTGCCGCGGCGGCGCCCCCCGTCGCGGGCAAGGTCGTGGAGCGGTTCCGCGCGCGGCTGCGGGAGGAGGCGGGGGAGGAGGCCGGGGCGGCCGCGGCCGCGGTGGTGGGCGTCTACGGGGAGGCCCTCGCCGAGCTCACCTTCAACTGCAAGCCCATCATCACCGACCTAACCATCATCGCGGACCAGCACGCCGCGCTCGCCGCCAGGGGCATCGCCGACGCCATCTGCGCCCGCATCGTCGAGGTGGTTGCTGCTCCTCCCATCCTCTCCTTCCTCCGCTATCCGCCCCAGGGATTTGGGGGCCCGTTATGCTGTATTTTGATGGAGACGAAGGCTTTGTGATTAGGGGGGGTAGGCTCCTTTATGATGAGCGTATTTAGTGTGTTTGTCAGTCTAGATGCTTGCTTGTGGAGTCCATGGTTTCTAGGGTTTGCTGATACACGTACTTGTCGTGGTAGTTGAGAAATTTGTTCAACTAATGTAAAAGCTTGTGCTCAATGCCCTTTGTACACAGCCTTTTTTTTTGTCCATGGAGTACTGTAATCATTCATTACGTGCGGAAATTTTAGGATGAATTTGTGCTCCTGCTCTGAACAATTTCATGTTCTTGTTCATAGATCTTTGCTCGCCGCGAATATGATTGCTAGAATTCAGTAATCAACTCAAGTAAAATTCAACAAGTTTGAACTTAAGCAATGCAAATGGAGTATAAGATTTTTGTTCTTAGCAGATGTGGAACACAGGCTGTAAGCGCTAATCTTATACAATGAATACATCAACTATTATTTTCATATTTTGGGTAGGAAGTTTTTGGAGGCTTAAACTGAATTCTATTCCTGGAGTGGACAATTTAAAGTGGAAATGATATGAGTAGTAATCCTTAAAGGAAAGAGTAAAATCAACTAACTGTTACATAATAGCTTGTAGTTTTTTCCATTTGTCGAATGGAACTGTTCATTTTAGATTTTCTTACAAGCATGCTTTCTATCAATTTTCTTTACACTTAAGGTTGCTTTGTATGACGAGCGTCATTCTACAATGTTTTTGCAGGTGCCAGTTGAGCAGAAATTGCCATCTTTGTATCTGCTAGATAGTATTGTGAAAAACATAGGACGAGAATATATAGGGCATTTCGCCGCTAGGTTGCAGAAGGTATTTTGTTATGCATACAGGAACGTTCATCCTAATCAGCATGCTGCAATGCGGCACCTGTTCCGTACCTGGTCTCAAGTGTTCCCTTCTTCCGTGCTTCGAGGGATTGAGGATGAGCTTCAGTTTTCTCCCTCGGAGAATAAGTTTCCTGCCAGAGCTACTAATTTGCGGCAGTCAGAGTCATTATCTCCTAGGCCATCTCATGGCATCCATGTAAATCCAAAGTATCTAGAAGCACAACAGCAATTCAAGCATGCCAGCAAGGTAAATTTTTCTGCAATTATCAGGTTGTTAACATCAGTTATATGGGACCAGCTCAATAATACCCAATAGTTGAGTGTATTTATTGTGATTCGAGCATGTTATTTTTTTCTTTGCATTATGCTCTCTCAACTGGCAGCTTCTATTTTAATTTTAAAGTTGAAGTTTGTCTCTTAAATCCAAATCAGGCGGATCAGCTAGCACCTAGAGCTAGGCAGATGACTGATGTGGGGGAGGATCATGTAAATGGATTAACGTCAAGAAGCTTGCTTGGATTTCCTGCAACCTCTTCAAAGCTCCAGGTATTATGTGACCCAGCTGCTGTCTTGCTCCTACCTATGAGCTCTTGTTATACCCTTCGAGAGCTGAAACCAGAGAGCTTGTCCTGTTTGTTTGAGTAGTAGTAGTGCTTCCACGCTTTCACCAGAATCGTTATTGTTAGTGGCAGAGTAGTGGATGATTGCAACTAGCATGTTAGACCCTATTGTATTTGACATTTTTATTTTTGGATAAAAGACATATCACATGGCTTATTTTGAAAATCAAACGAGAATGCTAGATTTCCACCCTACAATATTATAAAGTTTGGCAGTAGGGTTAAACCCCCTTTAAAGGTCTGTTAGCACAATATGAAAAACAGAAAAACTACCTCCTGATAAACGATAGTACCAAAACACTAGGCCACAACTCACAAGAAAACTCGATCAAGCCTGTTTTGCTGCCAGCTGGGTTGGAGATCGGCTGAGCAGGATGGTTTTATTAAGGTCCATGGGTGTGGAAGGTGAAGCAGCCAAGCCCGATAGTGGCGGCTCGACACACTGGTGCATCTGTTTTTTCATCTCTAACAGTGTCCTGTCTTTGAACTAGCCGCATATACATACCAATTGTTCGCTCACCCAATATTGGCTTTGATTGTGCTCTATCTGTATTGGTTGACAAAAGAAAATGTTTCTGTTATTGATTTCCTAGGCCCATATCTATATACTCCCTCTGACCGGTATTACTTGTCTCAAATTTGCCCAAATACGGATGTATCTATATGTAAAAAGCGTCTAGATACATGTAATATTTGGACAAGTAATTCCGGCCGGAGGGAGTATTTAAGATAACAACCCTGTGCTGTGTCTATCTGTAAACAATTCCTCTATTCCAAGTGTTCTAAGTCCTGAGAGCTCACACCAGTTCTTGTTCTGGAGTTAAAGTTCCAGTTCTCTTTCAGTATTAGGTATATATTTTATTAATCGGGTGCTTTAGTTTTCTCCAGGTGGAATGGTATACATATATTTCAAAACGAAATAGCCTGTTTTTCAGTATTTTATTTTATTTGAGTTCAAGTATTCAAATGCTGTTGCTACCTGTGTTTTGTTAATGACAATGTAGTGATTTCCACTTATAACTCAAGTTTTACTTATAATCTATCTTGTTATCATGCTGACAGAGATCTACGATACTGTATGCTGATGATCCTGATCAACAAGAGACATTTCGATCACGTACTGGAATGACAACAAGAGACATGTCCAGATCACCACCTCTTGATATACTCCCTAGGAACGCATCCCCCAAGAGAAAACTGGAGAGGCTACCGCTGTCTCATTCTGTATCGGGACATGACCCCAGAAGACTGCCTAATCGAAATGGTTGGTTTGAACGACAATGGGCTTTTGAGGATGGTGCACAACGGCCTTCGATGAGCACGCTTGATGAAGAACATAGGAAACAAAGTGCAAGAGAACTTATTGATGCTTATGGAAATTCTCAAGGCAACGATGCTGATGAAAGGCTTCCCAAGATGCAACGTCTTGAATCAAATGGTATGGCAAGCAGATCTAGTGCACAACAATGGCTCAATTCAGAGGAAGAGGAGTATTCGTGGGAGGATATGAATCCAGCTTTCCGAAACAGAAGCAGCATGCCTTCTTTACCTCCCTCTGAGACCTTGAGAACTGGATTTCCTGGGCTAAACACTGGACTACTGGATTCTGATATTGGGATGCGCAGTTGGGAAAGCCAAGCTACACGACCATCAGCTGATCGACCATCATTACATCTCGAAGATAGGATTACTGCTACCGGTGTACGCTTGTCTGATCTCTTTTTAATTATGCTGAGTAGTAACATTGACATACAATTCCCCACCCTTTAACACTTCTTTCACTACTGTTGGATAATTCTATTTTATCGTTTATTCCCTGCTTTCAAATAGAAGTGTTATTTCTTTATTTTATCACGAATGCAGTTATACAACTTCAATAAACCATTTTTATTAGCGTGTTTCTAAAATGATCTAGTCATCACTGTTACGATATATGGGAGTACTCTTTGCAACAAATATACTCACAGATTCCAGGACACTAATCTAATTAATTACAAAGACTGGCTGACTGCCCTGAGCTTTGCTACGGACTTCGCCAATATATTCATGCTTTATATACATAAGAAATCACAAGAAGGAAGTTTTCTCAAGATTTTTACAAGCAGTTATTTGGTTTCTTGTGAAAAATTGAAAATAAACGACCAGTAAGTGAAAAACTGTCATATCTACATACATGCACTGAAAAGAAGAGGAGGTTTCTTTTAAAATTTGTTAGAAGTTGGAGAAGATGCTGTTCATTTATTAAGAAGATAAAGTACACAAGCAAACTCCATGGGAAAAAGATTGGATAAGGTGGCCTGCAAGTCGGTTAGCTGTCGTTTTGTGTGACTCACATTTTAAAATCTTTGTATAATAATAACAATATTGTTGATGACAGCTAAAAATATTTCATCATTGGTTTCCCATGCCGACACTTTATGACTGGAAAGGATAACTGCATTATATTTGCCTGTATGTTGTCTTCCGTGGTGATTCCTACCCTTTTGGCAGGCTAGATATTTGTCCAAAGCTATCTCTTTACAAATTCACTACCTACATACACTGTTATGGAGGCACTTAAACAAAACAGAGTTTTCAGTACCTTTTCCTTTGGGTTCAGGACTTGCATGCTAGGCCTAATACATGATTCCCAAATAGCCTTCTGAAGTAACACACATCTTCACTTCATTGCCATATTTTCTAAAACCAACTTCTCAAAATTTATCTTTTATGCAATTCAAATTATAATAACCGGTAATGATGAGCTGAGATGACCACTTTAATTACTGTTGACGTAGCATCACCTTTTTGCAGCATGTTGACATGGCCACTAGTAGGAGATATCCAAGCAATTTGGGTCCGCAGAACGGAACAATTTCAGAGTACCATACTTCCGAGAACACCCTTGATCCTGGGAGACTTCTTGCAATGTCAGCTCCATCTTGGCAGCATACTAATGGTCTGCCATTGAGAGTACAAGCACCTCAACCTTCATCAACACTGGATAGGTTATCACTGCCCGCTGATGGTGAAATGCCTGTCAAGAGGTTGCCCGCTGGTGGTACATATGCTTTGATTGAGAAGCACAGGCCCTCACCTGCTCCTGCTCCCATAGAATGGCCTCCTCTTGTTCATGGTCAGCCGCCATCATTTACAAATCATGCTAGACGTGCAAAAGATAGTCTTGAAATTAGACCATTTATTAACCAAGGAGTCAATTCATCTGTATTTGTTCCACGTCATCAATATGATGCCTCGGATCAGAATACAGTGAGTACTGGTAACTTAGCTCAACCACCATATCAGCAACCAGATTTGTTGTCATCGAGTCAACAAAATCAAGGCACAATGGGAAATCAATCTCAGACTCATCATGCGAGACAGTTTCATCCTCATTCCCTTTCTCACCCTCAGGAGGCATTTAGAAGCTTTGCGCCCAACATGCCTGTAGGTATGTCCCAAAATCCATTCCAAGGACAAGGTGGTAGTGCAGCAACACCACCAGTTCCAACTCTACCAAACTCCTTTTCTCTGCCACCTGCCGTGCCACCCTATGGCGTGCCATCAGTGCCCAATTTTGCTCCGCCACCATTACATTGCGGTCTACCTCCTGCTTCATTGCAGATGGGTCCATCTTCATCACAAGTGGGTGGCCCTACAACATATTTCTCTGGAATTTTAAGTAACCTCATGCATCAGGGTGTAATTTCACTGGAGCCACCTAGTCAACCTCAGGTATTTCTCATGGATGTGTGCACCTTATGATGCTCTTTATTATTCTTTACAAGTTTTATTCAATGATCTCATTATACTTATAAATATATTCATTTAGGACTCTATTGGAGTTGACTTCAATGTAGACCTGAAGGTGCGGAACGAGTCTGTCATTAATGCTCTTTATCAGGATCTCTCCAGACAATGCAAAACTTGTGGCCTTCGTTTTAAATGCCAAGAAGAGCACCGTGCGCACATGGATTGGCATGTTACAAAAAACAGAAATTCCAAAAATCGCAAGCAATCTTCACGTAAATATTTTGTCACCGTGAGGGAATGGTTAAGAGCAGCAGAAACAGTAGGAAATGATGGAGTTCCTTCTTTCGAGCCCTCGGAGCCAGTCCCAGACAAAAATGAAGAGAAGGAAATGGCTGTTCCTGCAGATGAGGACCAAACGTCTTGTGCTTTATGTCAAGAGCAATTTGAGGATTTCTACAGTGACGAAACTGAAGAGTGGATGTATAAAGGTGCAGTTTACATGAATGCGCCGGATGGTAATATTCTTGGTCTGGAAAGGTCACATTTGGGGCCTATTGTCCATGCTAAATGTCGATCTGGGCCCAACAATACCTCTTAGGATGGCCTAGCTGGTGAGTATCTGTGCATTTCATTTTGCAATAAAAAATGCACAAATTTTAGTTCGGAGTAATATTACATATCTCGAGCTTGCAACCTCAGTGCTATTGAGACCATATACCCCTCTCTTTGCCCAGATGTAGTTAAATACTGTTATAATATCATGTGACTAAATAATAATACTGAATGTGATACTCCATATTGACTCTCATTTAGTTGATTTAGGGAAACCTGAAATTTTCACGATCATGGTAATATTTCATCGAGCATTTCATCTCTATTGGTTGGAGACGCCCCTTTCCGCTGTATTTACTGGTTGTGTTCTTAGTATTTTTAAATGTTTCTGTCACTTCTATCTCAGTTACTCAAATTGTTAGACGCTCCCTCATCTATATTTCAGTGGACATTCTTATTGGTGCCTTTTTTTAGAGTTATATACAGAACCGTAGATGTCTTTACTGTTATAAAGATTTCAATTGGTGGCGGCAGTCCGTCCACCATCTTTTGTCTGTATCTATTTCCTTACATGTGGAACCATTTGCTAAGCTTTCAAACCCATGGTATGGGACACTAACAGTACATAGATATGTCAGGGTAATCTAATTTACTTATCACGAGTGGCGGAGCGACGTATGGGTATTTAGCTAGTCCATCTAAAAGACTGTCGAATTGGAAACGTGAGAATGTGCTTGTTAATTACTATCGTAGTGTGATCATGTGCATAGTGTAAGAAAATCAGCTAGTCTGTCTAAAAGACTCGCCGAACTTGAAATGTGAGAATGTTCTTGTTATAGTAGTTTGATCATGTTTACAGGCAATCATGCGAAATCCATCATTGAAGGTCTTAAGATCTCTGAGCTTGTAATAATTTAGGCTGGGCAGAACATTGGGCAAGCTTTGGTCTAATCTGTAGGAGATTGTGTATTTGTTATTCACCATACTTGTCATTGCTGCCCCACTAAACTGAGCTACTGCTTGTCGAGCAGAAATTGTATTATGCTATTTTGCAATATATTACTGTTTCACTGTGTTAGTACTATTTAAAAAATGGGACATAAAATTGAAGTCAGTAAATTGTACTTGTAGACCTCTGTTTTATCGAGCCATGCTCTTTCCAAAATTTTCATGTGCACAATAGAGGTACGCAGCCAAATACCTATTCTCAGCTTGACATCTTTGATAGTCTGACTACCTCTATGGTGAATATTCCCTGCATTACACATCACACACTGTGTTTTACTCCCAATCATGGGATACTGCATTTTACTTTCAATCGTTTTACAACATTGAACCTTTAAGAGGGAAGTTTGTTCTCATGTTTGGTTGGTGGGAAACCTCAAGGGATTAGCTTAGAGATAGCTTGCGATGAACTGTTGATATATTCTCTAGAAATCAATTCCCACCCTCCTGGTTATTAAAATTGTTGGAGTTAGACCCTTGGCTCTCATATCCCATGACCTGTCTCCCCTAATTTCCCACTCCCACAAACTAAGAAGCTGATTTTGTAACCCACGACCCTCAAATCCCATTCCATTTCCACAATTCCTCCAACGCAAACACACTGGCTTTTTGCTATATACCAGCCAGCTTCTGATTTGTTGGTCCTATTGGAAAATTTCCACTTTATTTTGAAGAACATTAATGTGCTCCATTTCTCCTTTCTTCATTTACTGAAGTACCAACATATAGGTTGTATTTTACTCCCTCCTTGCATATTAATTGGCGGGGATTTAGTACAGTTTAAGGCCTTTTTGTTGTGTTTTGTATTAAATATATCCAATATTGTCTTTGTAACTGTCTGTCCATGGAATAGTTAGGCCATCCCACAGACATGTGGTGAGTGTTGGGGCGACTGCTCCCTTCTGTTAAGAAGATAGATTGTGATTTTCGTGACACTAAAGATTGCCGTTTCTAATTTTATTAAAGTTTCTGTCTGTTTTAACCTCGGATTACTTTATTTGGCCACTAATATTGCCTTTTCATATTTGTGGCCTCTTCGGGTAGTAAAATAGTATAATGGAGAACAGTTGTAAATTGTAAATCAGAAGATGGTAGTTGCTAACTAATTGGTGGATGTCTTGGAATATAGTTACTTATAGGAATATTGCTAAATAGAAAAGGTCACACTTTGTCACTCCAGACTCCACAAAAGATGCTTTTTGTAGAAATTACGTGCAAAAGATTAAAAGAAAATTGGCTAAAAGTGGCCACAATCCAAACTCTAATATGGTACATAATGTACTCCCTTTGAACTAAAACAGCGACATGAATTTAGGAACGGAGGGAGTATCATTCAAGATATAAGTAGGTGTAAATATCATCGGAATGTGATATTCTCAACTTATGGGCGTAGTCCAGTTGGCTAGAGGCGCACACTTGTGAGGTGTGCCCAGCCTGCCACCGGCGTTTGAGCCCTGAGCTCTGCAGGGTGGCGCACTGGTCCCCATGGTTGTCTCTCCTTGATTAAAAACAGCCACAGGGGCTAGTCCCTGTTGGTCGATTTTTTTATACTTTCCTAACCAATAATGAACATCATACCCTAAATTTTCTTTCCTTTAAAGGAACGACTGTGCCTTCCACGGATATTCTTAGTTCTTTCATGTTCTGGATGAGGAATACAACTATGAATGTTCTTTGTGTCCTTTCAAGTATTTATTGTTGCGAAGCTTACTATCATCTAATTCAAATTAAGATTCCATTGCTGCATGCGTTCAAAGAGATAAATATGTTGTCCTTGCAGACAATTAACTGTTCTTAACTAATTGCAGGAACTCTTCAGTTTTTTCTGCTCGCGGCTTGACATGACATGTAAACTACTGGAGAAATCAGATTTTGGTATGCTTAGTTACCCCCCTCTCCTAATGGTAACGGTTGCATAGTGTTACTGTGGCAATAGTGTACAAATGTAAAATACTTCCTGTATTTTAGTGTTTGAACATGAGTAATTTGCTCTGCAGTCACTGTTGTGCCTGCCCTTTAACAGTTGCCACCTGCTGCTTTTACATTTCTATGATCTATATTGGATTCTCGTGTGGGGAGAGGCGGTTCAACAGTTCAGGATGGAGTTATGTGTACCTTGGCCTCGCTGAACATGCAAAACATTTTTCTACCTTTTTTTTTGTTCCCTTCCTCTGTGCTATCTCTTATGCAGGATCAATCAGCCCGCTGTGTGTCTGGTAACTCCCGGAAAACAGAAGAACCATGCAAGACGGCCAAGAAATGAAGCAATCAGTCAACAGCTTTCCTCTATTGTTCATAGAGGGACTAGATGTTGCTGCCCTTAGTTTCTTCTGTGTACCTTCGTATGGCTGTGCATTGTAACAGTATTGTCACAGATAAATTCTTGGTCGCTTGATATATTTTTGCATGCGTATGCGTCTTTGGACTTGGGAGTTATGCTGTTGAAAGTTTATCTGTGGGACGTCATTGTTATTTAAGCTACAATCTATGTTTCTAATTTGCTATCTTTTGTTTCCTTGTTTGCTGAATGCAATATATGGGCAATTCTGTTCTCATCATTTATATCCTTTCCCTAAAGGAACATGGAATCGTCCGGGAACTCGTCAACAAACAACTCTATAAAAATTGCTTAAAATATTTGTGTAAATCCATCCATTATGGTTATATCTTGGATGTAGCATCGGCTGGAATTCAGCTGTTCATTCGATGATGTGTAACAATTGACTACTGAGGAACTAAAATTGCAGCAAGCAGAGCTGACATCTGAAACATAAATTATAAATCAACACTTACGAATCCAAAAAAGAGGCGCCAGATTTCTACTCTCAAACGACTACCAGCTAGCTAGGCTGGCACCTGAAGTCCAAACAACAGGAGTACACAACATACCACAAAGTACAGCTCAAATTTGAGACGAGAGGCTTAATTTATACCCCCTTGAACTGGAAAAATAAATAAATAGCACAGTCCTAACAAACAGATTTGAGGACACAACATGGTTGATTAACAGCAGCCTTTTACATGAAACTGAAGGTGGAAGGAAGTCAATGCCGAACCATCCCCCCTTGCATAGTGGTGACGCCTTGTTTCGTCGCGGCGATTTTTCTCGCGACTTGTGAGGTATGCGCACCACTTGGCAAGCAGAGCATGAGGTGCGTTCTTGACTCCTCGTTGATGAGATTCTCCAAAATCTTGCTGCTCCTGCACAGGGCAAGACAAACATCAACAAGGCGCTTCAACATTCGTGCAAAAAACTCAACATCCTGCACAGGGCCAGACAAACATCAACATCCTGCCTGTTAAATTATGTAAATACATTTTGTTCAAAGCACACACAACGCACAAAGAAGAAACTAGTAAGTAGTAGATAATCTTGCCTACTCCCTCTGTCCAACGAAAGATGTCTCAACTTTGATCAAATTTGAATGCATCTATACACTAAGTCATGTCTAGATACATTCAAATTTTGATAAATTTAAAACATTTTTTATTGGACGGAGGGAGTACTAAATTTTCAGAATCCATTTTCAAAAATCTCTTTTTCTTTGGCACTAAGATATATAGCGGGCATGTGATGTGTGTACCTTGCAAGCACATGATCTGAATTCTGAACTGAGGGCTGCTACTGCGGATTGCTGCTGCCGCCCCGGCAGACGGCGGCCTTGATGCGCTCGACGGTGCACGCAATGAGGCTATTGACAGTGGCGACGGAGCCCAGCGAGAGCTTGGCCGTCGGCACTGAGTCCACCAGTATCTGGAACGCGACCGTCAGTAGTGACCCGCCCTTCCCCGCCGCGACGCCGCCTTCTTCATTAATCCCCGACAGAGGCGCCGAGGGCCCGTCGGGCAAGATGGCGAACCCCGACGGCAGCAGCGCGACGTAGTCGGGGTCGCCACCGTTGAGCACGACGTTCATGGCCACGATGTCCACCGGGGCGTACACCACGTAGGAGGACCCCGACTCGTCCGTGCAGCTCTCCTGCAGGATCAGCATGTTGCTCTGGTTCGAGTTTGCACTCTGCATTTTTTCCATGCCCCAACCAAAACAGAAACAAGATCATGTTGTAGCCTTGTAGGTTAAAGGTGATCATAATCGCTTTTTACTGTTAATATCAAGCAATTGCAAGTCAGTTGTTGTATATTTTTTGGTGGAAAGAATTACATTGACACGGAGGAGCGAGACGCAGTTGCCGTGGTCGCGGCCGTTGGCGATGTGGGCCATTTCCTGGACGATCCCGCCGTTGGACAGAATGTCCCACTGCAAATTCAAAGAACTCGTCACGGAAATTTTTGAAGTGTCTTTGCTCAGCAACTATGCTTTTCCCTAGGGAGAAAAGAAGTAGAGTAGAGCTAGTCCGCGAAAGGTACCTCGCTGCGGGAGGTCTCGTCGCGGAGGAAGTCGAAGACGGTGTTGGGAGAGACGGGGAGCCAGAAGGAGGTGGCGGCGTTGAGGACGATCCCCGGGGGCCTGCCGGGGTCGTCGACGCTCTTTCTCGTCATGACGCGGACATCCTCGGCGCCGCTGCCGGAGAGCGTCGTCCACTGGTGCGCCACTGATGCTGTTACCCCGCCGCAGAAGCTCGCCACCATCCGCTCCGCCAGCTTCAGCATGCTCTTCCTCCCCTCCACGCTCGTGATCACTGCATGCCACAAACAAAGCCCAATTTCATTGACATTACGCTGTATTCTTGCCTATTTTATTGTTCAGCTAATCTCCTTTTTTGTGTGTAATTTTTTCGTAGTAGATTACAAGATAAATTCAGCAGGACACAGTTCAGAAATCTCTAAATGAGCCAATACTACTTGGGTTGGATACTTGGATTATGTGTGTGTTGCATACCACCGAGGTCGCCGTTGGGGATGCTGCTGGCCATGGCGCTGGCGAGGCGCTCGCACTGCCGGCCCAGAGTGCCGACCCACCGCTTGGCGCCGAAGGCGAGTCCGGAGTTCACCAATGGCTTGTAGATGTCGTGCACTGACCTGTCGTCAACCTCCACATGCTCCACCCAGGTCACCTACACGCACATAAGATCCAATTAAGTTCAAATTAAACATCTCTGACTGCTAACAACCAACACAACAGTTTTGCTGACAGTACATCGATCCAGAGATCAGTCAATTAAGGGTTAATAGGCACAAGAAATTAACCTTTGAGTAGCCGTTGGGAAGTTCCTGGATGAGGCAGCCGGAGGGCCGGCGCCGGCATTTCACGGCGGGGCTCGGGCGGAGGCTGTCCAGCGAGACGTCGACGACGGCCCATGACCCCTCGGGGTTGTGCTTGCAGTACCTCACGAAGTAGCTCTCCCGCGTTGGCACCAGCGGCGACGGCACCTGGAACTCCATCGACATCTGCACAAGAGTTTGAATTAAGCATACGTTTGATTTATGATTAAATTACTACAGAATTTGAACGAATTCCACTGAATTCAAAATTTAAATCCCAATTGCAGTACGAATAGTACGTACCACTTGCAGTGCGCCGTCGTAGTTCCCGGCGACGCCGGTGGACAGCACCTCGTGCGTCGATGCCCGCGACACGATGCTCGAGAACACCGTCGCAAATTGATTCTACAGCACACACACACAAAAAAAAGAGAGTAATTCAAACATGTCAGGATATTATTATAAAAAAATCATTCAAAAAAAATTTCTATCGAATTTCAGTTTGATGGATGAGATGAGGGAGGGAATTACGTACCACGTCCATGAGGATCTCGACGAGGCTGGCGTGGGTCATGATGACGACGTTGGCGCCGCGGGAGGCCTCGGGCTTGAGCCCATACTGCCTCGGCCCAAGGCCCCTGGCCCCATACACCCGGCCATACTCTTCCTCCTCCAGCGCCGCCTCCCCCGTAGCACTACTGCTCCACAGCGGCTCATCCACCCGCGCCATCTGGAGCAGCTCGTCCATGGCGGCCACAGCCAGCTCCACAATCAGCGGCTTATCAACATCCCCAAGCCCATGGCTCCTCATCAGATCACCTGCCCCGGCGCCGCCGCCGAACATGTCTCCGCCGCCGCCGTAGGCGCCGACGAGGTCGAGCGGGGAGCGGGCGGCGACGGCGGGGGAGAGGCCGTGGAAGGAGGCGGCCGAGGAGGAGAGGCCGGCCATGGGCATGGGGAAAGGCATGGGCTTTCCCGTGGCGGCGACGTGCTTGGCGGCGATGGCGGAGATCCGGTCGATCTCGTCGCGGAGGCGCGCGTTGTCGACGCGGAGGTGGTGCTCGTCGAAGGACATCTCGCCGAGGGCGGCGGGACCGCCGCAGCTGGGGCAGGAGGCGCTGCTCAGGGCTTCCTTGTACCGCATGTTCTCCGCCCGCAGCTTGTCGTTCTCCGCCCGCAGCTGCGAGTTCTCCTGCTTCTCGTGCTGGTTCTGCATATGTAGAATTTACCCAAATTCAGACGAAATTGAGCCAAATCCTAAATTTTGGGGAAATTACATTCATCAAAATTTTCTTGAATTGCTAGCTTGCCTTCATCTGGGTGCGCTTGTTCTGGAACCAGAACTTGACCTGCAGCGGCTCCAGCCCCAGCTCCCGGCTCAGCTCCTTGCGCTGCTTGTCGTCCGGATGAGGGCACTCCTTGAAGAACCTGCAGATCGATTCAAAAACATTTTTTTGCAAATTAATTCCAAAATTTTACATGAATTTTGTCAAGATATTTGAAATATTTGAATTTGCTTACGCTTCGAGCTCCTGGATCTGGTGCTGGGTGTGGCGGTGGTACCGCTTCTTCTTGCGGGGCCGCTGGTTGGGGTCCTGCTCTTCGCCTTCCCCCTCCTCGCCGCCTGAGCCACCGCCGCCGCCGGTTCCGTCGGCATCGGCGTCGGCGCCGTTGTTCTCGCTGCACGACTTGCTTTCGAGCTCGTCTGGCGCCGGCATGCCGTGGAGATTATGCATGTGGTTGACGACGGCACCCGGCGTCGACATGGTTGCCGGGATCTGTTCATAGAGCTGCTGCTGGATCAGCGCCTGTTGCAGATGGTGGCTGTCCAGCAAGTCGGCCTGCGAATTTATAGTTGGAGGGGGTGTAGAAATTAATTTCGGCAAGTTCTCATTACTGCACGAAAGAATATGAAGATATGCTCCGTAATTAATTCAGATATGGTTGCCTTAAATTACTTGTTTTTTTACATATATATTTGTACTGCCAGCACGAGAAATTAGCAAGAAGCATGAGGAAAAACGTCCAGCTATATGGAGAGTATGCATAATTAGCTAAGTATAAAAGGGATATTTTGTGTTACAAATGGAGGAGCATGATGCATGATGATGTACTGGGAAACAAGCAATTATAGCAAGATGACAACGAAATTTGTTACTAACAAGATTGGGCGAACAGTATACTGGAACACATCCACTTACATTTCCATGTTCAAATTAATGTAAAATATTTCACACAAACTCAACATTTCTCTCTCTTTTTTTCTCCGTTTAAAAAAAGTTTGATTCTACTCATATCACATTAAATGTCTAATTAATTCGTCATTCCCAGTGTGTCTCTCAGTTGCAGGCTTGATCGTCTCATATAATTAATTACATGCGTGGACGGCGATTAATCATCCGAAAGGGGATAACAAAGCACAATGAAGAGCAAGAACAACATGAACGCCAAGGACACACACCCAACAAACAGAAAAGCATTATAATTTTTTTGTAAAATGAAGGATTTTATTTCTCTTCCGGCTTCTTCTGCACAAATTAAAGCCGCAAGATGGAACAATCAACCCAAGAAACACAACCTCTTTAACGACCATTCGAAAGGATTTTCTCTTATATGCATATACCTGGCTGAGAGAAAGCGCGGACGGCGACCCGTACGCGACGCCGTTCCGGCCGATCATCGGCGGCAGACGCCTAGCCGGCGTCATGGACGACGACCGCCGTCGCCAACTTCTGTTTTCCTAGCTCCCAAACCCTACCTTGTTTTTTGACCTCTTAGCTACCTAGCTCGCCCATCAGACTGCAAGTCCAAAATTAAGCAGCTGCTGGCTAGCGTGCACGGCACGTAACAGCAGATCTAGGGCAAGCAGTTACAGCCAAGCCAAGAGCTCTGCAAGAAGCGGCAGATCGGCCGGGAGATCTAAGAAAGAAGAGGAGCTAAATATCTCTGACAAATAAATCTCTCGATCTCTGTCTGTTTGGCTATATGTAGCTAGCTCGCTGCAGCTAAGCTTCCTTCCTGCATGCGGCCGAGCGGCGATATCGCATGCAGAAAAGTTTTGCAGGGGCCGTGTGGTAGGATCAGGACGGCGAGCGATTTGGAGATCTCTGCGAGGAGCTAGAAGAAGAAGACGCCATGGGAGGGAGGACGGGAGGAAGAAAGGGGAACGGCGGATGGATGGATGTTGGGATCGATGGGGGGGGAGAGGAGTTATTGCAGCGGCAGTGAGTGTTGAGCCGATGCATCAAGAGCATTTATTGAGAGAGGGTGCGGCGTTATTGCTCGTCACAGAGCTGGACGGAAGGACAGAGAAGACGGACACGCAGTAGAGTGACATTTCGTACTGGTACAAGAAACGTATGCGGTGAAAATAGTTACGAGTACAATTATATAAATCTTTCCGACTCATAATATTACATGTACCAACACTATTTAGACATAGATGCATTTATATTTGGGAAAATTTTAAACAATTAATATGCATGCATATATACTCCCTCCGTTCCAATACACAACTCATATAGATTTGTGCACTTGGATCAAGACAACTCTCGTTTCTGACTGACCACTCGTATTGGATTAATAAAAAATTGATATGACTAGTTATTGGCCGGATGTGGGTACCAAGAGAAAAATGAGGTGTGTTTTAGAACAAATGAGAAAAATATATGTGAGTTGTGTTTTAGAATGTAGGGAGTATGCTCTTGAATGTGTGTCTAATTTTAGTTTTTTATTGTTAACTTATCTGTATTGACCGCCCGCTGTCTGTCTGCTGGTACACGCGCGGGAGTTATACGTACGTACTTGGGGCATATTCAACGATTTGAACGATAGATTGCGACAAAGGTTGGCCATGTCATCTACTTGCTTCAATGTAGTACTAGCGTATATGCAAGTTGACCAATACGAGACGAGGGAATATAAATGTTTGCTCTAGCTCGTTTCACCTTCAAACTTTGTGTACTCCATCCGTCCAACAAAAGATGTCTCAAGTTTGTTAAAATTTGAATAAATCTAGACATGACTTAGTGTATAGATGCATTCAAATTTAGTCAAAGTTAAGACATCCTTTGTTGGATGGAGAAAATATGTTTTTTGTTGGTTAATCTACATACAACTTTACTCTTTCTCTACTCATTTATTATCTGCCACACCACCAAAATTAACAACATATGGAGTATATGGAAAATTTACCAGCAACTATATTACAACTATTAGAGATGCATTACCTGCCACTGTCATGCGACCTACTGTGCCCTACAAACGGGGGAGTTATAGTGATTTTTACCAAATATAAATGGAGTATATGGAAAATTTACCAAATATGAAGTGTCTTCAGAAAAAGTCGCTACACATTTGTGTTATAGTGATTTTTATTGGATCTAGAGCTAACCATTCCTACATATATTCTCTTTCTGCATGATGTAACAGCAAATTTTTCAACTTAAACCACCTCTCACACCCCTCTTAGGCTCTCACCATCAATGGCTTCTTCCAAGCTCAGCTCTCATCGACCTTTGCAATTGATGCTAGCCCTTCAATCTTGGGTCCAAAGCTTAAGTACTAGTGTCTGTATCTTACTCTGCATGTTTTATGATTAGCTTAATCTAAATAAGCAAGGACAAGGATTTTAGTGACTTTTTTCGTTTTGGCAAATTTCAAAAATTATGCTCTGTTCATTCAAGAAATATACATCAATAGGATATAGAGACAAAACATTGAAATTCGACCGGTGTATAGAAGACTATTGCAAATCTTTACTCCTATGAAAATATCAAATGGTGTCGGCGATCCGTCCTCCTCTAGGCAACCCCTTGTTGGATCTAGCACAAACAATTGGGATGCAAACAAATATCATTGGTCGATCGATCTGGCACAAAAGATATTATGTATGATCATTTGAGACATCTCACATAGTATTTTTAATCCATAGCAATGCACGGTTATTGGCGTGTTGTGCTAGTGAAATGAAAAATGGTAAATTTAAATAGTAAACAAAACAATTAGGGATATTTGATACCGGGATATATATTCATTCAATAGATGTCTACTAATTCTTCTTCTGCTTCTAGTAAATCAACGGGGATCTTTCACATTCCTTCAGAGAAATTGAACAAACCAGATAAGCTGCCTCCAACTATTTCATCGATATAAATCATTTTTTGTAATATACTAGCTAGAGACACAAATAAAATATGATGTAATCCAAAGGTCATGTACCACGCCGCCACCAATTGAGTCTTTACAGTAGTAAGGATATTGAGTTCAGTGCCATCCATCTTCTTTCGAAACCTGAGTTCAGTGCGATCGATCTGAAGTGAATCCAAAATCTCCTGTTTGTTAAGCTTGTGGCCTACCAACCAGTTTCATCCATCTGTCCAAACTAAGAGGCTAAACATTACTCTTCGAAGAGTACTTGATTACACTTCAATTGGTAGCTAGAGCGCTTCCTTTAATCTCGAACTATGCCGATATAAGTTTACGATACATTCTCTATGCTTTTCCTTCTTTAACTTAATTTGTGGCAGCATTATATATAAGAGTACGACATGCATGCGCATGTGTTGAAACATGAGGTACCAATTTTTTATTTAATGCCAGAGCAACCTATAGGTAGTATTAATTCCAGCATCAGAGATGCTCCCAACTCAAAGATCACGTTTGACCATCAGTTTTGGTGGGTGGCAATATTTATGAACTTTAGGTCGCCACAGATTTCAACTTCACTAAAATCCAAAACTTGCGGCTTCTTACCTTAATCTCGTAATAATTTTCCTCTTTAAACGTCGTATTAATTAATTTTGAAGTTGCTACCACACATTTCTGTAACTATAGTATTTCCCCTCAAACGTAGTACGCCTATATATGTACCACGAGGTGCATTATCCGTCAATTTGACACAGTTTGGATGATTTTACTAGGTAGGAGCAGTACGGTTTAAGTACTATTATATATCATTAATTTCTCATGAATGCATTCAAGAAAATACGGACATCTATAGGATTTGTATGCTAGCTTCAGTTGCATGCAGTTGGAAAACATCCCGTACGTCTGGTTCAAAAGTTGTCAATGTGCAATGTAACTAGAAAATATGGATGTCACAACGAGGCATAGAAGGACAAAAATACCTTTCTAAAACGACAATTAATACACATTATTCTCCCACTCTTTCTGCTTTAGAATTTATTTATGTCCTTTGAGGGGTGTTTTCATCTGTGACAAAGGTCATAGGACTCTCCTAACACTCCAAGATGGACCATAGATATCATAGCCCTGCCATATATACAAATTAGATCCAACATGACCTCAAAACTAAAGAAAAGAGACTCAGTAGCAAGAATGCTATTCCCAATGAATGAAAGCTCTCTGTTCCTGCAAAAAAGAAGAAAAAAGAAAAAGAGAGAATTATAGACACGACTCTTGTAAAAATGACGCTAGCTTTACGTAAAATCTGATCCTTTTTTTGGATTAAGGAGCATACTTGCCCCCAATTTCAGCAATGAAATCAAAACTCTACAAGGTCAAGGTTCCGAAGTTCAAATGCAGTTCAACACACAAAGAAACGAGACGAAAACCAAACCAGTCTACAACTACTCCCTCCGATCCGGTATGTAAGGCCTACGCGGAATCTTACATAGGCAGTACATGCTGCCCTTCCACCAACACAGGCGAAAGCGAAACAAAACAAAACAAATTTCTCCGAACAGTCTCAAGGTCCATTGGTCAGGCGCTGGTTACGCTGACCCCAGCCAAAACTCTTCGACATAACTTCAGACGCCACCATGAAGAAGCTAAGCCTCGAGCTGCATCTTCTCCTTAACTCCCTGCTTCTGAACTCTGAAGCCCCACCCAGTAATTATCCAAAATATCAAAATGAAAAAACTAGATTAGATGGGTCACTAGGGAAAATACATTGAAAACAGGTTAAATTCCTAGCTTTCCAAATTGACCAACAAAGAGCAGACACACCAATTTCCATAAGCCTACGATTTTTGCCAGGGAACTGCAAAATCCAATCAGTCATTTGTTTCATAGACGTGAAATCTGATCTGACACCCTAAAATATGGTAGAATGACCCTACAACTTATTAAATAAAATGCCGTAAGATAGACCAAAAAATAAGAAACACTAGCCATATACCATACAATTAATAATAAGAAACAACATTATGATACAACCAAATTGGAGGTTGCCTTAAAACCATCACGGTTTCTTTCGAATTCGTCTGGGTTCGAAATTCTGTGCCATGATTCCAAATTTATGTTCTCTTCTCCATCGAGGTTTTTAAAATGTTTGCAACCAATTAGTCGTTCTAAAATTCTAGGTGTTGCATCTTTTGTTTTTTTTGCGAGGAAGAGAAATTTTATTAATGTGGGTCAAAATACAGTCATAAAATACATCGTCCATAATTTCAGGTGGTACACTACCAAACCAGCTAGTATCACGCCCTGCCACTCGCGCCATGTTTGCCAGGATATGGCTCACTCTATTTTGGGATCTCCTAATCCAATCCACTGGAGTGGGTTGCGTAGCCACGAGTCGCTGGATAGCATCAATTCTGCCTGCACAGATCGAGCGATCTTCGTCGACATCCTTTAGGCGGTTTGCCGCCTCTGCACAGTCCGTCTCCAAAGAGAAACCCAATTCAGTGCATTGCAAAGCAACATTTAGTCCAAACTCACAAGCAGCAAGCTCTGCTTCGAAGGCATCGACACTGAACTGGACCGGCCGGCAAGCGGCTGCTACGACATGGCCAGAAGCGTCCCGTAAAACCGCTCCAGCACCCGCGCTTCTGCTATGGACGCAGAAGGAGCCGTCCACGTTCAGTTTGAGCATGTACCTCTCTGCCGGTTTCCATTTCAAGCTGTCAATTTGGACCGGCCTCTGCTGCAGCTTTGCGGCGTTGATCTTTGCCGAGTAGCTGACTGATTGCTTTCTTTTTGCCGGATCGCTATCCGGCCATTGTTTGACGAGCAGGAGAGAGTCCACATAGCCAACAAGGAATCTGCTAGAGGCTTCAATGGGGATTGCCGGCTTGTCGTGCGTGAGTTCATTATGGACGTGCCAAGCACGCCAAAGCAACATGAGAATCATGGTGATTTGGATCTCATTTTTGTTGTAAAGGAGTAAAAAATCCATTCCGGCCCGGTATTCACAATTTCATCTTCCCGGGGAAGGTCCCAGTGAGCTCGCATCGCCTGCCAGAGCCCTCTCGCAAGTGGACATTTAATCAGAGCATGGAAAGAGTCCCTCCTTTTCCGTTCCGCAAATAGGGCAGATGTCCAAGACTTCGATATTCCGACGTTTCAGGTTTACCTTGGTGGCCAAAGCGTTCCGGCTCAGCTTCCAGGCAAAAACATTCACCTTCTTTGGAACTATGTCTTTCCAGAGCAGAGCCCATTTTGGGCTGGATCCATCAGGCCTAGCGCTGGACTCCCCCAGTCCGAGTTCTTGTTCTTTCTCAAATAGGCCCAGGAAGTATGCCGATCTAACATTGAACACGCCTTTTTTGTCGGGGGCCCAAGCCACGAAATCTTCCACCTCGTCGGGGTAGAGCTTAATCTTCCTAATTTCCTCAATGTCAATTGGCAGGAAATACGTGTCAAGTAGCTGAACATTCCAGTTTTCATCTGGGCCAATAAAATCAGATACCTTGTTAATCTGCATGTCCCTGAATCCCAACCCCCCTCTAGTCTTTGGTCGCAGCATGCTGTCCCATGCAACCCAATGGGTTTTACGACGACCGTTCTCAGCACCCCACCAAAAGTTCCTGATCAAAACCGTCAGATCTTCACAGAGTCCAGTAGAGAGTTTAAACACACCCATCACATAGGTCGGGAGGGACTGAGCGACAGCTTTTATCAAAACTTCCTTTCCCCCCTGCGACAGATGGTTCTCACCCCCATTGCATCAGTCTTTTAGATAATTTTTCTTGTAGACTGAAATTTGCCTTTCCTCATCCTTCCTTCCAGCGTAGGAAGTCCAAGGTACTTGGCCTCAAACCCATCCGCCTGGACCTGGAGAATAATTTTGATCTCATTCCTGACCACACCATCACAAGACTGACTGAATAACAAGGAACATTTGGTAGGATTAATTAGTTGCCCCGTGCTGCTAGCATAACTTTGAATCACTTGCTTGCTTCGTTCGAGTCAGCCTTGAAGAACAGGAGTGTGTCATCAGCGAATAGTAGGTGAGAAACACCCGGGCTCCTTCTACAGATGTGTATTGGGGAAATGCGGTTGAGTTGGGCCTCCTTCTGTAGGAGGGCCGACAGGCCATCGGCCACAAAGAGGAACAGGAGCGGGGATAACGGGTCTCCTTGCCTCAACCCCCTTGTGGGGGAAAAGGACTCCAACAGGTTGCCGTTCAGCTTGATAGAATACCTGACCGACGTAACACAAGCCATGATCCAACTAATCCATTGGGTAGCAAAGCCAAGCTTCTGCATGGTGCATTTCAGGAAAGTCCAATCAACTCTATCGTAGGCCTTTGAGAGGTCCAGTTTATACGCACATAAGTGGGATCCTTGTGACTTACTGTGTTCAATGTAGTGGAAACATTCAAAAGCCACTAGTGCGTTGTCCGTAATCATACGGCCTGGGATAAATGCGCTTTGGTTATCCGAGATAATATCCCCTAGCATTGGCCGAAGTCTGTTCACCAAACATTTCGCGATTATTTTGTATAAGACCGTGCAGAGGCTTATTGGTCTATATTCCTTCATAGAGCTTGCCTGGGCCGATTTTGGGATGAGGACGATAGAGGTGTCATTCATACCCGCTAGCATTCTTCCAGTGGCAAAGAATCTTTGGACTTCCGCGACGATGTCATCCTTGAGGGTATCCCAGTTTCTCTGATAGAACCTCGCCGGGAAACCGTCTGGCCCGGGAGCCTTAATGGGCCCAATCTGGAAGAGAGCGTTCGAGATCTCCTGTACAGAGAAATCCTTGCAAAGCTCAGTGTTCATATGTTCTGTGATCTTGGGGCTGAAGAGGTCGCTGACAAGTCGGTGGTTTAGGCCAGGGTCATGGGTGAAAATGTCTTTGAAGTAGTCAGTGGCAAGTTTCTCTAATTCAGGTGGCTCCATTTTCCAGTTCCCGTTCGAATCTTTCAGCTTTGTGATTTTGTTCTTTTTTGCCCTCCACACAGCCTTGCTATGGAAGAAACATGTATTCCTGTCCCCTGCCTTGAGCCAGTTTATTCTCGAGCGTTGCATCCACAGCAGCTCCTCCTGGTACAGCAGCTCATTAATGCTGTCGTTTATCTTCCTAATTTCGCGCGCGTCCGCGCCGTTCCCCAGCAGTTCCTTTAACTTTCCTCTGGCTTTCTCAAGTTCTCTAATGACGTTGCCGAATTTTTCCTTCCCCCAGCCGTACAAAGCTTCCATAACCTTGTTCAGCTGAGCCATGATGTCCATGTCGTCACCCGATTGCCCATCCCAGGCATTGGCTATTATTTTTGTATGCTCACTCGATCTTTCCCAGAGCAGCTCATATTGTCTGTTCCCTTTTCTCGTTACCTGCTGGACAGTCGGGAGGAGATCAACGAGGAGAGGGGAGTGGTCAGAGCAAGGTGATACAAGGTGGGTGACTCTTGCTTGGTTGAACAGGTCTCTCCAGTTGCTATCGACCACCAGTCTATCAAGCCTAACTCGGACGTTCTTTCGCCCGCTGTTGTTGTTGTTGTTGTAGGTGTAAGGGAGCCCTTCAAAACCGATATTGTGCAGGTCACAGATGCTAAGCACTTCTCTGAAGGCGCGCATTTGGCTTTCCGGTCTGGGAGTAACCGACATGTGTTCTCCTGCTAGAGTGCTTCGTTGAAATCGCCCATGACAAGCCAAGGCAGATCAGAACCACTTTTCAGATTACTCAGGGTATTCCACATGATGTATCTATTTTCCACTCGCGGCTCCCTATAGATGCAAGTCAGCCGCCATTGCGGTTCGTCCCTGGACAAGCGCACATACACATCATGTAGTTTTTAAGCATACTTATAACATCGATGGACAGACTCTCACTCCAAAACAAAGCTAGGCCCCCACTTGTGCCCTCACTATCCACACCGGCGAATCCGGTGAGACCTAAATGGTTACAAAGACGTCTTTCACTCTATCTTTATTCTGTCTTGTCTCGCAGAGGAAGATCAACTGAAGCTGAAACTTTGGAGAAATTGATGAGCTCCTGAACTGTCGAGTGACCCCCTGAACCTCAACAGTTCCAGCTGAGCCAATTCATGGCTCCTGACGGAACCCTCCTGGTTCCATCAGGTCACCGGCAGCCCCAAGGCCGGTCGCTTCCGAGTCCACCTCAACGCTTCCTGTTGTAGCCCCTCCGCCAGTTTTGGTTTTCTTTGCCTCTGGACCGTCATCTTCACCTGTCTTTAGCTGCGTCGTGTCATGGTGGTCTTCAGTTTGCTGCAAACCGCTGCGCTTGCCCAGAAGGACGCTCTGGGCCTTGGTGAAGGCCGCCGCCATATGGAGCGCTTCGCCTTCTCTGATCTCCTTCTGGATGTTGCTGTCAGGAGGGAAGCAGGCCCTCAAGGGGGCAATATGCAGCACATCAGTCTGCCCTTTTGCACGATCTTGCCCCTTGTATCTCCTGTACCATCTAGCTTTCGTCTTTGCTCCCGGTCCAGGCGGAGTTACCTGGATGCTGCTTTGGCCCAGAGAGCTGTTGCCATCTTCCCTGTGGCCCTGCATCTTCAGGTTGTTTACTGCCTCAGCGACGCGGTCGATGTCTTCGGCTGCAGCTGTGACAATGCGTTCCTCGTCTGATGGGTCTTGGGCACTCGCGTCATGGTTGGTGTAGATCCGTCTAGCCGGCTGGATTGGACCATATCTTGGGTTCTTCATACTGCTAGACATCGCGTCGAAGTCGATGTGTCGGCGGAGGCTTCTCTGTTCAGCTGGGATGTAGAAGCTCATGTGCTCCACATGCCTGTAAGGGGATGCCTTCTGCTTCAGGCAGTATCTGATAAGCTTCTCCTCTTCCGGACGCAGGCAGTCCCTAAATCTATGCCCAATGAGGCCACAAGAAAAATAGAAAAAAGGAACTCTCTTGTACTTTACAGGGCACTCTTTGACTTTCTTTTTGACTACACCATCTATCATTACATGACCCTCAATCTCAACATGCCTTTGCAGAGGCCTACTAACATCATGCTCAATTCTAACTCTAAGGAAATCATCCCAAACTCTGCCCTTGTTATCAGCATTCACCATTCGGACCCTTCCCAGCCTTGAGCCCAGCTCAACAACGGTGTTTTCATTCATGAGAGACAGAGGAACTTCATAGATGCGAGCCCACATCGGCATAATATTGATATTTACCTCGCTGACTGCAGAGATGCCGTCGTAAGGAGCCACCATCAGCGCCTCGCCCTGGTGCAGCCAGGGCCCTCCGGCAAGGATGTGGTGGTAGTCTCCTTCGTGGTCCAGCTCGATGACGAAGCGCTTGTCGGCGAAGCTTTTCTGCGTCATGCCGCCCCTGAGTTGCCGATTCCTCCTCATGGTCTGGAACACAAGGCCGGCATTGCAAACATCGGGGGAGAGCCACTTCCCCCCGATCACCCACCTGGTACTCATCTCCTTCAGGTCATCAAAGTTCACGACGAAAGGCACATTGTCAGCTTCTATGTGCATGTTCAACAGTGCCCTGTCGACCTCGCCAGCACCAGCGATGAGGGCGTCGACACGCTCACCCTGCTGGTCTGCCCCTGCTCGGCCACCTCCTTTCCCGGCCTCCGACGGAACTCGGAGAAGGGAGGAGCTGGGCTTGTAGGTGCTTCCTTGTTCTGGTCAACGGCGCGGTTTCCCTTCCCATTCGGCGCCATCTTAGCTGTGCTGGTGTGCGTGAGGATGCGGTTGAAGCTCTGGTACCCAGTCATGGTGCCGGGCCTCTGCTTTATACCCATGTCAGGATCACCGCAGAGACATCTCCTCCGGTGATCTGCCCCGCGATCTCGCCAGTAAACACCCCCCCAGCAGGGCACGAGATTTGTGAGGTCGGAGTTCGCCTGGTAATTTCTTTGGTCATCCATACTCTCCGCGATCTGCCGTATCTGCTCCCCTGACTGCTCAAGATCTCCATTCCTGTCTGACCCCTGCGCGGGCGTAAATGCCGTCCCGCCAATCCCCCTGTAATCCAGCGATGTTCGGGTCTCTGCTCGCCTTCTCTCCAGGCACCTACTGTCATGAGCCCCCCTGGCTCTTCTTCTGTCCCTTTCATGCCTCAATCTGCCCCGTCTCTGTGCATCTCTACCCCAACTCTGCACTGGATCATCCCTCGCCGCTCTGGCCTCCCCCCCTTCCGGCTGTATCGCTGTCATCACACAGACCACCGCGCAACTCTGCACTGCCACATTCTTTCCCCTCCCATCCGTTACACCGACTGCTGAGATCTGCACCACTGACCCCGGAGCTTGGCTCCCTGTCTCTATCATATCGGTTACACACATCGGGGCTTGGCCCCTACACTCAACCGCGGCGACATCACCGCGTGCGGTGCCCAAACGGCCATCACCGGAACTGGGGTAGGAGGTGATAGTTACCTTTGGAGCGTGCTTGCGTGCGTCCAAGCCTCTACGAACCAGGTCCTCCATGCATGCGCGCATCTCGATCACGAGCGGGTGGCCGTCGCCGTTGCCGCCCGCTACCCGCCGTGACGCACCCACGGGCCAGGCGCCCGCCTTGACCGCCCCAGAGACGATCCTTCGCAGGGCAGTCCGGAGATCCGCCCCCAGGAGATCTTCTCCCGCCACCTGAGTGCGCATGCCGCCAGCGCCGTCTCCCTCCTCTTCCTCGACACCTAATCGCCGCCAAACCTTATATCCAGGGGCCATGCTCGAGGAGCGGCCAAATCCCTCATCCCCGCGCTCGGATCTAGCCTCGGGGGGCGTAGATCCGGGCAGATCTCGGCAAATCGCCCGCGGCGTCGCCATTCCCTCCTTGCCCTCTTAAAAAATAGCGAGAGTGTAACTCAATGTTGCATCTTTTGGATGGTCATGAAAGTGAGACGTGGCCCCTGCCTTGTTCGCTCAACAAGAACAAGGCATCTAGGCTTCTGGTTTTCATGAGGTGAACGCATAAATGCTGCCCGGCCCATGCATGCCAACTAGCACCTCCAATCCTGAATTATTTGGCAAGTCCTTTTCCATTGTTGATAGTAGAGTAGGGAAAACATGTACATGTGGCTCTGTATTCCCCTCCTGTCACGTCCCCACCAATACGGATTATTATCGACGCCAATGATGCATTGATGCATACATATATAACCTCTCTGTGCATGCAGGTACATATATATGTATATTTCCCATATACTTTATATACTAACAAAATATACCGAAGATGTGTTGTGAAATCTTTGAGATATACAGTAATTAACTACTACCTCTATTCCTATATGTAAGACGTTTTGATAGGAACAAAGGAAGTACATTCGTCTTCCTCGAAAAAAAAGGAAGTATATTCTAATTATAATACTAGTATATACTAATTGGAATTGGTGCTAACTACGATATGCCTTCATTTTCGGAAAAAATGCCATTTAACATCACAAAAATGAGATAAGTAATGCATATTTTAAATTTTTGGTTGATTTTATCTATCAGAAAGAACATATCTCAAACATTACCAGTGTCCTCTGTCTTCCTCGCTGCTCCGTGGCCTTTCATGCCTCATTCCTCTGTCTTCTTAAAGGTAAACATAACCAGTATTTACGAATTATGTTGAATGTAGCTAGTAAAAACAGAAAGCGTTACTTTGAAAGAGTAACATGCATCAGATGCCCTCGAACTATTCTGGTGTCTCACTTAGGTCCTGAAACTTAGAAATCCTCATCTAGGTCCATAAAGTATACATAGTAATCATCCAGGTTCAAATTAGCACAAAGTAGTTCATGAATCAGTTGATTTGGAGCGTACTTCAACGACCTGACGGTTTTCCCAGTTTCAAGATATATATACTTGAGACACCTGAAATAGTTTGAGGGTTTTTAGTGCACTTTACTTGATCTACTAATTATATTTACATTAAAAATAGTAACGATCTTTAGGTTGAGGCTATTAATTTGCTTCAATTTTATACCCAACTTAAAAAATAATCTAATTCACATTACATCACCAGGCAATGACAATTCATTTTCGTTAGAAAAAATTTGCCCATCGATCTTTGAGCCACTCAAGTCATCATCACTAATTAATGCTGCATTGACAATGTTTTATTATTCTTTTACGAGCATTAACAATGATACTGACCCTGCGTGGATCTAATTAAGGGCTTGTTTGGTTTATGTCCCAGAAAACTAAACACACCGCAAATCTCTGAAATGCAACCTAGCTAGCTTATTCCCTCTTTTAAGCTTTTGCAACGGTTTTTTTATTTCAAAATATATAGAGGTAAACTATTGTATTATTAATTAAGAAGAAGTTTCAGTGTCCAGTTAATTAATTAGAAAAAATCAGGCGAAGACACCACTGGCCAACCTGGCTATCCATGCACACTCCACACATACCACCGAGAAAGAGGACTGTTGCCGAAGTTGCCGATAAGCATCGTCATCATCACACATCACCGGCCAACAAAGCTCCTGCCGCCACAGCCACACAAAACCCACGTCGGCCTATGCCAATTAGCTGGTTAAAAGTTCTAGAAGAACGATTTGATTATAATGACTGGAAATGGCAAATATGCTCCTAATTAACTACATTCCACAAAAGCTTTAAGAAAGAAAAAGGAAAAGAAAAACTAGACCCCACAAAACAACAGGCTTTTATAGAGAGAAAAAAAACATCATTACACAATAACTTTTATGGACAGGCCTCTACGACAACTTATGTCTCGTGTACGATAATGGTCATCATAGACGGGTACATGATGCACTCTTTAAGTTACTCATGCATTCCAATTTTCACTTTCGGAAATATTTTTGTTACTGATGAAGTTTCTGTCAATTTGATTTTCAGTTTGGTCAACTGACCAGATATCAGCTTGAATTTGACACAAACAAACCAAAGTTTGAGAAAAAATCAGTAATACATTCAAATATATTTGATTTTGGGCTCGAATTCAAGTGCGGAAAAAATATTTAACCAAGCGGCAAGTGTTATAAAATTTGTAGTGAAATTTAAATTGAGAATAACCACTACCCGCCCGCTCCATAATTAATTAACTTGTCTTGTGCATATGCAACTTCCTATATACAGTAACATGACTACAATTTTATAGGTGGTGATAGGGAAAGAGCACTAAATGACAGTCTTTAAAGAACTTCAGATGAAAAGCAGACGTGACTATCGATTTGACTAGCTTGGAGGAAGTAGGGATTAGTATTTATAAGGATTAGATCCATAAATGTTTGTTCAGTCAGAAACAACAGTTCGATCCATTTTAGGTCTTCTTGTGTTAATTAATCAAGAAACAATAGTAACCCTTAAATGCCAACTAACACTGTTGTCATAAACATACTATAGGCTTTATTGTCTCATGCTTTGGAGAGTAAAGGTCATATACTGCAATTAAATTTGCAGGCCACATGTACAATTAATAGGCTGTCTTCACATAGTATTCAAGAGGCAATCACAAGTATTTGTCTGTATCTTTGTTTTCAGAACAATTTAGTTACTTACTTTTTGTTACAAATGTTTCCACTAGAGTGTCCCTTCTCTTTATTGCCACTTTGTACCTCCCTCAGACTTGTTAAAGGATGTCAGCCTAGACATATGTAGAGGCGTAGAGCCAAACTTTCAAAACAAGTACTATCAGTACCTTCAAAATTATTTGAATTATATTCTGGAAAATGAACATGCCTCTCTTTGTTTGAAAACACTGTAACAATATAATATTGTTGGATCTTGTAAATGTTGTAATGAATTAGTGGTCAAATTTGTATTTTGTAGACCGTGCTAGTATTTGACATGATAGCTTGCAGCAGAAGGAGGGAGTACATATATTGGGTTATGCTTGCCTATAATTGTCTAGAGGAAGAGAAGCCCATCTTGTCACTTCTTGACTTCGGTGGGAATTTAAGTTTCAAGCTTCGTAACTAAAATCGTTTAAAGAACAAAATATGTCTCTAAAACCGCCTAGGTCGTGATGAAGCATGTTGCCCTACCCGTCAATTTGTGGAAGATAGAATGATTGGAATTGATGCAAATGTATGGAGGCACACAATGTGAAATTTAAATGATAAGGAGTAGGATATCTATTTGTTAGTAATGCAACAAGTGAATATTTGTTAATTGTTAATAGTGAAAAATTTGGGTATAGAACAAGAATCCTATTAATAAGTGGTCACATATTGGAATAGCAGGTACTCAGGACATACGTCCCAGTTAGCGGAGGGTGTGTTGCCCATTGTGTTTTGAATTTTATATGAGAGGAAAAAAATTAATAAGTGACCTGATATAGTTTAAAATAAAAGTGACCACATATCGATTTCCTATAGGGGAAGTAGCGGCCCTTAGGACATACGGCCCAACTAGCACAGAGTATGGTCATTAATGAGTTTCGGGTTACTTGTGGGAGAAAGGCAATCACCAAACTTTCTACAGGAATAGCACCCTCTTAGGACATTCTACTATGTTGCAAGACCGTATAGGCTGAACGCTATTCACAGTCACGTCCGGAAATGGACAGATCTTGAAAGTGCATGATTTAGGAGGATTGATGCGTGAGAAGCCTCTTAGGTGCCCAGTTTAACGGTTCAGTCTCGCACTGTCTCTTTCACCCCCTCTTCGTTCATGGTCATGGGGACAGTTTCATTTGAATAGTTTTCGGAATTTGGGGCTGCCGGGAGCATCGAAACTTAAATTTTGACCGAATTTCGGGGGGTGATTCAAACTTCTTTCTGTCATTTTTGACCCTCTCCTCCACGGCTCCAACTAGGATGGGTGACATGATATGGCAAGGAAGAAACCATGGTACTAGCAACCATCCATTGTACATGCCTTTGAGAGCTACAAATAAAAAATAATAATCATTCGTGGTGACCTTTCCTGTAGTAGCGTGGTCAACTAGAACGACAAGGTATCGACTGTCAAGAGACCATTAGGCTAGGTATACCACGGCTGGCCTTATATTAGAAGCTGTCATTCTCAAAACAACCTTTTCTTTTCCTGGATCAAATAGCCGAAGCTGTCATAATCAATCACTGGCAAACTAATTAATTAGCCTTACCCTGAATCTCTTACAAGTCACATCTGAAGATCATATAGTCAATGTTTTCCTTTCAGCTAAACTTGAAATCAATCGAAAATTGAAATGATCTTGTGTATTCCTATTTCAAAGATTTAAGTTTTTAGAAAAAAAAATCAGGATCCTTAGAAAGGGGGTACAAAATAGGATGGCCTACACGATCCGGATTTCATGTTGTATGTTGTTGGCATCAACGGTATCAGGATTGGATGAAAATGAGCCCTTGGATCTTGATGATCTTGAGGACCTTGATGATCTCGATGATGCTGTCGGCGAACTGTTCTTGGAAGATTTCTTCCTCCTGGACTTCCTGGGAGGCTTTGGTATGTCTGGGTATGGGGTGTTCTCTGGACTGCCATTTTCGGGGAGTATACCGTAGGGTGATATATCTCGAGGCTGATCAAAATCTGCCAAACAAGAAGTTCAAAAATCAGCGACAAAAATACAGGTCAGTGTTTTCAAAAGCCTTTTCTTGCGCATTAAGGAAATTTAGATTTATTTGTGCATTTTTGTCACCAAGTTATGATGGAACAGAAAATATAATAATTAGTTTGGTGGATATGTAACTTTGAATGTGATAAGTACAGTACAATACTATATTTTAATGAAGAAAATTTCGAGAGCTCATTCCTTATAATTTAGTCCATGATCCATCCACTAGTCCATTGGTTCAGTTGTTTAATAGCATCATGTGTGCCTGCAACTCTGATACGCCATCCCGATTAATTCATGAACCAACAGAAGAAGATTGCTAAACATATATGGCAACATGAGAGCACGTCCTTATGACAACTAACAGCATGTTCCCTTCCTCATTTACACACATAGCCATTATAATAAACAAGGCAGAATCTTCTTCGATCCCATGATGGGAACAGAAGCAATTGAGTTTGAGAGACCAAAACATGTGCAGCACTGCGAGAGCTGAAGATCAGAAGATCTGAAAAAAAATACCTTGAGAAGCCCAGGAGGTTCCAGTAGACGGCGCGAAGTTGTTCAACGACGAAAAGTCCTGCGACCCCTTCATGTCATTCATCTGCAAAGCAAATTTCGTGGTATACTCAGCTTCCAAACCGAGCCATGTCAAAAGATCACGAGGGATTTGCAGCATTGTTCTGAATTTAAATTCTGTCAGATATGTACCCAGCTAGGAGAAGCAGCACTGCCTGTCGGGCTGTCCCAACCGATATGCGCGACATGCTTCACGTCTGTTGGGTAACCAATCTCTATTTCTTGCTCCTTCACCACTGCAATCGTGGTGTACAAAAGAGAAGGGTGAATAAGCTAGCCAAAATGGTTATCTAAAAAGCAAGGTAATTAAAAAACAAGCATGTAACTGAAGGCAAAATGTTCAGAATCCGACATGGCGAACATTGCATACCGAAGATTTGAGAGATGACTCTGAGGCCCTTGAAGACCCCTTTCATCTTGTATGCCATTGCTAAATGTTGTGTGCAGCAACAAGAAGCCCTTCCGAAACAAAAAACACAACAAGAAACAAGGTGAGCGATGAGCTGTATTTGCTGAAAGAATTTGCATCAGTGACCGGATCATATGATCTGAAGCAAGACCGACAACACGAAATAAAACGCGGTGGTAGATGGTAAAATGGGTCATGTGCATACCTCAAGATTGAAGGTGATGCACTTCTTGGTTGTTCAATGGGAGCAGGCAGCATTTCCATCACCTCCCATCCTTTATCTTCAGAAATGGCATTTGCAGACATCATCCACTGGGGGGACTCTTATTTGCTAGGACTTATGGAAGTTGGCAGCACATTCCAGGCAAACCAAACTGGCGACAGGCATGGAATAAAGAAAGGACTTGCTTAGCTCTATGATTATGTTAATGCTCCCTTTAAGATAATGGCAACATGACTACGGATCTATCCTAACACTAATTCTTTGATATTCGTCAGTAAAATCTGAAGCAAGAGGCATATATTCAGATGCAATAATCCAACTGTAAAGAGTACAGGGCATTGTTCTGAAGTCCTGGGCCACTCATTCTTCCCCTGTATACGGGCTGTTGTCTGGCAGACACAGCTAGGAAATTCAATAGGCGGATTACATTATGGCAGGACGATGCAGCCACGATGAGAAACAGCGTTATGAATCAGTCAAGAACCGTGTTTTTTTGGATGCTCCCAGATCCCACAAAACCATATATATTTTCTCTAGCAGATCTCCAAAACCCATTAAAAGCAAGTTCAGAAACTAAAACCAAATTTGCAAAAAGAATTTGGGGAGTCTGTCAGACAACCTCTGAGCCACCCTGCACCGGTGTGAGAAGCCAGGCAGGAACGATCCTCTACAGCCGTCGGATGGATCCAGGGACTCATCCAGGCCGTTATTCACGCTCTGGCCCAGAGGTCAGAATGCATCAACCAGACTTAAGTTCTTGCCTCCTTTTTGGTAAAGGATGTAGCGGTACGATCCTATAGAACAGATCCTGTTCAAGTAAGGTCGTGCTAGGTGAGGCAGAGCGCTGATTATATGCTGGTCGTGATTCTAGTAAACAGTCAAGGTGGGACTAAAGTTCCGGTTCGCAGAGCAGCGCTTCTGAAGGAGGATTCGTTGGTGGGTTGCTGTTGATCCCGTCTGGCAGATAATGGCCCATGTAATTCGGCCGAGAATGAAGCCCAGCCCACCGCGGTTGCAGTTGATCCCCGTCTGCGCAGAGAGGACTTGGGTTTGAGTTGGGTTTGACCTTTTGTACATTTGCAACTTAAAACGGGCTGCTTGTTTTAGCCCATTAGAATGTATAAAGGGTCATTAAAAAAAAAAAGAGAGAAGGAAAACAGGAGCTAGCCAGCCTAGCTTATCCCAATATGAGAATGAGGTACTCCAGGTGTACCCGCGTATACTTTGGACAAGGTGGAGGGCCGGTAAAAATTATGCAAAGAAGGAAATGCCGTGTCAAAGTTCTTTCACTGAGTCCCATCGACAGCGTGTTTTAGGACCCCAGCTTCCTCCACAGTAGCGACACGGCATTTTCTGATTTCGGGGCAGAGCCCAGAAACCTGAGGCTCGATCTCAGCACTGACGGGATAAATCCTTTCGGAAACATGAACAACAAGCACAACACATGGTCAGTGATCTTGTTTGTCTACAACCTTCCTCCATGGTTAATCATGAAGAGAAAGTACATCCACATGTGCATGCTCATACAGGGTCCACAGCAGCCGGGAGCTGACCTAAATGTGTATCTGCAGCTAGTGAAGGATGAGCTGAAGCAGTTTTGGAACCCAGGTAGAGTGGTTTGGGACGCAAACATGAGGGAGTACTTCACGATGAGAGCAGCGCTTCTGACCTGCGTGCATGACTACCCCGCAAATGGAAATACTTCATGCCAGGTGACACATGGCTACAAGGCCTGTACAAAGTGCGGGTAAAACACGACATTGGAGAAGTTGCCCGCTTCATCCAAAATTGTTTACATGGGCCACCGAAAATGGTTGGATGCTAAAGACCCTTGGAGGGATGACAAGGAAAGGTTCAATGGGAAGACGGAGCACGGGACAGCGCCGAAGGAGAAGTCTGGTATGCAAATCCTCGAAATTGTGAACGGTCTTGAGGTTGTCCCCAGAAAGATTGCTGCGAAGAAATATAAGGAACCTGAAGGCGTCGTGTGAAAAAGGAGGTCCGTATTCTGAGACCTGGAGTACTGGGCACATTTAGAATGCCGCCACAGCATAGATGTCATGCACGTGGAGAAAAATGTATGCGACAGCATGCTGGGATTGCTGATGAACTGTCGCAGCATGGGTCTTTGACACCGGGGGTGTGCGGGCACCCCCTTTTTAGGTTCGGCAGAGGGCGACGGGGATCGCTCCGGCGATCGCCGGCGGGGCTGATGCGTGGCCTGCAAAAACGCTATGAACACATGCACGCACGTTTTACCCAGGTTCGGGCCACCCAGAGGTGTAAAACCCTACGTCCTGCTTGTCTGAGCTCGTATTATCGAAAGATTGAGTGTTTACGAGTTGCCGGGGGAGGGTCCCTGGGTGCTCTCTTTTTGGCTAAGTGCTCCTTGCTACTCTAGGCTAGGGCTAGTAGTGAACCGTGACTTAGTCCAACGAAAAAACCCGAACCCCTTGACCGTTGGCGGGGGTCCTCCTTTTATAGCCAAGGGGATACCACAGGTGTCACGGTGCATGGATTACAAGTGGCGAGCAGGGAGCTTGGGCAGCTCCTCCTCGTTGCGCTGGCAGACATGCAAGAGCGCCAGCCCCGCGACTAGGGTCTAATACCCTATAAACTAGCTCTGGGCAGCCACTTTTTGCCTGACTAGACGGATAACCCCCCTCTTGTCGGCTCATGAAATGTGTCTTGCGCTATACTCCTTGTCCTGGCGACCCTGCACACTGGGCGCCTGCCGTGCGCCCACGTGGCGCTGCTGCTCTGTTTGCTCGGCCCTTCCTTCGCAGCAGGAACCTGCGCCCGGGAACGCCTCCTCTCGGCAAGTTACCTCCCGAGAAGCGCCCCGGCGAGATTATTCCCCGAAGCCCCGCTAGCCCTGCCGGGTTGGTAGCTTGCCGGGCAGCTTGCGCGTTGCCGCCTGAGGTGCGATCCTCCTAGGGACCAAGCGATGCGACCCACGCGTCGTGCAGCGGTGGCACCCTGGGTGCCACTGGTGCGACAGTAGCCCTCGGGCGTGGGCCGGCAACACCTGTTCCCGGGCGAACCCTTCCCTGGCCGGTTGCCGCGCTACGCCCCAACAGACGCGTGGGGTCCCGATTCGTCTCGGGCCCGTGTCTCTTCATCTTCCAGTGACCCCACCGTTACGGGCGAAGGGGTGGGTGCGAGATTTCCGCCCTAACCTTCCCCTTAAATAGGGAAGTTAAGGCCACTTACCGCATTATCCCCACGATCTGTAGTTACCCCAGCGCACCCGCTGGGTGCGGAAACAACCGTTACCGAACGGCGGAGTGTTATAAAGCTTAACTGCTGTGCTGAGGGGTAAACACTTAGCCTCCCAGCCTTCTTCTTCCATCTTTTCGCATCTTGCGCCCGAGAACCTTGCCAATCTCCCACCCACGCTCCCATGGGTCCCCCCACAACCAGGAAAGGGAAGGAGGTGAAGCCCTCGAAGAGCAAGAGCGTGGCGGCCGCCAAGGCCGCCGAAGAGAAAGAGCTGAAGAAGCAGGAGATGCGGGCCACGCTTGCCTTCTTCCGGCCCGGCTACAACGGCGAGGCGCTGGGCAAGCTCCAGCCCGCCATCGCCTCGGACTTCAACAAGCACGGGAAGACCCCGATCTTCCCCGCCGGCGGCGACGTCCAGTCCACCGACTTCCGGGTGTTCGCGCGCTTCATACTCGCGGGTTGGTGCCTCCATTCTCCCTCTTCCTCCATGCACTCATGGAGATGTACTAGCTGCGGGTGGCGCATCTCCACCCCATGTCCCTCTACCTCCTTGCCATCTTCTCCTTCCTCTGCGAGAGATTCGTCGGAGTGATGCCATCGGTGGCGTTGTTCCGGCACTACTTCTACCCCCTCATCGAGAACAAGAAAGCGATGTCATCGGGGGTGGTGTTCCATGCCCGCGACCGGATGAAGTCAGAGTTCATCGTCCGGTCGGACAAGAAGATCGAGAAAGAGTGGCGCACGGACTGGTGCTGGGTCCGTGTGGACGAGCCCGAGGAGTTCATCTTTCTGCCCACCGAGTTGCCGCTGAAGGCCCCCGGCTGGCGGGACCGGTACCACCGTGACGCCAACCTCCTCCCCATCGTGGAGAAGATCAAGGCCCTTCGGCTTGCCGGGCTCTCCGATCTCGACGTGGCGCGGGTCTTCATCACCCGGCGTTCCCTCCCCGCGTGGGCGTACACGGGGGTCGGAGACAGGACGTGCCTCTGCCAGGAGGGCATGGACAAGGAGCCACTCTAGGTGTGGGTGAGGGGGATCTCCGGCGAGGATGCTCCCTTCGCGAAGTTGCCGCCGGGGGTCTTCGCCCTCCACTTTGGCGTCCCCGACTTGAGCAGCATCATCGGCTCCTTCCCACCCGGCAACGAGTGGGGGCTGATGGACGATTCCCCCACTCAGTCCCTGCTCTCCCCTCCGCCCGCACCCCGCGGGACAGGCGCAGGAGGAGAGCGGGAGCGAGTCGGAGGCCCGCCAGCCCCACGACTTGTCCTCCTCCAACAAGGCGGACCGGGTTGCCGCCGTCCGGGAGGTCATCCCCGTGGATGACGACGAGGAGGAGGACGACGACAACGCGCTCCTGATCGTGAGCAGATCAAGGGCGCGCACAGCGGCCGCGGCTACCTCCACGGCGGCTGCGGCGGCAACCGCCCCCGCGGTGGCTACCGGCTCCACGACCACGACCGCCTCGGCGGCGTCCCCCGGCACCCCCGCGGCGACCACCCCCGCAGCGGTCGCCGGAGCCATGGCGGCGACCACCCCGGCAGCGACCGCCCGCGACCCGGCAGCGACTACCCTAGCAGCAGTCGCCGGCGACGCGGAGGCCGCCACACCCGCAGTGGCCGCCGACACCGTGGCGGCTCCTTCGATGGTTTCTGTGGCGCCTCGGGCCGCGGCAACCCCACGGGCACCCACTGCGCGAGGGATCTTCCGGGGCTTCGCGCTCCGACGCAACCCCCCGAATGCCAATTTGTCGGCAAGCGCCGGCAAGAGGGGGAGGGACGATTTTCCACCTGCCGCGCCGAGCAAGAAGGCGCACACGGACGCTGGCAGCGGCGCCGACCCGGCGACCCAGCCCCGATGGAGGTGGCGCCGGCAACAGGTACAACATCCTCCCCGCTTCCTTACCTGCATTTTCATTTGTCAGTTAATCCTGCAACTGTACCTTCTCTTTCCGCAGGCGACGCTCCGCCCGCAACAGACCCCCCGGCGACACCTGCCGGGACTGAGGAGGAGGGGGAGGCTCCCCCCCACAAGCTCAGTGGCCCTGCAAGGTACTCATCCAGAGCCCCCGCGTCTGCCTCCGTGCAACTCATTTAGCTTCTCGATTCTCACCCATCACTTGGAATCCCATCAGTTGTGATCCAAGCGTCGTCGACCGGGGGCACCGGTTCCTTGACGCTGTCAAGGACCAGCAAATGGCCTTCGTTACCTCCTTCAACCAGGTGAGGGAGCACCATGCGATCGCTAAGAGCCAGCTTGGCGAGGTGCGGCTGGCCGTGGAGAAGGAGCGACAGGAGCTCTCCCGGTTGCGGGAGGAGACTCGCCTCGCCCGGGAAGCCCAAGACGAGGCCACAGTGCCGGTCGTCCCAGAGGAGGAGCTCCATCGACAGTTGGAGGCTCAGCACACCGAGAACCAGGAGGCCCTGGGCTCGCTGAAGGCGGCGCAGCTGAAGGCCGAGGAGGAGCACAGAAAGGCGCTCGCCACGGCCCAGGCCCGCCTCGACGAGAAGAGCGACCTAATCACCCGCTACACCGGCCAGATTCAGGGCCTGTGCGTCAAGCTGGAGGTGCAGACCAAGACCACCGAAGGTGCAGTGACCGCAGCAGCCCGGCACGAGATCCAACTCAACGCCGCCAAGGACAAGGTGGCCCGGCTCGAGACCGAGCTGGCCGCTGTCCGGGAGGAGCTCACCAAGGCCGGTGAGGACAATGCGGCCAAGGCCGCGGAGCTTGCGTCGCAGGCGAGCCTCCTCCGCAAGGCCAAGAAGGCCGCGCTTGACACCCGGCTCCACCACGGCACGCTGATCGGGCAGTGGCAGCTGGAGACCGAGAAGCTGCTCAAGATCGCCCAAGCGTTGCGCGACCTGCTGCCTCGGTTCGAGCTGCAGGCCGCAGAGGTGGACGGCACGGACGTCACCACGCTGATCCCGTTCTTCTCCAACTTGGTTGGGAAGTTCGCGGCGCTCGACGTCTGGATCACCAAACCCCAAATTGCTAACCTTTGCATTATTCAAGCCTCAGGTTCTTAACCTACGATAAACACCTCAATGCATACACGCATTAATGTGCTCATCGCAAGATTTTGCAACATGAATATCATTACCAAAACTCTATGGAAGAGAGTAATTACAAAGCTCATACAAGGAGCAGAATAATAATTATTACAAAGAGAGGACACATGTCCCAACATTACATCATTACATCAGCAGAAGTCGAATTATGCCCGAGTACGGACAAGAATACAGCATGGCCTGAAGAGGTTGGAAGTTGGAAGGAAACCCGCCATGAGTCTCAGAACTCTGATCTGGATCTCCTAGCTAAACATTGAATTCAACGTCATGCTCCACGAAGAAACTAGCGGCTCACCTGCTCTGCTGGAACCTCTGAAGAAAACAACGTTGCAAAGCAACTGAGTACAAAGTACTCGCAAGACTTACGGGGAGATCTATGCTAGTATGCAACATGTCTCAAAGGGGGGTAATGTGGGGTTATGCAGCAGCAGATATATCTGGAGAGACACAGTAATAACAACGTCTAATGAGAGGATGAGAAGCGTCTACCCAGTGAGGTGATTAACCTATTTACTAAACACCAAACAACACAATCCTCATATCACCCCTCAACACCCTGTAAGGAAGCAATCCAAAGGAAACTCACACTTAAGCAGTTTTAAGCATATCCATGATTAAGCCTAATTACTACTCAAGTTTATGAGATTAAGTTGGTTAAGTTCTCTATGATTAAGTAATGACCAACCAAGTCGTCCATAACCGCGGACACGGCTTTTCGAAAGATTTATCTCTGCAGGGTGTGCCAATTACCCGTACACGTTCGTCCAACCCTTATTGCCACTCGAGTAGGAACACACAAAAAGGTGTGTCGGCTGGATTGGGTGACACGACATTTCCAAGCCTCACAACTAATCCAGGGAACCAACCAACTGAGTCTAATCCGAAACAAGAGCCCGACCGAAGCGTCGTACGGACTCAAGAGTTGCGTGGACAGCCGGTAGTGGTTCAGTGTCCGCAGAATGACCACTCCAGACTAGTGCCACAATCCTATATGAATGCAAAGTCACCAACAAGTCTCCACGAATCTCTGTGTGCATGCAATGCAAATGCCAAATGGAACGCCCAAACTATGTGGCCCCTGGAAGAGCTGTGAAACGAGTACTAAGCCGAGGGGGAACCCATATATTCTCCCACGAGCGGTTAGCGCGAAGTTTCTTAGGTCGGCGAAAACGAGAACTCAGTCATTAGGTCGGCGCCAATGGAACAAATCACCAGTGCATTAGAGCACGGCCTCTCATCGTTGCCTTGTTCCAGTTTAATATCATATCACAGTTTAATAATTGCAATTTAGATACAGGAAGTAGCATGCGGATGTAGCAATTGTGGAACCCCAGATATAAGGACACTAGACTCGCAACTAAGCATGACATCTAATGACCAAGATGTAGGGCAACAACAAACATGTGACATGGTAATAGGACAAGTAACAAGACATAAGGCAATAAGTAGAGCTGACTAAAGCTATGCAATCCTAAAGGCATTGTGACAGGACTGAGAACGTAACTTAGTGCAAGAATGAGAGAGAGGCATTGGGTATAAACAACATGGTCAAGGAATGACTGCTTGCCTGGAGTACTCAATTGCCCGGAATTGAGCAAGAATCCTGGAAGAAGAATACAAGCGTAGTCTTCGTCGTAGGAATCGAAGACTAGCAAGGAAGAAACAAATACACCACATAAAAGGAAAGTATAAGCATACAATATACACATGATAATTGATATGCGCAATCAAAGAATGATGCGTGACATAGGGATGATGCATGACATATTAAGTATTCCGATAGTAAATCCGATTTACAATTTGCCAAGTTAAATGGAGTCCGAAAAATAATACACATAGCATCTAAACAACTCCATATGTAAGGAATAGAATTTAATTGATTAACTACACACAACAATGTGATAGTTGTATTAGCATGCATGACAATGACATGAATAGGTGCGATGCATGCTTTAAGACAAGAACAACACAAGGATCCGACTAGGTCGGGGTTGCACACACTAATGGAAACAAGGTACGTGCAACTATCGACACTATCGGTACAAACACGGGCATCTCATAGAACACATGCAATTCATATATCGCGCAACCTACGGGTCTACGGCACAAAACTCCAAGGTTCTACCTTTGTTGCGTGCCACGGCGTAGTCGATGTAGTCGACGTTGTCAAAGTAGTCGTACGGTCGGGGTAGTCGTACACGTAGGCGTTCGCGGCTCCTTGTACGTAGTCGTACGCAGCTACTCATTTGGCTCCCGGGTTCATCTTCATGGCGTCTTTCTCGGGCAGCAGGAACGGAGGAGCACCAACAGCAAGAGGGAGAGCAGCAGCAGCAACCGAGAGAGGGAAGCAACAACAGCAGCTAGGAGAAGGGCAACAGCAGCAGCGAGGGACAGAGAGCAACGGCAACAGCAACCAAGAGAGCGAGAGCAGCAACCAAGAGAGCGAGTGTTGGAAATATGCCCTAGAGGCAATAATAAATTTGTTATTATCATATTTCATTGTTCTTGATAAATGTTTATTGCCCATGCTATAATTGTATTGATTGGAAACTCAAATACATGTGTGGATAAATAAACAAATACCGTGTCCCTAATACGCCTCTACTAGATTAGCTCGTTGATTAAAGATGGTTAAGGTTTCCTAACCATAGACATGTGTTGTCATTTAATAACGAGATCATATCATTAGGAGAATGATGTGATGGACAGACCCAAACCTAAACATAGCTTTTGATCGTGTCACTTAAGTTTAAGTTGCTTATGTTTTATTATGTCAAGTATTATTTCTTTAGACCATGAGATCATGCCACTCCCTAGTACCGGAAGAATACTTTGTGGGCATCAACCGTCATCTCGTAACTGGGTGATCATAAAGGTGTTTTTCAGGTATCCCAGAAGGTGCTTGTTGGGTTGTATGGATCAAGACTGGGATTTGTCACTCCTTGTGACGGAGAGATATCTCTGGGCCCTCTCGGTAATATAACATCCTAATGAGCTTGCAAGCATGCGACTAATGTGTTTAGTTGCGGGGGTATTATATTACGGAACGAGTAAAGAGAACTTGCCGGTAACGAGATTAAACTAGGTATGGCGATACCGACGATCAAATCTCGGGCAAGTAATATATCGCGAGACAAAGAGAATTGGATACTGGATTAATTGAATCCTCGACATAGTGGTTCAACCGATGAGATCTTCGTGGAATATGTGGGAACTATTATGGACATCCAGGTCCCGCTATTGGTTATTGATATTTGATCATGTCCACATATTCTCGAACCCGTAGGGTCACACACTTAACGTTTCATGTTGCTTGGGTTAGATGAGATAAATGATGATGATATCGAATTATGATTCGGAGTCTTGGATGGGATCCTAGACGCAACGAGGAGCTCCGGAATGTTCCGGAGATAAAGATTTATATATGGAAAGTTGTTTTCAGGGTTCTGGAAAGTTTGGAATATTTCCCGGTTTTGACCGGGAAGCTTCTAGAAGGTTCCGGAGGGATTTGGAGGGTTCCACCTTGAGGCCCACCTATCCCTGGGCTAAATGGGCCTGTGAGGGAGCACCCTGGCCTTAATGGGCCGAGGGGCTAGCCCACAGGGCCCATGCGGCCAGGAGGAGAGTCCTGGCCGCGGGAGAGTCCTGGCCGCATGAGAGTCCTGGCCGCCGGAGAGTCCTGGCCACGGGATAGTCCTGGCCGGCCACGCCTCCTCTACCCCTATATAAATAGAAGGGGGGGCAAGGGAGAGAGACACCCCAAGCTTTCAGTTGGATCTCTCTCCCCTGAGCCCTCCTCTCCTCCTCTTCTCACGCGCACGGCGTAGCCCTGCCCGTGAGAATATTCACCATAGTCACCACGCCGTCGTGCTGCCGGGATCTCGTCTACCTCTCCCTCTCGCTTGCTGGATCGAGGAAGGAGGAGACAACGTGAAGCTGAACGTGTGGATACCAAGGAGGTGCTGTCCGTTCGGCACTGAGATTGATCTCATTGAAAGTTCCACTACACCAACAATGATCTCGTGATCGTAATGCTTAGCGGTCTACGAGGGTATGGTGTTCATGATCCCTCTCGTTACATACATCTAGTATATATATTCTTGGGTTTCTTCCGCACTTCTTGTAGGAAATTTTTTGTTTCCTATGCAACGAACCCAACAGTGGTATCAGAGCTAGATCTATGCGTAGATGTTTTGTACGAGTAGAACACAATTTAGTTGTGGGCGTTGATGTTCATATTGCTACCTCCTTTGTGCACTATCGGATTTTGCGGGATAGTGGGATGAAGCGGCTCGGACCAACCTTACTTGTCTTCGCACAAGAGACCGGTTCCGCAATTAACATGCAACTTGTATTGCATAAGGCGGCTGGCGGGTGTCTGTCTCTCCCACTATAGTTGAAATCTGATTTGCAATGGGAGGCCTATATGGTTAATAAGCAATTTGTATATCACCGTTGTGGCTTTTGCGTAAGTAAGAACGGTTCTTTTAGTGCAGCCCCTAAAGCCACGTAAAACATGCAACAACAAAGTAGAAGCGTCTAACGTGTTTTTGCAGGGGCATGTGATGTGGTATGGCCAAGATATGATATAATATATTTGATGTATGAGATGATCATGTTTTGTAATATTTCACGACTTGCATGTCGATGAGTTTGGCAACCGGCAGGAGCCGTATGGTTGTCTCATTAATTATTGTATGACCTTCGTGTCAATGATTTAATCGCCATGTAATTGCTTTACTTTATCGCTAGTAGTAGCAATAGTCGTAGTAGCAATAGTTGGTGGAGGCAACTATACATGACGCCCGAGGACCTAGGCGCCATGCTGGTGATGATGGAGATCATGCCCGTGCTTTGGAGATGGAGATCAAAGGCACACGAAGAGAAGGCCATATCATGTCACATTATTTATGCATGTGATGTTTATCCCTTTTATGCATCTTATTTTGCTTAGTTGACGGTAGCATTATAAGATGATCCCTCATTGTTAATATCAAGATAATAATGTGTTCTCCCTTAGTATGCACCGTTGCAAAAGTTCGTCGTTTTGAAGCACCACGTGATGATCGGGTGTTATAAACTTTACGTTCGCATACAACGGGTGTAAGCCAGTTTTACACATGCAGGAATACTTTGGTTAACTTGACGAGCCTAGCATGTACAGACATGGCCTCGGAACACAAGGAACCGAAAGGTTAAACATGAGTCATATGAATGATGTGATCAACATGCTGATGTTTACCATTGAAGCTACTCCATCTCACGTGATGATCGGACTTGGTGTAGTGGATTTGGATCATGTGTCACTAAACAACCCGAGGGATGTTGATTTTAGTGGGAGTTCATTAGTAATTTGATTAGCTTGAACTTATTATCATGAACTTAGTCTAATTGCCTTTGCAAATATGCTGTAGATCAATGGCTCGTACTACGTTCAATATGAATACTCTCCTAGAGAAAGATAAACTGAAGTCCAATGGAAGCAACTTTACGGACTGGTTCCGGAATGTGAGGATTATCCTCGAAGCTGCCAAAAAGGCTTATGTTTTTGATGCCGCGCTTGGTGCAGAACCCGCAGCAACTGAGTCTGCTGACGTTAGGAACATTTGGCTGACTCAATCTGAGGACCACAATGTAGTTAGGTGCGGCCTCTTGCTTGGTATGGAACCTGAGCTCCAAAAGCGTTTTGAGCACCACTCGGCATATGCTATGATTGGGGAACTGAATACTTTATTTCAGACCCAAGCCCGTGCGGAGAGGTATGATGCCTCCGAAAGGTTCTTTAACTGCAAGATGGAGGAGAACAGCTCCGTTAGCGAGCACGTGCTCAGAATGTCTGGGTACGCCGACCGCCTGAGACAACTGGGAATTGAGATTCCTAATGAATTAGGCATTGACCGGGTTCTTCAGTCACTACCACCTAGCTATAAAAGTTTTGTGGTGAACTACAATATGCAAGGGATGGATAGGACACTTCCTCAGCTCCTCGCGATGTTAAAAACCGCGGAGGTGGAAATCAAAAAGGAGCATCAAGTGTTGATGGTCAATAAGACCACCAGTTTCAAGAAGGCAAAGGGTAAGAAGGGAAATTTCAAGAAGGGTGGCAAAACTGTTGCCACTCCCGCGAAGAAGCCCAAATCTGGACCTAAGCCGGATACTGAGTGCTTCTACTGCAAGGGGACTGGCCACTGGAAACGTAACTGCCCCAAGTACTTGGCAGATAAGAAGGCTGGCAACGTCAAAGGTATATTTGATATACATGTTATTGATGTGTACCTTACTAGTACTCGTAGTAGCACCTGGGTATTTGATACTGGTTCAGTTGCTCACATTTGTAACTCGAAACAGGAGCTACAGAATAAACGAAGACTAGCAAGAGATGAGGTGACTATGCGCGTCGGGAATGGATCAAAAGTTGATGTGATCGCCGTCGGCACGCTCCCTCTACATTTATCTTCGGGATTAGTTTTAAACCTTAGTAATTGTTATTTGGTGCCTGCGTTGAGCATGAACATTATATCAGGATCTTGTTTAATGCAAGACGGTTATTCATTTAAATCAGAGAATAATGGTTGTTCGATTTATATGAGTAATATCTTTTATGGTCATGCACCACTTGTGAATGGTTTATTTCTATTAAGTCTCGATAGTAGTGACACACATATTCATAATGTTAATGCCAAAAGGTGCAAAGTGGATAATGATAGTTCAACATATTTGTGGCACTGCCGTCTAGGTCATATTGGTATAAAACGCATGAAGAAACTCCATTCTGATGGACTACTTGAATCACTTGATTTTGAATCATTTGATACATGTGAACCATGCCTCATGGGTAAGATGACTAGAACCCCGTTTTCAGGCATAATGGAACGGGCCAGTGACTTGTTGGAGATCATACATACTGATGTGTGCGGACCAATGAGTGTTACAACGTGCGGTGGATATCGTTACTTCCTAACCTTCACAGATGACTTGAGTAGATATGGGTATATTTACTTAATGAAAAACAAGTCTGAGACATTTGAAAAATTCAAGGAATTTCAGAATGAAGTGGAGAATCATCGTAACAAGAAAATTAAATTTCTACGATCGGATCGTGGAGGTGAATATTTGAGTTACGAGTTTGGCACGCATTTAAGACAATGTGGAATTGTTTCACAACTTACGCCGCCTGGAACACCACAACGCAATGGTGTGTCCGAACGTCGTAATCGTACTTTATTGGATATGGTACGGTCTATGATGTCTCTTACTGATTTGCCACTGTCGTTTTGGGGTTATGCATTAGAGACAGCCACATTCACTTTAAATAGGGCACCATCTAAATCCGTTGAAACGACACCGTATGAATTATGGTTTGGCAAGAAACCTAAGCTGTCCTTTCTTAAAGTTTGGGGATGCGAAGCTTATGTAAAAAGGCTACAACCTGATAAGCTCGAACCCAAGTCGGAAAAATGCGTCTTCATAGGATACCCTAAAGAAACAATTGGGTACACCTTCTATCACAGATCCGAAGGAAAAGTGTTTGTCGCTAAGACCGGGTCCTTTCTAGAGAAGGAGTTTCTCTCGAAAGAAGTGAGTGGGAGGAAGGTAGAGCTCGATGAGGTTATTGAACCTTCTCTCGAATTTGAGTGTAGCGCAGCACCAGAAACTGTTCCCGTGCATCCTGCATCAGCTAGAGAGGAAGCTAATGATAATGATCATGAAGTTTTGAATGAGACAACTACTGAACTTCGCAGGTCGACGAGAACACGTAATACTCCTGAGTGGTACAATGTTCGTGTCATGAATGTCATGTTGTTGGACAACGATGAACCTGCGAATTATGAGGAAGCGATGATGAGCCCAGACTCCGAAAAATGGTTAGAAGCCATGAAATCCGAAATGGGATCCATGTATGAAAACCAAGTATGGACTTTGGTAGACTTACCGAATGACCGAAAGGCCGTTGAGAACAAATGGATTTTCAAGAAGAAAACAGATGCTGATGGAAATGTTACCGTCTATAAAGCTCGACTTGTCGCAAAAGGTTTTCGACAAATTCAAGGAGTTGACTACGATGAGACTTTCTCACCCGTAGCGATGCTAAAGTCTGTTCGGATTATGTTAGCAATTGCTGCATTTTTCGATTACGAAATCTGGCAGATGGATGTCAAAACCGCGTTCCTTAATGGTCACATTGAGGAAGAGTTATACATGGTTCAGCCCAAAGGTTTTGTCGATCCTAAGGATGCTAATAAGGTATGCAAACTTCAGCGTTCCATTTATGGGCTGAAGCAAGCATCTCGGAGTTGGAATCTCCGTTTTGATAAGGTGATCAAAGGGTTTGGATTTGTCCAAACTCACGGAGAAGCTTGTATTTACAAGAAAGTGAGTGGGAGCTCTGTAGCATTTCTAATACTGTATGTGGATGACATATTGCTGATTGGGAATGATATAGAACTTCTTAAAAGTGTTAAAGGCTATTTGAATAAAAGTTTTTCAATGAAAGACCTTGGTGAAGCAGCTTACATATTAGGCATCAAGATTTATAGAGATAGATCAAGACGCCTGATAGGACTTACACAAAGTACATACCTTGACAAAGTTTTGAAAAGGTTCAAAATGGATCAAGCAAAGAAAGGGTTCTTGCCCATGTTGCAAGGTAAGATATTGAGTAAGACTCAGTGTCCAGCTTCGGCAGAAGATAGAGAAAAGATGAATAGTATCCCCTATGCCTCAGCCATAGGCTCTATTATGTATGCCATGCTGTGTACTAGACCAGACGTGTGTCATGCTGTTAGTTTGACTAGCAGGTACCAAAGTGATCCAGGAGTGGAACACTGGACAGCAGTTAAGAATATCCTTAAGTACCTAAAAAGGACTAAAGAAATGTTTCTCGTTTATGGAGGTGACGAACAGCTCGTCGTAAAAGGTTACGTCGATGCTAGTTTTGACACTGATCCGGATGACTCCAAGTCTCAATCCGGATACGTATTTATTTTGAATGGTGGTGCAGTTAGCTGGAGGAGTTCCAAGCAGAGCGTTGTGGCAGCATCAACAACTGAAGCGGAATATGTGGCTGCTTCAGAAGCGGCACAGGAAGGAGTTTGGATGAAGGAGTTCATATCTGAACTTGGTGTGGTTCCGAGTGCGTTGGATCCCATGGACATCTATTGTGACAACACTGGTGCCATAGCCAACGCCAAGGAGCCGAGGTCTCACAAGAATTCCAAGCATATTAAACGCCGGTTTCACACTATTCGTGAATATGTCAAGGATGGTGACATAAAGATTTGCAAAGTACATACGGATATGAATGTCGCAGACCCGTTGACTAAACCTCTTCCACGAGCAAAACATGATCAACACCAAGACTCCATGGGTGTTAGATTTATTACAATGTAAACTAGATTATTGACTCTAGTGCAAGTGGGAGAGTGTTGGAAATATGCCCTAGAGGCAATAATAAATTTGTTATTATCATATTTCATTGTTCTTGATAAATGTTTATTGCCCATGCTATAATTGTATTGATTGGAAACTCAAATACATGTGTGGATAAATAAACAAATACCGTGTCCCTAATACGCCTCTACTAGATTAGCTCGTTGATTAAAGATGGTTAAGGTTTCCTAACCATAGACATGTGTTGTCATTTAATAACGAGATCATATCATTAGGAGAATGATGTGATGGACAGACCCAAACCTAAACATAGCTTTTGATCGTGTCACTTAAGTTTAAGTTGCTTATGTTTTATTATGTCAAGTATTATTTCTTTAGACCATGAGATCATGCCACTCCCTAGTACCGGAAGAATACTTTGTGGGCATCAACCGTCATCTCGTAACTGGGTGATCATAAAGGTGTTTTTCAGGTATCCCAGAAGGTGCTTGTTGGGTTGTATGGATCAAGACTGGGATTTGTCACTCCTTGTGACGGAGAGATATCTCTGGGCCCTCTCGGTAATATAACATCCTAATGAGCTTGCAAGCATGCGACTAATGTGTTTAGTTGCGGGGGTATTATATTACGGAACGAGTAAAGAGAACTTGCCGGTAACGAGATTAAACTAGGTATGGCGATACCGACGATCAAATCTCGGGCAAGTAATATATCGCGAGACAAAGAGAATTGGATACTGGATTAATTGAATCCTCGACATAGTGGTTCAACCGATGAGATCTTCGTGGAATATGTGGGAACTATTATGGACATCCAGGTCCCGCTATTGGTTATTGATATTTGATCATGTCCACATATTCTCGAACCCGTAGGGTCACACACTTAACGTTTCATGTTGCTTGGGTTAGATGAGATAAATGATGATGATATCGAATTATGATTCGGAGTCTTGGATGGGATCCTAGACGCAACGAGGAGCTCCGGAATGTTCCGGAGATAAAGATTTATATATGGAAAGTTGTTTTCAGGGTTCTGGAAAGTTTGGAATATTTCCCGGTTTTGACCGGGAAGCTTCTAGAAGGTTCCGGAGGGATTTGGAGGGTTCCACCTTGAGGCCCACCTATCCCTGGGCTAAATGGGCCTGTGAGGGAGCACCCTGGCCTTAATGGGCTGAGGGGCTAGCCCACAGGGCCCATGCGGCCAGGAGGAGAGTCCTGGCCGCGGGAGAGTCCTGGCCGCATGAGAGTCCTGGCCGCCGGAGAGTCCTGGCCACGGGATAGTCCTGGCCGGCCACGCCTCCTCTACCCCTATATAAATAGAAGGGGGGGCAAGGGAGAGAGACACCCCAAGCTTTCAGTTGGATCTCTCTCCCCTGAGCCCTCCTCTCCTCCTCTTCTCACGCGCACGGCGTAGCCCTGCCCGTGAGAATATTCACCATAGTCACCACGCCGTCGTGCTGCCGGGATCTCGTCTACCTCTCCCTCTCGCTTGCTGGATCGAGGAAGGAGGAGACAACGTGAAGCTGAACGTGTGGATACCAAGGAGGTGCTGTCCGTTCGGCACTGAGATTGATCTCATTGAAAGTTCCACTACACCAACAATGATCTCGTGATCGTAATGCTTAGCGGTCTACGAGGGTATGGTGTTCATGATCCCTCTCGTTACATACATCTAGTATATATATTCTTGGGTTTCTTCCGCACTTCTTGTAGGAAATTTTTTGTTTCCTATGCAACGAACCCAACAGCGAGAGCAGCAACGGCAGAAGGGAGGCTTGGGCGGCTGGGCTGCGCAGGTGGGCCAAGCTAGGCCGACGAGGGGGTGCTGGAGCTGCAGGCGGGTGGCGGGCGTGGAGGCGGTCGCCGGCAGCTCACAGCAGGCGAGGGAGGCCGTCGGCGCGAGGCCACGGCAGGCGGGCATCGCGGCCAGGAACAGAGGCCGGGAGGAGGTGCTCGTGGGCACGCGCGGTAGAGGGCGGAGCAAGAAGAGAGGGCGTGTGCGCGGGCGGACGCGGGAGGAGGCGGCGCGCGGGGCTAGAGGGCCGCGGGAGGATGGCGCGGGGAGCGGTGCGCGCGAGGGAGCTTGGCGGCGGGGGCAGGCACGGCCGGAGGAGGCGGCGCGCAGCGGCGGACGCGGGAGGAGGCGGAGCGGCGCGGCGCACGTGGTCGTGCGCGGTGGTGGCGGCCGAAGGGGATTGGCGGCGAGCGCGGGGCAGAGCTGTGTGGGGAGCACGGGGAGGCGCGCGGAGCAGAGGGCAGGCGGCGCCGGTGAGACGGAGCCGAGCTGGCAGCGCGCGACAGAGAGCAGAGGAGGGGGCGAGCGGGAGGAAGAAGAAGAAGGGGAGAAGACGAGCGGCGGCGGCCAGGAAAGAAAGAAAAAGAAGGAAAAAGAAAAAGAGAGGAGGGGCTTAAAAAGCTAGTGTTAGGGTTTGCTAGGTGGGCTTTTGGGCCAACAAAAGTCTCACACAAAAATACAAGTTTTGCAAATTTAGTTTTCGCAATAAGGATAAGAGGCAAGATGGAGGTCTAATTAAACCCGGATTTATTTTGTCAAACTCAAATTAGATTTTCTACAAAAATAATTTTAGGCTTTCGCGAACACGCGAAAAGGCAAACACATTAAAAACAGCTTCGTGTAAATGAATAATTATTTCATGCAACATGATTCTAATGACATGGCAAAATAATTATGATGACATGAGCATGACAACAATTAAATTATAAAACAGTCCAAAAGGGTTTAAAAGGAAAAGGGTTGCTTTCAGGCTGTTACAGCGCACTCCCCCCGCAAGCGTCCTCTAACACCCCGGCCACACGCAGGTTTAGGGACCACACTTAGTGAGGCAGCGTTCAGTTATGTTTAGTTTTCAGAGAGTCTATCGTTCAGGTCTAAGCACTTAGCTTTTCGTTCGGTCCCGTGCTCGGTATGCTTGCTGGAGGGGTGCGCCTGGAACGCCGCCCTTGAGAGAGCCTGTTCGAGGGATCCGGCAGGAACGTTGTGGCAGGATCGCCGCCGGCGTCAAGCGCCGATGACGATGCTACCGCCGTGTCTCCGCAGCAACCCTCGCTTTCGAAAGAGCCCTTGCCTTCGGAGGACCTGTTCCGAGGGGTGCAGTAGGGACGCCGTGACATCCTCGCCACCACCGGCAGACGCGGGTGATGAAGACATCACGGCGTCCTCGCGGCAGCCCTCGCTGCTTGGGGAGATACCCTCTGGAGGGATGCAGCAGGGACACTACGACAGTGCACCCACCGGCGCCAAGCGCTAGAGGAATGCACCCCCATAGTGTCTCCGCGGCAACCCTCGCTCCTTGCGGAGATACCCTCTGGAGGGATGCGGCAGGGGCACTGTGGCAGTGCACCCGTCGGCGCTGAGCGCTGATGGCATGCACCACCACAGTGTCTCCACGGCAACTCTCGGCCCGTTGCCGCTCGCTAGAGGAGGTGTGACAAGGACACGGCGGCAGTGCACCCACCGGCGCCGAGCGCTGGTGGGATGCACCACCACCGTGTCTCTGCGGCACCCCTCAGCGTGGGCTCGGTGGAGGGATGCGACAAGGACGCGATGGCTGGGCACCCGCCGGCGGCGAGCGCTGGACGAATGCACTACCATCGCGCCTCTGCGGCACCGCTTGCCTTCGCAGCCTCTTCCTTGGCTTCGCTCTGAGCTGTTCCATGGTCGAGACACCCCCTTTATAGGCGCAGGGGAGGGGCTTGCCACCGCGCACGCTAAATCACTGCAGCTCACGCGGCTCCTCGCCCCTTGAAGTGCGGTACGGTCTTCGCCACTCTGCATGCCAAGTTGCTGTGGCACACGTGGCGGCTTCCTCCTGAATCAGAGGCCTCGAAGTGCGGCGAGTCCCTCGTGATGCGGTCACTCCACACCACAAGGCGCCGCTACATGCCACGGCCCGTGGGTGGTCCACGAGCATTACAGTGTGCAAGATTCCACCTTTACCCTGCACATTAGATTCTTACCAAGCTCGAGATGCTGCAAAATTTTTTTCGCAATTCACGAAAACACAGAGCAGTATGGATAACTCTCCTGCCTCCCAGCCCCCAGGCACAGAAGGATCGATGCCAAACTTGGATGTGAGCACTTTTATTTCCCAGACGCAGAGACTGCGTGATGCACGTTGCGAGAAGCCCGACAACTGCATGCCCCGTGCCGGAGTGATCCGGCAACGGGTTAACGTTTTCGACGCTCCGCCAGCCCCCTGCTCACAACTAAGTATGGAAAGAGATTTCTGTGCACCTAGAGCAGGAGACAGAAGGGGGAGGAACATGCAAATAAACGAGGCAACCTTGAAATTCAAGAAAAAGCACTTATCTTTATTCACAGTAACTAGTGGTTTCAAACGGGGGTTGCCCGGCTACATTAGTTCGAGAGGTATGCATTGGCGGCGTCACCTGAGGGTCGGGCTCCACCGCTTCACGGGTAGAACTTGCGCAAGTGCTCAATATTCCAGCTATTTTGCACCGGCAAGCCTTCTTCGGTTTCCAGCCGGACAACCCTCGGCCTGGTCACCTGCACTATCCGGAAGGGCCCCTCCCATTTCGGAGTCAACTTGTTCCCGGCCTTCGTTTCTTATATCCGGCGCAGGACAAGGTCTCCGTTCTCGAGCCCCCGGGGACGGACTCGCCTGTCGTGATAACGACGGAGTCCCTGCTGGTAGCGCGCGGCTCGCACAGCAGCCCGGCATCAAAGCTCTTCGATGAAGTTCAGATCGTCAACCCTTTGCTCGTGTTGGCTGGAGTTGCCGTACGCGCGTACCAGGGGATATCCGTGCTTGGGCTCAAGGGGCAGCACCGCTTCTGCCCCGTAGACAAGGGCAAAAGGAGTTTCGCCCGTTGCCCGGCTAGGTGTGGTCCTGATTGACCACAGCACAGGCTGGAGTTCTTTGACCCAGTGCTTCCCGTGGCCTTTGAACTTGTCAAAGGTTCGTGTCTTGAGCCCCCGCAACACTTCCGCGTTGGCACGCTCTGCCTGCCCGTTACTCCTTGGTGAGCAACAGACGCGAAGTGTATCTTGGTGCCTATGCCCTCGCAGTAGGTCTGGAACACCGTGCTCGTGAATTGCGTGCCGTTGTCGGTGATGATGCCATTAGGCACACCAAACCGGCACACAATGCTCTTGAAGAACTTGATGGCTGCCTGGGCGGTCACCTTCCGCATTGGTTCCACTTCCACCCACTTGGAGAACTTGTCGATGGCCACAAGCAGGTACTCGTAGCCGCCAACCGCTCTCGACAACTTGCCGACGATATCCAGCCCCCAGACCGCGAACGGCCAGGAGGACGGAATGACTTGCAGGGCCTGCGCCGGCTGGTTGCTCTTCTTCGCATGAAACTGGCACGCCTCACACGTCTTCACCAGCTGCACTGTGTCGGCTAGGGCTGTGGGCCAGTAGAAGCCGTGCCGAAACGCCTTGCCGGCCAGGGCCCGGGACGCCACATGGTGGGAGCACGTGCCCCGGTGTATCTCTTCCAGTAGCGCGCGCCCCTCGTCCTGGGGCACGCAAAGCAACTTGACTCCATTTGCACGCCTTCGGTAGAGGTTGCCGTCCATCACAGCGTACATCTTGGCTTGCCGGGCCACGCGCTCCGCGGCAACGTCATCTTCCGGGAGGGCTAACCCTTCAGGCAGCGGGCGATATCCACCGCCCAAGGCGGGGTCTCCCTGCCAACGTATGACGCTGTGTCGGCGGCATGGACCTCTGCCGCCGCGGGGTTTCCTTCGGTTGCCGGGGGGGGGGGGGGGGCTTCCCCGGCAGCCGGCTTGGGGCGACTGATGGCGCAGTTTGCCTGTGCCAAAACACCCCCGCCGGAACCCTCCGGTGCTCTGCTACCAATTTGGACAGCTCGTCAGCCGCGAAGTTGTCCTTCTGCTTGACGTGCTCAAATCACAGGCCCTTGAACTTGCGTTCTAGCTTGCGGACCTCATCCGCGTACGCTGCCATCTGCGGGCAGTCATAGTTCTTGTTGACCTGGTTGATCACGAGTTGGGAGTCCCCGCAAACGACCAGGCGCTTGATATCCAGAGCGATCGCCGCCCGCAACCCGGCGAGCAGCCCTTCATACTCTGCCGTGTTGTTAGTAGAGTTGGGAAAATCGAGTTGAATGGCGAACCTCAACTGATCTCCCGTCGGCGACTCGATGATGACCCCGGCGCCTGCTCACTGGAGGCTAAACGCGCCATCGAAGTACAGGATCCAGTGGCCTTCCTCCAGCTTGCCTGGCAGGCTGGTCTCAGGCTCCTCTTTTACACCCGTCGACGTCCACTCCGCGACGAAGACCACCAGGGCCGCACTCTTGATGCTCTTGGAGTTGGTGAAGTGCAGATCGAACTCCGACAGCTCCATCCTCCACTCGGCCACCCTCCTGGTGGCTTCACAGTTGGTGAGGGCTCGCTCAAGGCAGAACCCCGACACCACCGTGACGCGGTGCGCCTGGAAGTAGTGGCGCAGCTTGCGGGACGCGAACAGAATCCCTAGCAGGAGCTTCTGCACCTGTGGGTACCTCGTACGGCGTCGCGCAGCACCGTGCTGACGAAGTACACCGGGTGCTGCACGAGCTGCTTGCGCGGTGCTGACGCTGCCTGCTCGGGGTTGGTCCCTGGGTTCGAGGCGGTTGCCGGGGGCCGTTCAGCCCCCTGCCCCGCAGCCTCAGTCCCTGGAACGTCTTCCTCCCTCTCGGCAACCAGCACCGAGCTGACCACCTGGTCAGTCGCCGCTAGGTAGAGTAGCAGCGGCTCGCCCGGCTTGGGGGCGACAAGGACGGGCGGCGACTTCAGGTATTGCTTGAGATCCTGGAACGCTGCCTCGGCCTCGGGGGTCCAATCAATCGGACCCTTCTTCTTCATCAGCTTGAAGAAAGGCAGGGCGCATTCGCCCAACCTTGAGATGAAGCGGCCCAGCGCGGCAACGCAGCCGTTGAGGCGCTGGACATCCTTCACCTTGCGGGGAGCCTCCATTTTCTCGATAGCTTCTATCTTCTGTGGGTTGGCTTGTATCCCTCTGTGTGAAACCAAGAAACCCAGAAGCTGGCCCGAGTCTACACCGAAGGTGCACTTCTCAGGGTTCAACTTGAGTTTGATCCTGCGGAGGTTATCAAACGTCTCCCGCAAGTCATCAATCAGTGAGTCCCCGCGCTTTGACTTGATGACAATATCATCCATGTAGGCCTCCACGTTGCGGCCTAGCTGGGGTCCCGCTGGAATGTTGAGCTCGTGTTCCTCAATCCGAAAGGCATGCATGCATAACGGTAGCAACCAACCGGGGTGATGAACGCCGTTTTTTCCTCATCTTCGACTGCCATCTTAATTTGATGGTAGCCAGAAAAAGCATCCAAAAAGCACAGCAAATCACACCCAGCAGTGGAATCAACTATTTGATCGATACGGGGTACAGGGAAAGGATCCTTGGGACATGCACGGTTAAGATCAGTAAAATCTACACACATGCGAAGCTTATTTCCCACCTTGGGTACTACTACAGGGTTAGCTAACCAAGTGGGGTACAGAACTTCCCTGATAGCCCCCGCAGCCTTGAGCTTGTCCATCTCCTGCTTGATGAAGTCTTTGCGCTCCTGTGCTTGCCGGCGAATCTTCTGCTTGACGGGGCGGGCGTCCGGACGCACCGTGAGTCGATGCTCGATCACCTCCCAAGGGACTCCGGAAAGGTCCGACGGCTCCCAAGCGAACACGTCGGCATTCTCCTAGAGGAAAGTGATGAGGGCGCTTTTCTATTTGGCGGTGAGGTGCACACCGACAGTGATGGTGCGTTCCTCACCACCGGCTTGGAGGGGCAGCCACTTCACCTTGGTGGCCTCCTCCTTGAGCTTCTGGCCCTTGCTGGGGCGCGAGCTCGAGCCTGCGCCTCCCCCGGCAAGCTCTTGCGGGGCAGCGCGGGCCTTCTTCGTTGCCGGGCCGTCGCCCATCGAGCCTTCGTCTTCGGCAACGTCGTCGTCACCGGCATTGGCTGCGGCGACGGCCCTAACGACCTCACCAATGCACCAGGCCGTGTCCTTGAGGTCGCACCTGATGGAGAGGACTCCGTGCACGGACGACATCTTCATCACGCCGTAGGCGGAATGGGTCGCCGCTGTGAACTTGATCAGCGCCGGCCGACCAAGGATCCCGTTGCAGGGCAACGGGGTGTGCGCGACGTCGAACACTATGTGCTCGGTCCTGAACGCTTCCCGGGACCCGAAGGTCACCGGCAGCATGATGCGCCCCAGGGGGTGCACGATCCCGGGGTTTACTCCCCAGAACGGGTCAGTGGGCTTCAGTTGCTCCACCGGCAACTGGAATTTCTCCACCAACCTGGCAGACAGGAGGTCCAGCCCCGCTCCGTTGTCCACCAGCAGCTTGGTCACCGTCATGTTGTTGATGATCGGTGAAACCATGAAGGGTATGACCCCTGAACCCAGCTGCTGTGACAGGTGATCATCAGAGCTGAAGGTGATCGGGACGTGCGACCACTTCAGCAGCTACTGCGGCTCCGCATCCGGCAACAGCGCACACACCTCCCGGGTGAGGCGCTTTACCGCAGCGTGGGATGAGAGAGCGTAAGTGAAGCGATCCTCCCCCTTACTAGGGACCGATCTCTGTGCTTACTGTGCTAGTCCCTGGATCGACTCACTAGCACACACAGTTTCATGATGAAATATACAGAAGCAAAGATCAAAGTACTTTATTACATCGCATCATCCAGAATTTAATAGTACTTACAACCTCGCATGACCTCTGGGGCCAGCATAAAACAAATACTGTTTCAACATCATAAAACAATGTTTCAAAATACTGCAGCGGAAAAGGGTAGAACATAAGGGCCACACTACTCCAAGGTGAGAGCATGTTGGAATGTAAGCACATGACCCATGACAAAACGACGAACCTCACTCATCGTCGGATCCACCTGCATTGTTAATTGCAGCCACCACGTGGTCAATACATTTGAATGTATTGGCAAGCTCACTAGAGTTATAAAGGACCGACCAAGTACATGCATAGTTTGGTTAGGTGGGGTTTGGCTATTTTGCATAAAAGCATCATTATTCAAAATCCTATCATTTTTAGACAAACAGTTTTGAATTCTATTGGACACGAGGTAGAAACACCCATGCTCCTATTAACCTAGGCACATTGAGTAGAAACATCAATGCTCCTACCCAGTTCAAACCATTCATTTTATTAGGAAATTTGAATGAGTGAGACTTTCCTTACAGTTCCAATATCTAGTGGCTCATAATTGTCCGTAAGCGGGGACACGGCTAAGTACTTAGTTTGACACTCTCAAGAGGTGGTACACTTTACCCACAAGAAATCGACGTGTTAATCCCTTGCTGTCCTCAGGGTAGAGTAGCAACGGCATCGACTACAGGAATTTTCAGAACATAATCCCCCTGACCACCTGAGGGACGCGCCCCCACCTACACTGCTACATACCGATGTCACCTCGGATCCGGGTTCATATTTCTTACATCCATCCTGGCAGAGCCCATAATACCATGTGGTTGTACTGGAAGCTACTAAACAGGAAACTAGTCCAGTCTCTGGTTACCTCGGGTGGCATCCCACATTGTGACGCAGGCGCTCCCCGAATCGCACGGGGAGACGACCATGGATGCTCCCAAATCACACGGAGAGACGACTCAGCGGGCCCCATAGAAATGGACCTAACGTCACTACATCCGAAAACTCAAAGCAGCCCACCCAGGACGGTTCATTGAATTAATTGTTTTGCCATACACTAGGAAAATCATATTGTAATTCAATAGTATCACATTGTAATAATACCACCCTCGTATATTATCATAGCATAGCATTTTACTACTACGATGGCAATTGGTGGTGAAGTCATGGCCAAGGGTATCCTATACTACTAGGACGGATCATAGCTAGCATAGATACAATAATAATCCTGACAATGCAACTAATAAAATCTAGTGCATAATAAAATAATGGGTAAATGATCAAAGTGAACTTGCCTTGACAATAGTTGGTATTCAAACAGTCTTCACAGTCACACAGTTCGCTCTCCGGGAAAACTATACAATCAAGCAAACATACACATACATAAACACACCATTCAAGCAAAAGAATATGTATGTCATGATGCAATGCAAAACATGTGACATGAGTTTGGTTTATTTTATTTGGGTGGTCTACTGATCCAATGCCTTGAGAATTAAACACATGTAATTAGGGTTTTAAACAAAAAGCAAAAGCTAGGGTTTAAACCCTAAAATGAGGTTTTATCTGCATCTACCAAATAATTTAATTCAAAAAATTTATTTCTCTGTCCCATTGGACACAGGACATTAAAACAAAATTTTGGGCACTGGTTTCATTCAAAAAGGACTTCTAAATAATTAGTTATGATTTAAATGGTATAAAACCCTAATCTGTAAATTGAATGTGATTCAAATATTCAAATTTGAATTTGGACAGTGCCAAAAGATTCTACACTTCCTAAGGATTCCAAAAAGGTGTGGAACATTAAATTTGGCCAAACAGATTTAAAGTTATGATCATTTGAAGTTACAGGGGCCTATCTGTAAAAGTGCCTTTTAATTAATCCGGGGAAAGAAATTACATTTTTATTTTATAACTCGGGTGCCACGTGGTGCATTCCTATTCGTTGGTACCGGTTCGGTTTAAGTGAAAAAGGACGATTTAATCTACACCGTTGGAGATGGATGGACGGACGAGATCGATCGGGGGAGCTCACCGGTGGGTTAGGGTTTCGGCGGCGTGGCGGCACGGGCGTGGCGGCGCGGGGTGCTCCGGCGACTTGGGCGCGACGGGGAGGCGCGGCGCGGCACGGCGGAGACGGGGGCGCGGTCGGCGGCGCTCGGGGACGACGGGGTCGGCGCCTACGACGAGACGAGCGGGCGGCGCGGCACGGCGGACGGCGGCGCGGGCACGGGCGGTCGTCGGCGGGGAGCTGCAGCGCACGGGAGTGAAGATGGCGTGCGTCAAACAAAGCGCAAGGGGAAGACGCTCCAGAAATTTGTGAGCTCGGGCGGTAATGCTCCCCAGCGAGGTCGGGACGGCGCGGTGAACGGCGGCGGCGGCGGAGCTTTTCGGCGAGGAATCGGGGCAGCCTGGCGGCGTGATAGCGAAGGGGAGTAGAGGGAAAATGAGGCGGGGGCCGCAGTGCTTATAAGGACGCGCTCGGCTTGGTTTGGGAATGTCCGGAGGGGCGGATCCCGGTGATGGCGCGTGGCGGTCACGCGCGGGGACGGCGGCGCGATTTCGGGCGCTTGCCCGAGGTAGGGGACGACCCCGACAGGTGGGCCCCACCTGTCGGTGGCTCGGGCGCGTGCGCGCGGTCGGCTGGGCCAGCTGAACTGTGGCGCGCGCGAGGGAGTTGGGCCGGTTCGGCCCAATTCGGCCGGGCCGGTCCGTTTACCCCTTTTTTTTCTTTTAGGCCTTTTCTTTTTCTGTTTTCTCAATTCTTTGATATCTTTTGTGTTTGAACTCCAAATTGGTCCAAATAAATTCCAGAAAATTTGTAAAATCATGTTCTACCAAGATACAACTTTTGGAAGTAGTTTCCTCTCAAAATAAAATAGATAAAAATACATTTTCCCTATAAATGCCTTTAGGGCTATATATCCATTTAAATAAAACACTTTTTCAACTCCAAATAATTATCCAAAATTTATGGGATAGCTTATATATGCAATAAACCCCTTTTATACTTGAACCTTAGTGGTTTGAAGATCCAAAGCTCAAATGGGTGTAAACCAAATCTTTTAAAGACTTTTGAGATTCAAATTTGAATTCAAACATGCAATTGTGGCATGATGCTCACGGATGCAATGCACATGTAAAGGTTTGAAATTTTGGGATGTTACAGTAAGCTCCCCCATGGATGCAGGCGACGCCGCGGGGCTCCTGGAAGCCCGGCTCGTCGCCCCCGGTGCAGTCGGACTCGCGCTGCTCCTCTGCGCGAGCCCAGTCTCACCCCCGGGGAGGGCGCTCCATGCCCGCGCGGGCCTGCCCGCGTCCCCCCCGGGCTTCCTCCCTGCCCGCGCTACTGCTGGCAGGCTTCGGCCCCGCTCTGGGGTCGTTCGGGCAATCTCGGGAGAGATGCCCGATGTCGCCGCAGTTGAAGCAGGCGCCGGCCGCTCGGCGCTCCTAGTGGCGCTGCTTGATTCCCTGCAGGATGCGGCAGTCCTGCGCATCGTGAGTAGAGTTGGCGTGGATGGGGCGGCGGGACGCGTCGCCCTGCTTGCCGCCAGAACCGCCATCAAGCGAGGCCGCCCCCGACTCTGCAGCGAGGACTTGCTTCGCGCTGCGCTTTCGGGAACTCTTCTTCTCCGAACCCTCTCCTGGGCTCGCGGCAGCTTTAGCTGCAAGTTCGGGCGTTAAGCGCCCTTCCTCGGCCATGGCACACTTATGCGCCAGGGCATACAGATCCTGCGTTGTTCGGATCCGATGCGTGCTCAGCTTCTCGTGCATCTTGGGGTCGCGGACGTTGATGGCAAAGGTGTTGATGATGGCGGCAGCCTCCACCTCCGGGATGGAGTAGGAGAGGTTTGAGAAGCGGTTGACGAAGCTCCGCAACGTCTCCCCCGGCTTCTGCACCACGGTGTGCAGCTCCGCCATGGTTCCCGGACGCTTGTTGCCGCCATGGAATGTGCTCACAAACTGCTCGCGCAGGTCCGCCCAAGTGGCGACGGACCCAGCAGGCAGGTTGAGCAGCCAAGTTCTCGCTGATCCCTTCAGGACCATCGGGAACCAGTTGGCTCTGACCTTGTCGTCGACGTCGATGGCATGCATCCCTAACGTGTAGGTCAGGAGAAAATCTTTGGGATTCACGGTCCCATCGTACGTACCGAGCGCGGGCGCTCGGAACTTGCGGGGCCATGTCACCCGCCGCAGCTCGCGCGTGAACGTAGTGCAGCCGTCCTTGGGGCCCATAAGAGCATCCTCCTGCTCCTGCGGACGTTGGCGCTCTGCCTCGCACCAGCGCCGGTGCTCCAGGCTCTGACGTAGATCCTCCTGCTGGCGGGCATTCAAGATGCCGCGCGCGTCACCTCGCGTGACGGTGGGTGACGAGTCCGAGACCCCTCCGGGTCCCCGCCTCCCGGGCGTCCCTGCGGGGGAGGGTTTTCCCCTTGTTGCGAGGCGCAGGGCGCGTCTCTGTGCTCCAGGTTCTGCCCGCGGCCTGAGCCTGCCGGGCCGCCCTCGCCCTATGGCTGTTGGGCGGCGAGCGCGAGGAGCGCCTCCAGCTCCGCGCTCCCTGCCTCGTGTGCCGGCGTGCCCTGCCGCGGCTCGTACCGCACCATGACCCGTGCGGCGACGATGGCTTCCGCCGGGGTTTGGGCTGGGGGAAACCGATTCTCCTACCGGCTACCCTCCGCCCTATCCCCGGGCGCACCCGGGTGCGTGGGGTACGACCCCGTCGGCGTCGCTCGCGACGTGGTGTGCTCGTGGCGCAGCTGACGCTGCGCGTCATCGGCCCGCGATTCGACTCGCTGGCGGGCACGGGCGGCACCGTGGTCGCTCGCGTGACTGGCCCCGGCACTGGGAGCCGCCTGCCCCCTCAGCCGATTGTCTGCCGATGGCCGAGGAGGTGGGGGTGGTAACTGCGATTGCTGTGCTCGTGAGGGTTCAGAATTTTCATGTACCCGCGACACGGGCTGCACGTCGTGTGATCGCGTGTGTGCCGCTGGGGCTTCACGCGGATCGATCCGGGGGTCACCAGCCCGCTTGGGTGGCATGGTGGTTGGCTCTGTCGTCGAGGAAGACGAAGCTAATGTTGGTGTAGACGCTGCCGCCGGCGGTCACCGGCGAGCTCCCCTCACGCGCCCCCTACTTCGCACGCCAAATGTCGTAGCATGGGGCTTTGACACTGGGGGTGTGCGGGCACCCCCTTTTTAGGTTCGGCAGAGGGCGACGGGGATCGCTCCGGTGATCGCCGGCGGGGCTGATGCGTGGCCTGCAAAAACGCTATGAACACATGCACGCACGTTTTACCCAGGTTCGGGCCACCCGGAGGTGTAAAACCCTACGTCCTGCTTGTCTGAGCTCGTATTATCGAAAGATTGAGTGTTTACAAGTTGCCAGGGGAGGGTCCCCGGATGCTCTCTTTTTGGGTAAGTGCTCCTTGCTACTCTGGGATAAGGCTAGTAGTGAACTGTGACTTAGTCCAACGAAAAAAACCGAACCCCTTAACCGTTGGCGGGGGTCCTCCTTTTATAGCCAAGGAGATACCACAGGTGCCACGGTGCATGGATTACAAGTGGCGAGCAGGGAGCTTGGGCAGCTCCTCCTCGGGGCGCTGCCAGACATGCAAGAGCGCCAGCCCCGCGAATAGGGGTCTAATACTCTATAAACTAGCTCTGGGCAGCCACTGTTTGCCTGACTAGACAGATAACCCCCCTCTTGTCGGCTCATTAAATGTGTCTTGCGCTATACTCCTCGTCCTGGCGACCCTGCACACTGGGCACCTGCCGCGCGCCCACGTGGCGCTGCTACTCTGTTTGCTCGGCCCCGCCTTCGCAGCAGGAACCTTTAAGGGAGACAATCATGAAGCTTTTTGACTTCTTTAACAGCATCTCGCAAAAGTCAATCACCGTTAGACGATGCCAGATACTGAAGGATAGTATGATACAGATTCTGTGCGAGCTCGAGATGTTCTTCCCTCCATCATTCTTCGATATCATGGTCCATCTAATGATCCACATATGCAATGAGATCTTGTCCCTAGGGCCCTCGTTCCTGCATAACATGTATGGCCTTGAACGATACAACAGGGTTCTGAAGCGCTACGTCCGTAACAGATCACGTCCGGAAGGTAGCATCGTGGAAGGCTTTAGGGAAAAAGAGTGCATCGAGTTCTGCACGGATTGGTTGGCCGATCAGAAATCAATAGGTGTTCCCGAATCACGGCACAAGGGAAAGCTCGATGACGAAGGTGGCCTTGGACATACATACCTTAGTGTCTATGGAAGAGGAAGGAAAGCTGACTTTGAAAGAGCACATTTGGTTGTGTTGCAAACTGTCGAGTGCTGCCGGCCTTATCAGGAAATGGACATGGAACAACTGCGAAATGAAAACCCTAAAAGAGAAGAACTTTGGATCCACTGGGAGCACAATAAAACATTCGCAGCGTGGCCGATGAATTATTGGTACGGCAGGGAGACGACCAATGTATCAGAAGAGACGATTGCATGTTTGTCACGGGAACCTACTTACCACGTCTCTACTTGGCAATCATATGCGATCAACGGCTATAACTTCTACACTGCGTCTCAGGACCGTAAAAGCACGTATCAAAATAGTGGTGTAGTCATGACTTCTGAGACCATGACCGACGACAACAGCAAAACCTAAGCGTTCTTCGGCGTTATCGAGGAGATCTGGGAATTGGAGTACTCGATCACAAAGATCCCAATGTTCCGTGTAAGATGGACCAAAGGTGACAAAGAAGAAAGTCACAGGTTCACGACGATGGTGCTACCCCTTGAGATCCCTCATGAACAAGTTGACGTGAGAAAAATCCCGGCAAGAGAGGAACCACGGGTCTTTGCTAAACAATGCAGGCAGGTATTCTACATAAACGACCCGGCAAATAAAGGCCGTGTCGTAGTAAGAACAGGGAAAAGAAGCATTGTTGGTGTGGACGGAGTTACTCCACAAGAAGACTACGAAGGTTTCCATGATCCGACGACCGCCTCGGATGACGAAGAAGCGGAACGCACGATACTAACGAGGAAAAGGAGAGGGAAAAGAAGAAGTGATGGGAGCGAGAGCGAGAAAATACCACAAAAACCCTACCTCAGAAGCAGTTCTGCGAGGAGTCAAATTATGACTTACCGAAGGAGGGAGATGCACTAGTAGTCACATTGTAAAATGTACTCGTACTGAATTTTAATGCAAATTTTGTACTAAGTGAAATTATGTGTGAAATTTGTATGCATGTGATGAATTTTTGGAATTTAATGTAGCACAAATACTAGAGAAATGCATGAATTTTTTGAATTTAATATAGCACAAATACAAGAGAAATACAACTGCTCCAACAAGCATAGTAGCACATCAGTAACGGTCAACTACTATGCGACCGTTACTGATGTAAGCACATCAGTAACGGTTGTTGAGCCGCCCACCCATTACTGATGTGTAGGTGATCATCAGTAACGGTCGCGCGGTTACGCGACCGCCACTCATGTGCTTCGGCATATAAAAGGAGCGAACGAAACCCTAGCCCGTTAATCTACTCGCCTGCGCGTCGCTTTCCTAGCAAACCAGCAGTGGGCGCTCCTCCTCCCCCGGGCGAAGCCCTGCCGGATCTCCGCGCCACCGCCGCCGTCAACCTCCTCCGCTGCCCCGAGCCCGACGCCGCCGAGCCGCGATGACCCCAAGCCCGACGCCCTCCGGCCGCCACCCCGCGTCGCCTCGTCCTCGCCGTCGACCCCGAGCCCGCTGTCCTTCTCCTCCGTGCCGTCGACCCCGAGCCCGAGCACCGTCTCCCTCCTCCCCGAGCGCCGCCACCCCGCCGCCGTCGACCCCGAGCCTGAGCCCGCCGCCCCGCACCCCACGTCGTCGTCCTCGCCCGAGCGCCGCCACCCCGTGCCGTCATCTCCCTCCTCCCCGAGCGCGCGCCGCCGTCTCCCTCAACCACAGGTGTGCGCTTCTGCCTCCTTCTCCTCTGCCTCCCTCCCTCTCCTCTGATTTAGGGTTAGGATTTAGAATTAGCAAATTAGTTGCTGTTGTTAGGGTTAGGGTTAGCAAATTAGTTGTTGTTGCTGTTGTTAGGATTAGCAAATTAATATGCTGTTAATTTAGCATATTGTAGCATTGTTGAGGGTGTCAAATTAGTTGCTGTTGTTAGGGTTAGTGTTAGTGTTAGAGTACTTTTGGGTTAGCAAATTAATATGCTATTAATTTAACGAGAGCTAACTGAATAAGACAATGTTGCTATTAGGAGTAGGGTTGCTGAATACTGCTGCTGCTGCCCCTTAACTTAATTTAGGGTTATTTCTTAATGTCATATATACATGTTGCTGGTCAGACAATTTCATAAAAGAACATGCTGCTACTGATTAACTGAATTTTTTTAGCAATGTGAAGTGTTCATTTTAGATTATTAGATGCTGTCATATATACATGTTGTTTCTTATGCTATTTTGGAGAATTGAGTAATGAATTGTGGCCCGGCCATCGTGTCGGGTCATTGGAGAAGGGGCCGGCCATCGTGCCGAGGGGGTACATATACGGGTGAGTTTTTTATGCAGGTTTCGAGCTCCTAGTAGAGAAAGTTTGCTAATTTTTTAGCATAGGTCATGCCGAAATTTTCGGCCGATATATATTTGATGGTTTTGATGGCATAGGTACGAAATGGGCAAGAGTAGCCAGAAATCAGTTCTTGATCGGGAGGAGGTAGAACGTGTCGATGAAGAGTCTTCACCGGGAGAGCAAATCGCCAGCTCTGGCTCAGGTAGCTCTCGTTCAGAAGAGCGCGACAACGAGCGACGGGTGGAAGAGAGTAACCCGCAGCCAACTGAAACTACTGTTGGGAATATGCCCTAGAGGCAATCATGTATGATGTAATTCCCAATGTATTCATAAATATTATTGAGTTGTCCTTGTTTGAACATCTGATATGTATCATTGAATATGTGATTTGATTGTGGAACTATGTATTCATGTTGTTCATACTAAATTGTCCTTAGTCATTGAGGTTGTGCTGGACACATAACCTAGACTAATGTGAAAGTTGGCTGATGACTCGGTTCCACTTGTCATGGGCATGGTGATGTCATTCCAGCTTACACGGACTCGGCTAAAGAGTTTAGCGAGTCGGACTGACCCATATTGAGATGCAACGAGTAGGTCGTCATTTGCATGTCTCAATCAATGTAATCCTTAGACCTGAGGTTATCGCACAATCCGAGTTGTGGATCACCAACTTAGGTTCTGTCAAACGTTGTTCCGTAACAGGGCAGTTATAAAGGCAGAGTTCGGGTTGACTGAGAATCAAGCTGTGTGATGTGGATAACCAAGATGGGATTTTGCCCCTCCGACTGGAGAGATATTCTCTGGGCCCTCTCGAGTGATATGATTCGGGAAGCATGGCCATGCGCGACTTGGTTAATTGTTAACCGGGTCGATCGACTAAGAGTTAGTCGGATGAATCGTATATCACAGATCGAGAAGAGAGTTGAACTATTAAAGGGATGACGATTAATCGCCTATAGTTCGACAAGGTATATCGTGAGGCAAAAAGGGACTAAGACGTATGTCACATTGGAAGGTACGTCGTCATGACTCGATGGTACTTGGGAGTCGGCACGTTCTGCTAGGAGCCGCTACCGATTGATCGATTGTGAGTCGGACTCCAATCGTGTCCAAGTCGCCATGAGCCTGTGGGGTCACACACTTAAGAGCGGGAGCAAGTATTTGGTCGGGTTGGACCCGAACTGGAATTGGGCTGACAATGCGAGTTGGACTCGCAGGGTGGATGGGCCACAAGGCTTGGAGCCCACTTCCACTCGATATATAAGCAGGGGCGTGGGATGCCTAAAGGGCACGGTTTTTTCCACTCTCATGCGTTGAGAACCCTAGCCCGATTCAGTTCAACCGTCGCACCGGATCTAGCAGTCCGCCGCCGGAGCTCCTCCTCGCACGTGTGGATACCGGCAGAGGTGCTGTACGTTCAACACTTCGACGATCGCGGGATTGGATCGGCTGGATCGGATCGAGGGACTGCACTGCATCAAGGCGCCGCATCAATAATCCGCAACTGCGCGTCTAGTGGTAATCCTCGTGGCCTTCTACCTTGGCTAGATCTTGGGAGTTCGCGTAGGAAAAGTTTTTGTTTATCTCTACGCGCCCCTTCAGTGGTATCAGAGCGGTAGCTTCTGGTATTAGGCCCTTGATCGCGCATATGTGATATGCAGTAGGCATTAGATTGGATCTAGTTGCTGTTTTGGTGGTCGGTCTATGAGATAGATCGGTTTTGTACAAGGTTGATTGGATCAATCATACTCGGGGATATGGACGATCTGTTGTCCGTGATCATACTGCTAAGGTCGTGGAACGACATACCCCTACCGGTCGGTTTCCGCCATCGGGGTATACTGTGACACGTAAATCCAGTTGCGGTGATCGAAGATCAAAGAGTTTGGTCGAATCGGAACACAGATCGGATCTGGGTAAAATTGTTTTATCCGATGAAGAAATCCATGACCGGAATGCAGATTTGATCTGCGTTTTCCAAAAATCGTAGCGCCTTAGATGTCGTTGCGAGATTCACAACGCCGATAGATATCGTTTCTATGCATAACTTGTTTTGCAGGATGTTGTGAATGGTATGGCTTATGTGCATGTGATGTGTGTAATCCATACGTGATCTGCGTGTCACGTTTTTTGTCAGCCGGCTGGAGCCTAGGTGCTGTCATTTATTGTATAACGACCTGCGTGTCGAATTTTCCATGTAATTTCCTTTCACTAGCTAGTGTAGCTACTTGGAGAACCTGGAGGACATGCAATCCGATGTACAAGTCGGCGACATGGAGTAAGGCGGCACGTGACAAGAATTGGCACGAGTCTACTTACAAGCTTTGTGGAGATGGAGATCACCATGAAGAGAGCCATACCATTTCACATTATAATTGCTTTATTTGTGTTATTGTTATGTCTCAGTTTTACCTCTATTAGATAGTTGGTAGTTTAAATCTCTCAAAGAAGGTCTAGTCGGTCGCCCCGCCAAGTGCTGCACCATCACAAGTTGGACATTCTTGGTAGTGGGCTCATGAAATTGAGGTGCTACCAATTCTTTCCAACTAGGTGGGTTTGAGTCGGACTCTTACAGCGGAAGCACTTGGTAAGCTAGACGAGTCCATCACAACGGTTGTGGGGCTCGGGGCGAGGTAGGTCGGGAGCCGAGGCATGTGATGCCACCCGACTAACAGGAGTCGTATGAGATGCGATTGGCAAGGTGTTGCCTACCCAGATCACTTGGCGGCTAGCGGTGATGCTAAAGCTCACTAGTCGTTTTGCTTATTTAGGATCCTGAATCACTTAGTAACCATCGGAGAGATGTTGGTTCTAGTGGGAGCATAAGTATTAAAGCGTTTAATATTCCTGCTCTTTTATGAATACATGTCTTAAGTGTTTTGCATATTTTCTGTTGTAGATCAATGGCACCTAGCAACCTTCCTCATTTGTCCACTTTTGCGTTGAGGTCGATCCTAGAGAAAGATAAACTTAATGGAACTAATTTCACCAACTGGTATCGTAATCTGAGGATAGTCCTCAAGCAAGAAAAGAAGGACCATGTTCTAGACACTCCACTCCCAGATGAGCCTGATGAAGATGCGACAGTCGCTGTCATGAATGCCCACCATAAGGCTAGAGATGAGTCTACGGAAATTAGCTGTCTTATGCTTGCACACATGGAACCGGACTTGCAGCAGCAGTTCGAGAATGTTGAGGCCTACGATATGATCGAAAGCCTCAAAAGTATGTTCCAGGCTCAGGCAAAGACCGAGAGGTATCAAGTCTCTCAAGCTTTGCTTGGCTGTAAGCTCAAAGACGGCGATCCACTGAGTCCGCACGTGATCAAGATGACTGGTTACGTGCAGTCTTTGGATAGGCTGGGTTTTCCCATAAGCGATGAGTTCGCTACAGATATAGTTCTGAACTCTCTTCCTAGTGCATATGCTCCGTTCATCTCGAACTATCACATGCATGGTATGGATAAGAAGCTCACTGAACTACATGGGATGCTCAAGACAGCAGAGGCTGACCTCAAGAAAGGCACCAGTCAAGTGTTGATGGTGCAGAATAAGGCTAAGTTCAAGAAGGGTTCTTGGACTAAGAAGAAGAAGGCTAAGTCAGGAGGCAAAACTCAGGACTCTGTCCCGAGCGCTGCCTCAGGGACTAAGCCATCTCCTGCAGCTGGATCCACTTGCTTCTATTGCAAGACGGATGGGCACTGGAAGAGGAACTGCAGCAAGTTTTTGGCTGACAAAGCCAAGAGTGGAAGTGGGACTTCTAACTCAGGTACGCTTGTTTGTAATGTTATAGACATTTATCTTGCTGATGCACCTAACAGTTCATGGGTATATGATACCGGATCAGTAATTCACATCTGCAACTCGTTGCAGGGGCTGGTAAGAACTAGGAGCGTGGCAAGAGGCGAGGTTGATATTCGAGTCGGCAACAAAGCGAGAGTCGCTGCGTTGGAAGTCGGCACGATGCAACTTCATTTACCTTCAGGATTCTTAATGGAGCTGAATAATTGTTATTATGTTCCAGTGCTTAGTCGAAACATTATTTCTGCCTCATGTTTAATGAGACAAGGTTATGAGTCGAATATTAAGAATAATGGTTGTTCTTTATATTTGAAAGATATGTTTCACGGCTTTGCACCCGTCCTGGACGGGTTATTTATTTTGAATCTTGATAGTGAATCAGTCTATAACATAAATGTGAAAAGGTTAAAACCAAATGATCTGAATATGACTTACTTTTGGCACTGTCGGCTTGGTCATATAAGTTGGAAGCGCATGAAGAAGCTCCATGATGATGGACTTTTAACTTCGTTCGACTTGGAGTCGTTCGAGACATGCGAGTCATGCCTACTCGGCAAAATGACCAAGACGCCTTTTGCAAGGAGTTGTGAAAGGGCGTCTGACTTGTTGGATCTAATACATAGTGATGTATGTGGCCCAATGAGCACGACAGCCAGAGGTGGTTATGAGTACTTCATTACCTTCACTGATGATTTGAGTAGATATGGATATGTCTATTTAATGAAACACAAGTCGGAAGCCTTTGAGAAATTCAAGGAATTCCAGAGTGAGGTACAAAATCAACTCGGCAAGAAAATAAAGTTTCTACGGTCGGACCGTGGAGGCGAGTACATGAGCCATGAGTTTGATGACCATCTAAAGAGTTGTGGAATAGTTCCTCAGCTTACTCCACCGGGTACGCCGCAGAGGAACGGTGTATCAGAACGGCGGAATCGGACCTTGTTGGACATGGTACGATCAATGATGAGTCGAACAGATCTACCTTTGTCATTTTGGGGATATTGTCTAGAAACTGCAGCGTTCACACTAAACAGAGTACCATCGAAATCGGTAGAGAAGACACCGCATGAGATGTGGACTGGCAAAAGGCCGAGTTTGTCTTTTCTTAAGATTTGGGGCTGTGAAGCATTCGTCAAGCGACTTCAGTCGGACAAGCTCACGGCCAAGTCGGATAAGTGTATTTTCGTGGGGTATCCAAGGGAAACCTTAGGGTACTACTTCTACAACCGAGAAGAGGGCAAAGTGTTTGTCGCTCGGAACGGTGTCTTCCTTGAGAAAGAGTTTCTCAGTCGGGGAGTCAGTGGGAGCACAGTGCAACTCGAAGAAATTCGGGAGGAACCTGCTAGAGGCGAGTCAGCTACAGTCTTAGAGGCTGAGCCGGTCGTGGTATCTATGCCGGTAAAAGCACCAGAACCACGGAGATCTGCTAGATTGCAAAGTGCTCGTGAAGTATTACTGTTAGACAGTGATGAGCCGACAACTTATTCGGAAGCGATGGTGGGATCTGATTCTGAGTCATGGCTTGGAGCCATGAGATCTGAGTTAAAGTCCATGGATGAAAATCAAGTTTGGACCTTGGTTGATCTGCCAGACGGTGCAAGACCCGTCGAGAGCAAATGGGTCTTTAAGAAGAAAACTGACATGGATGGAAATGTTTCTGTCTATAAAGCACGGCTTGTCGCGAAGGGGTTCCGACAGGTTCAAGGAGTTGACTACGACGAGACCTTCTCGCCCGTAGCGATGCTTAAGTCGGTTCGGATCATGTTAGCTATAGCAGCCTATTTCGACTATGAGATATGGCAGATGGATGTCAAGACGGCTTTCCTCAATGGAAATTTAACTGAGGACGTGTATATGATACAGCCCGAAGGTTTTGTCGATCCGGCTAACGCTGACAAGGTATGCAAACTTCAGAAATCCATTTATGGACTGAAGCAAGCATCTCGGAGTTGGAACATTCGCTTTGATGAGGTAGTCAAATCTTTTGGCTTCATCAAGAGCGATGATGATTCTTGTTTGTACAAGAAGTTTAGTGGGAGCAAAGTAAATTTTCTAATCTTATATGTGGACGACATATTATTGATGGGAAATGATGTCTTGATGTTGCAAGAAACCAAAGAATCATTGGAAAGGAGTTTCGCAATGAAAGATTTGGGTGAGGCAACTTACATACTGGGAATCAGGATCTATAGAGATAGATCTAGGCGGCTCATTGGATTGAGTCAAAGTACATATTTGGACAAAGTGTTGAAGAAATTCAACATGGAATCGTCTAAGAAGGGATTCTTACCGATGTCCCATGGTGTAAAGCTTAGCAAGACTCAGTGTCCTTCGACAACTGATGAGCGAAATCGGATGAGTGCGATCCCGTATGCTTCGGCAGTCGGATCCATCATGTATGCCATGATTTGTACTAGGCCTGATGTTTCCTATGCTCTAAGTGCAACAAGCAGATACCAGGCTGACCCTGGCGAAAGCCACTGGGTAGCAGTTAAAAACATCCTTAAGTACTTGAGAAGGACTAAGGACATGTTCCTAGTTTATGGAGGTGAGGATGAACTCAGTGTAAAGGGTTACACGGATGCGAGTTATCTCACCGACTCAGATGATTCTCGTTCGCAATCTGGATATGTGTTCGTGATGAACGGAGGGGCTGTGAGCTGGAAGAGTTCCAAGCAAGATACTGTGTCTGCGTCTACAACAGAGGCTGAGTATATTGCTGCCTCGGAGGCAGCAAAGGAAGCCGTTTGGATCAGGAATCTCCTGATTGATCTTGGTGTGGTTCAGGGCGCGTCCAATTCATTGGACGTATATTGTGACAACAATGGTGCTATCGCACAAGCCAAGGAACCTAGACAACACCAGAAGAACAAACATATACTCATGCGTTACCACCTCATTCGCCAGTTCGTCGAACAAGGTGATATCAAGTTATGCAAGGTACACACGGATGCAAACATTGCAGATCCGTTGACAAAGGCGCTACCACAGCCTAAGCATGAGGCGCACATGAGAGGTATGGGCATTAGATGTCTAGACATATGATGTCAAGATGATTGACTCTAGTGCAAGTGGGAGACTGTTGGGAATATGCCCTAGAGGCAATCATGTATGATGTAATTCCCAATGTATTCATAAATATTATTGAGTTGTCCTTGTTTGAACATCTGATATGTATCATTGAATATGTGATTTGATTGTGGAACTATGTATTCATGTTGTTCATACTAAATTGTCCTTAGTCATTGAGGTTGTGCTGGACACATAACCTAGACTAATGTGAAAGTTGGCTGATGACTCGGTTCCACTTGTCATGGGCATGGTGATGTCATTCCAGCTTACACGGACTCGGCTAAAGAGTTTAGCGAGTCGGACTGACCCATATTGAGATGCAACGAGTAGGTCGTCATTTGCATGTCTCAATCAATGTAATCCTTAGACCTGAGGTTATCGCACAATCCGAGTTGTGGATCACCAACTTAGGTTCTGTCAAACGTTGTTCCGTAACAGGGCAGTTATAAAGGCAGAGTTCGGGTTGACTGAGAATCAAGCTGTGTGATGTGGATAACCAAGATGGGATTTTGCCCCTCCGACTGGAGAGATATTCTCTGGGCCCTCTCGAGTGATATGATTCGGGAAGCATGGCCATGCGCGACTTGGTTAATTGTTAACCGGGTCGATCGACTAAGAGTTAGTCGGATGAATCGTATATCACAGATCGAGAAGAGAGTTGAACTATTAAAGGGATGACGATTAATCGCCTATAGTTCGACAAGGTATATCGTGAGGCAAAAAGGGACTAAGACGTATGTCACATTGGAAGGTACGTCGTCATGACTCGATGGTACTTGGGAGTCGGCACGTTCTGCTAGGAGCCGCTACCGATTGATCGATTGTGAGTCGGACTCCAATCGTGTCCAAGTCGCCATGAGCCTGTGGGGTCACACACTTAAGAGCGGGAGCAAGTATTTGGTCGGGTTGGACCCGAACTGGAATTGGGCTGACAATGCGAGTTGGACTCGCAGGGTGGATGGGCCACAAGGCTTGGAGCCCACTTCCACTCGATATATAAGCAGGGGCGTGGGATGCCTAAAGGGCACGGTTTTTTCCACTCTCATGCGTTGAGAACCCTAGCCCGATTCAGTTCAACCGTCGCACCGGATCTATCAGTCCGCCGCCGGAGCTCCTCCTCGCACGTGTGGATACCGGCAGAGGTGCTGTACGTTCAACACTTCGACGATCGCGGGATTGGATCGGCTGGATCGGATCGAGGGACTGCACTGCATCAAGGCGCCGCATCAATAATCCGCAACTGCGCGTCTAGTGGTAATCCTCGTGGCCTTCTACCTTGGCTAGATCTTGGGAGTTCGCGTAGGAAAAGTTTTTGTTTATCTCTACGCGCCCCTTCAACTACCGCTAAGAAGCTAAGGAAGAAGACGCCGAGGAGAAGCCACAACTTGAAGGAGTTTTGTTACGTGGTCACCCGGCACTCTGAGAGAGGCCGCCCGGAGTCGTCTGAGAGGGCACAGAAGGCCTTTGCAACGACCTGTGGAGCCGTTGCACGTAAATATTGCAAGATCACCGATGAGTGGAGTGACATCTCCGAAGTCGTTAGAAACACGTGCATCGCGGACATTGCAAGGAGGTTCCAAGTCACTGACGAGTGGCGCGAGCGAGTCCTAGCGTCCGTCAACATAGTAGTGCGCAATGGACTTACTAATTGGAAAACCACCGCTAGAAAGTGGATGGACAAACCGTATGAGATCATCAAGAAGAAATGGTTGGCCGTCGATAACTGATGAGGCCGAATGGGACAAATTCAAGAAGGAATCGTTGACCCTGCCTTCATTGCGAAGAGCGAACGTATGAGGGCGTTGCGCGCGAGGAAGCCCTTGAACCACAGGCTAGGGAGTGCAGGGAAAGAGGGGAAGAAGAAGGTCTGGCGCAAGCAGGACCGAATTCTCAAGGCGGCAGGCAGGTGCCTCCAGTGCATGACTTGCTGGAGGACCAACGTGCTAGAGAATATGCACGTCAGCACATGACACCAGAGGAGTGGGCGGGCATTGAGCCAATGCAGCCGCCTGTTAAAAATTTTACAGTAAGGGTTCACGTGCATTAATTTGTTTTCGGCGTTAATTAGGACACTCCTGATCCATATAGACTCACGTCTTGTCTTATATGATAACAGGAAAATGCCCACAAATGGGAGGAGAGCAAGATGTCAGAAACATCGAACAACTCCGTGCAGAGCAAGAGGTGGGAGTCGGCTGTGACCGCCGGCTTGCAAAAGGCGGAGCACACGACCGCCGTGTTCTACGGGAAGGCGAAGGGGTCTACTGGGTTGATTATTCCCCGCCTGCTCCGAAGCGAAGGGTCCAGAAAAAGCTCCCTGCTTCTGCTGAAATAATAGAACAAGCTAAGGCGGAGGCGCAAGAGCAGGCATCTATGGTGTGTCAAGAGGTGTTGCGAGAATATCCAGTGCAAGCCATCCATCATTTGGTGTCGGCATTGGCCAAAGACCACCCCGCCCTTGACGCCATACTCGGGGGAGGAGTGGAAGGTTTGAGGAACCTCCTTCCTCCTCTCCTCCTCTTCCCCCGCGAAAGAGCACCCCGCTGAAGAGTAGCGCCGCCTCTGACACACGTATGGACGACTAAGACACCTACACCCCAGGTTACCGCCCGGCTCCTAGCATGGACAACCCCCTCCCCCCCCCCCCCCCCGCTAGCCAACCGGACCCAAGCGAGGGCATCCGGGATAACGATCCGGGTCCGAGCGACAACATCCTTGTAAGCATACTTTTCAAAGTCTTTTTCACTCCTTACCTTCATGAATAAAGATCTTACACACATATGCCTTCTTCTTGTTACGCGCATGCACCGGTGAAGTGTCGTATCCACGTAGACAAGCCTGGGAAGCCTGTAGGCACCATTGGCTGCCTGATGCCCAGACAATCACCGCCACTGGTGCACGGCATTCTTATGAATGACGCACAAGTGAGTGTGATAGTGGACTCCGTCGTCGAGGAGCATCGTGATTATGCTATCCCACAACCTCCGGAGGAAGGCGTGGATATCCTAGGCGGTTGTCCAAATTACCGCATTATGTGGCCTAGGAGCTTGGTATCTCTCTACAACCAGCGCCGACCCTCTATGACTCCATCTCCCTCCTCCCACAAAGGTACTTCTCAATCGCCGCTCGGCCTTTCCCCTAGGATACTTCTGTTGGGAATATGCCCTAGAGGCAATCATGTATGATGTAATTCCCAATGTATTCATAAATATTATTGAGTTGTCCTTGTTTGAACATCTGATATGTATCATTGAATATGTGATTTGATTGTGGAACTATGTATTCATGTTGTTCATACTAAATTGTCCTTAGTCATTGAGGTTGTGCTGGACACATAACCTAGACTAATGTGAAAGTTGGCTGATGACTCGGTTCCACTTGTCATGGGCATGGTGATGTCATTCCAGCTTACACGGACTCGGCTAAAGAGTTTAGCGAGTCGGACTGACCCATATTGAGATGCAACGAGTAGGTCGTCATTTGCATGTCTCAATCAATGTAATCCTTAGACCTGAGGTTATCGCACAATCCGAGTTGTGGATCACCAACTTAGGTTCTGTCAAACGTTGTTCCGTAACAGGGCAGTTATAAAGGCAGAGTTCGGGTTGACTGAGAATCAAGCTGTGTGATGTGGATAACCAAGATGGGATTTTGCCCCTCCGACTGGAGAGATATTCTCTGGGCCCTCTCGAGTGATATGATTCGGGAAGCATGGCCATGCGCGACTTGGTTAATTGTTAACCGGGTCGATCGACTAAGAGTTAGTCGGATGAATCGTATATCACAGATCGAGAAGAGAGTTGAACTATTAAAGGGATGACGATTAATCGCCTATAGTTCGACAAGGTATATCGTGAGGCAAAAAGGGACTAAGACGTATGTCACATTGGAAGGTACGTCGTCATGACTCGATGGTACTTGGGAGTCGGCACGTTCTGCTAGGAGCCGCTACCGATTGATCGATTGTGAGTCGGACTCCAATCGTGTCCAAGTCGCCATGAGCCTGTGGGGTCACACACTTAAGAGCGGGAGCAAGTATTTGGTCGGGTTGGACCCGAACTGGAATTGGGCTGACAATGCGAGTTGGACTCGCAGGGTGGATGGGCCACAAGGCTTGGAGCCCACTTCCACTCGATATATAAGCAGGGGCGTGGGATGCCTAAAGGGCACGGTTTTTTCCACTCTCATGCGTTGAGAACCCTAGCCCGATTCAGTTCAACCGTCGCACCGGATCTAGCAGTCCGCCGCCGGAGCTCCTCCTCGCACGTGTGGATACCGGCAGAGGTGCTGTACGTTCAGCACTTCGACGATCGCGGGATTGGATCGGCTGGATCGGATCGAGGGACTGCACTGCATCAAGGCGCCGCATCAATAATCCGCAACTGCGCGTCTAGTGGTAATCCTCGTGGCCTTCTACCTCGGCTAGATCTTGGGAGTTCGCGTAGGAAAAGTTTTTGTTTATCTCTACGCGCCCCTTCAACTTCCTCCTGTCGATGCCGGCAGAGATGAAGAGCGGGCAATGTCGATGCCTCCACAGCTCAAAGATAGCCAGACCACAGGGTCGGCACAGGCTGGAAGCGTCCCTCCTACCTTCTCTCTCTTGGGTGCCGCTGAGTCCATGGGTGGCTGCAAGATCAATGACAAGTACAAGGCAGAGGAGCAGAAGGCATGGGACAATAAAAGGAGGCATAAAAAGAGGGGGCGCGGCGGCAAGACCATCAAGGAGTCCTCCAATGTCACTCAAGATGAGATGCACTATGTGCCTGACATAACTGGAGTCTGGGAGGACAATAGGCCTGACATTCTCATAAAGAACCCCCGTCAAGGCCAGAGATTCGAAGACGGATCCTATTTCGTGGCTAGAGAGTTTGACCGGGTGGTTATTTACTATCCTGGAAGACCGATGATCACCAAAGATTCCCTGCGTGCCGTGTCCAGAGAGATGCAAGAGCTTCATCAGTTCTACATGCAAGCATCAGCTGGTTCTCAACAGCATGCCCAACCAATCAATGTTCGAATCCCACGAGACAATGGCTTCTTTGACCAAGAAACCGGGAACATTCATGAACGTCCTATCACCTTTGGTGTGGAGTTCAACGAACTGTTCCACCTCTTATACCGCCAAAAGCTTGATATCAACCTCTTAAGGTTGTGGTCTGCCTACCAAATAAGAGAACTGCGGCGAATGGAGGTCAAAAAAGTAGCCATTCTAGACCCCACGATGTTTAACTACGGTGACATTGGTCTTGAGCCAGAAAAGGATCCCTCAAGAACCCTGGCATCCAAATACTTGGTGGCATGTCTCGAGAAATACGCGAGCCACGACTTTATCCTCTTCTTCTTTAATTTGGAGTAAGTTCAATTTTATATATGGAACCATTTGTTTTTTCTAATTCAGTCTTTCTTATACACCCTTAGATATTAAAGTTTGTTTCTTTTGAAAACAGAGACCATTGGATGACACTACTCATTTGTTTACCTTGGTCCGCGGTGTACTACTTCGATTCACTACTTCCGAAGAAGAGTGTTCGAGGTCGGTTTTGGAAACCTATCAAATCACTCATTAACACTGCCTGGAAAGTGGCGACCAGGGGAAAATTAGCTAGTAAAGGCTATAAAGATGAGCCTCACCACAACCACAGGTTTCCTTGCCAGCAACAGCCGCCCGACAGTGTGTTCTGTGGCTACTACTGCTGTAACATCCTTATGGAGAATACCAGCATGTTCAAGCCTGAGTGGAAGGGTCAGTCGCGGCGATGGAAGAGTATTGGCAGCCACGAATGACAATGGGACACCGACCTAAATGTGTCGTGTATAACATTCAAAGGGAGTTCGTCCATCTCATCAACAATGAGGTCATCAAGCATAGTGGGGACTTCTACGAACGCGTGGAACAAGTGGTGTTTAGAGTTCACCCACAACAATAGTTTCAAACTTGAAATGAGATACATTTGTATTCTTTATATGCTTTTATGAAATTTTGACACTTTGTAATCAATGTCGTGAAATGAGATACATTTGTATTTCTTTATATGCTTTAAATGATGCGGCTTTATATACATTTGTATGCTTTAAATGATCTGATGTGATGTGATGTGCTGTGCTGTGATGTGATGCGGCTTTATATGTATTTTTCTGTGTTGTGCTGTATATATTATTCTATGTATTTCCTGTGTATTTTCTATAGTTTTTTATACATTTTTTTAAATATCGAAAATGTATTAGTGTCGAACCATGTATATATCATCGATAACGGTCGGGTCGGTCCGTCCGCCACTGATGATATATACATCAGTAACGATCGCAGTGACCGTTATTAATGATGATACATCAATAACGGTCGCTCCGACCGTTATTGATGATACCCATCATCAGTAACACGAAGTTAGTAACGACGGTCCCGACCGTTACCGATGTTCTTTTTCGACCGTTAGTGATAAGGCTTCCTGTAGCAGTGTCGACACGTATATAATAAATATGTTTTATATATTTATGCATGTGTGTTCGTCAGAAGAGGATTCGACCTATGCGCATGCATGCAAATTTGGAAGCTTTGTTCCTCCCAAAATGGCGGATCCAGCTAAGGCGAGCGAGGCATGCTTGGAAAGGCACGATGTACAATCCTGACATCCTTGGTGACGCGGTCCCAGCCAAGCTAGAGGTCCTACGTAGTGCCTTGTGGCTCCGTTTCCCCCGCTAAGGGTGATTTGTCCCGCGCGGGAGTAAACTAAAGTAACCCCAATCTACTGTATATAAAGCAATATTCCCCAATGTCTTCCCACACTAATCCACGGCTAACGGCCGCTAAGACCAGGATAGCTTAGCTACGTTGGTACTGCATGCATGCATTAAGATGGACGTGGGCGAGATGATGAGGCTGTACGTGGAGCTGGGCGACCCGGAGATGCCCATCCCCAGGCTCCGCAGAGTCCTGGAGCACCTCGGCCTCGCCAGCGCCGCCGCCGCCATCACCGCCGGCTACGACAACGTCGACGGGCCCAGATACTACCACACCCTCATCCGGAGGCTGCTGGTGCCGTTTGGGCTGCTGCTGTGCGGCGCCAACCTGATGTTCCTTAGCTGGTGGGTCTCATGCGGCCCGGCCCGCCGCTGCCGGCTCGCGCGGGCCGTGGGCAGGGCCTCCGTCCTCCTGCTGCTGTCTCTGCTGCTCGGCGCCTACGCCGTTGATCGCTGCAACTAGAAAACAATGGCGCCATGCATGGGGCACGCTATATACTCCATCCGTCGTGAAATGACTGACGTGAATTTTTATATAAATTTATACAAATTCACGTCACTTATTTTCGGACGGATGGAGTACATATATCCTCGTAAGTACGTGTCCTTGTGATATATACTTGTCAAATCTGACACTTTTGACACTGGTCTCGTGTGTCTTTTGTGATATTTCAAGTAAAATATGATCCTAGCTAGCTAGCCCTTAAAGTTTAACCAAATTTGACCCTTTTGGTCAATACAACGCTAGCTAGCCTCTCTTGTGCTGACTGGGCATGCAAAGGTGGATCAACGCCGGCTTGACAACAACAATCAAATCTGGTTAAACATTTGAGATAAGATTTTTCTTTTTTGCCTAAAATTTGAATAAAATGTCAAAACATATATGCGTTTTTTCCCGGTTAAGATATCGGTCAACTAAATTCACACTTGCCAATATTCTTCCCATTTGAAGTTGTTATCAAGTCTATACATAGAAAAACACAGAAGGCTCGGGTTTTTCAAATGTGCAAGTGCAACTACCCAATTTCTATCTGATGAGACGACGTCGTGCCGCGGTGATAACCCGAGTAAAGGCATTGATCTTGGCAAAGCAATCGCCATGGCGGCCATTGACCGCACATGCAACAGTCACCTAAAGGATTGTCACATGCTCCACTTCCTCTTTTCACGGGTCTGACTGGTTGACGATGCCCTTGAGGGGAGGGGGGACAATCCACAGTCGACATACAAGAATCCGATTGGATAGCGCGGAGAGGAGATGTTAAGGACGGCAAGCTCGCCTAGGCATGGGCTAAGAGGTATACCGTTGCAACATCATTGGGTGGACCCCTAATGCCTTCGATGCGCCCCCATGCGTCATATGGGGGATTGTTGTCACAGACAAGGGAATTTCAAGGGTTATTATTTTGCCAAACAAGAATTCCCTTTGGTTAACCTTCGTAGATCTCCCGATGCAACATGTGGTTCATAGCTGATTCATTCCAATTGGTTCATTTACTGTATCAAGAGATGGAACAAAAAAAAGATGGCCCGGGGAAAAAATACAAAGGCTGATCATCCCATGGCAATCACATCCTGAAGATAAAATGGTTTAGACGCAATACTGTAATCAGGAACAATTTTACAGGGAAGAAAACATTGGAAAAAGAAAGAATTGGGGAGTCTGTCAGACAACTTCTGAGCCACCCTGCACCGGTGTGAGCCGGGCAGGAACGATCCTCTACAGCCGTCGGATGGATCCAGGGACTCATCCAGGCCGTTAATCACGCTCTGGCCCAGAAGGTCAGATTGCATCAACCAAACTTAAGTTCTTGCCTCCTTTTTGGTAAAGGATGTAGCGGTACGATCCTATAGAACAGATCCTGTTCAAGTAAGGTCGTGCTTGATGTGTCAAGGCTCTGCGTTATATGCTGGTTAGCATTCCCGTGAATAGGCGAGGTGGGACTAAATATTCCAGTCCACAGCACTCGAGAAGGAGAGCTCGTGCTCGGTCGTGGGTGCTGGCCCGTGTGATTCGGAGGAGAGTAAAAGCCCAGCCCATTCGCCATCCTGCCTGGCCCGTGTGTTTCCGCACGCCGCGTGGTGCTCCATCCAGACCGTACGCAGCAGATCGGGGTTCATCCTGACCGTTGGCTGGCTGGCAGCTTAGCACCGACCTATGAGGAGCCGGATAAATAGTTCTCCCCCACGGCATCCTCCGCTGCTAAGAAATTTCCCCAATCTCTCCCGTGTCCTCTAATCGCCGAATCGAGAGACATCGAAACCCTAATCGCCGTCGCAAGGTAACTAATTCCTGTCCTTAATCCTGCGATCTCTCTTGCTTGTGTACCATGATCGAGCTGCTTCTCCGTGACCCAATTCATGTGAATATCTTCAATGTTTCCGTTCAATCATTGGGTGGTATTTGGTCTGTCGATTTGTTCGTTAGGGTAGAGTTATTTCGTAGACTTGTTGGATCGTTGTTCCTATAGGGGCGAGATGTACCCTTTTGGATTCGCAGATCCTGCTCGATGTGTGATGATGATGTCCCGGGTTGTTGTAGAATTCCATTGTTTCTGTAGCATGAGACCCTGTGATTCTGTGAAGTTTATGCTCCTTTGGCCAACGTGTCTCCCGAATTTGCAGATCGGTTATATCGTTTTGTGTTCTATGATATCTCTGCGTCACACTTTGAATTGTTGATTGGCAAAAATCGAGATGTTCATACATGTTAATGATATCTCTGGGAGTACTTGTTTTACCAAATCTGGATTGTGTCCTCAATTGCTCCTGTATTGCATTAATGATTGTTTTATATATTTATCTAATTGTCTTTTCTCCTGTACTGCTACTGCTTTCAAGACCTGAGGATCATGCTTAATTTTGTTATGTCGTTTGTTCAGGGCAGACTTTGCATAATTCTTCTGTTATTGTGTATGGTTGTTACCATGGATAATTCTTCTATTATTGTGTATGGTTGTTACCATGGATAGGCCTTGAGTCATTCTGTATGGTTGTTAGTTGTTACCATCAACAGTATGATGCTAGAATTCTAGCTATGAGTTTAAATTTTAATGTTTCCTGTTTCCGTTGAACTTAACATTGTTGTTGCTGTTTTCAGATGCAGATTTTTGTGAAGACCTCACTGGCAAGACAATTACCCTTGAGGTCGAGTCATCTGACACGATCGATAATGTGAAGGCAAAAATTCAAGATAAGGAGGGCATTCCTCCGGACCAGCAGCGTCTTATCTTCGCCGGGAAGTAGCTTGAGGATGGTCGCACCTTGGCGGACTACAATATTCAGAAAGAGTCTACCCTGCACCTTGTCCTCCGTCTGCGTGGTGGCATGCAGATTTTTGTGAAGACCCTTACTGGCAAGACCATCACTTTGGAGGTTGAATCTTCTGACACGATAGATAATGTCAAGGCAAAGATTCAAGACAAGGAGGGCATCCCCCCAGACCAGCAGCGCCTCATCTTTGCTGGGAAGCAGCTTGAGGATGGGCACACCTTAGCAGACTATAACATTCAAAAAGAGTCCACCCTGCACCTTGTCCTTCGTCTGCGAGGTGGCATGCAGATCTTCGTCAAGACACTCACCGGCAAGACCATTACTTTGGAGGTCGAGTCATCGGATACGATTGACAATGTCAAGGCAAAGATTCAAGACAAGGAAGGCATCCCCCCTGACCAGCAGCGCCTCATCTTTGCTGGGAAGCAGCTTGAGGACGGGCGCACCCTGGCGGATTACAGCATTCAGAAAGAGTCTACCCTACACCTTGTCCTTCGTCTGCGTGGTGGCATGCAGATCTTTGTCAAGACGCTTACTGGTAAGACCATCACTTTGGAGGTTGAGTCTTCGGACACAATCGACAACGTCAAGGCGAAGATTCAAGACAAGGAGGGCATCCCCCCTGACCAGCAGCGCCTGATTTTTGCTGGGAAGCAGCTTGAGGACGGGCGCACCCTGGCGGATTACAACATCCAGAAGGAGTCCACCCTGCACCTTGTCCTCCGCCTCCGTGGTGGTCTCTGAGCTTGCATGTTTATGAGCTTGCTTTAGCTTTTAGCCTTGAAGTCTGTCGTTTGTTAGTAACTTTGTGTCGATGTGGTGTGAACAAATATGATGCTATGGTATCCTGGAACCGTGGTTTGCTTAAAACCACGGTTTGACTATGACTTGCTGAACTAAGTTTGTTAGTAACTTTGTGTCGATGTGGTGTTCATTATAAGAGTTCAGCAAGTCATAGTCCGTTCTTAGTGATCCGATTATCTATTATTGGGTATTGATTCGATGATCTCTTTGCTCAGGATTGAGCTTGTTCGTAGCCCCAAGATGAAAGGATGTGTGTATGCATTCTTTGTGGGTTAGTTACCTGCATTGTTCGTTACGTCCAGCTTGCTGTTTGAGCAATCTGCGTAAGTTGAACGAAACAGTAAAACCGGCATCGGCTTATGGCTGCAGTTCTGGAACTTGCAGCAGAGGGTTACTAGGTACAGCAACCCAAAATTTCACAGCAGAACATAAATAAACCAAACCGGTGACTAGTAGTAAAATCCAACAGCGAATAGCTTCCACAGAATATATAGAAGTACACATAAGCATAGCCTTACACGAAAAGGATGGTAGCATCTGAAGATCTGTGACTAAACGATATACAATTCTGGAGAAAAACTACTAGCAGAAATAGACAGAGGCACCGGAAGCTGTGAGATTATGTCCAGTACGGATAACCGAATGGGCAATTAGTAAGTCTGTCTTTGCAATAGCATCCTAATATGTTAAGAAGAACCATGTAGTACTGCGTGTTGTCTTCTTCCGATAAAAAGCTTTATCAGCGGGTAGTCAACTGTTGCATGACACGCACCCTGCAAAACCATTGGTGAAAACCCTCATGTTAGGAAATTATCATCCGAGAGACCCTGAGTGAGTAAATAAACAGAATTCCTGTGTTTGAATACTGAATAGTTTCTATTATGCATGCAATCTGGGCACACACAAACATGTTCTGATACAAACTCGAAATTGATAGACAGCATGTTATTCACGCGTACAATATACAAGAAAAGTTTTCCTAAAAAACAATATCAGAAGAGAGATACGAGAAAAGGAACAGAATGTGTGCCTGTCACAAGGTAAAGAAGTTTCAATATCCTATTAATGTGCTACTGTTTATTTTTTCAGTACGTATGTTGTAAAGAATGAATGGATGCTCCTGTGACAGCCTAATTGCCTAGCTACAAAGATGTCATGCAGGTGTGACATTCTAACCGCGAGACTTTTGAAAGGAGTCTATGAAGCTTCTGTGACAAATTAAAATGCAATGGTGCACTATGGTTCAAGACAATAAGCAGATGCTTCTTTTTAGGAACTCACAAAAGCCACCAAGGACATCAGCAGAACTCACCCTACTATCTAATCCAATCTCGGGTACAGACAAGCGCCTCAATTGTCTTGATGTTTAATGTGCTCCATTGCTTATCAATTACCGGGCCCTCGCTGCTGACCGCCGCCTGGCAATGAACAGCAGATGACGGCATAGCCAAGACATCCTGCGCCATAATTGAGAGGGTTGGATACTTTGCGGAATGACTCATCCACCAGTTTAGAATATCAAAATCATCCTTCCGTGGAACAAGGCCATCTTCAAGGTAGTTGTCAAGCTCTGATAATAGTTGATTCCTTATCTGTGTGGTAAGATGCTGATCCCAGTCTTCCAAGGAATCGCTATCAAATCCATCTATTTCAACATCTCCAGCCTGACAATTCGAAGTCTGACCATTCGACTGATCCATAGGGGCACAATATTCATGGAACAGTTCCCTGGTTATTTCGGCTACATAATTTACATACTTCGGTGCATCAGTGCCAAAAGCACGTTTAAGCCGGAATTCAATAAAAGTAGTCTTGAATCTGGGATCAAGAACAACAGGCACTGACAACCACAAGTACGAATTTTGCCAATAATCATTGAATGCCTCCTTCATCTCCCCAACCATGCTAGCAACGTCAGTGTGTTCAGCAGATGATTCTTCTTGCAAAATCGTCCTAACTTTCCAAACTTCATGGAAGTACATATTCGCTGTCGGGCAAACAGAACCCGAAATTACTTCAATGACTCGATATAAAACCCTCAAAATCTTGCAGATAGGCTCAACAATTTTCATTTCTTCCGCAGATAACACTTCTTCAGAGGGGAATACCTTCTTGAAATGCAGAATTACCTCGAGTCTAAAGTAAATTTTGTGCCACCACTTTGCATCTTCATGGGGGCACTTCAAACCAACATGATTAACAACTTCAAGAAGTTGCTGCCGAGTAAGTGCTGAAGATGCACGCACATGAATAAATCTCTCTAACATATCACCAACATGGTAAAGCATTGGTTGCCCTTTTGCAACAATGCTGTTAAGCACATCATCCACACAAGCAATATTGTATAGCTCCCCTCTAATAGGAAGACAGTTCCTCTGTGTAAGCATGTCCTTCAGCTTTGAGATACTCTCACCTTTTCTTATTTCACTCACAGCTGTCAAGCCAAAAAGCTTCCTGTCAAGATTCCAATCTCTAATAGCTTCCCATATGACATTATATGCCCCGCTCTCAGATTCTAGCACACAAGCCTCCTTATAATGTATCATCCTTTCCAAATCACAAGGCGAGGACCAAAACACGCCAAACTTGATTATTCTCCTTTGAAGCTTCCAGTTAGCATCAATAAAATGTGCTGTCAAACAGAGGTACTTTATTGTGGGCACAGCTGCATTAGGAGCCCACACACTTGCTGATAACGAAACTCGCTGTGATGAAAGTGCAATTTTCTCCTTAAGGTCAGCCTTTTGTTTGTGAAACAGAAGAGTTGAATACTCTTCCATATCTAAGCTTGAAGCCATGTTAAACACTGGGTTGAGGCTCTCGGCAAATCTTCTCATTTCTTCATGCTCCACAATTGACAGAGGATAGCTATGCATTACTATCAGCCTAGTTAGTTCTTGATAAGATGCTTCTTGATCAAATTTCCTGGTTTTTACATGTGCAGTGTGAGCAGATGAGTTGTTTTTCTCAGCAGGACTCATGTTTTCTGCTGGTAAAGCTAGAATGTTTTGATTCTGATGGATTTCCTCACCATAGCTATTACCCTTGAGAAGTCTGCTAGCATATTCCGCAATCTGAACCTTACCATTTGTCAAGGCAGGTGAAAGCTCATCCGTCACCCTAGATTTCAAATTTGGTACACTGGACGGAGAAAGCCCACCTTTCTGACGATTTATGCTAGTTTCACCACGTGCTAGGCAAGTCTGAGTGTGTCGGTTCAAATGGCTTCTACCATTGTCTGCACTAAGTCGCTTGTGGCAATGGAGACAGTCTGCACCCTGAATTCTCCCGGAAACATAGACAGGCCTAAAATCCATCCACACCTTTGATCTAAATCTGCTGTTCTCACCATGATTTACCAAGTTTATATCATCGAGTGACTCTGGATTCTCTGGAAGCATCTGGTTCACCGGATCAATGTCATTCACCATGTCTATGCATAAATTATGCATAGTTTAGTCAGAATATGCAGAAAAGATAACATACATAACTTATCATGAAGAAAGCTGCTGCTTGCACCCTGAATTTACACTAAACCGGCAAACAAGAGAATCACTAAAATAAAGCACAACATGTGACTCATACCTGATGACAAAAGGTCCAAACATCCCCATTCTAGCTTAGATAAGAGAAAAAAAAATACTAGATCTAATCCTTAATCTGGAGGGCACTAACAAAAAAACTTAAAGATCCATTATGCAGGATCTAAGATTTAAACATTTATATTCTAATTCGTCCCCTTGCTTATATTATCATGCAAAAGAATCTTACGTGTAATCTAATTGTAGATTGCCAACAAACATCTAGATTCTAGAGCTGGATAAGAATGGTGTAACTTAGCTTCTAAGATCAGCATGATTGCCTGACAAACTGTGCTTAACCTTGAAAAGGAAGAGGACCATGCGAACACCAGTAGACCATTCTGACCATACTGGCTGGAGGGCATGCCCTCAGTTGTTGAAATTGTGACATTATTAGCAAGTTCCTTAATTAAAATCTCTAGTGGCCAGGGAAGTTTGAATGCTTAATACATATGTGACATCTTAAGTTGATAAGCATCCAAATCTTCATAAGCAAGCAGACAACAATAAGTGTCGTTTTGCAGTTGATCACATGCTTGTTCAGACATTTTTTTAAATACAAGCACATGAATATCTCTCTTTCCCTTTTACATGTTTGTTAGCCAAAAGTTATCCTAAACTCGAAGTGTAGCGACTTCGACAAAAGTAGGTAGCCAAATATGCAAACGCGGTTCAACACTCCATGGCAATGCAAACAGAACCCGAGACAGTACAAAATTTACAAACTGCTAAAACTTTAACATGACTAGCCTGCGCAGGCAAATGGGAAAAATCAAGCTAAAAGGTAACTAAAGCATGACACATCAAAAAAAAGAGTAACATACCACAAGGAAAGTCTGTATCCTGTAGCTCGCTCAGATCAAACCCATCTCTTGCTCGACAACTTTTATGGTGCCGCCACAGATGGCTAGTTCCATTTGAACGTCCATCAGAAGCTTTGCAGCTCATGAGAGCGTGGCAGTAGTGGCACTCGGCGCTCTGGATCACTCCGTTTATGTATATAGGTTTGTACTCTTGCCACACCTTGGACCTCTTCCTCCTAAGCTTGGAGGCAGCGTCAGCTCCATCAGAATCCACCGCTAGTGGTAGCGGCATGCCGTCGATATCATGCCCATCCATGCCTTCTGGTTCCATAGCTGCAGTTGATGATAATGACACGACACAATCAGATTTTGTGCACAGCATATGATTAAACCGTAGACCGGATAGACACGGAATAAACTACAACAAGCAAGCAACCTCGCCTACAGATATAATGTTGGGGAAATTGGCTACAGGACACCGTTATTTTGCGGCATTTGCCAAAACACACCGTCCGATTGCGTCTTTGCCCAGTACCATTACAATTCTGTGGTCATTTGCCACAACACATTGCCTGCTCCAAAACGGAAAATTTGACTTTTTTCCAGATGAAATTACCATATTACTCTACTAACACGACATGACATTCATACACAGGAAAGTCTGTACTCCACATTGGAATGAATTATACTATTTTTTGGTGTATTATATACTCTATCTGAGAAAAGTGGTGTATACAACTTCAGAAAAAAATATTCAAGAAGAGAAATATGTAACCAGTATATACCAAGTACCACATACTACTTTTCAGCCGTGCAACTTGACATATTGTTTTGGGACACAAGCTGTATATACTTTTCAATCAATCAAAGAAGTATATCAATGAAGAAGTGTGGATCACCAACCAAAGTAGTATATACTGCTTCCGATAGAAGCATTTGTTGCCCGTAATTAAAAGATATAAGGTCCCAATATAATATGTCAAGAAGTTGCAAGCCTGAAAAGTAGTATATAGTGTGTATCACCAACCAAAGCAGTATATACTGCTTCTGATAGAAGCATTTTTTGCTCGTAATTAAAAGATATAGGGGTCCCAATAATATGTCAAGAAGTTGCAAGTCTGAAAAGTACTATATAGTACGTAGTACATACTTCTTTTGAATTTTTTTAAAGTTGTATACACAACCTTTCTCAGATGGAGTATAGAGAAAGTCAAAAAATTCGTTTTGGAGCCAGCAGTGTGTTGTGGCAAATGACCACGGAACTGTAATGGTACTGGGCAAAGACTCAATCGGATGGTGTGTTTCGGCAACTGCCGTAAAATAACGGTGTCCTGTAGCCAATTTCCCCTAATGTTAAAGAACAGCACAGACTTAATGAGCATGATTTTTTGTACACAGAAACGAGCAGGTGCAAACGTCAAACATGACAGCAACAGTAATGTGCCAAGCAGACAGCTCCAATTCCTTTGCATTTTCTTCTGAAACTAGCACCTATTTCGAAACGCCACTCCAATTATAACACAGCTCATCATCCAAGCTGCCCCCCAACTCTTACTACTACTACTACAAGCGAAGCGAAATCACAGCAGAATAATATCAACCCAGCACTGGGCAGCAGACGCATCCATGGCAAGAGAACGGGAGCCGACAGCTACAGATTTTATATATTTTAGAGCATCACAACTAGAGGATTTTGGAGCCGGGAACAACGGCGGCACGGTGGGGATCGCGTCGCTGGAGGCTCAAATTCCACGAGAAATGGGGATCACGCGAAGGCAGGTGACGAACCTGCGGGGGGTGCGGGGGACCGAGGCCGGCGACTCGCCGGAGGAAGCGTCGGCGACAGCGGCGCGGCGGAGAGAGAGAGAGAGAGAGAGAGGGGTCCGGCAGGGTAGGGTTAGGGCGTGGCGTGGATTGGATGGATCTGTGGGTAAGTGGGTTCGTGGGTGGCCGGCTCCAGAGTCCAGACTCCAGACCGTCGAGCCCGGCCCAGGTAGGTTTCCTTTGAGCTGGGCCCTAGGCTCAAGGCCCGTCCATGTGTCCTCTGGATCGGGAACGAACGAGTCTCAAAAAAAAAAAAACCTGATCGAGGGTTTAGGGTTAGGATTTAGGATCGTGTCATGAGATCATCGATCCTACAGCCAATTACTACCAGGATAGATGATCTCATGCCCTTACCACTTTTATCCATCTTTCTAGACTGATAATGAGATTTGAATTTCCTTTTTCTTTTTTGCTCAGCCAATAACTGGTATAGCAACAAAAACAAGCTGGCGAAAGATACACCAACAAGTTTTTGGTCTAACTGCATTGGTACCACCGTACCAGCAGCATCTGGCAAAGATTATATTTTTGCCTACTGTTGTTTTAGCAAATGGTAGCGTTACCATGCATTCTTTGCCATGTAATTTTGCCTTGTCACGATTTGGTGCTAAGTAACATCAACCTAACAATTGCCGCAATTTAGTAAAACTCCTAACCAGCTAAGATCGCGGACGAAGCGATAAACTGGTTGGGAGTTGCAGCAGTGAGGACTGTTTAGCAGAACTCCTAACTTAGTACAACTCCTTGCGGCAGGACAGCAAAAGCAACCCAAACATCATAGCAGGAAGTAACAATCCAGTATAATAAGCTGAGAGAGCGTGGGATTCAACTAGCATGCAAATTACTTCTTGAAAAAAGAGTAGACAACGCTTGGATTTCAGCCAGCAAAGGTTATTACTACACTGGAAAACTGTATTATGTCAGCTCTGAAATGCTGTGATCCGAACATATTCAACACCGACGTTAGTAACACACTGAGCGCACATGAAATGCAATTGAACAGTAAGGAGTCGTGGGCATTGGAGAAAATGTCGATGTTTTGACATAGCTAGGGAAGAGAATGTAGGATGTACGCGTAAGTTGCTATCTACAAATATGCGAGTTTCTTCTGCCATGAGTCCCACGGATCCAGCGGCCAGGTTGATGTGGAGAAGGGGCACCTGATAAGTACAGAAAACGCACCAGGATCAGCCAGGTCAGGGATAACACAAGGAAGAGTGACAACTCCGTAAACAAAGCCAAAACAAGGTGGCTATTGGCATACAAAAGAAAACAGAAATAGCACATGGTTTTTGTAGTTTCGATTTTAGAAGCGATAGGGAGAAAGCAACCAATGATACTAGCTGTTAAAGAAAGTTTGTAAATAACACGAAAACAGAGGAACCAAGGGAACATTTCCTACATGTCTGCTGCAGATAGTTCATTCCTTTAGCACACAGAATTTGCATAACAGAAATCTCGAGTACAGCAATATCACAGTATATATGATTACACCTCATGGAAAGAAGTACTGTAAGCAACTAGCAAGTACAGATAGAAATCTAAGATGTATAGCACCACACAAAAAGGAGCAAGTCGTAGAGGAATTGTATCTTCACATAAGTAATACAATCACAGATCCTTGGTGTATTCAGTTTGTCAGTAGTGTTAAACAGACACTTCATATGATTGAAAAGATTTATGCCTTAAGACCATAAATTTATGTACTCCCTCCGACCCATATTACTTGTCTCAAATTTGCCTAAATACGGTTGTATCTATGTTTAAAAAGCGTCTAGATATATGTAATATTTCGACAAGTAATTCTAGCCGGAGGTAGTACATTAGTTCGAATCCCATGCATGATCTTTCTAATTTCAATGAGAATTAAGTGCCTGAAATACCCAAGCTTAGCTACCATATATCTCATCGTTGATATTTTACATGGACTCTCAATTATTGACAACTGACAAGTTACAGAAATATTACACAGCCCAGAATTGCTCAAACAAATAACTTAACCAAGCAAGCATTAAAAGCTTTGGAGAAGGTGGTATCAACTAGACTTAGTGATGTACTGATGTCTTATCCATGCTTGATAGTACTATAATTTCTGCTAGGAAAGCATATATAATGAACTGCAGCACTTTAGCAACCTATAAAACCACGAACACTGTTCCCGGTGCATACTACCCAAATGTTCATGACAAGTCACTCAACATAACCAACCAGCCCATGTTGAGATTCCACAAGTGATTGCTTACTCAGTGGCATACAGTGACAGATAAACCATGAACTGCAAGCTAAGCGGCGGTAGCAGGGATGTTGTAGCGGCTGCGCAAGCCATCAATAGCTCTCTCGGCGGACTTTGCCATCTCAGGGATGGTCACCTTGCACACTGGCCATCACCAACAACAAGTTAGTACACAATACACCACTGCCTTAGTGGCCTGAACAAAAGACGCAACTGAAAACAGAACTCAGAGAGATGTCTCTGCGCTCTGCAGTACCACGAGACGTAGACGACTGCACCTCTGCGACGAACTTCTTGTAGGATGCCTGGAATTCACGGGGATCATCAGAATTTCGGAGTCCAAGCCAGAAAGGGAGCAATAATTAGAGCAACAACGCAGACTCGATCAAAACAGCAAGCGGAACGAATCGTGCCAGTGGCGTACCTTCATCTCCTCCGCGCGCTCTGAGATCTTGTCGACCATCTTCTTAAGCTCCTTCTCCGCCTCCTCCGCCAGCTGCATAGAGCTCTGCGTCTGCATCTGAACAGAGCACACGGAAGGGGATTATTACATCACATCGCATGACACGGATAGCGGCTAGCGTAAAGGACGAGGAAGAGACAGGAGCGGGAGATGACCTTGAAGCGCTTGGAGATGCGGGAGTGGGAGGCCTCAAGGTCGCGGACGGAGTCGCCGTGGAGCGCGTCGAGGCGGCGCTTGAGGGAGTCGAGGCTGGACGCGGCGAGGCTCCTGAGGTCGGCGACGGTGGACATGGAGGCGGGGGTGGCCCCGGCGAAGGGGGACGCCGCGGGGAGGGGCGACCTCGTCTTGGGCGTCGCCGGGGAGGATGGCAGCTTCCCGCGGCAGACGGGAGACGCGGACGCGCCGCTGCCGGAGCCGGACGGCGACGAGGCGCCGGAGAGGGAGACTGGGCTGGGCTTCGCCTTGGGCTTGGCCCTCGCGCGAGCCCTAGGCTTGGAGGCGGCTGCGGGCGCTGCCGCGGCGGCTCTCGTCTTCCTCATGGCTATGGATTAGGAAGAGAGGTGGGTTTGAGATTTTGAATTCTGAAAGCCAAAATGTTTGGGGAGGGAGAGGAAAAGCTTTTATAACGGGACGTGTTACCGGGTGGCATTGTTCAGCAACTGGACGGCGCGAGGTCGCAGGTCACTGGTTCAATGGGCCCACGTTTCAGTGACCCAGCGAGAGAAATGGTTCGATGTATCAAAACGTTTCGCGCCCAGCGTCAGCAAGAGCAGACTTCCCAAAAAATAAAAAAAAGAAGAAGCAAGAGCACAGGCCCGCAAGGAACGGCTGAGCCTCACTGGCAGATGGGCCTCCCCAGGATGACACAGGCAGAATGTCACCCGTCAGTTGGTGCCCTCAGGTAACACACAGCGTGACAGAGCAAGTACCAAGGACAAGTCACTGCAGTAACATATATGGATCTACAGTCATCACAGGGAAACAGGAGCACGACAGAATTCTCCTACAAGCTGGGGCCTGACAGTTTACACTAAGACAGGTTCCTCGATGTCGCTAGTTGCACTACACAGGCCAGCTAGCTAGCCCTCCGACGTCGTCACATCTAGACAGACCAGAGCATGACAAAAATGAATCCACGTCGAGGCGGTGAGGAACATAGGGCCCCGTCCAACAAAGCACCTCGCTCCAAAATAGATTACAGGCGGCATGCATAATCGCTGTCATCGCGTCGCGAAGCTAGCATAGCAACAGAGGGATCTGCCCTCCCAATCACATCCTAAACAGGTATCTCAGATCTTCTACGTTGAGCCGAGTGGCATGGCCACCGGATTTGTCTTGGCCAAAAGCTGAGTTGACCATGGCTCTCTTTTCCTCCTGTTAACAAAGGCAGGAACATGGTCAGAAGGGCAGAAAACAGAGGGTGTATGTAACTCTGAGTCCATGATAAGATCATTTCTAGCAATGTTCCCATATACTCCCTCCATTCCACAATACAACGTGTATAGATTTTTCTCATTTGTTCCACAATACACCTCATTTTTCTCTTGGTACCCGCACCCGGCCAATAACTACTCACATTCATTTATTATTAACCCAATATGTCCTGGTCCAAGTGCACAAATCTATATGAGGTGTATTTTGGAATAGAGGGAGTAATTAACAAGGTAGTACAAAATTCTCAAAATATATGCATCACAAGAATACTGCAGTTTGCTTATTTGTTGTCCAGCTTCGCTTGCTAACCATCACATTGCAAATGTGCGAAGCCAGGAATGAATTTTGAGCACTTAATTGCAAAATTCTCTCACAAGAATGATTAGGAAACTAAGCTACCATGAGATGGTCACTGACAAGATAAAATCATATCAGCGATACTCATGTATTGCATAGTTCCATTTCCCGAAAATTAATAAACAGCAAGCTCAAGTGGAAAACAGATTAAAAGTGCTCAAGAATTCAGAGCACAAGTGTAAGCCAGGTAAATTACCTGCAGAGCTAAAATACGATCTTCCACCGAATCTTTAATGGTCATACGAGAGACAATGACAGGACGAGTCTGCCCAATTCTGTGTGCTCTATCAATTGCTTGGTCCTCAGCATAAGGATTCCACCAAAGGTCAAGGAGAATTACATGGCAAGCAGCAACCATGTTGAGACCAAGATTACCTGCTTTCAACGACATAATCATAACTCTAACCTGAACAAGGATAAAGGTTCTCATTAGAACAGCGTCAAATGATTGTCTTGAAGAAAAGAAACAAGGTAGGAAAAAAATGACCTCTGGGTCAGTATTAAAATCCCTCACTGCTCTATCTCTTTGATTGAGGGACATTGTTCCATCTAATCTCCTGTACTGTATAAGGTTGCTGTTCAGTGAAAGCTCCAGCAAATCTAGCATGCCAGTCCACTGGGTGAAGACAATGGCTTTCGCCGGGGCTACTCGGCTTGGATTTGATTCAGTAGTATCACTGTCTGTTACAGCATCTTCGATAATGATCGAATTCAGTTTATCAACGGTAGCTTGTATCTTCGAGGAGATGTAACTGCTTTGACTGATTGAGGAGAACCCGTCATCTGTTGATGTACTCATTGTTGCGCAAGTGCCGGTCTTGCCAGAAATACAAATCTTTAATGTTCCTGACGAAAATACTGATTCGGTACTTAACGAGGTTCTGCAATTAGGAGCAGGGCACATGTTTTCATCATTTGTTATCCGCTCGTGTATACATTGATAGCAGAAAATATGACCACATATCGCCACAACGGCATCATCAGGTGTGTCCTGTAAAAAGCACAGGTTACAAGGTTGCAGCCATTAGAATGTGTAAACCAACAAACGCTTCAAAACATGAATTAGACCGGTTACTACATTGTTACGTGCCCTGCGCACAAGAAAAGATCTAGGCAAAATGGGTGCAACCTGGACCAACTGCACAGGTGCCCAGCTGGGTTCAGCATTTCAGCCCTGGTTCCAGAAGGGCCAGAACTCCCACATTGAGCAAGGCCCAACTTGGTTTTGTGTTTATCCCGTATACTCCCTCCGTCCGGTTTTAGGAGGCGTAAATTTGAATGCTGTGGTCCAGATTTTGTAGGCGCCTGGTTTCTCCGAGGCGCCAGCAACTGAAATGGTCTCCCTGCATGTATGCTCGCACGCAGCCGTAGCCAATACAAGTGTGCGGCCGGGCGGAGCTGGCATGCATTGTCATAAATGCTGGCTGCACATGCTATGTTGATTGGCTGTACAGGTTGCTTAGGACTGCGCGTGAAGGCTAATTATGTCCAGCATGCATGTGTGGCAGCAAGCCTTGGTACGGGCGAAAAAGAAAACGCGCCTCCTAAAACCGGACGGAGGGAGTACTCCTTAAGTTTGACAGTCAACAAAAGGTATACACCTTATATTTTGGAATTGAGGGAGTAATATGTAGGGTATGGCCAGTTCATGTGTTCAGCCATCTGCCATTTTTATTATCGGTTCATATCCCTGGTAACTCTATGATACGAGATCTTAATCCCAGAGCATGAAGATAAGGGGACGTATGGGTTAATACAAACCGTGCTCGAGTCCAATCATGATAACTTCCAAGATGGGCAGATCCATGAAGGCTGGATAGACTAGATTCACAGGGAAAGGATCACATGAATGACAACGTGTTCTAAAGCAACCCCTCGCATGTTGGAGTAATTGTTTATTAAGGCAAAAGATCGAATGAAGCTAACACATATAGTTTGCATGATTACACTCAAATAAGAGAAAAGAGCACATGTGAACTTCAAAATAGTAGCAATATATTTGATTACTTACACGACATATGGCACAAAGGGATGATACTTCCAGCCTTGCAAGCAAATCTATTACCCTTTCCTTGGAAAGTTGCTTTGCCATCTCTATTGAACCATCGCCTTTAAATACTGTCTGATGCCCCTTCACAAGAAGAGGATGATCACAGGCCTGCCTAAGGCGCAACAACAACAAAAGAATGTTGGCATAGTTCTGTTTGACCGTTCCAGCAGCAGCGTATTCCTGATACATACAAAAAGCACATCAGCAGTCAGAATTTTGACTTATAAAATTTCCTGTTTCCAGGAGGGATGCAAATGTTAAGCTTATGCTGATCACAAGAATGCCCACCTCCCAGAAACTACTGTCCATTTATTTCTTTAGCTACAAAACAATGGTGTGAACACCAGTAAAGTAAATCTACAAAAATGATTTAGAAACAAGATCTGGTAGGGGAATCTGGTTAACTAAGCAATAAACCAATGACAACAAGCATCTCTGCTACAGTTTTCAGTACAAAACAACAAACATCTCCCAAAAAAATACAACTCTAGATCACAGCAACAACATTCTACAAATATATAAAACTGGAGAGAATAGCCTAACAGGAACACCATCCACAAAATATGGGCAATATATATGAATTTAAACATGAAGAAAATAATCAACTAACCTTGAACTGTTGCCGCGAGCGTTCTTCCATTGTCATATAGAAAGCCCGCTCCTCCTTTCTGAAATCTACCTTAACCAGATTAATTGTCTTTGGAGGTAAGTTTATGATAGGTTCTCCATTTATCATAGTTTCTACATGCAAAGTAAGGGTGGCATGAGATCAAAAACACTAATTTTAAACAAAATGGAAAAGAGCCATGTCTGACGTGTACTTAAAGATCTTTCAACAAAGTTAAACAAACACAAAGCCTTATTGAAGTCTTTCTACGGAAAAAGAAAATAAGAGAAACAAGATGTAATCCCTCCATCCCTCATATATGGATATATGGAGGTATAGATAGGTGCAGTAAATACATATTTTTGCTATCACCTTTTGTGCGGCGGAGGAGAACTATCCTCAACACAGTTTGAAGTTTCTTATATCCATGAACTGCATCTCTGGCAATTGGGTGCTTTATCATTGTACAAAATGAGCTATACGTAGAATATGGGTCATATTTCAAAAAACGGAAATAGCTGTACAGCTCATCGATTGCATTTTGTATAGGTGTTCCTGATAAGCACCACCTCCTTTTCGCTCTTAGTCCACAACAGGCTTTAGCCACTCGAGTTCGGAAGTTTTTTATCGTCTGAGCTTCATCAAGAACAACTCTAAACCACCTTACCCTCGCGACTGGGCCGCTGTCAAGGTCAAAATCTGAATCCTTAAGTTTCTTCTTCCTTTTCTTAGACTTGTTTGGTGGTTTTTTGCTATTGCCAGAAGATTCTCCACCATTCTTTCGATCTGGGTCATCATCAGCATTCTGTTTCGGTACTTCATTCGCCACAATTGTATATGTAGTAACAACAACATCATATTGTGCAAGCTCACTTGGATCTTTGGTTCTCGCACCACCATGGTAGACTAAAACAGACAACTTGGCACTTTCGCTAACCTTGTCTACCAATTCATTAGCCCACTGCTTAAGAACACTAGCAGGGCATACTACTAAAGTACCAGCAGCTGGCCTCGTCATGGACCGCATGGTCGATGATGCAGCTGATGTGTCTGTTTTACTCTTCTTTTTACGTTCAACTTTGCTTTCAGTTGTTCTGACAGGAACAGTGTCTATTTGACTAACAGATGGTTTAACACCACTAGTACTAGCTGATGTCGATGATAAATGAGTGTCTAGATCCTTCTTGGGTTCATAGTTCAGAGTCTGTTCCCCCTTATCGACAATAGTCACTGCATCATCGTCCTCATCAAGGTTTAGTGCTTCAGATTTCAAAGCATCTGAATCAGCGGACATGAACTTAGACTGCTGAGCTTTCTGTTTTTGTATAAGGGCAATTGTAGACACTGTCTTCCCAAGACCCTGTTACAAGAGAAATGCTTGACTTTGAGGACAGCAACATGCCAAGGACTAAGCACTTGTGGAGAACATAAGAAATTAGAAATAACCTGATCATCAGCGAGAATTCCACCAGCACAATGGGAGCTATTCTCCTTCGAAACCATCCAAGCTAATGCCATTTTCTTTCAAGCAGAAAAGGCATGTAAGGAACATGATATCCAGAATAAAGAGAACTAATAAATAATTGAAATATATGAAAGAAATAATCACCTGGTGCTTAAGCAGAGATACTGAGAGGGTTCCCTCAGGCAGATCATCTTCCTTTTTATGCTGACTAATATTCTGCATAACAAATTATGAGAAGCAATGTTGCTCAGTACTAAGTGTAGAATCAAATGTAAGGGCCATAGCTACAACAGATTAGCGGGCCTGATCACTCATGAGTCATCACTCAAACCTATAATTCCTACTGGCTGAGAAAAAAGAAAATGCAAATGTATATGCTTCATTCGAAAGCTAAGTTGCACTTGCATTTTGAAATTTGAAGTCAATGAAATAATTCAGGAAATATTTGAATCTCCATAAATACAACGGTAAATTAACATAAGAAATGTTTTGCAAGGTATTTACATAACAAGATGTTTATTCATTAAAAAATAGCATGGTATGTTCGAGGATTAGACTGCTGGGGAATATTAACCGGTATATTTGCAATTTCGTAACAGGAAATTCTTTTAGGAGCAAACTGAGAATCCAGGTACTCCGATAGATAGAGTGATATTAGACACAATAAATCTATTGTTTAGACTAGACAGAATGGGTCATTGAATGGACAGACTAACTTTCACTTGACAAAGTGTAAAACGCCAACAAGCCCACTGATTCATGGAATCCGTGCCACAACAAAGGAATATAAATATCATCATGTACAATACAATATAAAACTATCATGCAAATTCAAACAGGTCAGAACCTGTGTTTTCTTTAAAAATGATACTTAAAAAAAGGTACATGTGGCATAAAGTACAATCTCATTAGTCATTACAGAGTATCCTTTTGAATTTTGACGAACTGGAATAATACCTACTATAAGTAAATTATAGAGACTGTGAAGTGTCTTCTAATCTATCAAGCCAAGTCAGCAATGCAATTCACAAAACATATAGAAGAATAAGTCTATTACAAAATTGCCTCTGGAATCTGGACAAAGTGCCGCGTGATTAGCTGGGAGGAACATATATGTAGTGTATATCTCAGTGGACCAAAGATGCATACCTGGATAGCCTCGTGATATACCGCTCTCTCATCAGAATCCAAATACCTATTTTCTAGGTTTGGATAAGCTTGCATATCATTACCTTCAACAAGTTGATTGTTCTTAGCAGAACTATTGCCTCCAAAAGATGAAGGCAGCATCCTACGTGAACTTGTACCACCATGTACAAAGAAATCATCTGGCAACTTTGAACAGGTAAACATTAATTATCCTATAGAAAACCTGCAGCAGTTTCAAATACTTGCATGATTGAACTAGAATCATTTGAGAGTAAACTATACAAACCATCATCCTCCTCCGTGATAGCCATCTGGGCGTTACTCAAAGATGAGCTTCGGCTTGTGAACCTTGAAGAAGAAGGTTGCCCGATTCGATTGGCATCATTTGATTCCATCATGCTTTGGCCTAATCTCTGTGAATTTCCATTGGGAAAACGTGATGGGGGTATGCGGCTATAACTTGCAACATTTGGGTGTGTAGACTTTGGTGTGCTTCCATTAGAAAAAGATGATGGAACAATCCTCTTGTTATTGTCATCTGGATTTACTGCCGAACCATTGAGTTCCTTCACTACACTGCTAATTCTGTTGGAAGAGAGAGTGGCCCTTGCAGAATCATGTGATGACCCCACATATGAACTTGAATGTGCATGCGCACCGCCTCCAGAACCTAGAGCATAACGGGCCTTCTCACTATCAATACCATTTGCAAATGGCAGAGTTCTATACTGAGCATCACTATTTTTGGTAGGTGTAGAAGAAGATGAGGGAGTGCTCCTTGACCAATCTCCCCCCTGAAACCTAACTGGTTGCACTTCACCATTCTCGCCATCAGATGGGTCATCGGAGTCAAAGTTAAAATCAGAATCATCATCACTATCCGATATCAAGTCAATGACATTAGCATTGTCGTTATTCATAATGGCAGCAAGCATGTGCACCACATCTGTGTTTTCAGGACTCCATAGTGCTTAGCGTTAAAAAACGTGCATGCGTAAGCAAGGTCAGATCACGACGTGTCAACCAATGGTTCAGCCTCCAGAGTTAAAGCGAACCAACTTCCAAATGTATGCAGACTGATTGCCAAGCCAGACAGAAAAGGCACACCACACAGTTCACAGTTACTTGAGTAATCCTTACTTGACCTGCGAAAAGATCACAAAATATTGCACCTGAGTACACATATCAAGTTGTGAGACAGAGCACAGGAATAAACGAGTGCAAGATTCTGAGGAACTATTTTTGCGTGAAACTCTCCTAAAAGCCATACAATCCTTTATCGTTTTGCGAGTGCACTGATCAATACATAGAATTCTTCAGCGTCATCTAATACCAAACACGAACAAAACAACACAAAACGTTGTCAGGTTCTCTTTCTTTTTTTCGCAGGCATGGGGTTATCTTTCTTTTTCTGATCAATTACTGGAAACTACAGTGAAGTACACTCGGAAGACGGCGTTCGCCACACCAGAGAGACTTTCCTGATCAGTCCAGCTCTTCAAAATGGATGAATCAAACCCCCGCGCCCGATTCCCGAGAGTTAGGTCTACACTCTACACTGAGAAATGGACTGGACTAGACATGTCATTTCAACACCAGACGCTAAAAAGGATTCCAGGCCAAATCCTGCGGCGGGGCACCCCTGATCGACACGGGATCAACTGATCTCCCGCCTGGGGCTGGGGGACACCAAACCCTACGGCCGCCGGTAACCACCGGACCTCGCACCCTAACCCCCGACCCTAGGCCTCCAAGCTCCTAACCAACCATCCATCCAGGGACAAGCAAACAACCAACTCGAGTTGAACTACGACCGGAAGCCGACCCGGGAAGAGAGGGGGAGACGACAGCAACACGCACAGCCAACAGCAACACGCACCTCGCAGGAACCAGGCGGAACCCCGGGAGATCGGCGGCCCTCGTGGAGGAACCCTCGCGCGCACGGCGGGGAGGTCCGGCGGTGGCGTCGGGATCAGGTCCGGGTCTGGGAGGTCGCCGCGGAGTTCGAGGGAAGGGGTTGGGGACAGGAGCGGCCTCGGGGAGGACGAGGAAAGGACTGTTGGGTCCGGGCCGTGTGCTCCGGGATAGTTTGTGGTTTTGCAGCAGCGCACATGAACGCATCAAGATCGTAAAATTTCCCGTCCAAATTCGTAAAAGCGCAGTTGAAGAAGTCTGCAGTACACAATACACTAGGAGTAAAATATACCGCTAATCCATGAACTCGGCAAAAATGAACACTTTAGTTCACGAACTGGAAAAACGTACAGATAAATCCCTAAACTGGAATTACTGTAGCACTTTAGTCAAAAAATAGTTCGGTAGGGCTAAAACATGCCACGTCAGCTTCGCCCAGGACCGCGGATTGCTAATCGGTTCTTGCAAAATGACCGGGCTGGTTAAAATCCATCCCGAGTTCCCCAAAGCGATGGCAAAATTCTCAAATCAGAGCAATCCCTAACCCTAGTTTCCTCTCTCTGTTGTGGCGCCCGTGCCCTCTCTCTCCCTCGCGCATCGCTATTGTGCCCGTGCCACCTATAGCTGTCGCCGCAGCTCTCCGTTGACATGGCCGGGGGCAAAATCTCTATTTTTGGACTAAAGTGTTACAGTAATCCCAGTTTAGGGGTTTATTTGTGCGTTTTTCTAGTTTGTGGACTAAAGTGTTCATTTCTGCCGAGTTCATGGACTAGTGGCGTATTTTACTCATACACTAAATTAAACGATGGAAATGAAAAAAAAATACGAGTTACTCACTCCGTTTCATGTTAATTGTATTAAATCCGCGCCAATTAATATGGAATGGAGGGAGTATGTTTATTAATTTTGATTTCCCTTCTTCATGTATAGGCAAAAAAAAGTTGAGTGATAAGAGCGCACAACTTAATGTTTTTTAAATGGGGGAACAACCCACGAGAGGTAGAGGGGGCGTGCGGTTCGGTGGGCCCCAAAAACATCACGACTGGTTTCCCCAACAGCTTGTTTCGCCGGGTGCGTGAGGTTGCCGTGTTAATGGGTGCACCAACTGGTTGTGTCGAGTACGTTGCCTAAGACCAATGGAGAGGCACTTTATGGTGATCCGAGGAGAAAAGTTTTTCACCAACGTGAGACAATGATTTTAGGGCATCAGATGGCCCACTTGTAGGAGGAGGTCGCCGCATGCTCCTCCACCATCGTCCAGCAAGCCGGGACCTTTGGAGGGCCATCCATGAAAAACTCTAAAATGTACCCCCGATGTCGAGACAAACGACATGAGAGTTGAGCAGGAGGGGGACGATGCTTAGGTCAATATTCTTGTTGGTGCGAATAATCTACCATTTATGGTAGGGTGCGAATAGTTTGCTCCCCGGTATTAATTCGGGATCCTTTTCCTCGTCATCTTTCCGGCGGATCGCCCGACATGTTTTGCTGACAAAACTAACTCCACGCTTCTCAAAACAAGGCATATACAACCAACCTTGTCTTTTGGAAACCTGGATGTGTAAAGAGAACACGGCACCCCTTTCCGTAGGGGTTCGCAAAGGTATTATACTAGATGTGTGCAGAGAGCTAATGAAATTTCATTCCTTTTTTATCTGTACTCAGCGATCTGCTATGGCTTGCTTTTCCATTGATTTATATGCGATGCACATCCACTATATTGGTGGCGGCACTCTACAATTCCTAGAACCATATGCGGGACCTATAGAGACACGAGAGATAAAATGCATGGCAAATCCTTAAACTACCTTGTGTGCAGTTTTTTCAAGACTTTAGGGTTTAGGGTTTTAGACTTTCCCTTGTTTGTCGCTAGACATCTTCATCGTCCTTAGAGGAGCCTTCTTCACGGGCTGCAGGAGAATTATTGCTAATCATCTCTGCTAGCTATCGGTTAAGATCTTTAAGCAAAGCTTGGATTTGCTTTTTCGCGGCAACCACCCTCCTTTCCAATTCCTTCATGACTTACTCTAGTTTCCTCTCAACAAGGATATCAACAGATAATCAACCGTGCTCTGATACTTCCTTAACCAGCACAAAGTTGTCAAGGAATAACTCCGGCAACAAAATGGACCACAGAAAGGTTGAAGGAAGCACTTCAACATGTTCCGTTAGATATCGCTCTAGATTATTTTTTTTTGAAAAGGGGAAGATCCCCCCGCCTCTGCATGAAGCGATGCACACAGCTATAGATATCGCTCTGGATGTAAAGAATTGCTCAGGGCAGCAAGAGTTCATTCCAAAACTATTAGAACACAAGATTTGGTTCAAGGCCTGGGATAAGTTCTGTTGAAAGGTACTTGCTCTGTTTCTGTTTATAAGACGTTTTTGCAAGAGAACGGAGGGAGTAGTTGTTACATGAGCGTGAGTTACGGAATTAAAGGCTAGCACCTCTACTCATAGACTTTAGGAAGCCACCACAACAAAGCCATTGCTCATAGAATTTTAGCACATATACCTAGGGGACTAACAGGAAGAAACAACACATAGTAACTTTAAGGCTATGTTATCCAGAGACTAGGTTTGGTAGCGAATTAGCAGGCGCCAGCATGTACTGAAGTGGGTAAAGAGTCCAGAGGATGGTGGTCTTAGCAAAATTGCCAATCCGCTCTCTAATGAGCCGCTCCAATTTTTCCATGTCCAAGCAAACTGAAAAAGGGCAATGGCAATGTCGAACTCAAAAGGGATTACTGATAACTGCTCATTAGCAAGCTCCACCCGAGGACAAGAACAAATTCAGGACATGCAACTCGCTACAACTCTGGCTCTTGCATTTGACCACATCTGAACTGGATTATAAATGTCAAAAATGCAGTTCCTTATATCTACCAAATTTCCGCTTGGCTGACAGTAAGCAGGCAGTGAGTTCGACCCTAGTAAACTCAAAACCTGGTATACAATGCGCAATGAGATTTTGTGTGGAGAAGCATATTACAGGAAATCATTAGGTTTTCCTATCCTAATGTTCTCCTCCTGCAAATAGCTCGTGATAGCGTTCTTTTGCCAGCCCTTGAAGCTCCTGCAAAGCAAGCACCACAAGATAGGTCTGTCTGTTAAAACTAAACCAGGAAGATCATTTTCATGATCAAAGCAGCATAAGCAATGTTCATTGCCATCCAAACAAACCCTACACTAGACATGCTTGCAGTAGTCATAAATGAACGTTTGAAGCAAACTTTCCATAAGAACAAATTGAGCAAGGAAACCTCTCAGTCTAACATTGTATGCTTATGGAGAAAAATGTATGAACATTGCAACATAATCATCGGCATGAGTTATCCAATATTTGCAGCAAAAAATATGCTGCTGATGTTAAGCTTAAGATAAGTGTGGACGGTCCAGCAGAAAAGAATATGAAAAATGAAAAGGTGACCACAACGACTGCTGTGGAAAATTACCAGGAAAACCCAGTGTGTAAGATCCCAGGAGTCTCTTGTCAAACATGACATACTTAGGAGTTAGGAAAGTTTATCATGTCCATCCAAGTATCCAACTAGCTTAATAGTTCAAAGCGGCCAGCTATTTGAATTATGTAGAGGGTCTGGCTATGGAAAGTAGATATAAGCATGCATATCAAATAATACCAAAACAAGTATTGAATACTCTTGTGACAAGTTGTATTGGCATAGACGCATGGAATGTTGTGTCCAGAAACCACATTGAGACACATTCGCAAGAAAAGAAAGAATGATTGTGATTTTGCTGCCTGTGAACAAAATAAGCTTGCATTGCTATACTGAAACAGCATGTTTTATCATTCAGTACTGATGCCAGGATTCTGAGTTTAACCTTAATTAAGGTGGTTAGTTCGTGTTGACCAAACCAATTATGGAACTTCCATCACAATTTCCTACAAACTATTATCTTTGATCTAAGGACCACCAAATTACAAGCTAGGCTGTTTCTGAACCCCAAAACTGTAATAGCAACACTAGCTGGCAAAATGCATTGATGTAGCATCTTTCTATAAGATTAGGTACCCCGGAAGAAACTGGTTATGCTACTTACTTCTGGTCAAGATGTGCTATAACTTCACCACCAGGAAATGCTGCCTTTGTGGCTTCAAATGAAGCTTTGATGGAATGCTTCCACATCCCACCAACACCAGAACCCTTGCTGTTCCCTTCAGGCGGTGCCTCCATTGGCAAAGAGTAACCAGAAAGCAGATGACCCACCCATGCACCATTTTTGCTGAAATAATTTGAGGACGTAGACAATATCATGCTACAAATATTCTTCTCTGCCAGTCTGCCCCTTTGTAAAGAAATATATAAACTGAGAAGAAATAGCTGGGAAATACTGGTCACTTAGGAATAAGGTTGCATCAACTACAGGTTCCATACATACCAATAATGCACCAACAGCTTCGGTAATAATCAAGAGACAACCGAGCAGTATGCAACAGCAAACTTTGTGTAGTACGGTTATCCATTTCAAAGATATGCTATCTAAATGAAGCTGCTCTGCAATTTCATTGTGTCATAAATTAAGTAACTAAAGGAACATGTTCAAACAAGTTTTCGATGCTCGAAAATGCTTTCATACGGTCACATGTTTGCTTAGATATCAATGCTATGTAGGGCCTTTTTTTCTTACGTCTGTTAAAACAGGTGAGACCATATAAAATACCTCTACAGTTTCATCTCTACTGTGTGCAGGTTATAAAATGCAGGAATCACAATATGCAGTTGTTCCATCAAAGACCTGATCTAAGGTGAACCATAGAAAAGTTCCAACTGATAATATCATCAATATTTTGATCATTATCAGATCAGTACACGACAAGCATTAAAAACAGCCGATTCATCTATCTGTAGCACATGAAAGTTGACTTAAGTCATACAGTCATACTGAATCGTTAAGAGTATCAAACATTAGTAGTCTAGATTTCCAGAGGAGACTGCATTGTCAGAAACTGAACTGAAAGAATAACTTCACCTCAGTGCTTGCTTACATGACAATATCCATATGACGAGGGGCGTAGTGACCACCACCTATACCCAGCAGAACCTTTTCACCATTCCTGCATAACAAGAAGTGAGGTTTAAGCCTGAAGAAAAAAAAATGGCAATGGGTGAACACTTGAAAGGAAAAGAAAAAAGAAAGACATCATTTCAGATAACAAACAATATAAGACCGTGGTAGAACACTGCCCAAGTATGCAAAAGAATAAAAAGAACTTAACTACGTCAATGGGTGATAGTTTTTGTTCCACATATTGAGGTTAAGTGACCTGTGGCACATATCGCGGAAGAATCAATGCTTCATAGTTATTATTTCAATTTGCAAACCATAATACAAGGCATATATCAGCACAGGGTATATGGAAGTACGTCAGGCCCGAACCATTGATTCATACACGATCACAGATAATTTGAACACTTTATCTTCACTATTTTGAATTGAAAATATCAATTTTTAATTTAAAGTTTTAAGAATTTGACTAGTTCTCAATTATCCTGATCCACAAGGCAATCTTCAGCTTCCAGTATGAGTCTTAATTACCACCTGTTCGAATTTTGTCAAACATTAATGTTGATATGTAAAAAGAAATTGTACTCCTCTGTCCAACAAAGGATGTCTCAACTTTGACTAAATTTGAATGCATCTATACACTAAGTAATGTCTAGATACATCCAAATTTTGACAAACTTGAAACATCTTTTGTTGGACGGAGGGAGTACATTCCTTTAGATGGATGGGTGTGACACACTACTATTTATGTTTTTTTTTTCCTTAAGGCAATGAATACTGGAAAAATCAGCACAGCCTCTTTGCAATACAAGCCTTCAATGTTTGAAGACAATGAATACTGCAAAGATTCCAATCAACCAGGCAACCACAACCATTGTTAGACACTTAGACTTCATGAAGGGAAACGGATATATCAACATACCCCGTCCAAGTTCCAACAGCTTTTCCTTCCTCAAGACCAAGACCTTTCCATAGAACCTGCAGGCAAAGAAAACCTCAGTTCTCCTATGCTATTTTTTTTCAAACAAATAAGACATCCAATGTAGGTACAATAATATTCAAAACCTTATGAACCTGTGACTGATTTAAATAATGACAAGCACATTTTGGCAAGTTCTGTTTACCTGCCTGTACCACATAGGGATTCTTGTGGAACTTGGCATAAGATCTTTCTATTGGGTAATAGGTATTACCCCAAAAGGTTTCAGACATGGTTTTGAAGAAAATCTGACACTTGAAAGGTGAAAACTGATATTTCAACTAAAAGGTAGATTAATCATTTGGATATGGACAACATATTATGCAACTTTGCTATGCTAATTCCTCTGCATGCATTGTGATCTTCCTTCACGGGGCCTGCCACGTGAAGGATCTTGTGGCTCACACAAGGAAAACATTTGGGTTCTCTTTCAAATCCACAAAGAAGAACAAAGTACTCCCTCCTTCCCAATTTATAGGTCGTATTAAATAAATCCCAAATACCAAGACTACAGCTAAGAACGTCTTTAATAGCCGCATGCAGCTGCAGTTATTTTCTCCACCACCAATTGCTGGTGCATACAGTCTGCCTAGAGCCTTTCCAAAGCACACCAAGCCGCTGCAATTAATCTTTGCCAGCACTAATCGCTGCATGCAGTCTCCTAGCCAATCGCACCATTCGTTTCACATGCAGTTTACCAATGCAAGAATACTTAATGCCAAAGAGAGAAAGCCGATGAGTTTGTTTGGGCCAGCCTAACAGCAGTCTCTTTTTTTTGGGGGGGGGGGGGGGGGGGGGGGGGGGAGGGATCAAAATCTAATACAATCTAAAAATTGGGATGGAGGGAGAGTACATGATAAGAGATGCACAAAGAAATAAAACTCAACTAGAGCAATGGCCTGCGCAGCATCTTGTCTACCCCAGTATTCTTCTGTACTTCCTGACATGGAAAATGTTGAATTAGTTATTCTGGATTCAAAAAATTCATCGACAGTAGGACAGAACTGCTCGTTTTGCATTTCTACGAGCATCAGCTGCAGGAGTAACATTGCTCTAATTTTATATCAGATAGTTCACAAATTATTGTTACTAATTTCATCAATCGCGTCCAACCAATTGTGTCATGTGTGTACCTCTATAGGAGTTAACGATAATGTCATGTGACAGGCTAAAAGCTAAAACATAAAAACAATATAACTAGTGCGTAACAAGTGGAACAGGTGAATAAACTAGTCATATAGGTGTTTCTCAACCTATAAAGAAGTGTCAATGGGACACAGCAAACTAGCATGTAAGAGTTTTTCCAAAAGAACTCCTTGACTTGTATTAGTGGACGATGATGATATACGATATTGAAAAAGTGCAAGGACAGATGTAAGTATGTACCTATCTCAACAAACATTGTGGGTGTATTGGTAAGTGGTCCATGGTGAGTAGCTTCAAGTGTAATCTTCAAAAGCAATCAGTATTAAAACCATTGATTCAGGAAAAAGGATGCATCAAGAGAACAAAGTACCTCAAATTCTGGAACAAGACCTTGGTCCGCAGCAATCTGTTGCATTAATCGGAGCCATGGGCCAATTCGAGGGTTTGGTAGCGCTGCCCATCCAGGCCTCCCTCCTTGAGGCGGGGTCTCATCCTCCCTCAGATGTGGCACACCTTCAGAGGTGCATTCACCAAAAATGAGCAAACCATGTTCAACATCAAATAAAACAATGATTGAGATAATAAGAACCACTAATTCGCAAAAATTAACATATGCATGTCATTCAACAAACATTGATATACTTCTCACAGACGAAACAATCACAGCATACAGGATCAAGAAAAATATTGTAGAAGATAATCAGTTACAAGTATGCTAGAAGAATAAGTCTCTTCTTGAATACACTGAACATCATGTATGTGGTAGTGGTACTGCACCATTCCGCTATAGAAGACACATAAACATATAAATGAAGAACCAACCAATTGGGTGGACAGTGAGCGCAGGGCGGTTGGAAACTGCAGTGTGCTTGCTGAGGAATATGACCTCGGAAATGGCCTCTCCAGTGGCTTCCTGCCACCGATGGTCAAGATTATCCTCTGCAATGATGCTGCGATCATGCTTCAGTAACCGAATATTCCCATTTGTGAAACTCTCCATGCCCTCCTAAAATCGAATATCAAAATGAAAATATTTTGTTCAGAATGAAATTAGGGAACTACGATATGCCACAAACAAGGCATGCGTTCAACGCCTTAGGAAAAAGAAAGAAAACAACAATACAATTTGCAGCTAATTTCAATTAAGATCAGAGCCACTCGAATATAATGCTTATTATTTTGCTACATGATCCCAGATGTAATTTACTAAGGTATACTCATGGGTTCAAAAATTCCTGGAACAATGCACCAAATAAATGGTTTGTTTGTTTGTTTACTCCCTGCTATCAGCCTATCACTCACTGCCACTGTATTGCCAGCAACAGGGCCATGTCTGTCCCGAGAGATAACGAACTTTGAGGATACCATGAGCAAAATTATGTCCTAAGAACAAGCAAATCATTGATTGGGCAGGGATTTTTCTTCTCCGCATCGGTTAAGCTCCTAGCCTCACAATCACAAACACAAGCATTTCTAACCAAATAGTCTCGGTGCGCGGGCGAACCCTAACCCTAACAGGCGCTTAGTAGAGCGCCAATAAAGAGCGTATATAATCGAATTGGTGCGAGGCGGAACGGAGCTATAGATGAAGCTTCTTACGGGGATTGGCGGGCCAGGGGACCAGCCGGGCATGGCGAGGAACGCGGAGGCGGGGCCGATGGACGCCGGGTCCGACGCCGTCGCTACCACGAGAACAACCATCTTCTCCGACGGCCGCCTCACCGTCGGGTTGGGGTTTGCTGCGGTTGTTTATGCCTTCGCCTTGCTCCGTTGATGCGGCGGTGCGTCCCTGTTAGTAGTGTTTCTTTTTGGATTTTTTTTTTATTTGGTGTTGCTCTTGGAAGAGCACATGCGTTCTATCTTGTCTTCTTTCTTTCTTTCCAAGTCAAGTTAATTATGAAAGTCTGTATACTTCTTGGATGTGTGAATTTCTAGTTTCAGATCTGCAATTTGAATTTACTCTCTCTGTTTCATAATTCTTGTCTCAAATTTGTCCAAAAATGGATGTATCTATTCGTAAAAAGCGTCTCTTCTTTCTTTCTTTCCAAGTCAAGTTAATTATGAAAGTCTGTATATTTCTTGGATGTGTGTATTTCCAGTTTCAGATCTGCAATTTGAATTTACTCCCTCCATTTCATAATTCTTGTCTCAAATTTGCTAAAAAATGAATGTATCTATTCCTAAAAAGCGTCTAGATACATGTAATATTCCGACAAGAATTATGAAACGGAGGGAGTACTCCGCTAGTGTCTTCCTCCACTGAAGTGGTTTGTACCGCAAATTTATCCACTCCCTCCATCCAACAAAAGATGTCTCAAGTTTGTTAAAATTTGAATGTATCTAGACATGACTTAGTGTATAGATGCATTCAAATTTAGTCGAAGTTCAGACATCTTTTGTTGGACAGAAGAAGTACCAGTAGTTGATACTGGTGTTCCCATCCGCGAATCTGAGATGATCGGAGCAACAGCTCCAAGGATAAGCTGCCTGAGTTTTGATGACGACGACAAAGCAGATTCAGACTTGTGAGTAAATATACCATTTCGAGCTCAAAACTGGGGGTAAAATGGTAGATAGCCACGTTCTGTTACTAGGAAGGCAAAATGACGAAAGTTATTCACACGCTTCGCCGAATTTGAGCGAAAACAAAGCATTTTCAGTCTCCTGAATGAAAAAAAAAATGGTACTAGAAAAAGCAAAAAACAACTTACACGGGGTGCAAAACAAACACTTTTATACGAAATTTCACAAGTAGATTTAAGACATGCACATTCATATCGTTGCCTTGAATGTTCCCTCCATTGTGTAAGTACATGACATGTATCTTAGAACGACAAATGGTGTGCGGCAGAAAAGTTAGCAATATTAAGGTTAAAGGGTCAAATATTCATTCAATATGGTGTAGATAATTCTGGACAATGGTTGTAATTTAACTTCTTTTCCAAACATTTTCTTGCACATGCACAATAGCAAAAACAACCAAGTCTTAGGCACAAGCTCAAAATGCTTTTGGTCCTCTCGACATGCCATGGATCTTAACCTGGTCTTGTGACACCCAAAGTGTTGCTAAAGCATGAGATAATTTCCAATGGAAGCTAAAGAAGAACAGATATATATTCCCAGGATACATGCACCATGTGGCTGCTTGCCTGGGTTTAGAACAATGGAATAGCAATTCCTTCTATTTAACCTGGATGGATAAGATTCAGAACTCTTGAGCCAATTGGAGAGAAATATTGGAGCTAGCTACTTAACCTAAACTTGACTAGTCCTGCTCAACATTGAGGTTCTGCAACTTCGAGTCCAGCCCACCTTCGTCATCCTCCTCATCCCCTTCCTCGTCACCATCTCCGGGTTCCCCCTCAGGATCGTTCTCGTCCAGTGAGCCAAGCACGCTCAGCGAGTTCTTACCACTCTTCAGAATCTTTTTTACCTCCTCAATTCCTTCATCAGAGATGAAATTCCCATTGATGTTCAGCTGCACAAAACCTGGTTTGTCTGCGATTGCCTGGGCAAAGCACCGAGCTCCGGCTCTCCGCAGCATATTTGTGCTCACATCAAGCTCCTTCAGATCTGGGTGACTGTTTTCTAATGTTTTTGCAATCACCACAGCGCCACGGTCCTCCAGTTCATTCTCAGCCAACGTCAGCTTCTTGAGCGATTGCATCACTGTTAGACATTCTGCTAAAGCTTGGGTTGCTTTCGCAGTTATTTCATTTCCAGCCATTTCAAGGACTTCCAATCGAGGAGCTGACTGTTTGAGGGCATTGGCAATTGCTATCGTACCTTTGTTCTCGAGATTGAGGTCACTGAGATACAGCTCCACGAGATCAGGAAGCTTAGGAAGCGTTTTGCTGAGAGCTATCCCTGCCTCAACACCAAACAAGTTGTCCCTGAGGTCAAGTTTCTTCAGACGAGTGCATGTCCCTAATGCCTCAGCCAATGCCACCCCACCATCAGATCCTATCCTTGTTGCTGAGCACCTAAAACTCTCTAGGTTTGAAGAACGCTTAACCATCTCAGCAATTGACAAAGCACCTTCATCCCCAGTCATGTTGTTGTGGAAGTGGAGAACCTTAAGAATCTCAGTTGAAGGAATAAGCTCAGATAGAGCCTTTGCAGCTTCCTCTGATATACCATCGTTCATCACAGAGAATTCTTCCAGGTTGTCCTGTGATTTCAAGAGCTCTTCGAATGCCCTGACACCCTTCTCGCCTAAAGCATTGTCAGAGATGTTCAGGTATCTCAACACAGAACCTTCCAAGGCTTTGGAGAATATGCGCATCACATCAAGGGCTTCATCCTCAGGCCTTCCTGCAACAAAATCAGAGATGTCTACCTCTGTGATCTGCTTCTTGATGGATTCAAGAATCGGACCAGCAACATTGGCAGCATCGATACCAAAGCTCCTATTGCTGAAGCAGATCCTTTTATAAGAGTTCCCCGGCTTGGTAAGTGGGATCAGAAGTTCCTTTGCTTCGTCCGTGTCGATAAAAGCACGCTTGCCACCAGATATATCGAGCACTGTATCAGCAGGCTCAAGAGGTGCATCAATAACAACAGGTGCTTCCAGCTCGGCACTTGCCCTTGGGCCTCTCTTCAGGACCTCCACCATCAACTTGCTAGTTTCTCTAGCGTATAGCTGAACAGCTGAACTCCCATCACCATCAGGCTCCTCCTTGAAATGCTCATCCACAGAAGCAAAGCAGGTCTCTTCAATCCTCTTAGCGTTCTCGCGAGCCTCTTCCTTGTCCAAACGACCATACTTGCGAGAAAAGAGCGTCTCGGTGGACGGGTTCTCTGTCATCCTATCGATGACCATCAGGCGTGTGCTTTCGCTCAGCGGCCACAGCTTGATGGAGAATCCCCAGACCGGCGAATCCATGAGGAAATGCGGCACTTCTGCACAGCAACCTAATGGTAGATCAGACAACAAGCATTAACATCGTCGTAGTTACAGAAGATGAAGCAGTAGCTCACGACAATGCAACATTAGGTCATCAATTGGGATTAATAGAGTTATTAGAGCGCAAATCTCCCTAAAGTAGTAGCGCCAAGCATCAAATCCACTCTCTAGCAAGTACGTTAGCAGCAAGGCAACACCAATTCATCAATCAAAACAAATGCATTTGGCTCCACCAAGTGGATTGTCCGTGGGGAACCCAACTATGAGCCTTCAGGATACCATTAGGGTAATACGACCCCACAAAGAAAGCTGCAGCTCGCCGAGAATGCAGCAAGAAGCGAAACCGCGCACCTAGATCAAACCCCGTCCGGGCCGATAGCGGCGGCGGTGGCAGTTGAGGTCGCCCGGCGTGGACTCCTGGAAGAAGGGAGCGACGGCGGCGGCGGCGGTTTGGCGACTGGACGAAGAAAATTTGGAAGGAGTTAGGTTTGGGCTGGGATGGGCTGATATGTGGAAACATGGGCTGGGCTGGAAGAATGAAGATTAAACTAAGCCTGGTCATTTCAGATGCTATGTTGCGGCCGAAAGAAAATTGGGAATTCAGATGCAATCTTTTTTCAATGTCATAAAAACGTAGGGGAATAAAAGATCCATGTAAAAATATCAATGTATATCCATATCAACACTCAAAGGCAACCTGTGCTGCTGTACAATTAGCTACGGTGGTCCCTACACTTATGGGTCGCCGAGGGAGAGAGGGATGGGGAGGAGTAGGACCAAGAGGTAAATGAGCTATTTCAAAGAAGAGCCGAACCACGGTGCATGTCCATTCAAAATTGACAGAACATTGCATTAAAGGAGTAGAAGATTTGAAACCGAAACGTGAGGAAAGAGACAAAAACAACACTCCCATTTACCTTTCTACTAAGCGCAAGCCCAACCCATCACCACGCACATCCTCCGACGCCCCACATGTCAGCGAGGCAAAATTACCGTTGCGTGGGAGAGTCCATCCCGCAACCTCCACCTATTTATCGAATACCATGGGCGCGCGCACACATGTGACCCGACCACATAGCCCTCTCTCTTCCTCCGATTCTCCCATTCCTTTTGGGTGGAAAACTCAATCCTTTTCTTTTACTTTCGTCCCAAGACCAAAGCTTCCATGGATGCCTACGAGGCGATGAAGGTGATCTTCGGCCGGGTCCAGTCGCTGGTGCTGGATCCAGACATGGCCCTGCTCAACCAGGACAGACCTCACGCAGACATGATTCGGCTCGCCCGCAGTCCCGATGACGAACTCCTTTCCCTTGTCACCAACCTCGCCTCCCTCGACGTCAACAACAAGCTCGCTCTCTCCCCATACTCGTTGTACCCATCATCGACATGGGCGGTGGCCACCGGCGCCGGAGGAGCTGACTACATCGGAGCATCCCGGTCTCCCGCGAGCGGCGGCGGGCATGGGCATCGGGGAAGCTTCTCGCTAAGCAACGCCGGGGGTTCCGGAAGGAGTTTGATCAGGCCATGTGTGTACCTTGCACGCAAGTCCTGCAAGAAGGGCGACGCGTGCCGGTTCGCGCACGTGGTGCCCTACGACGGCACCCCTGCTGCCGCACGGGCGCAGATGGCGGTCGCCTTCTCGCCTCCGCCGCCGCCGTATTTGGACGGCCTCGACTACCTCGTGCGCCAGCAGCAGCATCGGCAACAGGGCGAGTCCTCCTCACAAAGGTGACCACGCCTCCTCCTACTCCCTAATTATGACATCTAATGGTAGCAGCTCAACCTCAGAAGGTTGCTGCTTAATGCATATTTTTTTGGAGATGTTTTACTGCATCCTCGTTCCCGCCAGAGAATCGTACAAATGGCGGTGCAGATGGCCTGCACAAGATGTCTTTGGGAAGGGAGAGATACGGTGGAAGGATCCATAGATGGGTGAATTATATGTGTTGAGACATGTACAATGGACGGTCAGGATTCGGAGTGTGATGCGCTTGTGTTTACAAAATCCACTCTCTATTTATTTTTAGGCCTCTCTTACAGTACACCTGTAGTATCTGAACTCACACACTAACACACGTCATACGCACACCACACACTCACACACCCTACCCTTAGTGCACAAGACAGACTTAGAACTTACTACACGCATACTAGATTCCCAAAGTCAGTAGACTTTAATTTGTCTGCAGCGCGTACTTGCATTACCACTAAGGCGCGCACTGTTTTTTTTTTTGGCTGGCTCTTCTTTGCCATTAACTCACTTGCTCTTGCTGCTCCAGGTCCAGTGTGGCAGCACCAACCATGCTTCTCCCCTCCGCCGCCGCCAACGACAACGTGCAGATGCAACAGCACGGGCCGTCCCCCCTCCGCTTCCGGTCACCATCTGCCCTCGACAATGACACCATCAACCATGGCGAGTTACAAATCTACATTACCTTTCCCGCCTCCTCCACCTTCACGGAGGACGAAGTCGCTGCCTACTTCAGGTATATATATACACTGTCATTGCGGTCAGCTCGAGCTATTTGTTGTTCTAATCAATGGCGATGGATCGATGGCAGCGGGTTCGGGCCGGTGCAGGAAGTGCGCATCCCTCACCAGGCAAAAAGGATGTTCGGCTTCGTCGCCTTCGTGTACTCGGAGAGCGTCCGCCTGGTGCTTGCCAAGGGCAAGTCTCACTTGGTCTGTGGCTCCCGTGTCCTAGTGAAGCCCTACAAGGAGAAGAAGACGCCCAACAGGCAGCAACTCCTAGCCCCCTTGATCCGCAATCACCAGCATGACGTCAGCCACCTCCTCCGCGCTCGCAACCTCGCCGTCGACGACCCCCAGACTGGTAAGTATTGTCTATAAAGCTACAAGAACACCCTTCTGCTTGTTTGTTTGTTTTATCGATAATGTATTGGAGGTTAATTAGGCTCGGTCTGGCATTGATGAACTGTGTTGTGCTGAACTTATTTTATAATCTGCAATGAAAAAATATACACGAAAGTAGGGAAAATTGGCTAGCCAAAATAAAAAATAGCGAAAAACAGGTGAAAAAATGGATTGTGATCTAAACGGACCCTTAGTCAGGACACGTACCGTTCCTGTTATTCCTGTTATCCGAGGGCCGTGCACGTTTTTTGGGACATGTGCATGCACCGTGAAATGATAATATGAACCGAAAACAATTTGAATGCGTAGTGAAGAATAATTTGCAGGGGAAATCGGAATGGGACGGTGTAATGGTGTATTCAATGTTTTTCACTTCTTTTTTCTGTTAGTTATGCTCCCGTTGAGATAAGTGCCAGGTCTTATGGATGGACAGAGATAAAGGGTGCACTATGCTTTGTTTTCATTGATTGATAGATTGGCCGACGAGCTCATGCTAAGTGCCATTGACTTGATTGTTTGGTTGCTTGCGACATGGCAGGGCACGAGAGGATGACCATGTACATGCCGGGGAGCGGCCATGATGCTGCGGCGGCGGCGCTGAGGAAGAAGATGGAGGAGAAGGAGGCTGCCGAGCTGCAGGAGGCCATCGAGCTGCAGAACCGCCACTTCATGGGGATGCAGCTGCTCCACAGCAACAACAATGGTGGCTTCCAATTCCTTTCTCCTGACCCTAATTTTGCAAGGATAAAATGACATTCTTCCTCTTGCTGCCATTAGCTACCTTATGAAAGTAATATGTACTATTATCCCCTTTCAAAAGCCTGACACTAATGGTTGATGGTTGGTTGCAGATAGCAACAGGCTAAGCAGTGGGCTTGCCATGGGTGCATCTGCCGCTGGTGCCATGGCTGCAGGATGGCAGCAGGAGCAGCAGTATGAGGAGAAGGAACAGGACAACAATGGCCACGGCAGTCCCAAGCAGCTGACAGTCAACTCTGGTGCTCGGCAGGCAGTTGCACCAAATGTTGTTTGGGAGGATAGGTAATGCTAGTATATCATGTAATGCTAAAATACTTCAGTATTACACTAAGGATCAAAACAAATATTCAATTCAAAAAGTTGTATTTGTTTTTGAAAATTTGTGTAGGTTATGAACCATGCTATATAAACATACACTCCACTTTTGTTATTAAGCAGTTTTTGTTGCGGCTTTTCGTGCAGGGCTTACCAATTATTTTCCATTTTCTTTAGTGATTGACTCTCATGTGTCTGTGTGTCTCTTGTTGTTTGAATTGTAGTGACTTGGAGCTCAACCTGCCTGAAAACCCATTTTATTCCCCCACCAAGGCCTCCATTGCTGCTGCTGAACCCTCCGCACCAGCTGCTTCTCTTAAGTGCCCAGGTGAGTAATCAACATCATGCTCTCCCACTTCAGTTAGTACTGTGATGCTAAGTTGCATCAGCAAGTGTAATAATTTTAATAGCCAGTCGTTGCAGTTATGTGAGATGTTTAATTTTGTTCCTCCCTCAGGTTCTTCTCTGGGCACGGAGCAATTGAACTGAATAGACAAAGAAAAGGGGGGCCTTCCTCTAAGCTGGGAGTAAGTGTCAACAGCAACATATGCAAACAATTTAGCTATATCCTCCCTGTTAATTACCATTGGAATTTATATATGTTGTTCTCATTTTCTTTTTATATATGTATGCAGGGACTCATGGCCCCATCAAATGGAGGTAGAAGAAGGGAGGAAAGCTTTGACAAAACTCTTCGTGTACCGTCAAATCAACAGAGGAACAGCAAGGACAACAGTATAAAGGAAACATACTTAATTTGGTTGCCTGGGCTCATAGCTCGACAAAAATAATATACCCAGCATTTTCGTTTTCATTTAGTAACTCCTTCATAAATAATAATGTATGGTTGAGTCAATACTCTCTGGTTTTATGTATGGACATCGCTTGGATTGGATGATGATAAGTAGAAATTGTATGGACATCAGTTGGATTGGATGATGATAAGTAGAAATTGTTTCTAGCGTTTCAGACTGTCAGTAGGAAGTTGTTTGGACTGGTGTGTCTTGATGCATTGACATCAGAAAAGTAGGATTTTTGTTTGTGGTGCGTGACTCAAATTTGGATTTGAAATTTCGTGTCAAGGTAGATGCGTGTTGCACAATCTACCCCATTTGCGGTGCGTGACTCAAACGAATTTCATGCTTTACCGTATAGTTAGGTTTTCGTGACACAATCCACCCCATTTAGCATATTTTCTCTCTTTTTACCCCGTTTATTGAAACAAGTGCCTGTTTTTTTACCCTATTTAAGTACTTCTAACGTAAAATTTGTAGATTACTGAAATTCTAATCAGGTTAAGATTTGCTTTGAGATCAGAGAGAACTACGGGATCTAATTTCAGTTGGCTCTCTGGGCTCCTGTAAATGTTTTTCTTTTCTTTTTCAACAAGCAGATAATTCTAATCTCACAATTCCTCGTCAGAAATAAAGCAGGTCAGTGCCTGAATTCGACCACAATTCTTACCTGAATTCTGCCGTTCGACTGACGTTCCGAGTCGGCTTGATCTCCACGGGTTGTTCCTTGAAGCCACCAGCGACCGCGCCTCCGCCAGCAACGGCATTGATCAGGTCGATCTCCTGGACGCTGCAGCCGCAGACGAGCTTGCCGCTCAGCAGCGTCATGGATCGGACTTGATTGGGTTCAGGACCTTGGAGCCTCCGCTCCAGCTCAGTGCCTTCCCGCCGGCGCCCTGCGCCACGAAGCACCCAGAAATGCGTCAGGTGAGAATTATGATTATCTGAAATGATCCTCGAATTTGAAGTTGTCTTGGAAGTTCCAGTGGGCTCAGAAAATTACCCAATGAACTTCACAATATGTTCTCATATTCTCCTATAAGCGTGCTCTTTCTAGCTAAAGAAAAAAACACAACTTCCATATCTGAAACAGGCGTCCTGCCAGTTTTCATGCATCCCGCAGACATTCTGCTGTGCAAAACAGAGTCCTGACTCAATAGCAGCTGAGCCTTTGCCCAGGTGAAACATCTCAACTGAGCCAGAGAAATGCAACATTGCATACAAGCTGTAATACATCACTGGATTTAAGATTGCAACTGTTTTGCATTTACACATAAGTACATTCCCTAAGGAAGCAAAGCAATTCTACGTGACGGGAAAAGGCGCTACATGCATCAAATCAATGATGATCTATGATCTATCAGTTATTAGTGGAAAATTACATCTCTACAGGCTGGCTAGGGAAGTTGGGAGGGAGGGGTGACTGTACAAATGAGAAATAAGGTGAGGCTGTTACCCTGCCATCTAAAAGCTAGCTCCCAAGAATAGGTAGGTAAGATAGTAGAAAAAAGAATGTCTTCCACTAAAATCTCCAAAGAGAAAAACCAATGCCCTCTGCCTACAATCCTTTTGCCTAGCCTAGAAAAACGTTTGATCTTGTCTTGAGCCAATGCACCATCTCCTTATCAAGAGAACTATTATTTAACACAGCATCCATCATTGGAGTGCCAAAGAATCTTGGGTGGTTCTTGAACACCCATATCCTGTCCTTTGGCCATTGTCGTTGGGCCTGTTTCTCCTGTGATCAACCATCAACAATTTATTAGATTGATAACACTAAATATGTGATCCCAGTTATATGAATAATACTGTGCCCAAAAGATATTTCATAAAATTCAAGCAAGAAAAAAGAATTTTATTAGTCTTTGATTAGCATATGAACAACAGTCAACAGCTTGATTCTAATACTCCCTCCGACCCATATTATTTGTCGAAATATTACCTGTATCTAGACGCTTTTTAAAAATAGATACATCCATATTACGGCAAATTTGAGACAAGTAATATGGATCGGAGGGAGTACCAGTAATACAAACCTATCTTGGATCTAGGCACACAGGTAACAGAAAAAAAACTAGCATCAGACAAATACATTAACCTAGTCAGGATGACAAATAACAATAAAATATTCCTAATCATCATCTGAAGATTGAAATTGATCATTGTATTAAAAGCTGCAGGAAACAAAACATACGTGCTACAAGATCGGCAGAATAACTTTATCAGAGAGAAAGTGTCAAATTTGATGCGCGCGGCGCCTTGTGTAACGTATCACAGCATAATACATAAGAGAGAATGGTGTCTAAAACTATACTTTCATGGTCTATCATTTTACTATAATGATTCTCAAAATACAAGATATGTCAAAAAAGTCAAATGTAAATCTGGAATCTGGTGATCTCAACTGTTGAAGTGGCACTTACCATGCGCGTTAACATGAATCTCACAGTTCTGGTGCCATAGACTCGTTCTTGTGTCTGCTTTACAGACGTTACATAGAAGGAGGAGACATCTGGTAGTGACATGCAACCCTTTCTAGCTCTTGTCAGTCTAGATTCAGGCTCTGCGTTCTGGCTGTACCAATAGATAAGCTGGGCTAAGCAATAGTTCTCTGGGTAAGTCTTGCGATACTCCTGGAAACCTGGTCCCAGTTTGTCAGCATATTTGGGACCTAAATCAAGAGGACTGATATGAACTGGTGGAGATTTTACTGTCTTGTAGTCCTGTATGTGGTGTTACTTGAGTCAATTTTGAAGTACAGATGGAGAGAACCACAAGCATTTGCTTCACATTTAAGAGAAAGATTTCACTTACTCGGGCTCTGAAGAAACACTTTGTGTAAGCATACATGTGAATCAAATCAGCAGCAGCATCATGACGGCACTTATAAGTGCACGAAAGAGATCGCAACTCATCACGCAGCCTGTATAAGGGAGTCAGAATCCAAATTCAGGTAATTGGTGGAGAGGGTAATTCAATTCTAAATATGGTTAATACTTAGTACCAAACAACAATAAGTTCCAAACATACCATAACAGGGAATTTCGGATGTCTCCCTCGATGTCTTCAGAATCAGATGGATCATGATCACGAATTTTGTCCTTGAGGTCAGCAAGTACATCTTCCTCAACATGAGGTTCCATTGACTGAAGGAGCTCCTCAACTAATGAGCCCTCCCCTTTCCAGATGGCAGACACTAGACTTCTTCCAGTAAGCCTCACCAGAGGAGGAGGAGCATTCTTGGGATCTCCAAATACACATCTCATAACATATCTTACCTAAAGATAACATTTGGTCTAGAAGTCAATAAAAAGACCATGTCAACTGTTCTTTTGGGGTTTATTGGTCATAATTTGTGATTTTTTTGCTACAGCGGAACAAGTTCAAGTCATGGAAAATAATAACCACTAACCTTGTCAAGTGTATGAGTTAAATTCTGTAATCTTGAATTTAATACACCCTCAGCCTGAGTGTGGAGACAGAATTAGGTCAAAATCATGTAAAATAAAGGGATAAAAGGGATGAAACCAAACCATCGGCATCTACCTGAACCTCAGCATCATTCCTCTCAGAATCCATGTTTATATCTGTAAAAAACTGGCGCTTCTCGTCCACGTTGTGCTTAAAAATCTCATTAGGAAGCTTCTGTCTCTCGAAGAATATAAAACGCACCTTTTGTTTACAGGAAAAATAATGCCATGAGTCCTCATGTAACTGCTTACAGGATCAGAATAGAACTTTAACAAATAATTTGAACTACAAATTACCAGATGGGCCGTGTAAGCAACAAGCCATCCAGGCAAACCAGCAAGCAAACAGGTACCAAGACCAGCTCTACCCAAGTCAATTAAGTCTTGTTGGGAGACAGAGTTTGCTTCGCAAGCCTGTAGCAGCAGACTGTGTCGGTCAAGCACACCATGGAATTCCATTAACACCTGATTGATGATGAAGTTAGTGGATGTGATGGTGTCAAAATGATGCAAAAGAAGAAGAAAGTGAGTGTTTGTCTGTTTGACAATTAGATAAACCACACACAAGTCCATGAACCATTGTTAACCAGAATGCTTCCACAAGTTTACCTTCTCGAAAGCTCCTTCCCCAGAAAAATTTAAATAGCTGCCCCGACATACTTGGCTCCCACAGAGGCAAACCGATGCTTCGTGCTCTTCCTTACTCTAGCAGAATAAGAATGTCAATATAAGATAATGTGATTTAGACCATAACTTGTGCAAGAAGAAATGGTACTCACTTCAGTTACAGAGTTGTAATCGAAAGTGATTTCCTCGCCTTCTGCAATTGGCCGAACAGTGTAAACTCCAATCTGGTATTGACCATCCACAGCTGTTACTCTGGAAAAGGTTCAAGGAACATTAGTAAAATAAGCATCGAGGGAAAAAGGACTGCAAATTCCTCAGATGTGGAAACATGGAAAACACATGTGTGGTTTAATTATCATTGATTTGCATGGAGAAAAAACATATCCAGGACAAAACAAATCCTGAACAGCACTGTGCTGAATCGAACATAATTAAGTTGATATGCAGAAAAATCGTATTGCTCATGCACTACTAAAGTTCCAATATGCTAGCAACACATCACAAAATAAAACAATGATGAAAACTCACAAAACTATTTTCAAGAATAAGAGGATTTCAAAGCAACTGCATAAAAGCCAGTAGGACAAGAATCTCTCATATGCAGATTTAGCACAAAAGTGAAGTATTCAACCAAAGTATAAATGTCTTTGACTTAAACAGTATACACTTGCGTAGCTTTGGATCAGTGAACCTCGTTTACAAATGCAATAAAGCAACTTTCAGAACAACACTGAACAAAAATAGCATAGAATCAGAGAAGTACTGAAACAGGAAATCATCATGACATAAGAAATCTCAAGTTGATAGAAGCTCACTTTGCTTCACAGTTGGGGTTACAGGAGTGACAGATTCTGCTAGCGTAGTTAGCCTTGTGCATAGCATCAACAAAAACCAAGTCATACCCATCACGGTCTCCCTTCCATCGTACCAAAGGAAAAAATATCAGTAATCTGTAGCGACCAGGGCTTGGGACGATCTTATCCACAGGTTATTTAGATGGAATCCAAAAGTTGAGTTCAGACAGAGACAATACCTTTGGTCTCTCTAACATAATGTTGTAAAACTCAGGAGCTTGATCTTCGCTGTTGTTCTGTATATGCTTAATACCATCTTGCTTTTCATACCATCTCCAAGAAGGGTAAACCTGCAAAGGTTTCAAATTCATTATCATTTTATATCATACAAATAATTTTTAGAAAGATTATATAAATGCAAAATTATAACACACCTCCCCGAAGAACTCAATAACAAAGTCATCTACGCCAAATCCACCCTTTTTGTTGCAAACAACTCCAAGACCCTGAAAGAACATGGAGAACATTAAATGAGTGGGCCAATTTAGTTAAGATGGTAGGCAAGGAAACAAGAATGCATTTATGAATTAGGTACAGCTGGATGCATGCCTTTCGATAAGCGACATAGTGCTTATGATCAGGACCAGGACGGCTCCTCATGGCCTTGAGCATTCCAAGGCACATTTTTACAGTTCGTCTGTCACCACTTTCCTCTGCAGACTTTTGGATTTCTTCAATGACAGGTTTAAGGTGGTAAACCATAGGAGTATTTCCAGAACCAGTGAAATCCTTGACTTGCTTATTCAAGGTATTCAGAAGCAACTGCAGTCACAATATTTAAATGTGATTCCAAAGCATGAGACCAGCATGTGTAACTAAAATGGAGTTAATGTCAAGTACAATACCTCCTCAATAAAGGTATGTTGATCAGCAGCTGACCAGCCGAGGTCCGCAGGCATAATGTCACGCAGGAGATTATGTGTGAACGGATCTATACCATATACTTCTTGCTCAAGAATTTCATCGCCAGGCACCTTTCGACGTTGATACTCCTTAACCTCTGGAATCTCCAAATTTTCAGTACCATTCTTCTGTGAGAGCAGCTTCTCAGAATAGTCATCAGGTAAAGCAACCCGCATTTTTCGTTGTACTTCCTCCTCATCTGCTACAATAAGGTACTTCTCGATAACTTCATACTTCCTAGTAACTGGAGGGACAAGGCTTGCTTTCGTCATGCGAGCACCCCATCCACGATCATCCGTGACAGAATCACCAGATTCAAATAACTTCATGCCATTTCCCTTCAAATCCCATGCTACAGAATTTAAGTCAAGGTCACTCTCTGTATCAGAAACAGTAGTTTCACTCTCAGTTTCATCACCTTCAGAGTATCCATCATCATCATCAGACGTCTCACTACCCGAATCAACATCCCTTTTCTTTAATTTAGAGAGGCTTCTTTTGATTTCACGGTCAAATGCACGGGATGAAGTATCTGCTCCAGCAGTCGCAGCAGTCCAGTTTGCTCCCCTTCTTTCCCCTGTAGTTTTATTTTGTTTCTTCTTTAGTTTTGTGTCTGAAGTATACTGGACCATGTCTGAATTGTCTTTCTGTATTACTGCTCCGTTTCTCTCAGAAATCACACGTGGGTTCCCCAGTCTCTTTGCCAACTGGATGAAGGAAACAACAATTTGCTTCATATCTTCACTGCGGCCTTTAGACCTGTAGTAGCAAACGAAATGTAAGGCAATGCTATCAGGTAAACTTCTACACTCCTAATACTGTCAACCCAGTTAGGCTGAGCAACTTTACCTCAATGCATCTCGGCACATAGATCGGATGTCATCCTTGAGAGAACTAAAGCCATGGCGAGCATAATATCCACTTCTCAACCTAGCTTCAATTTTCTCGACCTGTAAAACAGAAATATGGTTGTGAAAAAATGTCAAGAAGATGTCAGACACTTAACTTAAGAGTCGTGATGGTACCTTTGGATCGAAAAAATCAAATCTGCTGCTCTTCATGATTTCTCTCAATCTGCTGATAACAAACTCTTCCATCTTTCGGTAGCTATTCTCTGCATTCCTCTGCATCAAACGCCTTAGCTGTGCATCCTTCGACAAAACCGCAGAGGACTTTCTAGCATCAAGCCATTTTGATCGTTTATAAAATCCTTGTCCGAAAGAAAGATTGGCATTCTCTCTATTTGAGATATCAGCGAAATAACCGTCAAGCTCATCAGAACCACCCAGCTGACTGGTCATGTTCCTTGCAACTTTGGATGGGTGACCACTCCCATCGTCTATCTGCTTCAGGCTTTTAATTTTCTGGAGTGACTCCTCAGGGTTCAACGAGCTCGTAATCCATTTTATATGCTGAAATCTGCTTTTCATATCCTCTAGCTGACTGCAACCTTGAATGTGCACATAAGATATGTGCGGAAGCTGCACAAGCACTTTCTCAAGGGCAAGGGGGCTAAGGCTTGAGCACCCAACTAAAACAAGCGTCTTTATATTTTGCTTCTCATAACCAGCCTGAAGATAAATGATTTGAGTCAGAAGTTAGAAGATGGCGAAAGTAACATCTCAAAGTTTTAACAAATAAGGGAGACATACCATAATACCACGAAACACGGAATCAGTGCATCGAGGGCCAACAGAAGACAAGTCAACAAATCTACATGTGTTCCTGTAACATTTAGCAGCAGTGTTCCAGCGCCTACATGTAGCTGCAGAAGAAATTAGTGATTTCATGTCCGCCCTCAGAAAATGAAATATTCTTGCTAACACATGACCATTTAGTAAATCCCAGCTTTCACTTTCTGCTATGGAATTAGTAAGAGCAGCTTCTTGAAATAGGTCTTCGAAACAGCAGTCATCCTTGTGACTTGTAAGAATGTCCTCATACATATCAATATCTTCATCACTTCGATCAGGGAGAAACCTAGCCCTTTTTGCAGATCCAGCATCTTCTGCAGAAATGCAAAAAAAAGAGAGATAATTTTGCAAAGGTCCACAAAATAAATACAGGACACATGAAATAACAGACATAATAACAACACTAGCATGAACATAATACAAAATTTTAAGGGCAAACAGGAAGTGTGCGCTGGACAACTGGAAGGAAAGTCGATATAGGGACTAGGGAGAGTGGGCAAAGTTGCAGGCTGAATACATGATGATAAACTGATAAGCAAAATTAATAGCACAAAGCAGCGAAATCATGAGCGTTTGGACAGCATAACACATACCTGGCAGCAAATTCCTTGTAGCTGAATTGTTAGCAACGTATGTTTCTATTTCTTTTTTGGGCTGCTTTGCTGCGATCCATGGATCCAAGACTTCGTTTATGGCTAAAGTAAGTTCCCTGCTCTTGAAATATTTCATGACTAGTTCATGCAGCTTACCACGTGTATAACCCACAAACTGGGGGTGCAACTCATGGAAGCTACCGGATCCATGGTTCACAACAACGTTGGATTGGTCTGAATGCACAAGGGCAGAGGTCGAATTTGAACTTCCTGACCCCCCATTTCGAGAAGCAGAGTCAAATTTCATATCCTTGACAACTGGAAGCCATGTGTTATCAATCTTTCGGAACACACTGCTCCGTTCACGGATGGTGCCCCTCCTAACTAACTTTTGCAACTCAGAGTAGGAAAATGGGCCATGCTCGTGTGCAGTGCCATCCAGGTAGTACCAGTCACCCAATTTTACTGACAATTCTTCAACAGTGCAAACATGGTCTTCCGGAATGTTCAGAACAGACTTGGACTTGTGAAAACTTTGCAAATCATGTTCATGATGTTTCTTTGAATAAGACAAACCTTCATGGGCAGAACTCCTATCAGCTCCAATTGAGTGGGAGCGTGAAGATCTAGAGAGTGACCGATCAGCTCCTCTGGGCTTTATGCAGGGCTCAACAGAGGATTGGTCCTTGACAACACGAGCATTTATCCTAACAACTGGAAGCGTCATCCCTTTAACACCCTTGGTAGATTGTCTAACCTGACCTGACCTCCCAGGCATAATGCCACCTTTACTGGTGTCGTCAACAGTGTCAGTGCTCTCTTCTGTTGATGAGAATGCCCACAAAGGCAGATCAAGCTTTTTAGCAGGTACATGGTAGTAGAGATCATCCTTGCAGTGCCAGCGAGGATCCTCATGGCTGCCTTTTGGCATTTGACAAAGAGCATAGCCTTCATTGAGGACAAGCTTCTTCCTGTAAGGCTTATCTTGACTGAATTCATCATTCCTCTTCCAGTCACCACCTTTGCAAGACCATCTACCAGAAAACCACTCACTAGATTCAACATTGTGGTAAAACGTGTCCCTCTCAATAGGACCAACACCATAAATATCTGTGGCGCTGTTGTCAGCAAATTCAATGCCTCCATTGATTACATCCTCTCTTGCAGGTTGCGCTTGGAACCTTGGAAAATCTGGCATAAGAATACAATATATCCCGATATGTTACTGACAGAAAAAAAAATGAAGGCAATCAAAGAACTAAACGGGAGGTGGTACTACATGAGAAAAGAACAGATGCGCCGTAAAGCAACATACACTATATTTAAGGAACTACATGTGAGATAAAAATCTTAAGGACAAACGTTGACAGCATATTGATTTGATACCTTCAGGCTGATCCCATCTTTCCAAGTCAACACGGTTGAAATGTGTAGCCAAAGCATCTACAATTTCCAAATGACAAAAAGCACCAGGTAAGTATAACCATGAGGTGTAACTGCTGGAAAACAAATTCCAGCAGTGAAACCTAAAGCCTATTTTCTTTAAAAAAAACTCTTATAAAAGAAAATCCAACTAAAAGAGGACAATAGATTCCTGCTTGTGGGGCATGTTAGAATTTCAGCGTTGTATTGTATTTACACCCCTCAAACAAGTGTCAAATAAATAGACCCAAACACAGAACTTTGAAGGGCAGGTGTGGAAATTATCACTTCTTATGCCAGACGAAATAAAAATAGAAACTCATGGGGATAAACATGTAAAAAGAAAGAAGCAACACAAATCCAAGAAAAGCCAAGGTCAATGCCATAAGATTTTGCAACCGAAAAAACAGCATCCAAAAGAAGATCAAGAATACAATCTTGTATGGCCCATGCCCAAAACAGACCCAGCCACGTGGACGTCATAAAACGTTTAAAGATCGGGTGCAAACAGCAGAACCAAACTAACAAGGGTGAGGCCCTGAAAGATGCTACCCAAAAGGATATAAGGAAGCCAAAAAAAACAAGCTCAGCCCAGCCCACAGAATTCAAAAACACATTTGAATCTTTGGCTCAAAAGGTAAAGAAGGGGTTTTTACCTCCAAGAATCTCCAGCTCATGACCCTCCACCAGAACAGATCCATACATCAGTGCGCCAACCCTATTATCAATATAGAGATCCTCCTTCGGTTCCTCAGAAGCTTCCTCCATTTGTTCATTGTCAGCACTTGATGCCAAGGCAGATGCCTCCTCTCGAGCTTCGTCAAGCAAATTCCCTGGGGCTTCTGGAGGGCTAACCAGCTGTGTTGTACCATCCGAGTACACCAAGGAGATATCAGATGGAACCAGTGGAGTAGCTGCATTTTCAACGGTCACCCATCTGTTGCAGTCTGCATGCTTTATAAGATGATCAGATAGAAGATATCCATCATCGACCAGCTTCTTAAGGTCAGCGAGCTTGGAAGGTCCCTGCTCAACACCAAATTGGTCAAGGTAAAACCACTTCCCCATAACAGTAGAGGGCTCAACACTGGGTTTAGGTGCTTCACTGGTGTGAGGTGGTGTGTCACAAATATCCATGTCTTCTTCCATTGAGACATCTTCAACAACAACATCATTGGGCTGCTCAGGTACTGGTGGTGGTGGCAGGGGAGGAGGCATGCTAGGTGGTAAAGGCGGAGGTGGAGGTGGAGGAGGAGGCGGCGGCGGCAGTAATGGAGGTGGTGGTGGCAGCTCAGTATATTGAATGCTCTCGGTTGCCTTTTCCTTCGAGATCCTCTCCTCGCTCTTTCCGTTGCTACCACTCTTATTCTTACATGATTGCTTCATTGATTTATTTTTGTGTTGTGCATTTTCCAGGTTCTTGCTTTCAAGCTTAGCACCTCTGCTCTTCTTGCTTGCTTCATGGCTATCAGTAGTTCGGCCGCGTTCAGATGGTGATCTATCAGTACGGAGTGGAGTTCGGTCTCTGATGTCCTCATGCTGGATCCTCCCACGAGGGGAATTATCAATGCGGCTCGGTGTGCTATCCCTGTGATGGGGCTGGCGCACTTTGTGCCGTGGTGAAATGTATGGGCTGCGGTCTCTGTTGTCATAGTGACGACCACGGTCTCGTGGGGAGCGCTCCAAGCGGCTTGGGCTCCTCTCATGCTTTTCATGGCGAACACGATCATGAGGAAAGCGTCCCAAGATGCCTGGGCTCCTTTCGAGCCTGTCATGCCGATCTCGTATTGGTGTTGAGATTTCATGATTTCTTCCAGACAAATGCCTTCCAGCAGAAGTACTCTTTGCTTCTCCTTTCCTGCGACTTTTTGACCCTGATTGATCGCATGTCTCAGCATGGTGCTTGCGGTGGTTGCTCTCGGGCTCCACTGCCCGGCTCTTCCTGGCACTGGCACTGCTGCTGCTCTCTGGCTTAATCTCACCAGGCTCCTCGTCAGAATCACGCAAAGAGGCTTTCTTCCCATCCTCACGTACCTGAGATGACGAACTTAGCTTCCTGTTATGATCTCTGTCCCGCTTCTTTTCCAGTGGAGCAAGCTCCCCTGGTTCCACCGTATTTGACTTCCTTACTATCTTCTCAGGCTTATCTTTCCACTGCCTCACGGGCACAATCTCCCCCTTGTCAAGCTCCCCATTTCTCCTTGCCTTCCTTGCCGGCGCCGGTTGCACACCAACAATCTCCCCCGGCTCCACCTCCGCAGCATGTGAGGCCGGGAGCAACTTGCGCCATTTCTTGGGAGGCACAGTCCTCTCCGACACCCCCTTGTTCTCTGCCTCCCCATTGAGCAGCACCTCCCCTTCCTCCAGGTCGGGAGCCGAAGTGGACTGCTGCTTATGCTGGTGTTGCTGGCGCTGGTGCTGGTGGTGGCCGTGTCCCTTGTCCCCCTTGTCTGGCATCGCTTCTCCCCCTCCCCTCCTCACGAGGGCATCGGCACGGAAGCCCTCCACTGCACGCTGCGGCGGGACGGCGCACGCGACTCCACCATCTCCCATGGAAAACCCGGGAGCTCTGTCGCGTGGGCGCCCCAGTGCTCGCGCTCCGGAGAAAAAACCTAGCTGCCAGAGGTTCTCCCGGGGCTCTCCACGCTCATCTCCGGCGCCCGCCAAAACCCTAATTCCAAGCAGCAGAAGCAGCAGCACAAAACACAGCCAACAACAAAAAAAAATCAGCAAGGATTCCAGAGGGGGCACGAAATCAACAGCAATGGGAACGAATTCGGATTGGGCCCAATCGGATCGAGCCGGCGCCGGATCGGGCCACGCGTTACCTGCGGGGAATCGACGCGCGGCGCCTCAGATCGGGAGATCCGCTGCGGGCGGCGAGGGCTCCTCTCCTGCCCCCCGAGCTGCTCAACCCTCGACGGCCTGCGCGGGGGAGCTTCTTCTCTGCCCCGCGAGAGCTTCCCCAGGGATTGGTCGGCGGCGGTCTCGTCTCCTTCCCGCGTCGACGCTCCGGTATCGCCTGTGTGTGTTTGTGTTGGGCTTCTTTCCCTGGCTAATGGCCTGTTTGTTCGTAAAGCCTCCGCCTCGGCTTCGGTATTATGGGAGAAGACGGGAGGGGAACTTCTTGTTATCTATCCGGGTCGCTCCAGGTCCAGGAGGGGAGGGGGCTCTCTCGATTTATTTATTTATTACTGCTCCCGCTGACGTGCTGTTGCCTTTCTCCGTTCTGAGCCCCTGCTTGCTGCTGTATTTCTAAAGTCGTCCTTTGTCTTCTTGCACAACAAGCACACTTTGTTTTCCGAATTTGTGAAGATTTTTTGCGGGAATTTCACCTGACGGCATGACAGGCCGTTTCACTACGAACGGAAAACTGCTCTTTGTCATCAGTGAAACTCAGCAGCTTCCAGTCTTCACCATGTGTTTGTCTACGAATTGTACCGGTGTTTCTAAAAAAACGTAAAAATTGTTGAACTCGCGAGATTTTGGCACTGTTAGCCTTTTTTTATGAATTTTGCGAAACTTCACAAGACGTCGTTCAAGTTTTACCGGTTTCAAAGAAAATTTTCATGTTTCGGGTGAGGCTTCATATTCTGTGAAGGAACTAATCAAAGTTTTGGTTTGTGTGAATCGTTGGATTGTTTGGCTAATTTTTATTCAGGTATGTTTGGTAGGTTTGGAGAAAATACCCAACAAAATCAAAAGATACGGTTTATGGTTTAAATCTTACATTGACAAAAAGATTTTTATGTTATGAGTGATGGTTAGAATTTTATTACGCTAAATGTGTAAAAGGATCTATCCGAGGTTTTCGGAAAAAGCTGGACTGATGGGTCAAATATATATGGTACGCCCGCGGAAGAAAGCTAATAAATACAAAGATACGCGATATTTTTCCAGCTGGAGAACATAAATGCTGATATTGAAACGCAATATTTCCGGCTAAAGAACGTAAATGGGACCTCGCTAAGCAATATTTTTCTAGCTAAAGATCATAAATGGTCACCTCGCTACGCGATATTTTTCTAGCTAAAGATCATAAATGATTACCTCGCTGCGCAATAATTTTCCGGCTAAAGATCATAAATGTTTACCTCACGACGCATATTTTTCAGCTAGAAGAAAATAAATATCGATATTGCGACGCAATTTTTCCAGCTAAAGATCATAAATGTTTGCTACGCAATATTTTTTTTCAGCGAAAACAACATAAATGTTTACCTCGCTGCGCATTATTGTTCCAGCTAAAGAACATAAATGTCAATCTTGCCGATAATAGAGAAAAGCAAGCCGCGAGGCTCGGCCCGGGTACACGATAGATGTCCCGACCCATGATAGAGGCAAACCTGACGGATCTAGAAGCGGCTGGCATGAACACAAAGCGGCAAACTGACCGTGTTTATATGAATACTAATTTCTATCGTTGCGCACAAACTTCACCATCAACTCCTGACTACTAACAGCATGTAAAATGCAAGCTTAAGGTGGTGTCCATAAAATTAAACTTGTTTATTCAGAAATCTGAAATATCGTTGCTTCTCTAGGAAAGAGGTGCCAAAAGCACCTGCCCTATAGAGAGAGAAGGAGCACCACCTTAAGCTTGCATGTAAAATGCAAGCTTCACCATCAACTCCTGACTACTAACAGCATGTAAAATGCAAGCTTAAGGTGGTGTCCATAAAATTAAACTTGTTTATTCCGAAATCTGAAATATCGTTGCTTCTCTAGGAAAGAGGTGCCAAAAGCACCTGCCCTATAGAGAGAGAAGGAGCACGGGATAGGCTTGGGGGGTGGGGGGACATGTTTTTAAACGATCGAGCTAATAATTATTAATTAACAAAAAATCACCCCCTTTGTCTCGGTCCCTGCATATAAAAACAGCCATAGATATTTAAACAAAGAGCGATTTTTATAAGCACCTTATTAAGCACCCTCCATTATACATGCGCTAACAAGATAGCCCCTTCCTTTTTAGTTCACTAGGCTCATCCCAAAACACAATAACCAAGAGGACCTTATTGAATTAAGCACATAACTACCATTTTGTTTAGTGCATTGATTGGTTCCATATCGAGAACAAAAACTTAACTGAAACTCATGTAGATGTAATTAATGTTTATCTATTTTTAAAACGAATGGAATTTACAAACTGAAAAGGGTTTAGGGTAACAAACTCATCACGCATGCCAGAAGAGCGAACAAAAATAAAACCGGTAGAGAACCGGCTGTCCATCGATATAGTCTACAGACCGGCCTGGGCGGTTTTTCACACGCCAGGGCAAACCAGTATACGGCGACCGCGACAGCTCGCGGAACTGAACATCCCCACTCGACCCTAAACCGAATCGAATCGGCGACACCCCTAATCCTCCCAAACCCCGGCGGCGATCGCCGGCGAGATGAACAAGCGGCCCCGCGACGAGCCCTCCTCCTCCCTCGCCTCCGCCCCCAAGCGCCAGTTCGGCGCAGGTATTGCCCCCCACCCAGACCCCCTCCCCCGTCCGGTTGACGCTAGCCCACCAATCCCGTGCGGCGGACAGTAGCAGCTAACTAGGGTTTGGGTTTTTTGCGTAGGCGGCGGCGGCGGCGGATACGGGGGGCAGCAAGGGTACTCGGAGGAGCGGAGCAGCGCGCGGCGGGTGGCGGACCACTACAGCGCGAGGTCGAACCAGACGCTCGAGGAGCGCGAGAACAGCCCCATCATACACCTCAAGAAACTCAATAACTGGGTACACGGCTTAAATTCGCTGCCCGTTCATCCAACCATTTCAGAGCCCTTGACACTAAGAACTCTGAGAAAATGCGACCTCTATGATGTTTGGTGAAACCAATCCGCTAATCTCCTCGGTCTCACCTTTGGCAGATAAAGAGCGTCCTGGTCCAGCTGTATGCGCGCCCAGGTGACTGCGTTCTTGATCTTGCTTGTGGCAAGGTAAGCTGTGCTTTCTGGGGTTTTTTTTACCGAACTGTGCTCCGTGGGTGTTAATTGATATAAGCTGTGTTTTGTGGGTGTTAATTGATATAAGCTGGTGTTCTTGCAGTTCAGGTTACGAATTAGTTACTGACCTATGTTAATTTGTTATGGAATGCAGGGAGGTGATTTGATAAAGTGGGATAAAGCCAAGGTTGGCTATTATGTTGGGGTCGATATTGCAGAAGGCTCGGTTAGTTTTTCATCACATGGGACATCTACATTATACTACGCTGCATATGAGTCAATGTTGTATTGTCATATGTGGTTCACGAGTCAGGATTCTGAAATGCTTTGGCATATATGCCTTCTGTTTGCTTTTCTTTCTCCAAAAGTTGTACAATGCCATCATTTGGTAGAGTGGAATGTGTAACCTGTACTCTAATCATTAGAACATTCACGCTCATTGCAAGGTAGTGTGGTATGCAGTATGCCATATATTCAATGTATATTTCACTTCATGTTTTTATTGGCGTCCTTGATAAATTCTTAAGATCTGTCGTTCCGGTCCTGGGCCACATAAACTCGTGCAATCGCTTTTGGTTACCCCCGTGCCTCTTGTAGGTCTCAGCTGGGCAGTAACAGATTGATCGATTTCAGTGGTCAAGTCATTTTATCTGCAATATGTTTTAATATATCTGCGTAATTTTTGAGCTTTTGCACTTTCAGATAAGAGATTGCATGACCCGTTATAACGGTGACACCGATCAACAGCGCAGGAAGAAGTTCAGTTTTCCTGCACGGCTTATTTGTGCTGATTGTTATGAGGTAAAAGAAATAATGGCACAGTTTACACAATTAATCAAAACTTGTGTGATGGTTTTCTCCATGGGTGCAAGCAATAGCATACTGAAAGTATAGTGCATCAGATTGTTTCAAGTGTTGCATATCTTCTGTAGTTAAAGCCAAGTCGCCTATTTTTGTAGTTAAAGCCCAGTATTATGCAAGCAATAGACCCTCCTATATGAAACTTATGTCGATATATCTATGCATTTTTTTTCCTACTCTTCACATGCTCATCAAGGAATTATAAAGTACACCACTAATGATTTTCTTTTCATGTTTGTGTAGACTCGGCTGGATGAATATTTATCCAAGGATGCCCCATTCGACATATGCAGTTGCCAGGTTAGTAAGATAGATGGCTATCTTTATAATTCCAAGGGAGAAGCTTTTATATTTTCTAGTTCATTAGTACTATTTGGTTAGTTCATCCATCTGTTTTTTTCCCCAATTCAACTTTGTATTTCTCAAAACTTTTCTAAATATAATAAATTGTGAAATTGTACTATTGTTTTGACAGTTACTGTTCAAACAATTTCTTGCTGAAAAGATGTTGAAACTTAAGTGATATCATTGTTATGCCCAGCAATAAAATGAAGTACAGTGATCTTCAATCTTACTTTTAATAGGTGTAATGCACCATCAGGAGTTTAGAATGTCTGAATGCTAAATGGGTATGATTATAACAAGCTAATTGCTGAATATTGATCATACTTCCAATTCTGAAGATCTCTTTATGTATTTCAGTTTGCGATGCATTACTCTTGGTCTACTGAAGCGCGTGCCAGACAAGCTCTCGCTAATATATCAGCATTGCTTCGTCCTGGAGGCACTTTCATAGGGACAATGCCTGACGCTAATGTCATTATTAAAAGGCTAAGAGAAAGTACTTTACTATCTTGAACTGTGTATGTCATCAAACTGTACGTGTTGTAAGAAGTGTGATAATTATATTCATTTTGTATCCTCAGCTGACGGGATGGAGTTTGGAAATAGTGTTTACTGGATTACTTTTGGTGAAGAATACACCGAAAAGGTAATTATGTTTATTCACAATTTATGTTTGTTTTCATTACTAACTAATCCTTTTTGTCGTTTCTCAATGGTGTAGAAATTTCCTGCATCTAGACCTTTTGGTATCAAGTACAAGTTTCATTTAGAGGTAACAACTGGTTCAACTTTTCAATAGTTTGTGTCTCACTTCCTGGACTACTTTTAGTTGATTTACGTGAAGACTGATGGTCACATTTGAGTGTTTTCTCAAATTGTAACAAAGAAAAAGGAAAACGAAAAAAATGTGAATGTAGTTAAAATTTGATTAGGGTGCATTCTCGTAATCTTGCACACACTACTGTTTCGAATGCTTATCTAGTCTGTACCCTTGTTTATGCTGCACCGTTAAAAGTAACTAAGTAATGTACATGCATTTACACACCATCTATTTATCACAAACTCTACATTTTTGTAGGTTACTAATTGTTTGCTGCAACCTTTGGCGCTTCCTTACACTTGACATTCTCTTTGCATAGGTTAGAGGTCATGTCCTCAGAATTCCTTGTCTACGACTTGTTTGGGGTGTTTTATTGGATATTCCCTCTGTGATCTATTCCCTGGCTTCTTTCTTTATATTCTTGTATTTTTCACAAAATTATGGAACTTATTTGGTAACAAATTCTTTGGCAACATGCAGGATGCAGTTGACTGCCCAGAATGGGTTGTTCCATTCCATCTCTTCAAATTGCTGGCAGAGGAGGTATGCAATTATTCCATTCTTCAGTCTCCTATGGCGACCTGCCGTTTTCTTTTCCTTATTTGCAACATGTTGGTTTCAATTTACTCCCTCCGTCCAACAAAAGATGTCTCAAGTTTGTCAAAATTTGGATGTATCTAGACATGACTTGGTGTATAGATGCATTCAAATTTAGTCAAAGTTGAGACATCCTTTATGGGACGGAGGAAGTATTTATTTTGAAATTTGTCCAACCTTATTTTTCTGTTATCATTTTTTAAACATATTTAACTGCACAGGCAGCTGCTAAGGTTATAACCTAAAAAATTGTGCTTTTTGCAGTACGATCTAGAGCTGGTTCTAATGAAGAACTTCCACGAATTTGTGAATGAGTACTTGCAAAAGCCAGAGTTTGCTGATCTCATGCGGAGACTGGGTGCTCTTGGTGATGGACGACCGGGCCAAAGTAACTTCACCCTATGCCTAGTAGATTGGCTACCCTAACATGAATGTCATTTTGCCACCTTAACATCAAAAGTTCCTCAGGTACACTATCACAGGATGAGTGGGAGGTATCCTATCTATACCTCGCGTTTGTTTTGCGGAAGGTATGACACCAACATAGTTCCATCATTTCTTGTTCAGTTAAAGACAAGATCCACATACACCTCTTTTTGCTAAAATGTTCTCATTCCACAGCGAGGCCCTCCACCGTCCCAACGGAGGTCCAACAATGTTAACAGAGGGAAGACATTCCTTGCCGAGGATGACATAGAGTTTCTCGGGATATAAAGCAGAATTGGCCCTGTTGGAGCTTATACTAACAACTTACCCGATTCTATGTTTCACACTGCGTAGAAGAAAGTTGTTACCTTTAGTGGCTCACCTGTTGTTTCTCCAAACCGTACCTGTTGTATAACTTCGCCAAGTTACATGTACAAACAACACAACATGGACTCAACACTCATGATGTAATTTTGCAGGGATGAATAAGTAATAGGTGTCATGATTCACGTTAATGTTTTGAAGTTTCATACCACACTCTGGAAAATTTTGTTCTTGGGATATTAAAGTTTTATACTGCAGAATTCGCCCTCCTGTAATTTTGTATGCTTACAAATCATAAGTTGTTCAAACGAAGTTAGTAGATGAATGGTTGCAGACCGAACGTGACATTGGAACTCAAATTGCCAATGGATGCTAATCAGCCTAGAATAAAGGAGATGCTGCATAGTTAACGATGGGGCTGCAATGCTGCATAGCTCAGGTATCAGATTCCTTTACAGATACTTGAACTAGGATTGTTGCCAGACCAGAACGCCTGGGTTCAAACTGTTTCTTCCGAAACATGGACGATGCTTTCGTTGGGTTATGATCCTGTTTGTCCAACATGCCATATACTTTTGCCAATTAGGCCTAGGTTCAATGGTGAACGGGTGGGCGGGGTGGGCGTTTGGTTATACCTGAAATTTCGGTTCGGTTCTTCGGATTTTCATGAAATTCGGTTATTCAAATATGAGGACCGAAGTTATCTTAAAAAATTTGAGAACCGTAAGTTCGGTTCACCGAAAATTCGGTTCGGTTTTTGGTTCGGAACCAAACTAACCGAACATTGTGTTTACGGCAAAAAAAATTAATGAAAACAAATTTAGTTCAATCTTTTACTTACAACAGAAAATAGATTTAAGTTACACGCAGAAATAAACACATAATCTTATGTGACACAGACACACGTAATGAGTAAATATCATCTAACATGCAATGAAAACATTAAATTTTAAAGATGCAGCAATGAACTTCAGTTCTTTGGGTTTTTGGTTAACCGAGGCAAAAGACCGAATTAACCGAATAAACTTCGGTTCTTTGAGTTTGCTGACCGAAGTTTTAAACGGTTCTTTGGTTTCGGTCCAATCGGCTTCGGTTTCCGGTTCTTCGATGATCGGTTTTGGTTTCTCGGTTTTTATGCCCACCCCGGGTGGCCGGTAAGTCCACCCCAGTCAACGGTTTGGATCAAACCACCATGTGCTGCGTACGGTTAGGATACAGCACACCGCCTGTAGTTTCCGCGCCCGGCTGCTACGAGAAAGCAATGGCAATGGGGCCAGGCAGGGCGGCTAATGGGCTGGGCTTTTCTTCTCCTCCGAATCACACGGGCCAGCACCCACGACCGAGCACGAGCTCTCCTTCTGGAGTGCTGCGGACTGGAATATTAGTCCCACCTCGACTGTTTAGTGGAATCGCGACCAGCATATAAGCAGCGCTTTGTCTCACTCAGCACGACCTTACTTGAACAGGATCTGTTCTATAGGATCGTACCGCTACATCCTTTACCAAAAAGGAGGCAAGAACTTAAGTCTGGTTGATGCATTCTGACCTCTGGGCCAGAGCGTGATTAACGGCCTGGATGAGTCCCTGGATCCATCCGACTGCTGTAGAGGATCGTTCCTGCCTGGCTCCCGCCTGTGCAGGGTGGCCCAGAGGTTGTCTGACAGACTCCCTCCCCATCTTTTTTGATCTTCGCAAATCTGTCATCTTATTTAAACTTGAAAAACCTGTTTTTAGTTCTGAACTGGGGTTCGTCTGAAACCTTTTTCTCTTGAGACTCCCCATCTTTTTTGATCTTTGCAAATTTGTTTTCTTATTTAAACCTGTTTTTAGTTCTCAACTGGAGTTCGTCTGAAACATTTTTCTCTTGCCCTGCTATGTTTTTCTTTTTGCTATTCAAACTTCTCTTTCCAGAGACTCCTGCATCATCACGCACGAAGATAAGAGCAGTTCTCTTGTAGCGGAGTTCATCAGCCATTTTCGAGGTACATGCATCCCCAATAACGAAACGCCACCCTCCATCCGCAGTTTAATACGTACTACCATAGCATGTCTTTATTATACTGGGTCTCAAGATTCAAAAGCTTCACTGACGCAAGACGACACAGGTCTGTACATATTAGTACATCCGTAGTTCTTAACATGACAATAAACCGAGTTATTTTCGACAGATTTAAGGCACGATCGGCCAGCACCAAATAAGGCCTGATCTTATATATCTCATGCCCTCTTGAACAGAACAACTAGGATGACCGCTATGGCCAGAGCCATGAAGGATCCACCTGCAGCCATCTCCGCGAAAGAAGGGGGGCTACCCTTTCCAGTGGATGAGCTCGGTCGGTCCCCCGCTTCTGCTGGGTTGCGGAACACGTCTTGGAAAAAGTGGGTTATGTTGTCGACTATCTCCATCACCGTCTTCTTCGCGTTGTCCACAAAGTCTGATAAAGGTGAGGTGGTGGGCAGTTCCCCACGGGATGCATACTCCTGAGAAGCACCTTCAAATTTCTCCGGTGACTCTACCGTGCCACTGTCCTCAGGGAAAGTGTGAACTAGAGCTGCATCACAAGATAAGATACAATAGTAACGGTTATAAAGTTTCCCTGAACAAGGATAATGACCATAGAGATTGCTATAAAGATGTAACAGGACATGCGGCTCTGAGTTCAGAATAAGGCAGAACATACTTTGCTGGTGATTCTTGTAAAATTCCATAACCCTCTCGTTTTTCAACACTGCGTCCCAGACGTTCTTATCTGATGCAAGGGAGGCAACGACACTCTGGAGATTAAGAAAAACAATATTAGTGAAACATGAGCCACCAGAGCCAATCAAATTGAATTAAATCTTGCAATACCACATACAATCGACTGCCAAAAACCAATTGCCTAACATAAATTATGCAAAGCTCGGGTGCCATGCTTCTGGAAACCCAGAGAAAAGCAAGTTGAATTAAATGTTGCTATACAACATACATAAATTAACTGCCTCAAACCAATTATCAACCATCTAAACAGACATTGTGTAAATATTGGGTGCCATGCTTCTGGAATAGCTAAAATAAAATAAAAATACTGCCATAAAGGATTCATTAGCACTACAGTACACTCATAATAAATTAAAAGTAGGGGTTTCAAATCTGATTCTAATACAAACCGTGGAAACTGTCGAATCCTAGTTTAGTTCAATTTTTCTTCAATACTTCCAATCATCGCAGTCAAACTAGTACAAATAGTGACTTGCGGGTTTCACGGTTTCAGATGAAACCGTATTTAGCAGAAGCATGCATGCTACTAGAGTTATCGAAGACATGTCATAAGATCATAATTGGTTGATGACTGTAGAACATACATCAACTGAACAGATCTTCAGTGATGACTGTGCATTCAGTTCAGAATTTAGATACATGTCGTTTGGATGGCATCTCTTCCGAAGGACAGTTACAAAAATATTATTACGAGATAAACAAAGTTAGCAGCATACGTAGATGATCATTGCCACTGAAAGAGCTCAACCATAACCACAGCAAAATAATATATTTACAGACCTGAGCTTCCGAGCTTGATTTCAACAACGTGAAAGCTTGCACTACATGTCCCGGCATAGCAGGGATAATAGCATCTACTCCCAGCTTGTTAAGCTCTTTATCCTGTTCCTTAACAATCTCTATTGGAGTCTCGTTAAAATAAACCCTACAGCCAATGATTTTGTCACATCAGAATATATGTGTATTTGAAGAAAGGCATCATGCACAAATGCAACGGATTCTAAACAGCACTCTATTCTCTCCTCTCATATAATACAGGAGAAAATGAAAGGGGTAGCAATAGCATACTAGCAATGATGCTATATCAGCCTGTTCATGGATTACCTTGTCAAAGGAATAACCAACATGAACTATCCAACTGCAGTTGTATACAAAAATAAAATAAAACTGCGCATCAGTTATATTGAATTTTAATACGAGTATACTATTATCAGGGAAATATATATGTTTGACGCCTTAGGTTTTATTTTCCCCAATTCACTCCCCCCGTGAAAACCAGGGGCCAATTCGACGGATTCATCCCAGAGCCTAAGCAAGTAAGCATCATCAGAGTAGAGATCTTTCACCTGTCTATGGCCTCCCTGAGCTCGGTTGTGGCCTCCTGGGCCTCCTCCTGCGAGGGCGGCGCGAAGACCAGCCTCGGCCTCCCGACCGCCGTCTCCTCCGCCTCGGACACCGCCACGTCCCTCCAGTCCGCGAACTCCCAGTCGTCCACCTCCCAGGAGGAGGAGGAGGAGGCCCACTGCGGCCCGGCCGCCGCCATGGCGGGGACCTCCCCGGCCGCGGACACCAGCGGCGCCGCCGAGGACTCGGCGGCGGGGGCGGCCGTCGCGAACGCCGGAGCGACGCTCCGGAAGCGGCCGCTGGCCGCCGCCGCGGCGGCGCCCCCGGCCATGCCGACCTTCGCGGCGGTGCGCATGACGCCTCCTCCCATGGCTGATGGCTCTCTGCGTCCTCTCTCGGTGGCGTGTCGCTTCTCCTCTCTCTGGTTTTGCGTAGTCCAAATTATCCGGGGAAACTTGCGAGATAGACCCTGTACGTTTCCGGGTGCCACAGATATGGCCTTATCGTTGTGCTTGTGGGAAGGGGTGATTGCGAGATATAGTCTTGTGTTGGGGTGCTTTGTGGGAAATGAAAAAGATCTTTTCTGGATCAGGCGTGAGAAGAGGGATAAGAACGCACGGAGGTTGACTTAGCTACAAAGTTATCCATACAATGATTAAATGACAGGTGGGGTCCTTCTGTAAGTGGGCTGTGGCGCGTGTAAATGAATATTAACTCTCTTCTAAACAAATCAAGCTAAAATAACTTTCATATACACCACCTTTTATGGCGTTGAACTTATTTAGATTAACTCATTAACAGTTTAACACCATACGATTTGGTGTTGAATTTGGTTTTAGCAATTTCGTGAACACTGCAGTAATTTGTTTTAGCAGACCGAACACAGGCCCATATAACCCAAGTCGGTCTGACGGGCTGCCATGAAATCGGCCCAGGTGGTCACTTTCTTTTTTGGCAGCGGACCAAGAAGGTGTCCACTTAGTCATGTTAAAACGAACGAATCATCGAGACCTTCTCGCTACGGCCGCCGCACGGGAGAAAGTTAGTTCTACATTAGATGTCTTCACCACCGGAATTTGGTCGGTTCACCTCGCGTCCTGCCGCCATATTGGCACTGTGAGGTGGGGCCAACCTCATGTCTTCTTCTTAGAGCATGTACAATGTCTAAGTGGGTGCTTAGAAAAATTAACCGGTTTTGTTAGGCACTGATGCTTACTTAGACTAAACAGATGCCTAACTTGGCACCTCCTCTATACAAATAAGCACTGGTGCTTAAAAAAATGCTTGGTTTATTTTCGTAAGCACTTGTCTTAGCACCTTACATTGTACATGCTCTTATAAACATTTAGAATTGTTTAGTTTATGAGTCGTGTGGTCTTCAGCGGCAAAACTATGGCAGAGGATGCAATGCCGTCGAGAATAAAAGTACTCTTCTGCTGCTGCTAGCGGTGCTTGTTCGGGCCACGCCACAAGGTTAGAGAGTTCTACTCACCGCATGTCCAATGTATCTGATCTTGCAGATTTTGAGTTTATGTCCTCGCAGATCCGTTCATACGGATTTAATGAGTTTTTATTGTGTCTCATGGTGCTTTCGTTGATATGATCTTTTGTGACTTTGGGCTTCTTGTCTGGTGTCCTATTGAAGATTTTGTGATTCGACGACATGTACTTTCGACGCTCATGGCTTCCCACCATCTTGGATGGACGATTCAATTGGTTTTCTGAAACCTTTAAAGATAGTCAACTTCGCACAGGTACGAGTGGCACCGTGCCTGTAACGATCATGGAGTTTAATAAAGTTATCCATGAAAAACTATATCATGAAAAAAAAAACTTAGTCATGGGAAACCGTAGGACACAAACAATCTGCCCCAATTAATTGACACTGACAAGACATGCAAAGGGGGAGAAAAACTCAAAAACGTAACCAAATTTCTTGGCTTTTCACATTGATTAATTGGGCATCAGCGTATCACACTAGCTAGCTAGAATCCAGATGCAAGTAAACGGATCGAGCATCTGCATCATCATGATGACGCAGAGCAAAAGAGCATGCATGATTGTCGTCGATCGCCGCGTTGACCAAACGGAGTACACTACTGATGTGCCCAACACAACACGCCACGGTTTTTTTCCTTTGACAACATCATCCACTTATTAATCATCTCTCCACACGGAGACAATTAAGTCAACCCAAAAAGGCCGTTGACTCCCTGCACGTACACGTGCCGTCGTTTTCATGACCAATAATCGCTTAGACGAGACAGGATTTTTTTAATAGAGAAATTAATTAGGTGCTCTACCATGACACGGTCTAGTAGATTTTGGGCGGATTTTACACTCTTTCAGAACGTTGGCACCGGTGCTCTTCTTCTTTCTTTTTGTAAAATATGTTTAAGGTAATTAATTAGGTGCTCTACGTATACCTGGCCTTTCATCTTACCCGTTTGTTTCAATTTAATGTGTACGATTGAAACTTTTTATACTCCGTATATATATGGTTTTCACTAAATAAATAAATGTTCTCATCCGGTGCTTTGTCAAAATATATACTCCCTCCGTCCCATATTAAGGTAGTGTTTGGTTGAGATCATGAAGTGGAATGTAATGGAATGGTTCCAAAATCTACGATGATTCCTGCGTTTGGTTCTTACAACACAGAGAAGTGGAATGGAACCACATGGTTCCTTAAAAGGAATATTTTCTCAACATGCCTAACCATCTCATTTCTTCAAAATGTAGAAATGAGTTGGTTTCAAGTGGAACCAGTAATTTAAGTGTTTGGTTCTTAGGATCTTGAAAAATAGAACCGTTCCCTTACATTACATTCCTATAAAATAGAACCGTTTCATTCCATTCCACCTCACTCTAGAACCAAACACTGCCAAAGTGACTTTCTGTTACAGTATCTAGATGCTTTTTATGCATAGATACATTCATATTTAGGGAAATTTGAGTCATTTGATATGAGACAGAGGGAGTAAGATACTGCTGCGTGTCAACACGTACGGATCCATGCGTGTCAGCTTACGTGGTGCGCGTGATCGATGGATGGAGTAGACACAAGTGCGCGGCTCGCTTTTCCGGGCACGCGTGCTTATAAGCCATCGAAAACTTGATCAGTGCATGACCTGGCTTGGTCATAAGCATGACGTCATCGTGCCCTAAGCAGCCATGCATGCATCTCTAGCCATAGGTATTCTTTTCCTTAAAAAAAACTAATCCTCGGGCTGAAATTACTTGTCGAAATATTACATGTACCTAATGTATCTAGACACTTTTTAAACGTAGATACATTCATATTTGGGCAAATTTGAGACAGTAATTTTGGATCAGAGGTAGTAGTAGGTATCTTTTCCTAAAAAAAAAAAATGTTCACTCCGTTCCATAATTCTTGTCTCAAATTTACCCCAAAATTAATTGATGTGTCTATTTTACGATACATGTAATATTTCGACAAGAATTATTGAACGGAGATAGTAGTAGGTATTCTGGAGAGTATGTGCACCCCAAGGGCCTAGCTTGACGGCCCTACACGTGCCTCATTACTCTAGCAATTTCAGAACCATGGAAATGAAAAAAGAAGTACTCCCCCGGCCGGAATTACTTGTCTCAGATTTAGTACAATTAAGTTGCACTAAATCAAGGATAGGTAATTCTGGCCGGAGGGAGTACAAGAGACTATATAGCATATAATCTCTCATTTTTAAAATCTAATTAAAACACGTAATTATGCGAGAGAGTTAACGCTCTAGAAGTTTTGACCTTTATTATACAACAAAATATATGAACTAAGCGCTCTGAAACTTTCAGAGCATTGGATGCAGTATTCAATGAGGGAGTGTACGTACATTGTAGTGGTAATGCGGAACTAATTTAGTCTTCCTGCTAGATTAGGGATAGATCTTTCTTTTTTTACTCGAGGAATATCAATCTTAGTTAAACTAGATTAGTGAGGACCACCACACACATTAATAACTAGTAGCGTTAGGTTTAATACAACTACTACTGTCACCAGTGATCGACCAGTCCATAGTGTGCATATCTATTCGGGTGAACACAAAATATACATATGTGTAATCAAGAGCATTTTGGAGTACGAAATTAATTAACCTGTCATGCATGCCATAAAAAACAAACAAACTTCGAAGCATAATTCAACCTACACGTTTAGCTTAAAAAAAACAAATCCAGATCAATCTGTTGAAAGAATCTGAATACTACGTGTACGTCAAAATTTATTCTTTTTCCCTTTTCTTTTCATAGTACACGCGTATCGTTAATTCGGTTGTCTTCCGCGATGCTTAATTTACTAGCTACACTAGCGTACTCTCCGTACGTGCATTTGCCACCAAAACAAATTAAAGTGCAAGGGCGTGTACAGTTTACCAAACGAGTGCATGTTTTTTTACACAAAAAAACGAGTGCACTACTTGCTTGCATTAATCATCGATGATAGTGTATTAGAGTCACCGCTGACGGGTTCTCAGCTGCCATCATTAATTGGTGACTTCATGGAAGGGTGTTTTTCGAGGTATAATATGCATGTGTCAAACAAGACATATATTGGCTGATTTGTCGACACGAAATTAGTTGCTTGAGTTTAAATACTCCCTCCGATATATTTATATTAATTGTCGCAGTTTTGTCTAAATACGCAAGCATGTACCTGCACAGTACATGCGTATCTACTGTCTAGACAAAGTTGCGACAAGTCAAATGAATCAGAGAGTATTAAATTTTAACTAAACTAAACCGTTTGATCCCACGTGTGCTACATACGACAAGATCTGCACCAAATGGCATGCGATAACGTCAAGGTCAGACCATCGATGACCCAACCCGACTATGTAACCTTTCCCCGGCCTCTCTTCTTGGTCAGAAAACCTAGCTAAAATTCTCTTCTTCTTCCTCCTCTCTACTTTATCTCCATCGGTTTGCATAAAACCACGTCATCGACCCCTGATCTCCAGTACCTTTCCACATATTCCACACTCGCCTCTACTTAATGATCACTTTGGATTATAATCAGATATCGATCGAGATCGAGCACTATATACCTATACTCATCACTACTTCACTAGCACCACCACACCACTAGCTACCAAAAAGAGAGAGAAAACAAAGCAAATTAAGATCAGGTAATTAAACGGCATGGCAGATCACCACCAGGAGATGATCCGTGCTGCAGCCGTGCCGTCGGCCTCCATGTACAACAACGGCGGCGGCGGCGTCCAGGCCAGCCGTCGCGGCGGCAGTGGCGGTGACTGGTGGAGCATGGCCGAGTCGCCTGGTTCGAACTCGCACGCCGCCGGCAGCTCCATCACTTTCCAAGAACCCATCGCCCCCGCCGCCGATCCGGCCACCATCGCTGCCGGCGGCTGGAACCAGCCTTCTTTCATGTGAGTCCATGCATCGATCTGCAAATCAATCAACTAATTTCATGAAAACAAATCATGATCACATGCATCATGCATGGGGATCGGACGAACTTGTGATAATATCATACTTCCTCCGATCCTAAATTCTTGTCGTGGTTTTAGTTCGAATCGTTTTCATGAATTTAGGATCGGATGGAGTAATAATTAATTAACCCTTTTACTCACTGATCGATGATCTGTCTGATCTGATGTGATGTTAGGGACGATGGATCTGGATTCCATGGACACATGAGCTCGAGACCAAGCGATCAGGCTCACATCAACCAACCAAGTTTGCTGATGAGTCCATCTTCATCAAATAACAACAGCAGCAATATGATGCTTCAGCTGCAAGTAGCAGATCAGCATGATCCCAACTACCAGTTCCTGTCCAACCTCGGTTTCGAGCTGCTCTCGTCGCCGGCCTCTACGCCGTATGCCACCGGTGGAGGCTCCCGGCCCTCCTCGCTGCTAAGAAGCCTCACGGAGCCGTCTGCGGCAGCGAAGCCTATAAATTACCAGCCGGTGACGAGCCAGCTGCCGGCTGCTGCAAGCGTCGCCACGACGCCGTTCTGGAACCCTACCACTGGGTTTGATGCGGCGGCTTACCGAGCAAGCCTTGAGGCTGCCGGACCACCGCCGGCGCAATCTAGGCCGGCAAGCCTCGCGGCAAAGGTTAGTGTACTGTAGTGTGTACATGCATATATGTACGCCTTTCATATTTATCTATTTTTTTTAAAATCAATTTTGAGTTTACTTACTCATCACTTTTGTCCCCTTCTACGTACTCTTATAGTCTCTTATACTGGACAACAACCCTTAAGCTTCTAAAACACAAAATCCTCTGTATTATGTATGTGGTTATTTCTTTGGCCGGGTATTATGTGGTTGTTATATGGAAGATTTCGTAAATTGACGATTAATTCAAAACGAATGCAACGATCGGTCATTTGGCACATCAATCACATCTTTGATGTTTTCTCTCCGGTGGTTCCATATATGGCAACACATGGAAAATTAATACACTAGTATAAACATATACCGATCCACATAGCGTTATACGCATAAGTGATCGACATACTCAACTTTTGCAAGGTTTATAATTTTGACATTTTTTTGATAATTTGAGCGGGCGTCGCAATTTTAGCCTTATTTTGGTTATAAAAGATCGATTTGACGACACTTTGAGCCCAGCGCAAAATAGCTCGTGTAGACTTGCTCTATCCTACAATCGATCTAGTATGTCATTTTTGTTTTTTGATTGAGAAAAGAGTAATTAACTAGTGTAATTTGTGCTGGACACATTTATTAGTTTTCTGCTACAATTTTGATAAAGTACATTTGGTGGAATTTTAAACATCAAAATCTGAAATAGCTTCTGAAATTTTGGTCATTTTGGTGGGTACCGAAATTTCAGACCTTGCTCAACGTATTGGTTTCATGGTTAATTCGATCATGCAAGAATAATCTGACTTTTTCATAGTTTGTTTCTGGAATAAAAAACTAATTAATATAAAATTTCTGCGTGAAGATACTGATTTTTTTCCTTTTTTTTCTTCTCTAGAATACATTGGAAGGGGTAGGAGACTCAAGCAGTTGTGTCGTCACCAAGAAGACAAGCTCTGGCCCTACAGCCAAGAAAGCAAGAACGGGAACGCCACCATCACCATTGCCGACCTTCAAGGTACATACATATCTGGCGGTCATCAGTCTCTAGTTACCTCAAACATAGGCTTATTCATCCCCGGCCCTTTTAATCTGTAAAATTTCATATGTGCATTGTGGACGGATATATATCACATGAGCTTGTATATATATGTTAATTTCAGGTTAGAAAGGAGAAGCTAGGGGACAGGGTCACAGCACTCCAGCAACTAGTCTCCCCTTTTGGCAAGGCAAGTAGCTAGTGGAAGCCGGCCGGCCTTAATTATTTCGTTTTTAACTTAATCATGGACACACATACACAATTAGTAGACATACATATATACATGTATAGTTCTTAATCATATAACACGGACCTGATTAATAATTTGTGATGATAAGACAATTAATCCTGTGAGCGTGCGTTGGTGCGTGCAGACGGACACGGCATCGGTGCTCCACGAGACCATCGAGTACATCAAGTTCCTGCACGACCAAGTTGGTGTAAGTATATATAGCTAGTGCGCATCTAGCTGCAACAACTTACTAATTATTCCATCTTCTAGCTCCTTTAATCATATACATGTAGAAATATTGGTCTTGACTCTTGATCGAATTGATCTATAACACCTACCATGCATGCAACTTGTAGTCTTAATTTATAAGTCGCGTTATTCCCTTTGTGGGAGTACATTATACAAATAAATGGAGTAATTTCATTAAATTCCTTGTGGAAAAAAGGTTACATATATACTAGCTACTAGTATAGTTGAGCTCCCAAAATTGCGTGTCGAAGTTCATATAATTCTCGTTTCAAATATGCTCACTCAAATATATATGCTCATTCTCTGATGCATCATGCATGGATTTAATTATATACATCTCTACAGGCACATAGTGCTCCTTACCTAAAGAACAGGCAACAACAAGTGCCCCACTCCAAGGTACTCTTCATCACCTCAATTTAGCACAATTAATCATCATTCCTTCATCAAGTGGTGAATTAATGGCCATCGATCGATTCGATCAATCCATGTGTGCTTAATCACTACCGACTAGCTAATTAACCATATATTTCAGAGCTCGTCCACTGACAAGAAGGACAATAATGGCGGCGAAGAGGCGGCGGCGAGAGACCTCACCGGGCGAGGGCTGTGCCTGGTCCCGATATCGAGCACCTTCGCGGTGGCCAGCGAGACGCCGGTCGTCGATTACTGGAATCCCTTCGGTGCAGCGTTCCGGTAGCTTAACAATACATAGCAAATCGAGATCGGCCGATAAGTCGATAACCCAGTGGTAGCTAAGCTCTTCTGGTTAATTAACTTAACTACATATGGTAATGGTACTAATTAATGAAGTAAGCAACCCACAACTGGCTAGCGACTAGTGAGAGCATATATATAGATGAATCTCTTGAATGAGTGCTCGAAAGACTTGGATTCATTCTTCAGGTTCATCAGAGAAATAAGGAGATCAGCTGATAACTGACTGACTGAAGCAACCAAAACTGCATGTACCAGATCGTACACTGATACCTTGTTTGTAATAATAAGTGCACATATTGTTTTTAAGAAATATACTGCACAAAATGCTACAGTTTGTTCATGTGAATTAAATTTTTTTCGACAATTTGTGATAATTTGTTTGCTGGCGCAAAAGAAAATGTGAAAGTTGTTCTCATATATAGTTCAAAAATAGCCATTTGCAATTAAAATAACACCCACCGCTTTGTGAAGATTTGCGCAAAAAATGTGACCTCATCCCGAGTCAAGAGTTGAGAGCTTCGTGTACCTTCCACTCAGTGTTGAGAGTTCTATGCCCTCCGCTCGACGCTCTCCCAACATAGGGGTAGATCATGCTCCCAAGACGGTTGAACCTATTCAAAAAATATTGATGTGTTGCTTTTGTCGTTTAACGGCGTCTCGGTAAGATGGGCATACACACTCCACTAACAATTACCCCCTAGCTAGTCGATCGACATCGCCTAATTATGGTGTTGTCCCTCAGCGATAACACTATGGGTCAAACACGAAAAAAAAAGATTGAATAGGATGGTGTTAACATGTGCAAATTTGTGCAACTATCAATTTTTTGGACCAAATTTTAGAAGTGCACATATGATTTATCAAGATAAACACCCATAAAAATATACAAGAAATTATAACTCTTTAAAATAATTGTGAGTTTCGCAAACGATTTCACTTTTTAATTAGAGTGGCTTAGGAATATTAATTTTTCAGTCGACATTGATATAACCATCCGATCAAGATCTTCTCATCTCTTTTACGGTTCCTCAAATCTCATGTTTAAATCAGATAGCTTTTAGTACGTGATTGCTGTCTGTGAAACAACAAAAACCGTTTTAGTTATTGGCATGTACAGAAGCTGAACTTTGGCTCAAAAGAGAAAGAACACGCTGGGGAGAAAAATAAAAGAAAGGAGAATGGCGAAAGGATTGCAGCCAACGCCCAACGGTAACACCGAGGCTGTGCCACCCCAACTATCTAGCCCCACCGTGATAGTCGTTCGATCTGGGCTTGGGATGTGTGAAATGCACTGCTTGGAAATAAGGTAAACTCTAATAAGGGATTAATGTGTCACATCCTAGGTATGTCAGGGCACAGAGGGACTGACCGGCACTGCTTTGATCGGACGGCATGCACAGTGCTCTCCCCTTTTGAAGTACCGAAGGGGTAAGAGAAAAAGAAGGAACGCAGGCAGGAAAAAGTATCTTGGACTGTATAGGGTTCTTCCTCCTCGGGTTCCTTCTTCCTTCCTCCCGCATCTGACATCTTGCATGAGGACTGTATAGATCGATGGAAGCTCCAGATGGTTCTTCTTTCGAATTGAGTGTAGCATTCGGTGCCAACAACTTCGGAGGAGGATTTAATGGTGGAAACCATGGATCACAGTTCGCGAAAGAAGCATCGATTGAGGAGTGGAGTGAAGTTGGCCCGTCCGCTTCCGTGGACGAGCCCGGCGAGGATCCCGGGTTATGTACCTCCTCTCGAAGGTTAGCTCATCTAAGTCACTCTCGTACTGCCAAAGTTTCATCTGAACCGTGAACGAGCATAGGTGAATGATTTTATTTCTTCCGAGTTCTTATACTTGCACCCGACATGTACATTTTGAAAGGATTATATTTTCACTCAATGTATGGATGTACTCTGTGTCGATGTAGTACACGAGACAAATTAATACATTTGTGGATTCATTAAATTAATGGTACTTAATGTACTTCGAAAGAATTTGGTTCATCTGTTTTAGGTGTACTTCCAGCTGGCGGTTTTATTTCGATGTACTTATTGTATTTGAGAACTATTTGGTAAACCTTTGGGATGCATATTCAGTGCACAGTTCATTTGACCTGTAATGTACATGTACGTACTTGAGATGTATTTTAGACCTCTTGGGTACTCATGAAGAATAGATTGTTTCTCTTCTCTTGGTACAAAATGTTAGTAAATTGTCCTGTTAGTAAATTGAATACTCTCGTATGTGCTAAGTGGATTAATGATTTTATTCCTTTATATTGTATAGTACATTTCATTTAATTAATGGTACTTCATTTACTTCCAAAGAATTTGGTTCAAGTGTTTTAGGTCTATTTTTAACAGGCAGTTTAATTTGACATAATTAAATGTACTTCAGAATTTGATCTGTAATGTACATGTACATGTACTTACTTGACAATGTATGTATGCATTCTTAGCTATCTTCATGTTAGTATATTGAGTACTCTAAAGAACAAATCTAAAGATTGTTAGTATAAACGTAACAGTTAGGCATTATGTGACATATGTTACTGATATCTTGCAGGAAAAAGTTTGAGGGTGGTCCAGCTGCACGTCTGCCGGTACCTGGTCGAGCTGGTCCTCTTGAGAGTGCACTCAGAGGTTTTGCAGAGAGGACAAGTGATAACATATGCACACCAGTTGTATTGACCAATTTCCTCGGTACAACGCAACGCACCAAGGAAATCAATGTTCACGTGATCGTACTTTGTTGATGGAGACAGGAGATGACCCATGGCAATGATAACAAATGCCATCTTGAATGAATCCTTCTGTAATCTTGTGCTGTTTTCTGACAAGTCCATAAGGACAATCTTCTCAGCATCTTTGAGGCTGATCTTGCTCATAGATATACCAGCTTGTTCACGAATGTAAACCATTGCAGCATCCGATATTTGAGTTTCTGGTCCTAGTACATCACGGTGTCCGCATGGGATACCAAATACTTTGTTCACATCCTGTGGTGTGAACTGCAGCCTCCGAGCTGCATCTAGTACAATTGTGAAGTCTATGCAATCAACTTGGCCAAGAAGCCAAGTACTGAAGATGCGACTAATTGAATTCCATAGAGGCAGTTCAAGTAAGCCTCCAAAACCTATTTCTTTGACCAATTGTCTCTTGATAGGATTGAATTTCTTGATAATCCAGTAAAGAGTTTTTGCGGATGTCCTTGAGGTTGGGGACTTGGTAGTTGAAGAAGTTTGACTTTCTTCATTGCTATCATACTCTGTTACTTCTTTAGTACTCAGAGGATCAGACATTGCAGCATGCCCTTTGAGCTAGCAAAATTTAAAAAATCGTGTTAAATGGGAGCATGTTTCGAACAATATGTTATGATGGACAGCATGAGAAGGTACATGTAGTAGATGATAGCAGTATAACCATATGTATAATAATTAGGAGGTACATAAGGTAGATGATGGCAGTGTAACCGCATGTACAATAATTAGCAGAAATGACATATAGAATTTTAGCACAAAAAACCATGGAAAAGAAATAGGAAGCTACTTTAAAGCTATCCTTGGAAGTACATGATGATACATGATGCTGGAGAGTACATGCATAACATTATCTTATGATGGACAGCATGAGAAGGTACATGTAGTAGATGATAGCGGTATAACCAAATGTACAATAATTAGGACGTACATAAGGTAGATGATGGCAGTGTAACCATATGTACAATAATTACCAGAAATGACATATAGAAATAGGGAAGTAACTGGTTAGGTACATGATGTGTTGTTGTATGAAAGGGTACTTGGTACAACAAACATGATTGCCATAGAGCCGCATGATAAAACGTGCATAAGGTAACAAAGGGTACAACGACAAGTAATTATCAGGAATTACATGTTGGCTTTTGGCAAAATCATGGTTAAGTAGACAGTAGGAACAGTGGTAAGTACATGGATCGATTAGATTGGAAAGCACAAGTACAGTGGTAAGTAGAACAGTCGTAACTACATGAGAGGTACTGAAGGAATTATATTGGCAAGCAAATGTGAAGTACATGGTACGGTTACATTTGAAGGTACAATAGTCATAATAGGGAGAGAGCATAAAATTTTTAGCACTTATGAAGAGGTACAAGGGTAGAAAAAGGAACAAAGAGTACATAAACATGATGGGCCGAAAATCGGTTGCTATGAAACAGGAAGAATGAAGTACATGATTCGATAACCTAGATGAGAGTACTTGTACTAAATTAGGGGTACATCACACACAGAACGTAGAAGAAATAAGAGATGACAGGTACCTTGGAAAGACTCATCGTTTAGTTTGGAAAAAGAAACACCTGAGTGCAAAATCTTGAAATCCTGTAACATGAAATGAGAAGGGTGAGTGGTACGTACTATCGAATTAATATTTTGAACAAATCGAAAAAGGACTATAAGGTGCGGATACTACAAATCGAAGTACCTGCCGAATCTACATCGTCCAGGAAGTGTTGAGACTGTAGAACCCTAGAACGTGACACAACAAGATCGAAAGACTGACTAAAAATGAACTAAAAGAAAATAAAGAGCACAGCAAGAAAGTACAAAAGAACTAAAATGGTCTCCTCAGAAAGAAAATGGTCGTGTGAAAAAAGCTCGGAGGAAGCACAACAATGGCAGAAACTTTTGAAGAATGGAGGAAGAAAGAGTCTGAGAGATAGATGCGAGATGGAGGTGGATGAAGTGAGGAAGAACAGATGTGAGTGATAGATGAGACGAAGCAAGAAGAAATAAATATCTCAACCCACTACCGCCTGACAAGAAGGTGGTCCTCATGACATGACCAGACTTGGCTGTGCAGTGGCTTTGCAGGGGCTGCAGGGCTACGAAATTTGTCAAATCAACGAGCCATCCATCTAAACCGAGCAATTTATGGTGACCATTCGATCATGATCCGTCGGTAAGCATCGTGGGGTACATAGTTGGGGTGGCACTCTAATGTTTGGGCGCCCAACGGAGACATCCCAACTAAGCCACCGAGGTCAGTATGAAAATACAGATCTGGGTGTCTACGTATGAAACATGCACCGTAGACAACAAAAAAAGGTCTGACACGAAAGCTCTAGACTATTCAATAATGAAGACACGAGAAATACACTTATCTAAAAAATTACTCCATCCGTTTCTAAATACTTGTCGCTGTTTAAGTTTGCACTAAAACAACAAGTATTTAGGAACGGAGGGAGTACAAAATTAAGCACTAAAACAGCGACAAGTATTTAGGAATGGAGAGTGTGTGTGTATATATATATGTATATATATATATATGTACATATATATATGTATATATAGAGAGAGACACACACACAAAAAAAATCCACAGGGATGTAATACTACTCAGACCAGGGTCAAGAGTCGGTTGCGTCTTAGTTTGAGTAGCTGACGCACGGCAAAGAAGACATGATATAGACACCACAGCTCGTCATTGGCTGTTTATCCATAAAACTGTTTGCTTCTAATAAAAAAAGTGCTTACGGAAGATTACCACTATACAGAGCTTAGCTTCTTCTGGAGGAGCACTGCACCACCACTCACTAACTAACTGCATCTATTTATGGTCCCAGGCGCCCCTGGCATGGAGTTTGTTGAAACCATCCATGGCAATCATCCCAGCAGAGACAGCTAATTGCAAGCTGGCATCATCTAGCTTGTAAGCTAATCCATGGACCATGGCGTTGCATGGACAACATATCCAGCCAGCCATGCAAGAAGAAGAGAAAACACATTACATACCACAAATGGATACATATTACAAGCACAATTACAATCCTGGCAGAGGTAGGGCTCACCTAGTCAGTACTCCTTCCATTCCGGTTTATGTGGCACCCATGTATCCTAGGTTGAAGATTTAATTAATTTAACATGAGTCTTATATCACAAAAATTATACTGGTATTAGAAACTTCATATGTTCTATTTTCTAATGGTATAATTTTTGTGACATAAAATTCATGTTACATTAGTTAAATTTTCAACCTAGGGATGCGTGGGGCTTCTTAAACCGGAATGCAGGTAGTACTTCCTCCATCCCATATTAAGTAATTCAAATTTGTCTAAAAATGAACATATCTATATACTAAAATATGTGTAGATACATGCAATATTTTGACACTTAACATGAAACGGAGGGAGTATATGGGTAGGAAAGGCGACATGAACGCACAGGACATACACACAGTTAGGAGTCTCATACATGGAAGACTATTGCATTGTCTTCTTACTGTGTCGCCACTGTTTGGCCAGACACTTGTTGGATAGACGAGGCATACATTACCTCTATCCGAGAACAACTTGCCTTTTTCTTCGATGAGTACGGGCTCCTAACGCCCCTTCAGATTCCCAAGGCTCATGTTGTTTACATGGCTTTCCTCTGCTCCATCAGTTCCGTAGTTCCGATGGAAGTATGCAGACTCTTTCGGCTGCGGGAGCTCTATGCCTCCATTATCCAGGCTTGATAACACCCAGGACATGAGCGGGCGAGCATTTGGGTTGTCCTGTACTGACAAGAGCCCGATATGAATGCACCTTAGAGCTTCGTCATGAGAGCAACTCGCGGCAATCGACGGGTCGACTAGGTTCAGTATGCTCCCGTTCTTCCATAAGGTCCACGCCTGCATCAAATCAATCGTGTCAATTGTCATTATCTAGATTGCATCCCATCTGAGTTGAAAAAGTTTTCAGCGCTTTGAAAGACTTACATAATCTATAAGGTTATGTGAATGTGTCGTTGGGTCTGTAGTGCTGATCTTCAAGCCACTCACAATCTCTAGGAGTAACACACCAAAGCTGTAGACGTCGGATTTCACAGAGATGATGCCTTCCATTGCATATTCAGGCGACATGCAGCCACTGTTTGGACCATTAACCACACAAGATGCACAAAATTTAGACTTTGTTCATTTCTTTCATGTATGAGATTACTCAATACTCACAATGTTCCGACAACTCGATTTGTATGTTCTTGCTGTTCGTTGACGCCAAAGATCCTAGCTGTACCAAAATCAGATATCTTGGGGATCATCTCAGCATCCAACAATATGTTGCTTGCTTTGGGATCTCTATGAATCATCATTAATCTGGATTCTTGGTGGAGATAAACAAGGCCTCTCGCTACACCCGTGATTATCTTAAATCTTGTGGGCCAGTTGAGAAGTGATTTTCTTCTATCATCTGCCAAGGAAAAGAACCATACAAAGCATGTTATTAGGGATGCAAGATCTTTTTAACTAAAACTGAGGTTTTGCAAGAAGCAGCCAGAACATACTGAAAATGAAGGCATCCAGACTTCCGTTAGGCATGAATTCATAAATTAAAAGTTTTTCATCTTCATGAATGCAGCAGCCTAGAAGTTTGACTAAGTTTCTGTGCTGCAACTTGGCAATCAGAGCTATTTCATTTTTGAACTCCACTACCCCCTGGACAGAACCTACACGGAGCCTTTTCACAGCAATTTCCTTACCATCTTCCAACGTTCCCTGAAAAAACCGAGGTATTATTGAATGTAGCGAGTTAGGTATTCCATTAACAATCTAATTATCAGTACACCGACTTCTTGCCTTATAAACATTGCCAAAACCTCCTTGGCCAAGAATGCATGATTCAGAGAAATTATTTGTCGTGGTAGCAATTGCTCGAAAGCTCAAAATAAGAAATTCTGCGTTTCTATCAGGAAGTTCGTTAGAAGTGCCTGTATCTCCAAGTGTCAGCCTTTTCAGGACAACCTTGCTTCCTTGTTTGCCTGCCAGGAATGTGGGCACCATCTCTTCAGCTTGCTTGGTGCTAGAGAGCACATAAGAATTAGAATAAAAAAACAATTGCCTACCTCTTAGGCCACAGATCCAAATAAGCCCCATCAGTATGAGTATCAGCAAACTCGATATAACTGGCAAAACAATTTCTAGGCCTCTCTTTTTACCTGCAAAAATTTAATTCACATAGAATCAACAAAGTTTATCGATTCCACATACCACATGTATTGATGTATGGTGCAGTGATTATCGTATCACCTCTCCTTCCTCTAATGCTTCAAAAGAAAATACACCGCTCTTTCTCCAATTTCAACAGGCCCGCTTCAAAGGAACTTATGTACTATCATAAAAAGAAGAAAAAAGAGAAGCAAGGAATCATACCTCTTGATCTGTTAGTCCGAACATATAGGTTTTCCCCTCCTTGGGTGAAGTTCTCCATATCGATCAAATCTCCCATCCATACCAGGCACCTTATGTCATCTCCATCAATATCCATATCGCTCATACTGGAGTAAGCATATGCCACACAGGAGCAGTTACTCCTGCATTCCTCCATGCACTCATCAAAGCTTCTGCTCCGGACTGGGAGGAACTTGTCAGGGACCTTCATGCCTGGAAAGCTCAAGAAAACATCTCCATGGGTACATCTTAGCACCTCCTTCCGGCAGCACCCCTGCGAGAACCTGCCGGCAATCCAGCCTTTATCATCCCTTGGCTCAAAACCATCAGGACACTTGCAAACTGGGAGGATTTCTGTGTTGTCGCAGTAACCATAAGGACAACAGTAGCCATACATATTGCACCCATACACATGCTCTGTGTACAGGGCTTTCCATACCGACATGTTGTTCTCCCAGCTTAGTATATTTACCTTGCCTGAGTAGTCAATCTCCATTCTGACCAGCAAAATGAAGGAGCCAGTCGGCATGCCGAAGGACATGTAAACCTCATCGCCGGCATGATGTAATGCCAAGGAAACGGTAGGTTTGGATATGCCGTCCATGTAGTTCACAGGTTGGAGATAGTTTGTCCACACTGGGCTTCGCTGGTATGGCCTTGAACCATGCCAGATGAAGCGCTGCATGAGGTTATCGGGGTCTGCACCGTAGGAGAAGTCACCAGGGGATGGGTCATCTAAGCCTTTCCAAGAAACGAGGAGCTGCAGTGGGTGCATCTTGTGGCTGAGCCTGAGATTCATGCCGGGTAGGAGAGTATTAGTGGGGTGGTCGAGCTCTGCCATACTATGGCGCTGTCAGCCAACGACCGGAGGATGAAGTTTCCAGTGTTGTCTAGCATGGCTTGTGCTGACGAGGAATTGGTGCTGATGTTGTTGTTTGTTGTCCAAAGAACACGGCCATTACCGTCAGACAGGACTAGATCGGAGTTGTTGGTCACAGCAAACATCGCAGAGGAAAGATCATTGATTGGTGCAGCGCGGTTGGATACCCATACAACGGTGAACTCCGGGATGCCGTTGTACCATATGCCCACATAGTTTTTGGTGGAGTTTGATGGGGAGAAGAAGCCCAGGGCAAATACACCATCTTCTGAGACAAGAATGCTGCCGGGAGAGAGCGGCTTGCCAGGGACAAGGTAGTGGTCGGATGCACAGATAAGCACTGAACTGAATGGCCAAGAAAGAAAGAAAAGAATGGCATATGCAGGAAGGGAATGCATCGGATTTCTCGGCCTTCTGTTTGCGAGCAAATGATTATGGGTCATGAGAGTGGTGGGTTATATCAAAGCACTTGGGTCAGAAAAATGGGGTATATATAAGCAATCGAGAGTGAGGCTGCCTTGGATATTTAGACAACAAACAATGAAAGAGTAGTTGAGTTGTTCCAAAATTAGTACTGGCACATGCTGTCTGGTTTTGCTATGTTCTTAATAGTGCTGTAATATTTTGTTGCAAACTAGAAAGAAGAAAGCATGCTACTAATTTCTTGTCACTAAGTTATTACAAAAAATAATCTAGAAATATTGAAAAAGTCATTTCGTGACACAATATTCTGCCAAGATTTCAAATGTGAGTACACAAGAATCTTTCTCTGAAAATCAAGGCATCCTGTCTGTTTCATAAATGTTTAGTCCTACTCCATAACATCCAGGTTTAAAGCTGTGATATACATTTACAGGTAAAGAGTGAAAAGAAAATGACAGATAAAATGTGCTTCTTATGTAGATTCTATCAGGTTAACTTTAGTATGTGAATTCATACGAGCGTCATTTCAAAGCAGATCCATGCACAAAATGTATAGAATGTTACAGGAGAAGAAATATCATATCTCGCATTCATATGTGGGACTGGGATCGCCATAGAAAAGCACACGATCGGTTTTGACTTACAGGTAATATTTCGCTGAAACCAGTTGATCCTGCTAGAGTTGAGCCAGGGCTCTTCCAAATCAAACAGGCTGAAAAGGCACAAGCGATGGTGGGTGATAACAGAAACTCGTACTTGCAAGCAAAGTGACCAGTAAAATATATGATATATCAGTGTACGTTAAAGTTGACATGGAAGTCAATATCACTAACTCACAATTAGGAATAACTCCATCGTAAGTGATCCAAACTCTTCAACAATTGGAAACCCGTACTCTTTTTCCTGGAAGGAGCCACCATTCTGGAAACAGGCTACACCATCAACCCATCATGCTGATATCAAATATTTAGACTGGAAACAAAGCCTTACTCGTAAAAAATGGAATACAACAGGAGTGATATGATATTCTGAAAAACGTCAACTGATCAAGTACCACTTCGAACATGTTGATTAAGTTCTAAAAAAATTCTAACCTAATACCACTGTCCAAGCAGTTCATCATTTTTTTATGTTTAGATTTCAGAATGCTGTATTAGACTTATACATAGATCAGTTTTCTTGATATAGAAAGGATTAAGGTAAGCACGAATGTGGTACATGGTGAAAGTGAAAACCTATTCAGGTATCCATCTTAACTGGCAGGCGTTCCAAAAATAAAGGGTGTACACATGTTTTCTTGAGGAACCAGTGGGGTACATTACATATGTGAGAGCGCAAAAATGGCTTCCAGGAACACATGCACCCAGGATGATGTGTCAACTCAAAAATATTACTTGAATATGTAAAACAACAGAAAACAATTAGACATGTAACAAATGTTTATTTGCTATCCATAATGAACAAGGTTTCACTTTGCAAAAGACGCATGCCAGAAGGTGGCATCTCATCTTTAGGAAATGGTTAGATGAGGTGTTTGCAGGTTCAATGCAATACGCTGCTGGACAGGTTAGTGAGCTGATTTAAATGATTCACCTGACATTCCAAATGGTCTAAATCAGGGCCATTTTTTCAGTCCAGGAGAAAATGTACAGGCATTTATCAAGCTGGGGGCCTGATAGATCCGTTAAAGACTTGTGGAAAGTGCAAAAATCCTATTGGAAGTTAAGATCTGGTTTTGGCTTATCTGACATGATGCCATTGCTAGCAATGACAAGTGGCCAAATGGGTTTGGTTTTGTCATGCTGATGAGATTGTTCTGCATTTTTGGATGCGCAGCTGCCGGTTTCATTTGGATTGTAGTGACTGTGGTCACTGGAGCTGTGCTTGTGATTTTCTTAACTATATACTGGGCAGGATTCGCAGGACTGCAGAATCCTGCCGATCATGACATGTTGATGCATGGAAGGGACGAACTCCCAAGACCTAAACTGAAACAACCCCGCTGCATTATTTTCTACAGACAAACCATGGAGCACTGTAATCTAATCCAGCCATAACATCGAGAGCAGCTTTTAAGAGGAGGTAGACGAGGGAGCGGAGGACGCGGAGTTCACCGGAGATCGAGGAACGTCGTTGAGCCGCCGACCGCGCGCTGCGTGACCACCTTCGGGAGTGGGAGTGGGACTGGGGCCTCTTCTTCTTCGGCCGATTCGCAGGGGCGAACCTAACGCGGCGGAAACGCCGGCTTGGCCTTCGTCGGCGGCGGCCGCCATGGGAGGGAGCTTTGGTGTTGTGTTTTGGGGGAAGAGAAGGCAAGACGAAGACGGCTTGGGTTGGGCCTCGTTCATTTTGTGCTGAGACTCTCCGTTACCCATCAGACGGCCCAAATTTGATCAGAGGAAACAGCCCACAAGCCCAGCCAAAAAACTAAAAAAGCAAGAGCTCCCGAGAAAACTCATTGTACTGTACCTTTCTTCCCTCCTCCTCCCTCCCCCGGCGGCCTGGGCGGCAGCCGGCAGTGCTGGGCTGCTGGCTGGAGGAGGTGCACGGCGAGAAAGCTAAGATGCGGCGGGGCGCCGTCCGTGGCCCGCTGGAATGAGAACAGCGCACGCGCTTGAGCTTCAGAGGTGCGTGATTTGAATGCTTTTTTCTCCGACGTTCCGCGCTTTAATTGTGAATGGAACCGTGCGCTTATTTGTTTCTTACGCTTATGGGATGTGAATGGAACCATCTGTTCTCGCTGTTGCGGAATCTCTAGTCGAGGGGTCTCTAGTGATGCGTGTGATCTAGAGGAAGAGGATAGGCATGGGTTTGAGTGTGTGTGCAATGTGTTCGTGAAAATGCCTGGTAGAAGAAACTAGCTAGTGACTTAGTGAGTGACTGGTCTATTTTTCACGAATCAACAGTCATCCGTTTATCCTTTCAAAGAAATTCTGTATGGTGCTTCCGTGCTATCTTAAAAGCTAGTTTGAACAGATTTTGGAGAGTAATGTTATCAACGGATAACCACATGGAGAGGGTATTAGTAGGTGGTTGCAAAATTAGCCCTTCAGTGTTGCTTTAAGTTTCTTGCTCTCTGGTCTTGACCTATTTGTATAGCACTGAAGAGCAAATGCATTGGACAAGAGGGAGGACAGATTGCTTAACCATACAAATAAGTGACACATAACTTGGACAGTTTGCACTCCATCAACTTCAGTTTTGGGCTAACATTTGTATGTCATCCTTCTTCTCTTGTTGTCTTAAAAACTAACTGTTCTGAACTGATGACAATAGCTCTGTTAAGGGTTAGTATACGGTATGCTATATCAATTTGAAATAACGTGGCAGTATATCCCTTTTTCTAGGTAAACATTGCACATATTTTCTAATGTAACTTAAAGTTGCTTTTGTACAAGATAACTGCTGTTATTTATGGCAACTATGTTCTGATGATACAGGCAAAACGCAAAAGCGAAAGAAAAGAAAAAAAATAAAGTTTACAGGGAATTGTTTTTGGGATAAACCACATTTTATCAATATATCAGCTAAATGTAGTTTTCTATTTTATTCAAAATTGAGGTATTGTGGGAATAATATGATTCTTATTCTTCTAGCATCTACAAATTGCACTTGATGTCTGAACTTCCAAGAATCACTCAGTCAAGCTTCACAAACACATCCTAGTTTACACAATTATCTATACATGATATGCTAAAGGAGCTATACATTATCTATATTAGAACAAAGCTAACTTTTCTTCAATCAAATATTAGCTTCTTATATGCTATGCAGTTGCACAAATACAAACAGGCACATGCAGGAACTAGACCGCTAAAGGGCTGGCGTCCCTTTAGCACCATAATGCTCATGTTGTTTGCTGATTCCACAGTATCTTCTGCTGTTCTATGAGTTCCATAGTTCTTTTCTGCATAATATATTGGCTGTTTTGGAGGTGGAAGTGATATATCTTCATTGTCCAGAAAGGACACAATTGATGACATGAGGGGCCGCGCATTTGAGCTACTTTGAACGCACAAGAGTCCAGTATGGATGCATCGTAAAGTCTCATTAAGCGAACAGCTCCCCAAGATTGACGAGTCAACAAAATCCTTTGTGCTCCCATCCTTCCATGAACTCCACGCCTGTACCCATCATATCTTATCCCCTTCTAAGGTGCATATGTTTACTATACTTTGTAGAAATCAAACATTTCATGGTACTTACATAGGCTATAATGTTGGGAAAGTCTGCTTGTAGATGCGTAGAGCTGATCTTTGAGCTACTCACAATCTCTAGAAGTAAAACTCCAAAGCTATAGACATCAGACTTGACAGGAAACACACCTTCCAGAGCATATTCAGGCGACATGTGACCGCTGTTTGAAACATGTCCCAGTTAATGTGACATAAGTTAATTTTGCTTCCAGCACAAGAACAATATATAAAGTTTATTCAATATGACTCACTACGTGCCAACAACGCGGTTGGTCTTTCCTTGTTGCTCATTGCCGCCAAATATTCTCGCCATACCGAAATCAGATATCTTAGGGCTCATTTCAGCATCCAATAGTATGTTGCTAGTTTTGAGATCCCTGTGGATTATCTTCAACCTTGAATCTTGATGAAGATAAAGAAGTCCTCTAGCTATCCCTTTGATTATCTCAAATCTCATTGGCCAATCAAGCATTGACTTCCTTGTGGCATCTCCTAGCAATAGCATCAATTGAGGGATAACATCAATCATTTTGATTGATTTCATTAGTTACTGAAATTTGCAAAGGTTTTAATCGGAACATACTGAAAAGCAATGTATCCAGGCTTTTGTTAGGCAAGTATTCATATATCAATAGTTTCTCGTCTTCATGGATGCAGAAACCTAGAAGTCTAACCAAGTTTCTGTGTTGCAGCTTCGCAATGAGTATTACTTCATTCCTGAACTCCTGCACCCCTTGGCCAGAACCCTTAATAAGCCTTTTTACAGCAATTTCTGTACCATCTTCTAATGCCCCCTGCACAATTGCCTACTTTTACATCAAACAAGATAGAAATACAATGATTTTACACTATAAGAAAAGATTTAACGATACCTTGTAAACATTGCCAAAACCTCCTTGTCCAAGCATGTTGGAGTTAGAGAAATTGTTTGTTGCATGCAAAATATCTCGGAAGCTAATTGAAGGATACTTTAAGCTTCCATCGAGAAGTCCAACAGAAGTGCTCAAAGCTCCTGGTATCAGCTTCTTCAAGATTTTCTTGGTCCTTTGTTTGCCTGACATATTGACATAAAAGGACTATTCAAACAAACTCTCTAGAATAATAAAAGGAACACAGCACGTGGAAATATGTAACAGCAGTGGCCTACACAAAATGTACTGAGGAGTAGGAACTTATTTCTACCTCCATTGTTGCAAACCCAAACAAGGCACACACATATGAGTATGAGCAAACTTGACACCAGCGGCAGTGTAATTTTCAGTACATGACCCCTCCACTTTTTGTCTGCCAACAGTCCGTAAAGAAATCACCATTTAAAAAATGTGGAAAATAATTAGATTCAGAAGCCAAACATTTCTTACAAGTATGAACGTACGCGCATATGATCTCAACTCTCAAGCAACTTATTTCCCACATGAACAATTGCATCGCAAGTATCATAGCATCTAGGATACTTTTGCTCGATACTTGAAATTAAAATCCACCGCGACATGTTTTTGAGAATTGTATGGAGCTGTTGACAGGCCCAGTTGTTTATACGATATAAACAGATTGCATAGACAACTTATGCCAAAACGTGAAGGTTTCCTTCTATCAGACTGTAGATCTTGTATTTACTTGGATATGAAGTTCGAGGATGAACTCCATGTTCTATTAATACCAAATAAATAGGCACGTAAATTTTAGTCCAAAGAAATAAGACTTGGACCCAGGTGGTAGTATATGACTTGGATTTGAATATGTTGTCTTTGGAAAACTGTGCCGACCATTTGTTTCCAAACACATAGTTGTCTGGAACATCTATTAGAAGCTGTTCCCTGATATATATAGTTCGGATGGAAGCGTAGCGTTGTACATACCAAATTCATAAAACCTGATCTGGACTATTCCCAACGCCCACATGCTCGTATTTTTATTCTTTACCCAGCTGCTATTCTGCACCCTCCAACTGTATAAACTATTGCTTTTCATATAGAACAGATTACAGTGATTCACAGATTGCTCATATTATAATTGTATTACCACGCCTTTACCCTCTAATATTCGCCCACCACTATGTAAACCTTAATTAAGCGAGCAGAGAAATGGAAACAGTAAACTATACCACTTAGTCCATTAACCCTAATATAGAGGTTTTCTCCATGTCCAATGAGCTTCTCCGTGTCAATCAAATCTCCCATCCACAATAGGCACCTTGTTTCATCCCCATAAGTAACCTTGGTGCTCATATTGGCGTAAGCATAGGCCGTGCAGGAGCAGTTCCTGGTGCATTCTGCTGTGCATTCATCAAAGCTTCTATTTTTGACATACAAGAACTTGTCTGGCACCTTCATGGTTGACAGAGTTAAGAAACTATCTCCTTGATCACAACTTAGTGCCTCCTTCCGGTGGCATCCCTGTGAAAACCTGCCAAGTGCCCAGTCTTCTTTATTGTTTGGCTGAAAGCCATCAAGGCACTTGCATGTCACAACAGACTGAGTGTTCTCGCAGTAACCAGATGGACCACAGTGCCCATATATGTTGCATTCTTGGTTAGGTACTGACTGCATATCAGTCCATGTTGACATGTTGCGGTTCCAGCTTCGTATGGTAGTCTTGCCTGAGTAGCCCATCTTCAGTAGCACTAATGAAGAGACACTGGGCACTGGTAGTCCAAAGGAAATGTAGACCTCATCATCAATATGATGCAGTGTAAAGTAAATTGTGGACTTGATAGTCTCCAAATATTGCCCAACGACCAAATAGTTGTTCCATACAGGACTTCGCCGGTATGATCTTGACCCATTCCAGATAAAACGCTGCAGAAAGAAATCAGGGTCTGCACCATAGGAGAAGTTTCCCGGGGATGGGTCTTGGGGGTTCTTCCAAGAGATGAGCCTTTGCAGCGCATGCGTATTGTGGGTGATTCTGAGGTTCATGCCTGGAAGGAGAGTGTCGGTCGGGTAATCGAAGCTTTGCCATAAGATGGTGCCCTGAGATGACCGGAGCACAAAATTCCCATTGTTATCAAGCGTTGCCTCTGACGATGAATTGCTTGCGGTGCTGGTGTTTGTCATCCAGAGAAGCTTTCTGTTGGTGTCTGACACGGCGAGATTGGATCCGTTGATCAAGGCGAGTGTTGCAGAAGAAGGATTGGTGATCGGCGTAGCACGGTTGGCAACCCACACAACGTTGTCCTTGGGAATGTCCTTGTACCATATGCCGACGTAGTAACGTTTTGTGGTGGTGGAGCTGGATGGAGAGAAGAACCCGAGGGCAAAAGTGCCGTCATCAGAGATGAGGGTGGTGCCGGCAGAAAGCGGCTTGTCTGGAAGAAGGCGGCTGCCGGATAACGCACAAAAAGGAAATACACAGAATGACAAACAGACAACAAGAACAATATTGTGTGTATGGGGAGAAGGGAATCCATTTGCTGTAACAAATGGAAACCATGGAAGTTGATATAGAAGCAAAGAGATGGATGAGGTCGCCTTGGACAATGAGTACCACGACTCCAGGGAGCCACCAAATCAGTGTAGCATTTTGTTGTGGTCCTTTTCCCACTGGAAGCATCTATGAAATTTGGAGTTAGTCAATGGTAGATATTTCTAGCAAGTGTGGAAGTGTTGCCTTCTAGTTGTCATCATCATATTGACTATGGGCTAGCATATCTCAGCAAAGAGAATAGCCCTTCACGCTCTCTTTTATGTGTGGCTGCTAGGTTTTCTTGTTTGAAAATGCTGGTTAGTACAATTTTTTAGTTGGGTTGAATGTTGAACAGAACAGGCCCGTTTTTTTTGTGAGTATGTAGAAATTGCAGGTCTTCTATCTGAACATAAGTGATGCAGCAAATCCAAGAGTCGTCCATTCAAAGTTGCATCCACTAATGTTTGACCATGCGAATTATAACTTGGAATATATCTCGGTGTGGGTGCCCGCATTTGCGCATCTAGCTGTACAAAACGAAAGAAAAATTTCTAGCTTTGGTGCAAATATCTGAACAGAGCATATCACATTTTTAGTGTCTTACTTCACCATGTGTTACCGCAGATGTTCACAGTTCATTTCTTCCACCGCAAAGGTGAAGGCACAGCCATAAACTCGTTGAGACAGCAAAATTGAAGTCAGAAGCATTCCTGAAGCAACGCAATTGTAAGGTTCAGGCCTGGGTAGCAGAGAATCTCTTTTTTTTCGAAAAGGAGGGACCGAAGAACGCCCGGGTTGCAGAGAACCTAATTAGCCAAGGAAGCAAGAGGAGGAAGATGATGATAATGCAAGTGTGTAAGCAAGACGCATTTGGATCAACTGCGGGGTTCGACTATCTGTAGGCTTGTAGGTAAACTGTGTCTTTCCTTTTTATCGGGGCATTTGTTGAAACGCCAATCTTTGTTGTCTTCTCGAAGAAGGGGAAAAAAGAAAATGTCGAATGCATTGCACTTAACTGAAGTTCTGGACACATCCCGCTGTCTCTACCTGTTTCCACCCATACTGTAACACTGAACCTAGCTCATTTCTTGTCCAAAAAAAAGGTCACCCTGAAGATGACTAGATGAGTGCGCCGCCTGCTTCTGCAGCAATTTTTTTTTTTTGAGAGAGAACAGCCTGCTTATGCAGCTGTGCAAAAACTAAACGTCTACAGTAAACTAAACGTTTATATTATTATTTTCAGAATTTTTTGAAAGTTGTAGATACAGTTTTCGGATTTCTGTTGGTTTGGCTCTATGTTAGGCATTTTTGCCTGCCCGTAGAACTTGAAAACCCCGTTACATTTGCCTTTTACTGGGCCGGGCCAGTTACTGTTTTCCCAAAGATGGTCCTATTTGGGCTTGCGCATCATTTAAGCAATAGTCAGCATTTTCTGCTTTTCTTTAAAAATAACTAGGGTGGTCTATAAAAAGACGCCCTTAAAAAAAATTTATCCACGGGATTGAATCGATCTTTACAATTAGATGCAAAAACGATGCACTCCTTTATCTGCACTCCCCTATGTTTTTCCTTACGCCATTCTAATTGGTTCCTACATGGTTACATTTGCGCAGAAGTTTGTTTGATTACAACACTAAAAAAAAAAAAGAACCTGTCTTAGTAATAAGTCGAATGAACAAAACTGTCTACTCAGCAAAAAAAAAAAAAAACTGTCTTGCAAAATTCTAAACATCTTATAAAGAAACTCCAAAGAAATCCCGTCCTGCAACACAATGTAAAACCAATATACTTTATCAGAACGATTTTTAATCTTTTTTTTCTGAGAGAGAAAGGATTTTAGTTTAATCTTTAGGTGGGGTCGCCACGGCAGAAGGAGGAGGGGATGGATGCTTCCAAGCCAAGCCTTGGAAATGGAAAGAAGTGCTCTGCTGTTGTGTTGGGTGGTGAATCTTTTTCTAGCCTGCTCTCGCGGCCGGGCCCACAATCCCATCCCTGGGAAAGAAAGAAAAGGAAGAAAAAAAAGCAAGTCAGGCCCATGCCTCCTTCACGTGGCCTCCATGCCTTCCTTGCCCAGCCCCATCCATTCATTCCCTCCAGCCACAAGTTCTTCTCCTCTCTCTCTCACTTTCACCTTCTTTGCTCTTCTTCTTTCTCCTGTTCAACCTTGTACTAGTTCACTTCACTTCACACAAAGCATCATGTGGCCAACGGTTCTCCCTTTCTTTCTTTCTTTCTTTCTTTCTTCCTGCTGTCATTTTATTCCTTCTCACTTCTCTCCTTTCCTTTTCCTTTTTTTTTACTTTCTTTTTTGGGGAGGGGTCAACATGTGGCTGCACTTCAGTTCCATCCCGGTGTAAGATAGATCGATTTACGCTACTAGAACAGCTTTTCTTGATTCGGACGGTCCAGTCGAGTATATATCCATCTATCTATCTCCCAGTGCAGAAATAGATATGTGTATCTTGCTTTCTGTCTGCGTCTCACTGTTGACAGAAAAACAGCATCTGGTTCTTCGATCGTCAGCAGACACGACTCCTCGGAGGAATATAGTAAAACATTGGAGACGAGGTCCTCACGTCTTCATGTTGACTGTCAGAAACTGTAGTGTTTTCAAAATAAATAACAAATCAAAGTATACCTCCAAAAAAGACATGTGCTCCCTGCGTCCCGAAATAAATGACGCGGATTTGCATAATAATCTATGCATTTCACGCCACTTATCTTGGGATGGAGTGGGTAGATACAATATTGTTTGTTTCGGTCAACTGTTTGGAAATAGAAAAGATCGACAGTGAATTTAGTACTGCTAGCTAATAATTCAAACTTTAATGATGTTGATTAATCGATCGTGTGAAAAAAGTATACTCCCTCTTATCTATAAATGTCGTTGATTTAATACAATTTTGTGCTAAATCAAATCAACGATACGGATAGAAGAGGGTAATACGATAAACACAAATGCCGGCATTGCACTTTGTTTCTAAATATCTGCGCAACCGGATGGAGTGATGATAATTAAGGGCCGGAAGCAATTTGATAAAGTGAGATCGTATAGTAGATAAAGCCGGGCGGGGCCCATTTGTTGCTTGGTTTTGGTGTGTGGGTGGCTGGAGTCGCTCGAGCGGGGAACAGGTGAGAACAGATGAAAAGAGAAAATATAAAAAATCGTAAAAAGAAAAAATAGAAACGGAGAAGGGCTAGCCTGGGCCCCACTGGCAGCGAGCGACTCCCCCCCGCGCGGCGCCGTGTAGCGCGTGGGCTTGTGGTGGGCCAGAGTGGGCCCCACCTGTCACGTGGGCCTGCCTGCGGGCCCCGCGCCGTATCATCCTCTTCTTCCGCAGCCACACGTCCCGCGCTATGCCCCCGGCCACAACTCTGGCAGAGCACCTCACAGCCGTCCGATGGCAATCTGGCTCACTGACGGTCAGAATGAAGAGATCGATCAACAACTAAAATTAGCCCAATGCATTCATGCACGGTTAATCCCGCAGCGGTTAACCCGTTTGGATTTACTAGCTGCGCTGTCATCTTCGTATCCCGGCTAAAGTTGATTCTTCGCGCCGGTTAATTTTTGCACGGTTAACCATTTGATTCCAACAAGTATTCTCTGATTAAGTCATCTGTCTTTGTGAGGCTGATAAGTGGCACAGCTAATTGTGGGATCCACATTTTTTAGATGCGTTCTATACTACTCCCTCCATCCCATATTAAAGTGCCGAAATATTACATGTATCTAGTCTAGACGTTTTTTAGATATAAATACATGTATATTTGGACAGATTTGAGACACTTAATTTGGGACGGAAAGAGTAGTTAGTACGGAGTACTATGTCTGTTATATCTGTTGTGGATGTTTGCTCGTCGATCTACGTCATAGGTCGACCACCAGGAATATCTATAGCCAAAGGTGAATTCTATACATGGCACAAAATTATATACGCAACATTTTATGATACCTTCGTGGCCCTCCTCCTGCCTTTGGAAACAAACCAAAGATGGATGAGCACATTTTCCCCAAAAGAGAAGACGACCAGCGCATTCCAGACACCCGTGGCCGTGGGGTTTGCAATTTTTTTTATAGCGGAAACTAAAAACGCATGAGGTAGAGTATATTAAAGTGAGCCAAAATTAAAAACATAAATACTACTGCGACCTCATATTATTAATTGTTTTCTTTTTATGGCGAAGCATTTCACATGTTATTAAAAAAAAACTGCTTCCAGCCCAGCTCCCACAGAACGATTTCTCCTATTTCCAGGGCCCGAGAATTAATCAGATGATGATAGTAGTTCCTCGCAGAAATAAACAAATAAGTAATATGATAGTAGTAGTAGTAGTATACTCCACCACAGAGACGAGTGTTGGCAAGTTGCAGGGGAGCGAATCCGGACGAAAGGAAGAAGAAGAGAGAGGAACGCCCAGGTCCCGGAAAAAGATCGCGCCGTGTGTTTATTTTACTTAACTCGGATCGGGATTTGAAGCAACCAAGCTGGCATCATAAGCCGAAGAGATAAACATATTTTCTTTTGCAAGTGGACAGAGGAGGGCCATGGCCAGAGGGGACGGCCTTGAAAGGCATGGGCGTGAGAAAATATCTTGTGGGCCAGGGAGGCGAGTTACGTGGACGTGTGGTGGGCCGTGGGAGGGAACGAGGAATACGAGGTGGTGGGCATGCAGGTGCAGATGGGGATCGATGGACAGCAAAAGATGTGGTGGTGGATGGACGGGATCTTTCTCTTCACTCTCCGCGGCTTTGCTCTCTGCAGCAGCATATCCGGCTTGTGGCTCCCCGCGCTCCACTCCTCCCACTCCCAAGTCCTAACCTCTCTCCTCCCAGCCTCATCTTCTCTCTCACACACAAACTGTCCTCTCTCCTTGCTGTTATTTGTTTTTATTGTTATTATCATAAGGTAAATTATTATTATTATTGTTGTTCTTGTTAGTATTACTATTATTATTGTTATTATGTCAATGCCATTGCATTACTTATTCCTTTTGACTTTTCTAGATTCTCACTTGGAACGTAAAACTAATTTAGTACGAAAACAAAGAACCTAAGATCGTCGGTTTAGTTTTCGCTTTATATTCCAAAAAAAACATAAAGAGAGTACCTCATTTCACTCAAAAATAAACCTCTATGTGGTTACATTTTGTCATGGCCTTTCTCGGAAAGTTCCATGCGGTATGGAGTCGACACAAGTAAGAGCATTGTTTCTAGAAGGAGGGGAAAGGAGAGGGGAAAGAGACTCGATGCATATCCTGAGGCTTCGGATATATATGCTCATAGTACGATTTGAGATCTCTTTCGACGTTGTCACTGTTCCTTTGCCCCCCGTGGTGCTATATTTAGAGTGTGGACGGATGCCATTTGACGTACCATCTCTTGGTCCTTGTGCTGTTATCTCATTCGTCTCATCGACCACATCTTCCTTCGCTGCTGCCACCCTCTCCTTAGTCGGTTGATTCAGTTTTTTTGTGATGGTGATTGTGAACAAGGATCTGCCGATCAATTGATCTCATGGCGCTGGGACCAATCTAACCCTGGCAAATATGCCCATCCACATACTTTTTTTGCAGTAACTAAAGATGCACATTGTTTCGTACGAACTTTATATGTGTGGAAACACCGAAATAGAGCTCCCTCCATGCTGGTGTGTTAATATAAGACACGACTGCATCTTCTTGACCAATAATTAGTGTATTAATATACAATTACTTGATTAAAAACAATAATATTTATATTTGAAAAGTTAGCAACAGTTCTGATTATACTGATAGAGTAGCTATTTTGTGAAAGCTTTGGTTAAAAAAAGATAAATATACTACTCCTATGTCCTATGCTCCTAATTGGACAAACATGCACGGGGAAACTCACTTGCTTTACACCAACAAATTCCAAAATAATCAAAGATTTAACTAATTGAGCTCAAGGTTTGGAGGATGTGAGAGCCACGACGAAGAGACCGGTGAATAAATTTAGCCAGTTTTACGTGGTCCACATGGAGTCTTGGGAGCCAGTAGTGTTGAGGGCCCGGGGCGAACCGCATCCGCAGAGGATCCTTGGTTATTAGAGGCTCAAAAACCTCCCCTTTCTCTCCAATGGAAAAATGAGAAATACGGAGCCAAGCCCAGCCGCAGCCTCATATCCTTCTCCCTTCTCACCACACAACAGCTTCCCACACGAAAATTCTCTTTCTTCTCTCTACAAGTACTCTCTTCTCTCGCCGGAGAACACAAAAGAAAAAGAAAGGAAAGGTAGAAGCCAACAAACAACGAACAACAATCCAACAGCAGCCGAGAGAGAGAGAGAGAAAGAGAAAAGGATCAATCTTGTGGCGCAGAAGTCGGACGGGAAGAGAAGAGGAGAAGAGCGATCATGGCGGCGTCGGGTGGACGGGACGGCGGGAAGGGTAGTGGGAAGGGGGGCTGCGAGCTCTGCGGGGCGGCGGCGCGGGTGTACTGCTGCGCCGACGACGCGACGCTCTGCTGGGGCTGCGACGCGCAGGTGCACGGCGCAAACTTCCTCGTGGCGCGGCACGCGCGCGCGCTGCTCTGCCGCGGGTGCGCGCGGCCCACGCCGTGGCGCGCCGCCGGGCCCCGGCTCGGCCCCACGGCGTCGCTCTGCGAGCGCTGCGTCGGGCGCGGCCGCGGCGGCGGCGACGGCGAGGAAGAGGACGAGGAGATGACCGTTGAGGAGGAGGAAGAAGAGGAGGAGGAGGAGGGCGAGGGGGAGAACCAGGTGGTGCCGTGGGCGGAGGACGCGGAGGCCACGCCGCCGCCAGTCGCCAGCTCCACGTCCAGCAGCAGCCGCGAGGCCGCCCCCAACGCCGGTCACCGCTGCGCGAAGGTGCTTCTTCCCCTTCCTTTCTCGATTTGGTTTCTGTTCCATTCCTCGGGCTTGGCTGGCTCCGAATCTCGGAAACTTCCATTCCTTCCAAGTCTAATAAAATTGGGGGTGTTCGATCCGATCCGATCCGATCCTCTCGCAATTACGCAGAGCAGAGCAGAACAGATCGATCCCCTTTCAAAGTAGTAAAATAAAATGTTTGTTTGATGCGTCCGTGTCCATGGCGTCTGATGCAAATGCCATTGTGTCTCTTGCATTTACAGGAGGACCTTCCGTGCTCGACGTCCCAGCCGAGCTCGTGCCGCGGCGGTCAGAGCGACGAGGCCACCTCCGCCCGGAACAGCAGCGGCGGCCGACACTTCTTCGCCTCTGGGCACAGGAAGAGATCCACCTCGGATTTCCTCAGCTCGGGGTCGGCGCAGTCCGGGAGCGGCCCACCAGGGAGGAATCGCTCTACCGCGGCGATTAGTCGAAATGAGTAAGTTTGAACTCCTTCCTTTCCTGAGAATCCTCCGGCAATTGTTCTTGTATATATATGAGCACTTGAGAACTGCAAGTACCATTTCACTTGCACAAAAAAGAACAAATTTTAAACGGTGTTAGTAGTACAGTAATCCTGTAGCATTACTATAATTTTGAGTGACAGCTATGGAAGTATCAGATCGATTTGCTATAGGAATAGTTAAGTAGCCACACATCAGGGGAAAATAGAATGGGAGGTGACTGAAGTCACTGAACTGATGTACAAGTCTGAGTGAAAGGTCTTCAAAGGTTTTAGTGTTACGAAATTCCTACTGGAGACATCATCATCATGAGATAGCTTTGCTTGCGTTGTCGTTGAGTGCCATCATATGATGCTTGGAACGCTCTTCAATCCCACTGGTGTTGTAGTCACATATCTACCTTTTTTCATCAAGTTTCTGAGTCCAGTGGCATCTGGACATTGGTGATCACAAGTGGCAAGTTATGTGGAACGACGTAAATCTATAATTAAGTTCTAGTCCTTTGAACTGTGAAAATATTTGGCGTGTATATGCTGTGATTTAACATATACAAGTAGTAGGTAGTTTCTGAACTTGAGAGATTTTTATCGGCACCTTTTCTGAAAAAAATAAAAATAGAGAAAGCAAACCAGTTCAATGCTGGATGAAGTTGCTGATCATTACTTCTTTTGCTATGCAGCTTTTCATGATGCAACTCAGAGATGCTGATGTAGATGCTGATGCTAACTGCATTAGATGGCAGCCACTTTGTGCATACAAGCATTGGGGTGAGGGTGCGTCTCTATTCAAGATCATCAAACTTCTGCTGATGCATAGATCCCTTGGGCGGTCGTTTCGCCACCTCCGCGAACTCAGAATTTATCAGGCAACCTTCCAAGAACATGATATAGAGTTAGTATTATTCGTAACTGCAACCACTTGCTGGAACTTGTTGTATATGTCCCCCGCCGAGGCTACTTCCTAGTGTTTCGATTCGGTTTCTACGATCCGTTTGCAGAGGGCTCTTATGTGTTGGCTAACTTCAGAAATGATAATAGGTTTTGCATTTTGCAGTCATCTTGCTTCTGATTATTCCATGTTATCTACTTCCTCTGTTCCTTTTCATAAGACAGTTTTGGCAAGCCAAAGTGTCCTACGAAAGGGAACGAGGGAGTGTCATCATCACTGCCTGAAATGAACGCATTCTTTTGTGCTTCATTATGCCCAGTTGTGATAAACATGGCATTTCTCTTCTCTCATGGTGAAGGGCTGGAAAAAGTTGTAAGACTGCCTTTTCTGGCTTGCAAGTTTGCAGACTCTGCAATCTGGACAGATTGCCCAATGCCAGAAAATGGATTCCTAAATTATGTGACATGTCAAACCTAGCTAGGTAGCAACAGTTAAGAGCTAACACAAGTAACAGAATAATCATGAAGAACTTGCAAAGGATGAGTTCATCAGATCAGATCTGTGAAAAACACAGAGAGCAACACACACACAGAGAGATTCTAATAACGTACCGATTCTGCATTTTATTTCCCCCCTCTTGGAGGGATATCGAATTTCTCCATCCATCTTGATCTTGCTATGATCTCCAAGTCATCATCTAACATCACACGCCACACACAAACACAAAAGAGAGGAGAAATTTTTATAAAAGAAAGATGCTTGCTTTGTGGTGTGAAAGCATCGATCGGCCAACTGACGAAGCGTCTAAAATAGGCGTTTACAAAGGGGAGGGACAACATGCAGGCCACATGCATTGCCGGTGGTCTGCAGTTTTCCATCTGGTTGCTGCTCATACAATTTGACTTGTACTAAGATAAGTTTTTAATCAGGTTATTAGAGTCAACAGGAGCTCGTGCTCACTTTAAAAAGACCGTTTATTTGAACCGCCGCACGTTGAGCTAGTTAGTGCTTGATCGTGTGGTTAGCTTGCCAAACTGATTAGGCTAAGTCAAACCTGCACATGCATATAATGTGATGAGAGACGAACTACCGAAAATCAGAAATTCAGAATGCCCAGGATAGTAGGATGGTTCTGCACGGGATAAGAGCGCCCCCTGTTAAAGGAAAAACTACAGTATATACTTTAAGAAGATCACCTAATTAAACCACTGGAGTATACTCATTTTAGTCCTTGAAACATCTTATTGACCATCCCGGACTATTCTAATCTACTCCGTAGTACAGTACTTCACTTGCGAATGAAAAAGTGTCCGTGTCCTTTTAGCACAAAGTACGTCAACCTAACACAGAAGGCACACTAATGTGTCTTAAAATTTTTGAAAAAAATTGAAATGCACACAAAATAGTTGAATTTCTAATTTAATCATCAAGAGAAAAACACAGGAACATGCTATAATTAAATATCATGGCAAAGGAGTTGATACTATGTACAGTACCACGGAAAAAACACAGGAACATGCTATAATTTTTTTGAGATTTTTTTGAACTTTTTTCGATGGAGTTTTCACAGTTTGTACCGTAGAGAGGTGGTTTTCACCGGATACTTCATACTTCGCCTTTTCTTTCTTTATTGAATTCCTAATTGTCTCGTAATATTTTCAATAATATAGAATGTATAATTTCCACAGCTTAATAACTTTTGTAGAATAATTACATTTTCAAATTTCTATTCTCATTTGTATACATATTGGTTCTTTTTTTTTACTCTATAATTTATAATTTTAAGATTTGTTTCCTTTTCCTTCGGTATCCGGTAAGTTATCGCCGTACCACTTCGATCTTCGACCGAAGTCAGAGACTAAATTTGTTCCGCCATAAAAAGTTTAAAGTGCAAAAATTGGGTTCAAAATCAGCATACCATTTAAAATCTCCTGTATGTACAGAAAATTGAGGATCAAATTTCGAATTGGCTAAGAGCTGAGGTACAAAATTGGATTTTGTTTTCTTAAGGGTTAAAGGAGGATGCACAATCACGTCATGCAGCCCAGACGATGGAGAAAGAGCAGGCGAACCAGACAGGCCACACACAGACGCCCTCCGCGGCGAATGGAAGCGGCTCCCTTTCCTTCACCTCCTCCCTCTTCCTCTTCCACCCCCTCGCTCCCGCGACCATCGTCCTGCCATTAGTTACCCTCCAAATCGGAGCCTCCTCGGATCAGCCGCACCCCAGTTCTCGGGCGCGCGGAGGTCGTACAGGACGGCGACAGGCCAGACCTCGATTGGGACCCCAGGTAAACGATCCGACCCGACACGGCGCGCAAAGTTTTTTAGCCTCACCTAGGAATCATGATTCCAGGATTCCCTTTGTCGTGAGCATGTTGCCGACTTGGTAGCCGCTTTTTGATGATGCCGAAACGATCGATGCATCTGTGTTGTTGAAATTTTATTTTGTTCTTGGAAAATTCTGAACTTTAGGTGATGATTACCTGGATTAATCAGGTGAACCAATCTAGTTGTGGGTTCTTTCTTATAACAAGTTTTACGTCTGTATATTTATTTATGTGAAATGGAACGATAGAACAGAAACGAATGTTACTACTTTGAAAGGATCAAGATACCCTGTCGACATTTCATATTTGCAATTGGCATTTTTAAAGGATTGATTGTTACCTGCAACATTGTGTCTGCATTTTGAAGGATTTACTTTTTCTAATTAAAATCGTGACAAGATTATTGAGTACTATGGATGTTATTCTAAGAAAACAGGAGGGAAGGCCCCAGCTTATGATTTTATCTATTCTTGCATGATACTTCAGAATTCTGTACTTATATATAGCCTTACGATTAGAAAGGGGGAAGGCCAAAATACTCTAGGTCTCCCAAACTCATGTTTTCTTATACTCCATTGATATGGATAAAGGTCTATTCGGTTGCAAACTGTTACAAAATATTTGAAGTGTTAATCATTTTTGAAATAAAGGAAGGAAATAATCATAAATCTCATGGTTGCGGTTATTTTAAGGCCTTACCTAAAACTGAACTCGATTTCCCTTTTCATTACGCGCTTGTGGTGTTTTTATGTACCCTGAAACTAGTTTATTTTAGGGGTGAAACTAGTTGCTATTCTTCTATATGAATATGTTTGATCCGTTGTTTGCTTGATGCTAGGTAGCAGAAATCTAATTATATGTTGACATTGTAGTTTGCTTTCCAAAAACATTGTAGTTTGCCGTGTTAAGCTAAATCATTAAAATGCATAGACCTACTTTGCAGGATGGAAGAGGAAATAGACACCCCTAGAGATTATTGTTCTAAGCCATGTGGGCCACTGGAGGAGTACCACATTCCAGATTACATTCTGAAGCCAGATGCTGAACAAGTGATTGTTGATCATGCTCCACAATGTCCAGTAATAGTGTTCATCAACTCCAAATCTGGCGGCCAACTCGGAAGTAGTTTGATCAAAACATACCGTGAACTTCTCAATGAAGCACAGGTAATTCTCTTTCAGCAGCATTTGAATCTGGAATCATTGCCAGAGCTGCTAAGTTCTTTTTCAGGTTGTCGATCTCTCAGAAGAGGCTCCGGATAAGGTTTTGCACCGTTTATATGTCAATGTTGAAAGGCTCAAGATGGAAGGAGACATTCTCGCTGTTCAAATTTGGAGGACTATGAAGTTAATTGTTAGTGAAACATCTTCAAGTTATATTATGCAAAGATATGCTTTTCTTGGCTTGCTGTTTCATGTTCTTGACTGAATATATTTTGACAGGTTGCAGGTGGTGATGGTACAGCGAGTTGGCTGCTTGGGGTAGTCAGCGATCTTAAGCTTTCCCACCCACCTCCAGTTGCTACCGTACCGCTAGGAACTGGAAACAACCTTCCCTTTTCATTTGGATGGGTAAGTGGTCAAATTATTGTTTACATTATGTATGTAAAACAGATTCCATTCATCCTTTTGTGTGCCTCAAGTTCTGACCCAAAGAGAAAAACTAAATCCAACTCGATTTTCTGACTGAAGTAGCTCTTTGTTCTCACCTGAAGCTTGTTCCTGATCATGACCTTTCTATATACTTTGCTTTTGTATGTAAGAAAGTATTATAACCCACACTGAATTCAACATTACAGGGAAAGAAGAATCCTTCTACGGACCAGGAGGCTGTAAAATTGTTCCTTGGGCTCGTTAAGCACGCGAAAGAGATTAAAATTGATAGGTACCACCTGAAATCTAATGCTTATATTTCAATGTATTTTGTTCATGTAATGCTTGTCGAAGGGGTGAAAAGATCGCGAACTTGTCTAACATTTCCAACAATACTGTACTATGCCTTTGGTATGACTTTTGGATCGTTCTGGGAAGACTAGACAAAACTACGCTAAGAAATAATTAGTTTAGACGGGGTGCAAGTCCTCTCTTATCTTGGCAGATGGATAACTTGGCTCCTAAGGAACTAATCCTATCTTTCCTAACAATTGGGATCTTATCCTCTATTTGGATAACTACAGCACATGACAGCTTCAATGTTCATTTTACCTCTCACACTTCAATTTAAGATAGCTATTTCATGCATCTAAAGTAATTTACAGAGTTATCTATTCATTTCTGTCTGTCTGTATCTCATGTCATGCATATATGCTAGAGGCAAATTTAATGCACACTTCAATATTTCAGTTGGCATCTGATTTTGAGGATGAAAACTCCAAAGGAAGGTCCATGTGAACCTATTGCTCCCTTAGAATTGCCCCATTCACTACATGCATTTCACCGTGTGTCAAATTCTGACTCCCTCAATGTGGTGAGCATGTCTTTCTGCCAGTATTTATTTTGGTATTATGTTTCTTGTTAAAAAAAAAAAGATACATGCTCATCACAGAGCTCTATGGTCTTTAATCCTTGATTCCTTCAGGAAGGTCACCACACATTCCGTGGAGGATTTTGGAATTACTTTAGTATGGGTAATGCTTTCTCTGTTTATCTCAGTTATTTCCGACATAAATGCCATACCACTATGTACCCTAAACAACTGTGTAATGCAATAACAAATTAATTAGCATTTCTCATACTTGAAAAAACAACCGAAGCTTCTTCAGTGGACCGATCAGCATATACTGATTCGATGAATTTGAAAAGTCAAATGTGATGATCATGATTTTAAATGTTGCAGGGATGGATGCAGAAGTGTCTTACGCATTTCATTCTGAAAGGAAGAGAAATCCAGAGAAATTCAAAAACCAGCTGACAAATCAGGTATCTTTTTCTGGTACTCTTATCCATCTTATCCTTTATATCGTTGATTAGACAAATGGTCAACGAGTGCTGTTCAAGTTATGTGGACCCTTCTGAATTCTTAATTCAATCATCTCTACAGGGTACATATGCTAAGCTCGGACTCAAACAAGGATGGTTTTGTGCTTCTATAAGTCATCCGTCATCAAGGTTTGTTGATTTATCATCATCCGAATTGCTGATATACCTGTTGTATTGAATGTTGTGCACTGAAGTACAAAACACATTGCCTATGTTTCCTCGTCATCTTAGAATCTTGGTAACTAGTGCTGCATTCAACTCTATGGTTTCAGATTGGCCTGAGGGAATCCACACTTAAATGGAAGTGTAAAATTTGGAATTATACTACTGTACTCCTAGAGATCAAAGCCAATTAAGTAGAGGGAGTATACTTTACAAGACACATTTCTGGGCTAGTTTGTTCATCTGTGTTTACTCTACATCTCCACCTTAGATCAAGATTCAGCTTACATATTTTCCAGTTGTTTTTTTCTCCTTTGTTGATAAGCTAGAATTATTTGTCTCCAGGAATATTCCTCAATTTGCAAAAATCAAGGTAATGAAAAGAGCTGGTGGTCACTGGGAAGAACTACACATTCATCACAGGTTAACTTTGATGTCTTTTAGCTTCAGTAGAGTACACTTTATTTTGCTCCTGTGTACTGTAATTGAAGCCTACAAGCTACAAGTATGATATGACAAAAGAAAGTTCTTGATTTTCATTTGGGATTTTTTTTCTTAATCTGCTCCATCTCTCTACTTCTATGGCAACATTTTTGTAATGTTCTTGGGCAGTAGAGATGCATCTGTAATATGTACTATTCATCTTGCAGCATTCGATCAATCGTCTGTCTCAATCTGCCTAGTTTTTCTGGAGGTTTGAATCCATGGGGCACACCTGGCACGAGGAGAGTAGAGGACGTGAGTTTCCATGTGCCATGCATGGTCAATTGATGTTTGAGCTGCATGTCGATACGATTCACAAATTTTCCGGGCCAATTTGCAGAGGGAATTTACGGCGCCTTATGTCGATGATGGCCTTCTTGAGGTTGTCGGGTTCCGCGATGCTTGGCATGGGCTAGTCTTACTGGCCCCTAATGGGCATGGCCATCGCCTTGCGCAGGTATGAACTGCTTCTTCTGTTCCTCCTCCTGTCCATTTGACATCTTTGAACTCTTTGCAATGATCCAGTGTGTCGTGTATTTTCCTGCATTTAACAATGTTAACCCTCCCTGCAATCTCATGCTGACATCCTGCGAAACCAGGCACACAGGATCCGCTTCGAGTTCCACAAAGGCGCAGCGGACCACACGTTCATGAGGGTTGATGGGGAGCCATGGAAGCAGCCCCTCCCGAAGGACGACGACACCATTGTTGTTGAGATCTCCCACCTCGGCCAGGTCACCATGCTAGCGAACGAGCCATGCAAGTCGAAGAGCTTCAGTGACCCGTTGTCGTCGCATGGTCAGGACGGCCACCAGCACGACCATGATGAGGAAGACGACGATGAGTGGGAGGACGGCAAGAGGAAATTTGGGGCAGCGGATACGTTCAAGCTCCCGGACGAGATCGACATTGCTCATTTCAGTTGATCTGCATCCGTTCTGATCATAAACATCATACCCTGATTGTTCACAATATTTGTTCAGTAAAGTGGTATTGCTACATGCTAATTGCTTCAAGAAAGACATGTATATGTGAAAAGCCAAGTCATATCAGCGTTTTCTTTTTGGTTAAATACATTTTTTTGGTAATTATTTAATGTATAGGTTCTGATTCTTGATAGGGATACGCACGCTTGCTCTTGTTTTTGGATCTTGTAAATAATGTTGCTCTGTTTTCTGTAGATTTGATTCGTTGAGAGTTCTTGTTCCAGAAGTGGAGGGTATGTGTTGCAGTATTTGTAGTTCCTATCCAAATGAGATTTATCTTATGTACTAATTTACCCTTATTGTTTTTGTTCAACGCAGGTATGAATGCACAAATCGAATATCCATTTACGTGCATATCCATTAGAAAAATAATGGTCTAAATACTTTCACAATACCACAATTTTATAAAAGTTTAAATATGAAAAACAAATTCTGTCCACGCCTAAAACGTGGTCTCTTTATGAATGAAATGATAAATATTTGCCATGACTGATGTATCCGCTTAAACTCTACCTACATCATCAGTGTGGACTGGACTTTGTGCAATGGATATTTCCAAGTCTACACGGTATTTTGTGCGACTGTAACGGTGACCTGGTATTATTGCACGTTTGTAGAATATCGCGCACTTCTGACATATGGCATTTTTTTTATAAATTTTTGAAACTTATAAACAAGGTTTCTATCAGTGTGTCAGAAATATTAATAAAGTACTACCTCTCTTCCGTAATATAAAACGTTTTGCCCTACATCACGGAACACAGGTAATATAAAATTCTGAAAATCTTCACATCATGTTTCGGTCCTTTATATGCCCGTGAACTTTCATGGAAAAGACTTCTTTTTTGCCATAGAACTATTCATTGCTGAAGAAACGAGATTCCAGAGCACTGAATTTGCATGTTTACACGGAACCCAAAATAATGTTTCTCCTCACACAAATTTAGTACCCAAAAGATGTCTCAAATTTATCAAAATTTGGATGTATTTAGACATGACTTGATGTATAGATGCATTCAAATTTAATTAAAGTTGAGATATCTTTTTTTTTTACAGAGGAATACGTAGTACCATCAAAAGGGCAACATCAGCAAGCAGTACATCAGAATCAAAGAGGCAGCAGAAAGATGAATGAACTAATCGTCTGCCTGGCCTAATCGGGTCTCCAGCAGATGAGGTGCATCACCTTCTCATCCTTCTCCGCCCTCCTCCTCATCATCTTCATCTTCTCGACCGCGTCTTCGCCGCCGCCGCCCCCGGCGTCGTCTCAGCTGCCGTGCCACCGGAGAACAGCTGCCGGCGGTGACCACCAGCAGGCGCCGCCGCCGACGGCTTGGGAATCGTGGGCGCCGGCTGCTCGGCCCGCGCGCGCGCGGCGGCCTGCGCCGCCCTGACGCACAGCCTGCTCAGGTAGCCCAGGCTCATCGCTGCAACCTCGACGGTCAGATCAGATCAAGTGAGCGCATATCTGGACTTGTTTCCTGCCAAGAAAAAAAATTCAGAAATATTTGAGGTGCTGCAACTTGTCCGTCAAGAAATACTCTGCCAAAATGCAATGCTTTTTGGACAAGAAATTGTAGCAGCAGAAAATTTAAGGAATGCACGAGGTTAATTTGTAAAAAAGAAGTAAAATGAGATATATATTTTTTGTGTGCGACAAAATGATATTTAAACGTGAAAATTCCAGCATTAATGTCGGGGATGATCCCGGGTAGGGTCATGACGACACACATTAGCCAAGGTGACGAGGGCGAAACCGGCACAGGCATGTACGCCGGCATCCCTAAGCCAAACTAATACCAGGCCGGCATACTAAGTGTATGCCGGCATGCCTGTCTTGTCTTATGTGATTGTAGGATAAGTACGAGCACTCCGATCTCGGCCAGCGCCGAGATGCACCAACGGTCTTATCCTCATCACATGATGCAAAGTAAAACAACGTCCTCTTTATCACGGGAAAGGAGTCTTACGTTGCGGTGCCAGGCGACTGCGCAAAGAGGCACCGAAAGAGAACCGATGACGGAAGCCGGCGCGTGGCCACAGTACGTGTTGCCAGACGCCGGGAAAAGTAAAACTGTCTTGCCCCCTGCCGTGCGCCCCAGAGGGAACCGAAGGACGTGCCCGGCGGGGCCCGTAGAAGATAACGTTAGCTTTTGTTCCACATGTCAGTGTGACATTGGCGATCCATAAATAGGAGCACTACCTCCCCCAGGAGAGGGGTCCTTGACTTAGACATTTAGGGTTTCCCCTTCTTTTTCTTCTTTCTCAAGAAAACTGTTCAATGAGCACCATTGTAGATCTTGGTATCTCGGCAAATACAACAAGACAGTAGTAGGAGTCTTACCTCGACAAGAGGGCTCCGAACCTGGGTAAATCTGTGCGTGTTCTTGTGTTTGTGCGTGGTTCTCATCGCGTCCTCCCTCCTCCGGTTCCTCCTTCATCCATCGGTCCCAACATAAGCCATCCTATTGCATCTGTCGTGACACCACCACGACAATTAATCATTCCCACCCTGAATGATCAGTCCACATGTCGATCCTTTGTCATTTTTATTTTCGTGTGACGCAAAGGAACCATGTTCATGTTTGTGTGCTATCTGGATGGAGGCTGTAAGGGCATCTCTAGGGGAGACCTACTTAGTCTGTTTGGGTCAAAACGGACAAAAGCACGCACTAACTCAGCGAACCCATTTTTGTTCGGCCGTCCGTTTTTCTGTCTGGCACGATCCATTTCCAATCCAAATTTGGTCCAATTTTTGGTCTTGACGGACAACATCTTTGCATTGAGTTTGTCCTTGCATGGCTCGCATGTTTATGACCAATAAAGTGGACCAAATAGATGACCGTGTTGAGGGCACCAGTGGACCGAAACGGACAAAGTCCTCTGGTCTGTCCGGGTCGCGATCCAAACGGACCAAAACGACCACCTTTTGTGTCCGTTTTGGGTCGCCTCGCTGGAGTTGCTCTAAGAGCATTTCTAATGACATCCCCCAAAGCTATCCCAAATGTCTTATTTGGGGGTATGAACATTTTGCCTTCAAAATCATCTCCCAATGGCATCTCCTAAACGGACAAAATGTCATGTTTGTCCGGACATATTCCCAAACTTGCCCCAAATTTGGGAGAGGATTGGGGCATTCGGACATTGTTCGGTACTCTCTTTTGTCCGCCCCGGCCTCACAACAAGAGATGAGGAAAGGAGAAGAAAAAATAAAAAGGAGAGGAGAAAGAATAAAGAGAAGGAAAAACTAATTTTGGATAGAAATTTGAGGGATGTGGTTGGGTGATGAGTAGGGCTGCAACATTGTGACCCTCAGGATACCCTTTGACTCTCCTTAGTTCAACAAAATGAACTAAAATTTTAAAATAACACAACTTTTTGAAAAACTAGTTCATTTGTTTGAACTAAGAAGGGTCAAAGGGTCAACATGTTGCACCTCTAGTGATGAGTGCGGACATGAGGCGGACACATGTCCACTTGCTCCCCAAATGAACAAAAAATGACATTTTGGGGCAAAATTTGGAGGATCCCATTTGAGTTGCTCTAAGTTCTCGGTGGCCCGCACGTTATTTCCTCCCTATTGCTCACCATTCTTCCTGATCGCAAGACAAAATTGACACGAAAAATCACCGAGTGGTTATTTTAGTGATTGTACGTAATTTTCTTTTTCTCCTCTGAGAAGGAATAAAAAGAAAAAGAACAATTCAAAGTCAATTAGAATGTTTTAGTTTTGGCCTGGTTTACACTGAACATGGTTTTGCAATTATCTCTACAAGAGGGGAAAACACTACACTTACAATTAATTCCTCAAAATGCCTAAAAAATACAGTCTCTAAAGCAACTCACAAACAAATGTCCTAAAACTACTGAAGCAAAAAATCGAAATTAATGAAAAAACCAAAAAATAAAAATCTGAATCCAACTCGAGGGGTTAGCCAAACTTAACCTTTCCTTCTTCTTCTTCTTCTCTCCTTACGTACGTCTAAATTACTTACTTACACTTATCCAAAATTAAACGACGGTAGCTAACAAGCTAAGCTAGACGCCGTGCGCTCTGCGGCTGCTTCCTCCTTCACCGGCAGGGGGAACGTACTTGCTCCAGAACCAGTGTCTGCTCCACACCAAACTCATCTCATCAATGGCCACCCCTTTCGTCTCCGGCAGAAACAACGCGATGAACGTCGTCATGACCACCATCCACGCCGCGAAGAAATAAAAAAGCCCAAACTTGAGATGGCACAGCATCGTCAGGAACGCCTGGCCGATGATGAAGGTGAGCGTCATGTTGACGCAGACGGCGATGCTCTGGCCCGCCGACCGGATCTCGAGCGCGAACACCTCGCTGGGCACCAGCCACCCCAGCGGGCCCCAGGACCAAGCGAACCCCGCGACATAGAGGCAGATGAAGAGCACGAGCAGCAGCGCGTACGAGCGCGCCATCTCCCCGACGCCGGCGGTGCCGAACTGCATGGCGATGAGCGTGCCGACGACGATCTGCGACACGAACATCTGCGTGCCGCCCTGCAGGAAGAGCGCTCGCCGGCCGAGCCTGTCGACGCAGATGATGGAGATGATGGTGGCGAACATGTTGACAAGCCCCGTGATCACGGCGGACATTAAGGAGGCGTCGCCGCCGAAGCCTATCGTCAGGAAGAGCACCGGCGCGTAGAACATGATCACGTTGATGCCGGTGAGCTGCTGGAAGAAGGGGATCAGGATCGCGATTGTCAGCTGCGGCCGGTATTTGGGTTCCAGAATGTTCCGCCATGGATGCTTGATGGATTTGGCTTCTTCGCTGGCGGCGACCATGTCGTCGTACTCCTCGTGGACGTCGGAGGTTCCCCGGATCTTGACGAGGACTTTCTTGGCCTCCGCCGTGTAGCCTCTGGCGATTAGGGAATTTGGGGTGTCGGGGAGGGAGAGGGCTCCTAGGGTTATCACGAGGGCGGGGACGCCGGCGAGCCCGAGCCCGACCCGCCATCCCCAGCCGCCGGGGATGCTGACGGTGGCGTAGTTGATGAGATTCGCCGCCAGGATCCCGATGGTGGTCATGAGCTGGAACCCGATGTTGAGCATCCCGCGGAGGTTCGCCGGCGCCATCTCGGAGAGGTAGAGCGGGACGGACTGGTTGGCGAACCCGACGCCGATGCCGAGGAGGATGCGGCCGGCGATGAGCATGGAGACGCCCGTGGCGGCGCCGTTGAGGGCGGACCCGGCGAGGAAGGTCAGCCCGCCGCAGAACATGGACCATTTCCGGCCGTAGACCCGGGTCACGGACGCGGCGACGAAGGAGGTCGCCAGGGCGGCGAGGTAGAGGGAGGAGGTGAAGAGGGTCAGCAGCTGGCTGTTGAACTTGCAGTATTGGTTCGTGTCCTTGTTGGCTTTGGATTGCGCGTAGACGGAGGGGAAGAACTCGCTCAGGAAGGAGTCCATGGAGGTGACCCCGCCGGAGATGCCGATGTCGTAGCCGAAGATGAGCCCGCCGGAGCTGGCCACGAGGCAGGTGAAGAAGACGAAGAATGTCATCCGGCCTGGGTAGACCTTGCCCCCCGCCGCGCTCACCACCACGCCGCCCGCCATGGCTGCGGGGACTTGCGGAGCGGCGGCGATTACCTGAAGTGTGTTATACGTACGGCGGCCAAGTGACTGACCGAGGAGGAGGAGGAAGAAGAAGAGGAGGATGAAGAGAGTAAGGGGGAGTGAGGTTAATTAGCCATGTTCTTGGAGGAGGCTATGGTTCTTTATAGCAACTGGAGTCAGTGGCAATTCCTGTCCAGTGAATGCACTCATGGATGAGAATGAGAGCTGCCTATTTATGATCACTGTCTTCTTGCAGTAATGCATGACAAGTTTGCTGCTAAAATTAGGGCTCCGTGTTCTCTTCAGCTTTGCTTGCCCACTCGGCCACTCCGGTCTATGCCTTGTCAAATCCATATTTAGTCTTGTACTATTTCTTTCTTGCATGGTCATACAGCTGACAAGCAATGTCCGGTCCAATGCATTCCAGAGGAAACATTGTTCCAACGGCAGTGTCTCTCGCCCTGTTTTGTTTCTTTTTGCGCTGGATCTCGGGCCCTGTTTTTGTTTGACACACAGAATTCTCACGCGTCCATTATTTGCATTATTTACGAGGAAACAGTTGATTTCTCCAGAAATCGACTGAAACATGTTTGAGATATCAGACATTCACTGTAATAAACTAGAGAAGCTCAAGAGTGTGTGTACGCCACTGGTGACCTCACGCATTCACTGCTTCAGATGCAGATACAGCTGATTTGCCTGTGCTCACGAGTAGATTAGGCAATCAGAATCACAACGGTATTAGCACAACTCAACAGCCTTGCTGTATTTTTAGCACAACTGCATCGACATATCTTGCATTGTACAAAGGCCCATGTCCATGTGAGGCAGGGAACTGATGTTTTTATACACAAAGCTACACTGGGGAACTCGTATGGTTCTGGTTCTGAACACTGAACAAATACACAGGCTGCACATGTCACAACCAAATCCACTCAAAAATCTAGGACTAGGTTGTCAACACACCAGGTACAGACATCCTCATATTGACATGGTCATTGGGAGAATCTTCTGAGCCGTGGGTTGCGGTTTGATTTCCCATGAAGCCTTTTCGACTGACTCTTCCGGCCGAATGAACGGCAGAGAGATCTCCTTGATCATCAGATCGCCGCAGAACGGGCACTCGCTTGCCACAGCATCATCCAACTGTGACCTCAGCTGTCGAAATAATTACGATGGCATCAGCATAAGGACTGCAGACTGCAAGATATCAGAGTTTAGGCATCACAAAACCTTATCAACCGGTGTTGTACTCATAACAGATTCGCCGTTCGCAGTTCCACCATTTTCCTTTGCTGCTTTCCTGTCCATTAAGCTGAGCTGCTTCTGAAGGTTTAGTATTTTCTCAGCCTACAAGAAAATGAACCCATCCATAACCGATAGCTACACGAGATTGAATTTAAGCCTGGTGTATTCTCGAGAAATGAAATAAACAATTGAATTTCTGCAGAGAGACTCACTTGTGCTTGGCTAGTGCAACGAGTTACATGGCCAATCAAACAATTCGCATGGAAGGCGTGTCCACAGGGAAACACATAAAAGGGGGCCATGTGTCCAACAGATGTATAGCTTCTTCCTACCTGGTGCAATCCTCCCACAGTCAATATTTTGCGCCGGCATACCTGTTAGTTCAATAAAATGAATTAGTACCATGATATATAGTCCAAAAGATATCAAATACATAAATTCATGCGACCTTCTGAATTAAAATAGGAAGGTTTGAATACAGTTGAGAACACAATTAGCACTGACAAGATCAGCCCATATTAGGCCATCTTTTTTTCTGATACTTCGCCATGCGAATGGGCAGAAATTAAGGAATGACACAAAAATAATACCACAACAGACACGGGACTGAAGTAAATCCAATATACTGCACCAATCCTATGAGAACCATTCTCTTACCCCACATTCCTCCTCGCGATCAATTACAGTGTATCTCTGAGCAAGGGCACCGATATCACTCCTGATGTTGTCTGCCCCACGCGTAGCATCATCCATCTCCTGCTTCAATTGCTCAATCTGGCTGTTATAGTCCTTGAGAGATTTGCAGATTTCCTCCTGTTTGAAACAACATTTTTCATTGTTATTGCCAAGAAAAAAGCTATGGAACTAATAAACTGAAATGTAGAACAGTAATCGTAAGCCATGAAGGCTGTGAGTTCATGCGCCTTCAAGAAAGAAATAAACATTAGAAGGTTCTTTTGTATGCACAAGATCTTCCATATATCTTACTTTAAAATCGTCAATCAATACAAAGTCTGGGAAAAATGGCAGGATGTCCTCAATCTTCAGCAAGTTGTTAGTCTCCGAAAGGAATTCTATAGCTTTCTTTATATTCTCTCTCTTGACTCCTTTCTCTTGCTCAATGACATGTTTTGCAACCTTAAGCCATAGCTTCTTCCTAAGCTCTTCATCATCTTCAACTTTGTCTGCTTCTGCCTTTGCCAGCTCCAAGTCCACCTAGTTAGGACCAAATAAAGTGCAGCAATAAGAAACCGCAGGAAATGAAAACACATAAGCCATCAATATGTAAAGGCACAATGTATTCTCAGATGCAAAATAATGAAGTTTACCCTCAAAGCAAGTGCCACAGCTTCCTCATGCATGGACATCATACTGTAAATACGAACACAAGCACGCATTCTCTTCTCTTGGAGACATAGACGCAGAGCATACTGGGGTTCGTAAAAGAACTCAGGGCCATTTGCTTGTCCATTACCAAACTTGGTGTCGAGAAATTGCAAAAGCTGGGACTCATCCGCCTACAGATGAATAGACAGAGTATAAAAACATGTTCTTTTTCATCCGTTCCGATGTGTGGCAAGTATTGACTTACAAGTTACAACCTGGTAAATGAACTGCAGGAAAGATACATAATGACACGAGTGCAATGCAGCAGTAAGTGATGTTTGCTATTATGCAATCAATGTTTGCAAGGCATGAATTCAGTGTTTCCAACAAAAATAAGGGAAGTGTCACTATAAAGTTACTTTCCGGTTTGTAAGAATGGTGATAATGTACCGCCTTGGCATGAGCAAAAAAAAAAATGAATTCTAACAAGAAAATGTACCTTCTTGGAATACAAGGAAAGCAACAAATTGTGCACTCCAGGATCCTCACTGTTCAAATCTTTGACACAAAATTCCAAGTATTTAATGACCTCATGTGTTTCATTCCTGTGAGAATTGCTGACAGGTTAATTCATAACATCGTTGAAATTCGAGACAACAGAAAAACAAGTTAGCTATTAGGATTGCAGGCTGCTCCAGAGCTCGAGAACAATATGTACATAGCTGCAGCAAACTGTGACAGTTCGCCTGTGCAGCCTTGTTTTTTTATTGGCTTTGACTGTTTCCATTTCATGTCTGCTGTGTTTCTCCTTCATTTCTCGTTTGCATTTTTGTATGGTGTGCGTCATTTCAACGCTTCCTTCTAATAAAAAAAATGAAATGTATTTGGGTGCGTGTTCGAGAAAAAAACACTTCTTGCAACTTGAATCAAAGTTTTCTCATCTAAGTGCAAGTCAAATGAAGTTGCAGACTTGAAATTAACATTTCAATAGAACATGTTTTTTTATTATAGCATCTGTAGTGTTCCCTGGTGTGCTAAAACCTTTAGCACTAATCATTTGCCCCACTTTACTTGTGCTTTGATCATTTTCCCTGTTCCTGGTCTCGCTTACAGGTGGCCCCATACCCCACATGTAGATGACAAAGGGCGGGGGAAATCATCAAAGTGCAAAGTAAAGTGGGGCAAATGATCAAATTTGCCTCGGAAATGAAGATTTGTATGGTATTTAATAAGATAAACGATAGATATAAGATGTTTGCGTATCATACTTGGCATGCGGTTCGCTCACATAACGCATCATTGCTGGTATAAGCTTCCCTGGACTCAACTTGCTTCTTGCCATCATCCATGATTCCACTGTCTCATAAGCATCTAGCATGATTAAATCTGGAGCAAATTTATACTACAAGAGAACAAGTTACATGTAAGAATTGCTACAGTTGACAGGTTTTAGCTGCTTAATATAAGTAATAACTGATGTAAGTAAATAAGAAGGTAAATTTCATGTGGTAGACAGAACAGAAATTTGCATAGTTCTGCAACAGTACCACAAGGTCTACTGGAACATTATGTCGTTGAAGCACTTCCAAGGCTTTTCTTGCTTCTCCTTGCTGAACCAGTAAACGGAAAATACATTAGGACCACAGCCCAAAAATAAAGTTAATGGGTTTGCAAGAAAGACAGGCAATGATCCATATGTGATTATAAAATCGTATTGGTATTGGGTTTTTTTCCGGCCAATTAAATGCATCAAAGTGCAGTAATGGGCTCAACAGAACATGCATAATGAATTCCAGTCCAGTGATACTGGATAAAGCATGCGCTTTGAGACAGACATACAAGATGAAAGTTTGGATACATTAAATAATTTAATTAAAAACTAAAATGTTCAAATAAAAGCGATAAAAGAGAATTTGTAGTCATTATAGCAAGAATGCAAAATCGCCTCAGCTCAGAACCAGCCCAAGCCCATCCCAAAACATATGTTACAAGAACATGCTTCTCTAATTGTGCAGGTTGCCAACTCCTTTTTTACCTTGGCTAAGTCCAAAACAGTAATAGCAGATCTGTTATCAGTGGGTGCAACTTCTCTAAATCATGATATAACAAATGGTATGTCAAGACTAGCAGTAGTGTTAACACCTTTCTTCCTGACCTGAATGTAATGATGAACCACAATTTCATATTGCTCCTTCAAGCCAGCAAAATACACCAGCTCATCTACTCTACCATAACTGCCAAAGTTTTGAAGATTGATCAGAGGCTTACAGATGCGATCATCATAGCATGGACACAAACTCAGGAACAACATTTCATAGCATGTGATTCTTTAGTTTAGATGGTTCCATGTATAGACATACCTTTCCAATAATAACATAGTTGTTGCTTCATCTAGTACCTCTTTGCTATCACTAAGAAATGCACGGAATTCATTTACTACTGAACGATATTCCGAGTTGGGGGAATCTGCTACCACATTTGTCGTGGTGCCTGTGCCATCTTCCAACAGGAGACGATTAATCTACAATATTGTACAAAATATACCGAGTAAGACCAACAAATGCAGTTATTCAACCCAAGATTGAAGCAAAATTTCTCCTCCAGATGCAATAGAAGTTACATTATTTCAAAATGCAATAAAATAGAATAGAGGGTAGGTACCTTGTCTAAGTACAGCTCAGTAGCCCAAGTTGAGATCATTGTTATCTGCATCTTGTCATCTTTCGTGAGATTATCAAGCCTTCTCAACAAGAAAGTCCTGAGAGCATCCTGTCAAGTAGACAAAGCCAACCATGTGAGTCACAAATCTAACATGTGAAAAAAGTTATAACAGTGCAAATCTTATGAATAGTGTGCCAAAGCATGATAAAAATTTCCTATGAGTAAATGTGCAACCTTAATGCTATTATATTTCTCCTGATGAATCTTCAAAGTACTAAGTTACTAACACTTGAAATGATATTACAGATGGATGTGACAATCAGGTAGACAATGAACAAATCAACAAGCAATAGATCTCATAGGAGTTTTCAACGCTATCTGATTGACTAATCAGAAAATTCCGTAAAGATTGCAATTTCAAAAACATGACTGTGTGTCAGAATTTGCAAAAAAGTACTACATCAGAAAGTTTCGAGTAAATTACCTGCTCACCTACAGATATAAACTTTAAACTGATCTCCTCAAATGAAAGGATATAATTCATCTGAAACCAAACAGCATGATCTCAATGAACAGGAAAACAAAAATCATATGAATGCCTACTAAAGAACACACTGAACAGTAAGGGCACCTTTGCATAGAAAGATGCTGCTATGTAATATTCTTTTGCAGCAAATGCAGCGTCAGCCTGCAAAAGGAAAAAGAAAAGGTTCGATACAAGAACATTTATCATCACAACATTAAAAAATAACGCCTAGCTTATCATCATACAGAAGAAAATGATGCAGGACAGCAGGAGTACAAAAGAATGCATGTGACTCTTCAGCGAACATGTTGACATGTATCAAGATGGATGGACATCACTTCACATTAATCTCAAAACGTAAGAACATTACCTGCACTAGGTAAACTTGGTCCCTCTGGAAAGAGTTACGGCAATGGGATAAAGCAACAGGATATGCCTTCATATCCAAGTATACTTGCCACATGTCACGACCCTCATCAGATGTAGAAACCTAAATGATGGATAAAATTAGCAACACAATCCTATAAGCACTTATTACACGACTCAAAAAGAAGCAGTAGAGTCCCGAACCTGGAAAATAGAGTTGTCGTCATATGCATAGAAAATTCCTGTTGATGCATCACTACAAAGTCCAATGATTCCTTTTGAAGATTCTGGTGTATTGTCAACGACAAGTTCCTCCACAATTTGCTGACTAATTCTGTTCACTACCTAAAAAATTGCAGGTTACATATTGCCTTTATAAAGAAATACATTTACCAACAAAAAAGAAAATAATGCAAGAAAGCAAATAAATCACACAGAGAGAAAAAAAAAATGCAAGGATAGTTGTCAGCAGCATGGTACCTTAATCTTGTCCCCAATCAACATCAGAAAATGAAACTCAGATAGTGCAAATGATCTTGGTTTCATGCCAGAATCTCCTAGTTTTGAATAGTCAAAGAAACCTTTATTTTCCACAAAATTCTCATCTCCACTAGTAGAGCTGCAAAACTAAATTTAATTAGAAGAAAGTATTAAAGAAAATAAAGTGGTCTAAATTGATTTTCCTAAAAGTAATTTAAGAAAACAACGAAAGAAAAATGCAGTAATTAGATTGTTATTATAGCAAGAAAATCTGAAGTAGCACCATTTTTTTTTTGGAGAACCTATAGGTTTAAATAATCTTCATATCAACACTTGAACTTTATTTGGCCTAGCTTCTTAAAATTAGGCTTATCAGGCAAGCTTGTTTTGTGGAGAGCATATATGTTTAAATAAGCTTCATATCAACACTTTGAACTACATATTTCACCTGTGTTGAGCTCCAAAATTAAGTTCACCGTGATAAATTCCAGCTCCAGAAAGCCATCCAAAGTGTTTAGCCCTTCTTTGCTTGATAAAGAAGTGTAGTTCACTGGATATCATACAAGGAATACATTTATTACAAACAGAAAATCAGTATACACAATAATAGTGTATAAAAAGCAATGTCATATAAATTAGACCAAGTTATACTTACCTATTAGGTATTTCTCCTGGGAGCTCCATGAAGTGGATGGCACGGTCGGAATAGCTTGCAAAAACAGTCTGTGCGGCAAGATTGTTATTACAGACCATATAAAAAAAAGAGTGCACACACACATCTTCTGCAGACAATGTGTAATACGTGATGGTGCTCGCTAGAAAGACACGGCATTACAAGTTTATGGTCTAATCGTGTACATCTGTGTATAAAAATGGGATACCGACTTGCAATGGCATTTTCTGTGGGGGCATGTGCTGAAAATGAGTGCTATGGACAGAGTATATAGTGTAGCATTTTTTACGTTACTGAGTCGTGTCACTAAGCAATAGCATGAATGATGGTTTCGAATTCCAGAGTCTAAAAATAGGTTGTTTTTCTCACAAATAAACTCAATCTAAATTGCCCTATGTCATTTAATATAAGCACATCACATTCAGAACATGCAATTGATGAAACTGAGAAATAACACGTACTTCCAGTGAACCAATGCCGGTGAACGAGTAGAGCCGTGTGGGCGTGACAGCCATCACATAGTATCTTGTGGCAATCCCAGCCGTTGCAGTCTCCATCTGCACAACTGAATTGCTCAATAACAGTAACTCCAATTAAAGCACATCAACAGCAAAGCATGTACTGAACCATGGGGCATTCAGACCTGCAGGTCCTTGATGCCCTCTCGCAGTTCGGTGAGCTCAAAGAGCAGCTTCACATACTTCTCCTTCTTGTCGGCCTCGTCCACTGCCATCTCGAAGATCTGCCCACTCTCCGTCCCAAGGATCACCTCCTTGGTCGACGCTGCAGCACAAAAAACACACACATAGACTCAGCATCGAAGAACAGCATAGATGGCCACAAATCGTCAGGGTAACAATAATTGGATCGGTAAGGAGTTGATGGATGACCTTCGGTGATGGACTGGCGATTCCAGGCGACGGCATTGACGAGGAGGCCGCGGAGGCGGGGCAGCAGCTTGGGGCGCGGCCACCTGGCGTGGTGGTAGTACGTCTCGGCGCCCCCCGGATGGATCACCGTGACGACGCAGTGCTTGCCCCCGGGGTCCAGGAACACCCGGTGCACGGCGTGCTCGCCGGAGCGGCCGCCGCCGAGGTCGAGATCTGGAGGAGGAAGAGGGGGCAACGACAGTTAGCCTAAACGCGGGTCCGGCGAAGAGGACGTAGCAGAGAGCGGGGTGCGGGGGGGCGACTCGCCCTGGGCGTCCTCGAAGGAGAAGTCGTGGCGGACGAGCCAGCCGCGGGAGGTGCCGAGGACGATGACGTCGCTGCCGGCGGCCATGGAGGTGACGGCGCCGTGGCCCCGCGCGGCCTGGCGCTCGAGAGGGTCGACGGAGAAGAGCTGGCCGGCGTCCATGGCGGGGCCCTGCCGGCGAGCGAGCGAGCTCGTCGGAGTCAAGGCGAGGCGATGCGAATTGGGATGGATCGCTCGCTCGCTGGAATCCCGCAGTAGCTGGAACGAAGTGAAATTCGTCGGCCCACGAGGCCGGCCCGTTGGTCCGATCCACGTCCGCCAAAAATCGATTCCGGGATTTACATTCTCTGCTCGCTTCCCAAGTCCCAACTGAGCCCAAGATGCTTAGTAACTCGTCTGTATTTGCTCTCAGAAAAAAAAAACTCATACGTATTTGTTTTCTCTTTTTGTTGTGACAAATCAACAAAGAATGAATCCGAAGGTGTAACGGAGACAACTGATCTTCTTTGCTACTTGTTGGCTCATTGTCAATTTTTTCAGGAACACAATACAATCGCAGACGCTCACAACATGCGCGAGCACTCATCCTTATGAATGTACAGACGCACACACTATCCCTATAAGCACATCCGAAGAACTGGTCGGCTCATTGTCATTGGACATGTTTTTAGCAAAGTCCAATCATTAGTGGTGAATTAAAATGAATAACAACTCGCATATGGGGTAAATAACCAGACAAAACAACACCAAAAATGTTTTAACATGACAATGGCGGCAAGCTTTGCTACAGTTCAAATATCAATCCAATGACGCCACACCAACGTCTCAAAGTTTCTTAACAGTGAAGATAACCTTTATTAGCTTACAAGGGTTTTTATCAGAGTTGAGAATTGGTACGATCCCAATTACAATTTAAACATATAAAAGCAAGATATAACATGTACTCCCTCCGTTTCATAATTCTGGTCGAAATATTACAAGTACCTAGACGTTTTTTAGAAAAAGATACATCCATTTTTGGCAAATTTGAGACAAGAATTATGGAGCGGAGGAAGTAACCAATCTACCTATGCAATTGTGTGTATGAAAGGTACAACATGGGGCGGCGTAGCAGTCCTCGTTTGGAGGCCATAATGTACGCTGGCACGGCCCGCTAGCAGCTACTAGTCGTCGTCTTTGTAGCGTCTCAGGTGTTCGACAAGCTCATCCATGTACCGCTCCTGCCGTCCCTGGTCCGTAAGAAGTTCCTGCAGCTTTGCATTGCTCGCGAACACCTTCCCCTCATCCTCCACCATGACACGCCGCACCGCCACCGCGACACCGTCCCTGTCAAACGAGCCTCCGTTGTCCCCATCCCTCGCCACCTCGACGCCGATCCCCTTGGCGGCCATCATTCGGCCGATGAGAGGCTGGTCGACGACGAAAGGGAGCATCACCAACGGGTGGCCGAACGCGAGGCTCTCGGCGGTGGAGCCCCACCCGCAGTGCGTGAGGAATGCGCCCGTCGCGTCGTGCGCCAGGGCTCTCACCTGCGGCACCCACCCCGTGCACACCAGCCCTTGGGATCGTGTCCGCTCCTCGAACCCGGTTGGTAACAGCTGCTCGTCAGTGGAGCTGAACATTCCAGATGGCTTGCGTAGAGCCCACAGGAAGCGCACCCCGGCGAGCTCTAGCCCGAGCGCAAGCTCGTGGATGTCCTTGCCCGTTAGCGGCGCCTCGCTCCCCAGCGCGACGTAGATGACGGACTTGGGCGGTTGTCAAACATCCCCAATTTAGCCACTAGTTAACATGAGTTGTATTGTGCATCATGAGCATGGCATCGCATCATGCTGAAACCTGAAAATGAGGGGCATTTAAAACCTCGGTTTAAAACTCTTGAAATCAACTCCACGCTTGCAACTTAAGATGAGTGTCCTTCGAAGACTCTGGATTTTTATGGAAGCTTTGTTTTCCTGTTACAAAGCTCTTTGCAAAGTTTCAGAATTTTTGAAGCAAATTTGAGCGTTCAAACAATTTTGATTGTTTGAATTCAAAAGGAAACAATAAAGGAAAAAAGAAAAGGGAAAAGAAAGTAAAAAACCCTAACTTACCTTGTGGGCCAAAACCAGCCCAGCTCGGCCAGAAGCCCAGCTTCCTTCTCCCTGTCTTTTCTGTGTTCCACTGACGGGTGAACCCCACACGTCAGGCCAGTCATCTTCAACCTCAAGCAGCTGCGTGTCGAGCACCCTGTGTGCGTCTTGTGTGAAGGCTGAATATCTGAAATCTTTAGGCACCATTTAGCCTTTGTCGTTTTCCTGAGTTGGAATGGGATGGAGTTCTAATGAATTTCATCATTGTGCTTTCTGTACTCAGCAGGGGAACCCATCTAGTTGGGTAATTGTGAGTGATTATTCAAGATGATGTATCTCCTGTCTGTCCGAAAGATGATCTAGCTAGTTATGACTGATCTTTATCTTTTGGATAGTCACTCTTCATAGCTTTTCCTTAAGGTCATTGTTGATCTTGGAAGTTCGTTCACCTCTAGTTGTTGGAAAGTGTTCGAGAAGCTATTGGAACTCGTTTTCCTTTTAGCACGGTTTGTCATTCCCCGAACTAGCGATCAATTTGTAAGAGTGAAGGTTTCTGTTTGACATGCTTCGGATCTGTGTTATATCTTTCGGTGCCATGTGGGAAAGTGCCTCCCATTCGCCGGATCATTCTATAACAACAGTTTTTAATCCATCCCGAGCAAGTCACTTTTGTGGTGTTCTCCGCGTGAGAAAGTGTCGAACGTCGCTGAATCGATCAGGGACTGGAGAAAGATGTTTCTTTCGACCAATCATGATCGATGAAGAGGAGATGAAGATTCGCATCTTTCAAGAACGTCTCGAGAACAACTGATTCTCACTAGGAATGTTTTGTTAAGCTTTGACCTGGCGAGATAAGCATATCTGCGGGTCATCTTCCTCCCAAGATGTACATCTCTATGGTATCAAAGGCATTGTGGTTTCTCGCTTCAACAATCTATTTCGCAATCTATTTGAAGCGTGGATCATCTGTCTACCTTTTGGAACTCCGTATATCATCTGTATTCAACCTCGGTGTTGTGTTTTCTATATCTCAGCTCAAGACATGTTTCTGTCCTCCGTTCGAAGAATTGATCATTAGATGCTTGATCTTCACGAAGATCTACTCTTGTGTGAGTCTCTGGTCCGTGTCTTCAATGAAGTCAACGGACAACTTGGAGGACTAACACCAAACCTTTGAAGATCTAATGGTCTAACACCTTCAAGGAAGAGTCAACGTGGGATCGTGAAGATCTTCTTCTATGGCGTATCCCTGTTCCCTTTTCTCTTGACCTTAACAAATCTCGGGGTCGAAATTTTCGTAAGGGGGGTAGATTTGTAACATCTCCAATTTAACCACCAGTTAACAGGAGTTGTATTGTGCATCATGAGCATGGCATCGCATCATGCTGAAACCTGAAAATGAGGGGTATTTAAAACCTCGGTTTAAAACGCTTGAAATCAACTCCACACTTGCAACTCAAGATGAGTGTCCTTCAAAGACTCTGGATTTTTATGGAAGCTTTTTTTTCCTGTTACAAAGCTCTCTGCAAAGTTTCAGAATTTTTGAAGCAAATTTGAGCAAAATTGTTTGAATTCAAAAGGAAACTGTAAAGGAAAACGAGATGGGAAAAGAAAGGAAAAACCCTAACTTACCTTGTGGGCCAAAACCAGCCCAGCTCGGCCAGAAGCCCAGCTTCCTTCTCCCTGTCTTTTCTGTGTTCCACTGACGGGTGAACCCCACACGTCAGGCCAGTCATCTTCAACCTCAAGCAGCTGCGTGTCGAGCACCTTGTGTGCGTCTGCCACGTCGCGCGCCACGTCCTCTAGGCCGACCGCCTTCACCCAGATCTTTTCCCCTGTGACCGCCTTGCTCCTCCGACCCTATCCTAGGCCCCGTTCCCTGTCCCGTGCGTCCAGAGCGACGAAATCGCCGAGGAGAAGCTCCACTGGCCGGTCCTTCTCTCGTCCTTGGCGACACCTTCGATCGCCCCTTTGGTTCGTAAACCATTCCACCGAGACCACCTAGTCGTGCCGAACCTAGAGCCGCAAGCCACACGTCCTAGCGTGCCCTATTCATCCCGGAACGCGAGCGGCGTTTGCGCTGTCCAGTGCGCGCCCGCGTGCCGTCGCTTCGCGCCGCCGTGGCCATCTTCCTCCCCGAGCCACGAAACCTTGCCCACAAGCTCCGCATCGTCGCGCTGAGCATCCTAGCCGAAGGAATCGCCCAGAATCACCCGGAATCGCCGCCATCGTTGTTGTCTTCTTCGACTCCGGTGCCGAGCCGCTGCCGCGTCGATCTCCTCCTTTGGTGATCCCCGGGTTTCATCGAGACCTTCCCCAGCTCCGCGACTATCTCAAGAGCCTGCAGGTGCTCCCCCTAGACGCTCCCGTGGACCGAGCCGTCCCCGCGTCGTCCGTCCGTTTCGGCCGCCGCCCGTCGCCGACGAGCTCCCCTCTCCGGTCGTCCTCTGCTGTTTCCGAGCGCGCCCTCGCGTTCGTGGTGAGCTCCTCTTGGTTTTGCCCTAGTCCCAGCCTCTCTCACGCCCCGTAGCCGTCTGCCGCCTTGCACCGCCCGCTGCAGCCGCTAGAGCTCGCCGGCGGCGCACTTCCGGCGACGAGCAGCAGGCCGCGCCACACCCGTGCGACGCCGCTTAGTGCCTTCGAGCTTGCCCTAGCCCTAGCCGCGCTGCAGCGCAACTCCGGCGAAGTCCCGGCGAGACAGTTGCCAGAAGCCACCGGGGCTGAGCTCTGACTAGTGGACCCCACCGTAAGCGTGTCCCCGCGCGTCAGCCGCTCTAGTTCTTCTCTGGAAAATAATAAAAACCTGACAGATGGGTCCCACCTAAAGATATATTGAATTAAGTTAAATAATTAATTTGCAGTGGGTCCCCGGGTGTCAGTTGAGCTAGTCAAACCCTACCCCGACCCTCCTTGTCATTGACTGGGTCTAGTTATCCAGTAGGTGACAAAAGTTGGCTATAAAAAGAAAAGAATAATCTGGAATTTCAGAAAGCAGTTAAATGGCTGTTTAACCTAGAAAATTCATAACTAATCCATCCGAACTCAGAAAAATATGAGCTTGCTATATAAATGCTCACAAGAAGGTAATCTAGCTGTTGGTATCATTTTTCATTCATGTTAAATGAATGTTTAACCATAGGTTTAAATACAAGTGTAATTGACTTTTTAAATTCAAACGGAGCGTATTAGAAATGCTCTATATCGGGCATTCGGACTCCGATTACTTGAATCCAGTTGCACTGGTCTTCTTTTCGAATGTATAATGCCATGTCATGCATTTCATGTCCAATGCCATGTCATGCATTTCATGTCATGAACATGCTAGTGTTTCGGCAGTAGTAGTTTAGCATGAACCTAATACCATGTTACCTTCCACATCCCAACATGACTAGAATTGCTTGTTGTAGTTTAGCAAGCCTTTATTTTATGTGCTATACATGCTTAGCCATGCTTAGACTTGTCGAGTCTGATACATCAATTGGATTGATGAATCTAGTTATGTAGTGGATAACCTTGGCTAGGATGGGTAACAGGGCAATTAGAAGGCAGAGGCCCTTAAAACATGATCAGTTAAAGGCTTAGGTGAGAGGCCACGTTGGAGAGCGTGGTGGGTTGTCTCATCTTTGCCGTTTAAGGACCGGTTTCTGGTTACACTGATCCAAGACGAGCATACTACCACACATCGGGTTATGGGGCCCGCATCGACCTAGCGTGTCTAGACTTTTGGTCCATGAGCTACATTTAGTTCGAGCTTTCTTGATGAGAGTAAAAGATAAAGGTAGTGAGTAAGGGTGGCCGTGCAAGGCTTCTCCGGGAGAATGGTTTCTTGCCCCGCACACAACTTTTGGGACCATGTCCGAGGGACTGTCAGACTCGTGATCATGGAACGGCCCTTTACGGTGGCTCATGGATTAGGTCGAAGCATTGCAATAGTCGTGGATAACCTCCTTCTGCCGGCACACTCGTTGTGTGTGCTGCATGATCAGGCATTGGCAGACGGTTGGCGTGTGTGGGTAAAGTTGTACACCCCTACAGGGTTCAATCTATTCGAATAGCCGCGTCCTCGGTTATGGACGACTTGGAGATCTATACTTGAATCAGGTAACTTGAACAAAGTCTAAAATTGGATAACAACATGGTGTCGCTACGAATGGCTTCCTCGTGGTTGGAACGAGGGGGTGTTCGTGGCATTGTTTGGGTGGTGTCAGTTAAGATAGAGAGTACTCAAAGTTCGCTCTCTTGTCCTCTTTCAAAACTACTCAGTAGTCGCTTTCAACTTACTAGTCTATCTTGAAAGGGTCAAAACTAGCTTTCTGCTTCAACTAGTCCACCTAAAGCTATTGTTGATACCTGTTTCGTCTATTACTATGTTGATGTAAATCTTGCGGAGTACTTTTGTACTCATCTTGCTTTATTATAAATGATCTGGGTTCAGCGAAGGGCATCCTTCGGATGTTTCCTCCTGGATATCAACGACGCCTAGCTTGGAAGTCCCAGCAGTGGTCTGGGAAGGGTGTGATCGCCATCCGCTTAACCTCAAGCCTTCTTAAGGCCTTTGTTAAGTTTGTACCTGTCAAAGGTACCTATATCGTTTCCGTTGTGTGAGTTGCAACTTGGTCGTAAAACCCTCGATGTAATAAGTTGTTAAATTTGCTCTATTAAGAGTTGTTTGGTATATTACAGTTTCTGTCGTAGTTACTGTTGTGATCCCTGTTGTTTGCGACATACGTCGTGCGTGCTGCGTGTATGATTATAACACGTGCTGTGTATGTAGGGTTCAGAGTCTAGTTCATGGTAAGTTAAGTTGTGACATGATGATGTGCAAGCGAGTCCACCTGTCTAGGGGTTGGGAGCTATATCACTCCGCACGATCGTCCTTCGATTGTGATCGCTTTGAGTTGATGCTCTGCTTGACTTGTGGAAGAGGGAGCTATATCACCCCCGCACAGTTTACAACTGTGATCGCTTTGGGTTGACGCTCCGGGCTCTTCAGGACCATATCACTCCGCACAGTTTTCGCACTGTGATCGTTTTGGGTTGAAGTCCTGGCTTGTCCAATCACTTCTTAATCTTTGTATGTGTCAAATTCCAGGTCCGATAGGTTGGTCGTTGAGCCACCGCAAGACCCCCTCAGAGTTGCTGCCATCATTGTTGTCGATGTTGGACGACGGTAGCAGGATCCCAGCAGGGACGGCGGGCTTCTTCAGGAGATGTGTGAGGAGGTCGAACATCCTGGGCTCGACCTCCTCGGAGCTCCTGTAGATTGTGAGATGGCAGGCGTCGAGCACCCGCCACGTGCGTTCCATGTCGGACACGCCCGACGCGTCCTCGCTTAAGGTGCCGACAATCCACCAGGCCTCGTGACGGTGATAAGCGGCGGCAGACGAAGAAGCGGGCGTCATCCAACTGGGTGGGACGGTGAAGTCCTCCGGCGCCGTGCGCGGAGGGTGCTCGCCGGTGGTGTTCACCCGGACGATCCAGAACACAGCGCATGGGACCTACACCCAAACAAATAGATAGAGACAGTGTCAATCGGGTCACAACGATTAAAAAACACTAGTTAAAAACTAGCACAATCTCCGGGCATCGTTCTATACTAGAAAATTCACTACATGTTTAAGTCGAAGATAATTTTTTATAGTTTTTTTTCCTAAACTTATCGCTTCCTTCACAATTGTCGTATACTTTTCGTTCGTCAACTATTGAAACCGGACACCAATGGTCCATCAACTCGTCTTAAGCAGTTTTGGCGCCATCGTGATCTGATTTTTTTCCCTGACTTGTCACGTTAGCATGGAAGTTGGACTTCGGTTGACTATCCGGTTGAACCCAAACCCCGAATAGCTGAGGCGAAAACAAATGAACTTAGGCTAAAAAAACAGAAGGTGTCGAAGACACACTGTCACATATTTCTCCTGCCGGCGTGGGTCTAACTCGAGACTTTCCTTGGTTTTTTAGGCGAAAACAAATGAACTCGAGGCTAAAAAGAAAATCTAGGACACACTAGAAATTGATGAAGACGGATGTGGGCGGCTGGGCGCTTACGTTGTGGTGGTGTGCGATGGGCGGGAGCCAGTGGTGGCAGAAGTCGTTGATAACCCAGTCCGGCTTCCTCTCGCAGCCGGCGAGGAACGCGGCGAACGGGGCCGCGAGGCCGTCGAAGGCCTTCTTGAGGAGCCCGTCGTCGCCGTTCCCGGGGACGACGTCGGCCGTGGACTCGGCGCCCTCCGGCAGCACCTCCACGCGCGGCAGCGGCAGCGGCACGAAGCGGAGGCGAGGGGACGGCGGGAGCCTGGCGAGGTTCCCGGGCGTGGAGACGAAGGAGACCGCGTGGCCCCGCGCCGCCAGCCGCTCCGCCAGCTCGAGGAAGGGGATCATGTGCCCGACCGCCAGCCACGGGAACACCACCACCTCCAGGACTGCTTCCATTTCTGCCATCGATGCTAACACGGGTTGAAAAAATCGAGCGGATCAGCGGCAGGCAATATGGCCGATGAATATAGCTTTGTCAGCCTGCACTCTGCGTCAATGGCGTTTGGTGTGGCCTGGACGTACGGCCTGCTTGCCAGCTCAAGTAAGTATAATTTGAGGTGCGTGGCACGCGTGTCCCTCGACCACCGCTCTACCATTGTTGTACACTTGTACTGCAGTGGCTATAGCTTCGAAATGGCAATCTCCTTCCTTCTTTAGTAGTTCTTCGAAAGATATGCCTCAATTTTGACTAAATTTGAATGCATATATACACTGAATCATGTTCAGATACATCCAAATTTTGACAAACAACTTGAGACATCTTTTGTTAGACGGAGGAAGTAGTAAAATACGGAGTAATTCTCACAAGTTCATCTTGCTGCAAAGACAGGCAAGGAAGAAACTGTCCAAGCACAGACAAGGCTAGCTGAACTTTACACAAGGCATAACAGAGTCTTACTGACAAAGCAGCGAAACTAAACATGTACAAACACCAAACACATCCTATATATACGCATGAAAGAAAATCCAGTGTGACCCATTATTCATCCGAGAGGGCTACTGCTTCAGCATATACTGCCATAGCTTTTTACAACGTACACCAGATTACACGAGCTAATGTACCACCGGGATCAACATCTGAGGCCATACTTGGGGGAGTTGGGAACGAATAGATCTTCACTAAGCGGGTCAGGTCTGAGCTCCATCAGCATCTTGGAAGGGGTTATTGATCTCCTCTGTTCCCTCGGTTGGCGATACCAGCATCACCGCTGTGCCCCTGCAGACCTGCAATTAACAGTCGTTAGAGCATGTCTTGGTTGTTATTCTGTTACAAGTACGCTTAATAAGAACATTCTGCGGACATATAACGCTTGAAATGCAACTAGGCATACTTCAAGACCTTTCAAGACCCTGAAACAGAATCATGGAGGACCACTAGTGCTAAGCTTTTGCCTTTGAAGGTGAATCAAAATGAGTGTCATATTAATTTAGAAGGCATCGATTGCTATTGGAACGAAACTACAATCACTGAGCCACACTAATAATACAGGAGGGATAGTATTGATGTCAATACAATAAAGTAGCTTACAATGAGACCAAGCTGTCTTGTTTTCGCCGATAGTTTCAATGGATCATCTTGCTCTACAAAATGAGATGAGAAGCATGAAGCGTGATCACGAAATTTTGCCCAAAAAAAAGACAGATATGGTCAATACTTCCTATGTTAACAAGTGCACCACATTAGATATTTTCAAATGTTGATAAACACAGATAGTACTTCCAGCCACCTCATTTGTTCGGTTGCCATAGGAATAAGCCTTTTGTACGGTCTAACATTACATTGGTATAATAACAAAAGGCAGGAACAATGGTAATCTCTTGAATCTGAACTCCAAATACATAGCCATTTATATTTTTGGGCAGGAGATGGGATCAATAAATAAACTACGCAACGTGTCGAGCAGTACCTCTTTCAAACTCAATCACTTCATCAAGCACCAAGTTCAGAAGCTGATCATAGCCCTTCAAAGTTCCTGTAACTGCAGGTGCGCAAAAGGTAATGTCACGACATGCAATGTGCTGCACAAACTACTCTATGATAAGAGGCTGGTTTTTACCCTTTGGGAAACTGGAACCACTATATAGCATGCGCACTGGATTAACAAACTAATATGATACGCAGCAGGTTATTTGATTGTTTTACTATTGCCAGTGCAGAATACGATACCCTGGTAACGATGTCAACTTTGATGTTGACTAAGCAGTGTGTTTCCCCTTTAAGTTGGAGTCCCAACCAAGATAAAAACTAATCCTCACATATGCATCTATTTCATCAATAAGATATTCATGCCACTAGTACCAAATCCCGACAACTACTGCAACTAGAACCAAGCCATGTTGAACGTATAATACCCCACCCAACCCACCACCATCCCGATCATTTTCATCGACCATTATGCGTAAGCAGGTTAGGATCCATTTGTTCCCACTTCCCCTGTAAAGCTCCCAGAGGAGAACACAAGTTGAGGCTGCAAAAGGCACTAGGCAGAGCAACAACAACAGCATGTAGGCAACTGCATCCCAAGTCCTCAACCAGTCCTCCCGACCGGCCTCGACAAGCTGGCGCACGCAGTGAATCTCGCCCAAACTGGTTTTGAAGCTGGAGATGTAACATTTGTTTTTTTGCTTTTTTTGGGGAAAAAAAGGTTGGCTGTAGCAATCAATAATTTTTAGCTCTACTCATCAAAGTTCTGTGCGCATCTAGTGATCTGAACTACAATTTCCCATAGCCAATGAACAGATAAATACTACTCCAGCAATGAACAATTTGGGGGAGGAGGGGATTGTTTTGGATTGGACGCCGCGGACGGGAATCGGGCGACGACGAACGGGGCTGCTGTGTGCTGACCTTGCCTGCCGCCGGTGAGCTTGACCTGGACGCCCTTGTCGACGAACTTGGCCAGGTCCAGCACCGTCTCCTTGCGCCCCGACTGCAACAACTCGCTCGAATCAGATCAACCGAACCCACCCAACCCAATCAATCTTCCAGCAGGCAAGGCGCGAGGAGAGGAGGGGAGCCTTACCATCCGGAGCCGGCGAGCTCAATCGCTCCGACCTGATCACCAAAGGGGAGGGAGAGGCGACGGCGACTGCGAGGCTCACCGGCCGCCGATGACCAAAGCGCTGCTGCCCACTCCTCTTTTCTTTCCCCTTTACCTTCGTCCGAGTGTTTCGTTTTCGAGTAAATTAAAAAAAACACACCATGTTATAGACTGGGTTTGGCGTTGGTACCGGTTTACGTTGCAAAAACCATCAGATTAGCATAACCTTTCGTTCACTAGCGTACAAGCCCGTTTCTGACAGATATGGTCCACTGTCAGGACAGCGTGTCTTGCCTGCTCGGGCTGTCATCGTAGCACATACACGACATGAACTTGTCAGGACAGCGTGTCTTGCCTGCTCGGGCTGTCAGCGTGGCACATACACGGCATGAATTGGGGGCCGTCTCGCCCTCGCCAGCCTGCCCGAGCAGGTCGTCAACCGCGTCGAGGTGGTCCAGCTCGACGAGTCCTCTGCATCTGGCGCATCACAGACGACGCCGACACCGATGTCGACGCTGCCGCCAACTCCGGCTCCGTCCGCCACAAACGAGGGTGGCTCGAGCACAGGACGCCCCGCAAACAGAAACACGCCGCCCGCCGTAATCTCTGCCCCCGCCCCCGTTGCGCCGCGCCCCTGCTTGTTGTGCGCTTCCGCTCGCCCCCCAGCTCGCCACGTGCCTCTGCTCGCCGCTGCTGCCCCGCGCGCTCGTCGCGCGCCGATGCTCCGGCGCGCCTCCGCTCGCCCCCCCTACTCGCGCCGCTGCTCGCCGTGTGGCCCTCCGGTGGCCATGGCCGGCTAGAGCCCATCGGCCTTAGCTTTTTTTTTAACGGGCCTCAGCTTTTAGATTGGAACAGAGAGAGATGTGCCACGGTGGACCGCCACGTTGTCCTGGCAGGTGGACCTGCCTTGTCAGAAACGGGTTTAGATGCTAGCGATCGATGGGTTAATCTAATCCGGTGATTTTTTGCAACTAAAATAATAATTGGTACCGATGTGAAATCCTAACCACTAATGTGGTGGTTTTTTTTAATTTACTCTTTGTTTTATTTTGCGGGAGCTGGGCCTATTAACTGGGCCGTGGGCCGGCAACGTACTGAGCCGTGGGTCGGGAGCGTGAGGCCTTCACCTCCCTTCCAGTGGTAGTGGCAGTACCCGTTCCTTCTAAAGGAAGCTTGTACTCCATCCACATATATACACTCCTCACTCCTCAGTACCTCAGTCCTCAGTTCCTCACTCTCTCGCTCAATCGCCCAGCTACGAGCGGCGCCGGGGGGGAATCCATCTCCGCGGATCAATGTGAGTTCGTAATCAGTCGATTCTTATTTCCCGATCCATCTCCTCGATCGATCGATGCTGCTCCTCGAATCCTCGATCGATCTATGCTCCATCGGGCTTCGGGCGTTCTCTTTTTCTTTTCTTTTTTGCTTTGGTCATCACCATCGGCTGAGAAGCATCGTTTATATGTACGTATTCGACTGCGTTTGCTACAGATTTTTAATTTGTGGCATGAACAAGCCACGTTGTTTAGGAAAAGAATGTATTAGCGGTAGCTTAGCCGCATGTCTTCAGTTTAATCGTCCGATGATCAGGGAGCAGTAGCTAGGGGGATTGAACGGGAGTACGTGATCCAAATCGGATCGAGTTCTCCTGAAGAAATGGTTATGTATCCACGCACGCATGCATGCATGCATATGCACGCAGGCCGCCAAATGTACATGTAAAAGGGAAATTTTCCACACAAAAACTGGTGTAACGATGTATAGGGCTACATATATGTATGTATTATGCTGGAAGTGCTCATGTGGTTCTGATACTAGTTAGTATTAGAGACAAGCAATGAAGTACATGTCTTCATTACTGCATCCACACTCAATATCTCATGCATGCACATGCGTTTGTGCATATATTCAAGGCGCTTCTATTCAACTAATTGCATATATTTTCATGAGCTCAAAGTACCTCAGAAGATCATTTTGTTCAAGATCACATGTATGATTTGACTTTCAATTTAGTCCAAAACAGCTCATTATGAAAGAAGTTAAAAATACAATCGTTGAGGCCATTTCCCCCAAATTAAATATTATGGGATCTAAAAACGATCTCATTTTAAATTTCATAAACGTAGAGATTATATTTGAAATGCAGAATCGACTCTCTTGATTTCAAAGGTCTCAAGTTTAAATCCCAAAAATTATTTCATTCTTTCAAGACCTATATAGATTAAAAAATAAAATACTCCCTCCGATCCATAATAAATGTCGCCGATTTAGTACAAAGTTGTACTAGATCAGCGAAACTTATTATGGATTGGAGAGAGTACGATGAAAACAACTCCATCATAAATCTGGTTCAGAATGGGGCACCATGACCTTTAGTGTCGGTGTTGGGCCTCCTCTACGGTTTTCAGTCAATAAAAAGGCATGGTATGGAAAAATAATGAAACAAGCCACATAGTTGATGCGATTTTACAAAATGATGAATGCAAATTGCAAGTTCAATAATATAGGAGCTCCAAAGAGACATCACATAAGTTTTTCGTCATATTAATTATTCAGTGTTCAGACTGGTCAGAAGTTTAGCTTGACCAAAATCTTTCTGGAAGAGAAGCATGTCATGAACTATTCATGCAATCAGACACATAAATTTATTTTATTATTATTTGGGTGGGGTGTTCTTCAGGGAGGCAGAAGGAGTGGGAGGAGAAAGCAGCAAGCTGCGAATACTAGTGGCCACTGATTGCCATCTCGGTTACCTCGAGAAGGATGAGCTGCGCCGGTCCGATTCATTCGACACCTTTGAGGAGATCCTCTCATTGGCAAAGCAACACAAGGTAAACTAATTTATGATCTTGTTGTAAAGAAGCATATACTTAGATTTGGCATAATTTCTAATTTGTATGCAAATATGTCTCTCGGTGCAATGTTGCACGTGTTTCTTTGTAAGGATGGATGTTTTGATAGCATGATCAATTTGCAGGTGGATTTCCTGCTTCTTGGTGGCAATCTGTTCCACGAGAGCAAGCCATCACGCTTGACGATGGTGAAGACGATGGAGATCCTGAGGCAGCGCTGCTTCGATGACCGACCGGTCCGGTTCCAGGTAGTCAGTGATCAGGCAGCTAGCCTGCACAGCAGGTATATATACCTGCAGCAATTAACTAGTCAGCTAATCTTTGAACTCTACAGTGCCGATCTGAACATTATGCTTTTTTCTTTCAAAAATGAGGACACAGCCCCAGGCTGAACAATATACATTCTTTCTCTCATTCAAAGTTGTTGCATGCTTCAGGTTTCGTCGAGTGAATTTCGAAGACCCAAACCTTAAAGTCGGCTTGCCTGTGTTCACCATCCATGGCGACCATGATGAGCCTATAGGAGTGGTATAAATATGTCATGAGTCACATCTGGAATTTATATGTGCTCATGGTTGGGATTAAAATATTATTTTAAGTTAAATTCTTTTTTACTGAGCATCGTTCCAACGTGTTCTTTTTTTCCATCACGTAACGTAGGATAATGTGTCCCCCATTGATATCCTCTCCGCTTCCGGTCTTGTAAATTATTTTGGAAAGGTGGACCTTGGCAGTTCTGGCACTGGCCAAATATCGCTTCATCCTGTACTTATCAAGAAGGTCAATTTGCTTTGTTGTACTCTGAATCTGTAGTCTGTACAATGCCAAGTAGTCAACTTATATATGATGCCAGATGCTAATTAATTCTGAAACTTGTGCTACTTCAGGGTGCCACCTCGGTCGCGCTATACGGTCTCGGGAACGTCAGGGATGCGAGACTGAGCAGGATGTTTCAGGTAAGTATTTGAATACTCTAAAACTTAAATTTTAGGAATTGTCATTTTGTATTAGAAGAACAAGCCATAGTGGTCAACCTGTTAATTATATGTTGTTATTCAGACACCAGATGCAGTACGGTGGATGCAACCTGAAGATCTTGAGGATATGCCACTGTCTGAATGGTTCAACATTTTTGTCCTTCACCAGAACAGGTATGCTAAAGGATTGTTCAGTCACCGATGACATTCTGTAAAATTTTGAAATTCAACATTTGCTATTATTCTATCTGGCTTGCAATTTTAAATGTTCTTTAATTTCTCCAGGACAAAGGCCAGCCCCGACAATGGCATCAACGAACGTCTCTTGCCGTGTTTTCTAGACTTGGTGATATGGGGCCATGAGCATGAATGCCTTGTTGATCCCGAGGTAACAAAAACCATACCATGATTATTGTAATTTTACAAAGTTTAGTTAATATTCTTCATTATTTCACTGGTTCTCCATTTAAATCCACTTCCCTTCTTATCAATTATTTATAGGAGGTTCCTGGAATGGGTTTTCACATCACACAGCCAGGATCTTCAGTTGCCACATCGCTGACCAGTGCTGAAGCAAAACAAAAGCATGTGCTTTTGTTGGAAATAAAGGTAAACATTTCTGCAACATGTAAACATCAACATCATCAGATGTATAATTTCTTATGTTCACCCAACAGGGAATGAAATACAGGCCAGCTAAAATACCTCTGAAGACAGTTAGACCGTTTGAATATGCCAAGGTAAACCTCTCCTTTCTTCATGTTTATATCAGTGACAATCTCATCCTGAGAATTCCATTCAGGTTGTATTAGAGGACCAAGCAGATGTCAACCTCTACGACGAAGCATCTGTTCTCGCACATTTGGATAAAGTTGTAGGTTTCCTACTGCACAGTTTGTGCTAAAATCTTTGACCATTTCTGAAATATTGGTCGATTTAGTTGGATGTAATAATGGAGTTCCATTTGTTGGAATATTATAGTTTTATCTTACTGTGTAACTATGTGTACTGACTGGGCTTCTTCAGGTGGGCAATCTTATTGAGAAAAATAACAGAACAACAGGTGATGGATCAGCACCCAAACTTCCACTTGTTAGGATAAAGGTAAACAAACCAGGGTCTTTTCAGATAATGGGTATCCATTTTATTTATTTTCCAGGATTGTAAAATGAAAGATGTCATCTTATTCTATAGGTGGACTACTCTGGATTTTCGACAATAAACCCTCAGCAGTTTGGTCAGAAGTACGTTGGGAAGGTATACCTCAAGAACTATTATGGAACTGGTTTAAATATAATGTACCACCTCCCCATCAGCTTAGGCTTTTGGGTGTGAGTTAGTTGTTACATATAATTCAAGTGAACTTTCTTATATGACCCCCTTGGTAATACTACTCGGATGGTTTATTACTCTATTTTCAACCTTTTCATTGTAGGTTGCCAACCCACAAGACATTATTGTTTTCTCAAGATCAGCAAAAAGGCATCAAAACACACGAGGTACCTATTTATGTTATAATAAAAAAATGCACCTTTAGAGAATCTACACTTCTATGGAGTGCACTTAAGAAGCAATGAGCTCTTTCGATATTACTTGATCTGAAAAATGAATCATGTAATTCTGCAGACAACACTGACGGTTCTGAAGATCTTTATCCAAATGGGCTTGATCCTCACATGGTTGAAGCTCAGCTTGCAGAAAGTAACTTGGTACATCATATCTTTACTTCTGTTTGGTCCCAACTTCTTGTTTTTTGAGAGAACTGGGTCCTATCTTATGAGGAATATATTGCACGCCGAGGAAAATTATTGCATACATTTTGTTAGTCTTTTAATATTTCTTACAAAGGATGGAACTTTGGCTACCTATATTATATTAGGTAGTACCTGATAATCATATGTGTTAATTTGTCTAGATAAGTATTTTTGTAATATCACAAATTTATTAGATCTCGTAAGTATACTGCAATCAGAATTGGTGGCCCAAGATTACGATTTGGAGACCATGCCAAATGACAAAAACATATGCCCTGTCACATTGAGTAACAATATGTGCATCTGCATGTTGCACAAAATTAACAAACTGTCTGTTTTAGGACTCCTCCCTTTCTTTTTTTACAGAACCTGGGCAAAAATTTGGATTAATTTGAAAGCTTCTAATTGAAGCCCTTTAAAATTTTGGTAGAGTGTACCCGGTTTGCGCATGTCGGCGACATTTTTATTCATAGTGGCATGCTAGACTTTTTTCTCCAACAAATTAGTTGACAACAAATAAAATCTGTAACTAGACATATGGTTCTCGACACTTCTCGTCTTACAGAAAATGCAGATTCTTTCTCCGTGTGACCTGAACACTGCCCTGCATGTTTTTGTCAACAAGGATGACGGTAAGGCATTTCACTCCTGCCTGCAGAAAAATGTCGAAGAGGCGAAAGTAAGAGATACTGCTATATGTATCAATTCAACACATCAGTTACTCAATACGCAATCCACATTGTAGCGTCTTAACATACCAAACAATCCTGTCCAAACTGAAAATTATTCAAAATTTGGCAGAACAAGTTGACTGCCGGCGCTGTAGATTTCAAAATCGAAGACGAAGAGGAAATGTTACATGAACTGGGTCAGTGCATGCAGGTGAGTAATCAAGCTCTTCTTCATCAGTTATAATTACCTGATCCGAGAAGAAAAATATATACTCACTGCACTAACCGTAGCATTAATTCTTCTTCTGTAACTCGCTGCAGGCAGCAGCAGCAGGAGCGACCGAGACGGCAGAAGAGAGTTCCCAGAACCTGATCGCGGTTGCAGCCAGCACGGGGGCGCCGCCGCTCAGCGCGTTCGAGGAGCTGAAATGCTCCTCCTCGGATCAGGACCGAGACGCCCACGGCGAATCGGATGAACTTGTCGAGGCTATATCGGTACGTAGTATGTCTTGTTCTGCTGCTGCTACTGAGCTGCAGCCAATTGCAAATTCTTCAGTTTTAGCAGCAATAGCAAATGGAGATGAAGCTCTAGCTGCCTAATTCTGTGCTTCCGTGGTCGATCTCAAGGACGACGGGGAAATTGGAGATCGCCGTCGGCTGGCAAGCGGGAAGCGGCCGGCGGGTGCTAGTTGGGGTGCGTCGCCGGCGGCTTCCAGCAGCTGGAGGAGGAAGACGGACCTGCAGGCTTCATTCCGTCGGATCCCTCCGGCGGCGGCGAAGGAGGATGAAGAAGAAGACGGCGGGGCCAAGAAATCAGGCCGGCCTGATCCTCATGTGCGTGTGATCCTTAATTTTGCAGCATTGCCGCTTATGATTTGTGATGCTTGTGCTCTGGTTAATTGATTTCTCGCATGAATGCAGGTCCCCTGGAGGTATGGAGCTGTGAGGAAGAGATCATAAGAATGAGATGAGACAAAGAGGGTGCCCGGAATTCATGGATGCAAAGCTTATCAATCAAGGCTGCGATTCTGCTGGGACACATTTAATTTGCTGTTTGCTCTAGATCGATTGTGGATTTATGTATGCTTGATGGCCTACATGCCTCGTTCTTGAAACCTTTATTTGTGGACTAATTTCCAGTATTTGCTACTTTTCATTCGTGCACCTTTCGGAAAGTCTGTTCTTCATTTTTACCGCTGACTCTCAGAGACCGGGATATCCCAAAACGGTAGTCTTAAAAAAATTTACAGAACAGATGTTTATGTTGGACACTTGTCTCAAATGCGGTGGTGGTTTTGAGTAATTTACTCCATCCTCGCCAAAATCAGCCTCCAGGCAATCTTTGTTAGCCCAAGTGAATCGACCACCTGCAGAGCTGAGAATCCTTCAGGTGTTCAGGGGGATTCATAAATAGCCCCTCTGAACTCTCCGAGAAGGCGCCGAAACAAGCCAAGATGTTACACACCAAAATTAGCAACGCTCGCACCGAATCACACTTTATTTCACAGAACTCAGAACTAAGATGACAGCTCAACATTAACACAAACATTCGCGTGGTAGCCAGGCAGCAACATGCAGATTACGGTGCGTAGTAAGATAGATAGATTAAGAACTTGGTCCCTTGTGAAGTGGTGATGGATGAGAGTCTAGAGGCCGAGGAGCTGGCAGTTGTCCCAGAGCGTCTTGGCAGACCGGCGGAGCTGCGCGGCCTCAGCCTCGGTGAGGTCCATCTCGGCGACACCGAGGACGCCACCGCGGCCGAGGCGTGCTGGCAGGCTGAGGAACACCTCATGGCCGTCAGAGATGCCGTGGAAGCCCGCCGCAAGGACGGAGACCGGGTGCACCCGGCGCTGGTCACGGAGCAAGGAGGTGGCGAGGCTGGCGACGGAGTAGCCGATCGCCCAGGAGGTGTATCCCTTGAGGCCGATGACCTCGTAGGCGCCGCCCACCACGGCGCGCCGGATGCCCTCCAGCGCCGCCTCGTCGAAGCTCCTGTGGCTGTCCTGCAGCGACTTGAGCGCCGGCATCCCGCCCACGCTGATGCTCGACCAGATCGCCACGGAGCTGTCGCCGTGCTCCCCCACCATGTAAGCCTGCAGCATCAGCATTTGCTTGCTTGGTTAATTACTGGGGATGGATTTTTATGCTGCTAATTTTTACTCTGCCTCTGTACAATGCATTTCCAGGTAGTGATAAAAATCCTTCGTATAACCAGATACCAAATGGTTGTATAAACAAATCAGTCAATGGTCCAGTAAAAAATTAACAGCTTCATTTTGGATTTCGCTGGGGCAAACTCAACTCAGGAGCAGCAAAAAGCCAAAAACTGGAGTCATCTGATTGTATACCACTACCAGTTAACACGGGAACCAGGAGTGTTAAAACAACACCGAACTGAATTATACCATTATGGTTTCATTACCTACAACTAGAAGAAAATGTAGCTGCATTTTTCTGACAATACATATGCAATCCAAAACTATAAATTACTACCATGGTGTAGTAATGTTCTTGAGAAAAATTTCACCTGTAGGTCATTTTGGTACTCTTTATGACTTGTACTAGTATATCACCTTCAGTGCTTGTCAGCAGACAAACGTATGCCCACATCCCCTCCCAAGGTTCTAACGAAGTGCTAGTATAAACATATGGTTGTTTCGCGTTTAATTTTGTTCTCCAAACACAACACCAACCGATCCTACTTACTTAACTGAAGTTCAGTTTAGTGAAGCTGGTATCCTGAACAAAGTAGTACGTTTTGGTACTGATCCACCAAACACACTATGTGCAGGCACTAAACTAGTTAATCCACTAAACATATTCATTAAGGCCGACCTTTCGAGAGAAAAAGACAAAACAAATTAATGAGATCCAGCCAGGAGTAGGGTGTGAGTGTGTGACACACCCCTGTCGGAGGAGACCAGTCAACAACAAGCACATGCTCACCGCCACGTGGCACGGACCTACAGACTACGGCAGCGAGCCCCAATGGATTCATGGATAGATTCATCGATTACCTGCACGTCCTGGGCATTGACGTCGAGGTGCTCGGCGATGAGGAACCGGAACCTAGATGAATCAAGGTTGGTACCAGACCCAATCACACGGCTCGGCGGGAACCCAGACAGCTTCCACGCCACATAGGTCAGCACATCCACAGGATTCGAAACCACCAGCAGCAGCGCCTCGGGGGAGCAGGCGGCCACGGGGGGCACGATCTTCCGGTACAGGGCCACGTTCCGCTGGAGCAGATCCAGCCTCGTCTCGCCCGGGATCTGCCTGGCCCCGGCCGTGACGACGACGAGGTCGGAGTTCCTGGTGACGGAGGCGTCGGTGCCGGAGACGATGCGGACCCGCGGGAGGAACGCCGCCGCGTGCTGCAGGTCCAGCGCCTCGCCGCGGAGCTTGTCGGGGAGCGCGTCCACCAGCGCGATCTCGTCCGCCAGGTTCTGGGTCAGGATGGTCTGCGCGATCGCCATCCCCACGTTGCCCGCCCCGATGACGGAGACCTTGGTGAGGCGGCGGTGCGGGGAGGAGGACGGCGGCGGGCAGCCGGAGGACACCGGGCGGAAGAAGCCCGACGAGGCCTCCGCCGAGTCGAAGCCCAGCTCCGACAGCGATGACGTCTTGTGCATCTTCTTCTTCCTTGGAACGAGATGCTGCTGGGATGAGAATGAGATCGATGGATTTGAATGCGAATTAAGGAATGGGGATTGGATTGGACTGTTTATGGGATGATTTCTTCTTTGGTGTGGGGAATGGGGATTGGGGGGAGGCGATATTTATAAACCCCCGGGAAAGAGAGAAACCGCTTACCAGTTACCGGTTTTGACCACTCATGGTTTGTGATTTTATCTTGTTTTGTTTTTGACGGAGGGACTTTACTTTTTGAAGAAGAAGATAGGAACTCTTCGCGTAGGTTTCAACGTTTTGAAGAAAAGAAAAGTGGACTAAGAGCAATTTAAAAGTCTTTTAAGAGCACGTGGATGTGGAAGAGTGTGTTATCAAGGTGTTATCCTAAAAATAGCTACTCTTTCCCCGAAAACTCTAAATGTATTCCCTTCGATTCATAATAAGTGTTGAAAATTTAGTACAAATTTCTACTAACTTTGTAGGAGTACTAGATTACAGACACTTATTATGTATCTGAGAGAGCAACTATTATGGCCTCCATTTTGCAAGGGCATCTACTTTTCTTCATCATCCTTCAAACTTTAGAGGTTGCTGGAGTGCAACTATCCACCAACTGTCTATTGAAGTATTCCCTCCATTTATCGGCGGCGTCTTTAGCCACTAACATTGGTTGTACTCATGTGAGCTAAAAATGAGTATACATTCCCCCCACCCCCACCCTTTTCTACCTTTGTTTTGTTCAAGACCCGTGGCGCATAGATTTGCAACGACTAGAGCACCCATCTCCATGGCCCCAACACCATCGATGTCTTGGGTGACTATCTTGGTGGTCGTGGAAGATTAGGTGGATCTCCTGGCCACCAGTTGGAGCGAGGAATGCCACTTCTGGATGTGGACTCGGTGGAAGCATGAAGGATACACGAGCCGATCCTTGGAGAAAAAACAAAAAATAGAGAGGGCCTAGAGATGGCTTGGCGGAGAAGAAGGAATGAGGCTCCTGAAGAAGAAAACAATTGCGAATATTGGTTGTCACTGAAATTTAGCTATTGATGTAATCTAATTTTTTTATTGCCAGTGTAAATATATACACGTTCAGGATATGAAGTCAATTACAAAATATAAGTAAAATAAGAAAGTGCAATATAGAGGATGGAATATGGCATGGAGATGGTAGTAAAATCTGGCTACTGAATTTTAGATGGAAATATAGCTACTCAAATTTTGCTATGCTCTTGGACATGCTCAAACATGCTTGTAAATTTGCATTGAAAACATTTTACGTCAAGAAGGTAAATTTAGTGCTAAAAAAATACCGTAGTCAACTTTGTGTTTTTTGCCACAGGCCACAAAAAATTATCACTGTTCGCGAAAAAGTTAGGAGCATAAATGTGGGCATGTGGCTTCAAAATTTGCACGTCTATTTTAGTTTTGCAGAATTGGATTACCCCTGGATTGGCCAACAAGGAAAACCATGGATGCCTATGCTTCAAAATACCGCAGCCGGTTTCTTCACTCCGTCCCTTTCAAATTTGTTTCTTGGAGAAGAGGCCAGTCGCCAGAAAGACCCCAAGAAAGTAGCACTAAAGTAATTCTGCAGCTGGTTCCATTCCGTACGGTTGCCGGTCAGATCCTGCATTGGTCGATGTACGCCGGCAAGCTTTGACCACGACCTGACCATTTGCATATAATGCACACCCTTTTGTTTTACTTATTACTACTAGAAAACAGCTGTTCTGGAGATAATACTCACTTCTTTTTCATATTAAGTGATTTTCTATTATACATTTTAAGCATAGATACATTCATATTTAAACAAATTTGAGTCACTTAATATGAGATGGAGGAAATACGAGTTATACACGCAATGGAATTTACAGAAACAGGATCGTCAGTCCAGCTTTAGAAAGCAAATACTCCTCCGTCCCGAAATAAAGCACCGAGGGAGCAGTAACATTAGTTACTCAGACAACAGAGGAATTTTACCTTTTACTGATCAGATTATACCGGCCATTTTCATATGCAGGCAGCTGGCCTCCCACTTGCACTTGCACATGAAGAAAAGTGAAGTTGCCAAACCTGACGACCGTTCATTCCGTTGGTAAGGAAAGCACGAAAGCGGAGCCTGCCAAACCTGACCATACGCACACGCAGCTAAGCATGGGTGCATTCTGGTGATACGATCAGTTAAGCTGCTTTCAGTTTCTTGGAGAACACTGCTAGGCTCCTGCCATGCCAACACGAAAACCGTGTTGCCAAACCCTTGAGCCAAGATTTTTCGGAGGATTTGAACCCTCGGGAACAGAGATGCTAGATTTTCAAAGATGTTCGAATTGACCTAATATCTAATGGTTATTACCATTATGTGAGTCCGGCCACACGAGAAATTTCTAAAAATTGAAATGTAAATGGCATTTAAATCCCTACTTTATCTATTATTGTGATTTTAAAATCTCGTAAACCGAATAAACCCTCAAGATTCCATTACATTTCATTGGTTCGTTAATTACAACTTGAACAACAAGAAAGAAGGTAGATATATTTTGCACCATTTACAATACCGATATGGGCGGAGCTCCTCCATCTTTCTAGATGGGTACCCTTCATCTTTATGAGAATTCATCATAATACTAAGGGAAGTTTAACATGGTTTTAGTGATCAATATTTTCCAAACATTTGTTTTTTGTAAAATATTATTCCCTATTTTTTCTTTAACAGAAATGATTGTCCACTAGTTTTTGCCACCTTTTTTTTGACAGTACTCCATTGCTTTTTTTTTTTTGAGAACGACAGTACTCCGTTGCCTTGGGGGAGGCCGGAATGGCAGGCTTCTTCCCAGGCCCAAGCTAGAAGGCAGCCCATCCATTCCGGGCCCACAGGCCAGCCAGCCTCGCGCCCGGAAAATTTCGAATTTTGGAACGCTCCCTCCCGTGATCTAAATCTCAAATCAGCCATCCCCCAAAAAACGCCATTCAAATCCTTCACCCCCCAGCCCTCGTCTTCCCCGAACTGCCCAAACCCTAGCCCAGCCAATGGCCACCCGCCTCAAGGACCGCGGCGGCGGGAGCGGCGGAAAGGCTGCCGCTGCCACTGCCACTGCCCCCGCCCCCCGCGCGCTCACCCCCAGGTCCTCCTCCGCCTCGCGCCGCACACCCACCCCCACCGCCGCCGCCGCCGGCAAGGAGAACTCCGCGTCCAAGCCCGCCAAGCCCACCTCCGCAGTGAGGTGGTCCACCTCGTCGATCCCGAGGGCCAGCCGGATCCCGAGCTCGGTGGACTCCACCAAGCTCGTCTCCACGCTCCGGGCCTCCGCGCTGCTGCCGGCGAGGGCCTCCGTCGGGACGGACGCGGGGTTGCGGCGGAGCGTGAGCGGCGGGATCAGGGCCGCGTCTTCCGAGAGGGGCAGGAGGTCGGTGGCGAGTGGTGCGCCTGCTGCTCATGAGATCGGTGGGAGGAGGGAGGGCTCCGATGCGAGAGGTACAAGGGCCAAGAGGGTCGACGAGACCAGCCGGAAAAGAGAAGGCTTTGTCGATGCCAAGCCGAAGGAGGCAGATCTGGTTGGCAGGAAAAGGGTCAGCCTTGATCCGAAGGCGAACCAGCAGATCAGTGGGAAAAGAGAGAGCTTTGGTGTGAATTTGGCAAAGCAGTGTGAGGAGGTAAGGGGGAGAAGAGGGGCCAATGTGAATAAGCAAAGTGATGAGATTTGTTGGAAAGGAGAGTGCACTGATTTGAAGGCAATGCCAGGTGATGGATTCAGTAGGAAGAAAGAGGGACTTGATATGGAGCTGGTGAAGGAGATCAATCCCAATAAAGCTGTTGCTGGCCTCACTGGTTCAGTGGAGGCTTCCACCAAATCTGTGCCATTTTCTGCCACCCAGAATGATGGGGAGGCAGCGGACAATTCTGTTATTCCGGTGTTCACTGTCCAAGTCGTAGACTCAAATGATGTTCGTTTCGAAGTGAGAGAACATCAGAAGATCGATGAGTGTAAGAAGCAGGAAGAGAAGGTGAAGTTGGCAGACAGGATTAGAGTTTTCGAGAAAGCAGCAGCAACTGAGGAGGCAAGATCGGCGAAAACTGTGTGCAGTTTGAACAAGTACCCAAGCAAGCTGCATGAGAAACTAGCTGCACTGGAAGGGAGGGTCCAGAAGATCGCCACGGATATCAAGAAGACCAAAGAAATGCTGGATGAGAACAATCCGGATGAGCCAAAGCAGATATTGTCAAATATCCAGAAAGAAATTACCGCCATTGAGAAGGCGATTTCTCATGTCAAGGTCGACAATAAGATTCAGCTAGGTACTGAAGATAGCATTGACTGTGAGATTTCTCAGACTAAGCAGGCTGCAAGTGACAAAAGTGCTGTTGTGAAGCCAGGTGACCTGAAGCAAGCTGGAAAAGGAATGGATACTGATGAACTGGAGGCGAGGTTTTTTCCACATCATAAACTGTTGAGGGATCGTAGAACGTCTACTTCTACTCATCAGGAGACGTGCATGGCTCTTCTTAAAGGCTGTAGTGAGAAAAAAGAACTTGCTACCGTTGAGACCCGTGACGATGAGAACAGTATAGCCATGGAGTTTCTGGCTTCCTTAGATGGTGAAGAGAGTGACTTCTTTAAGGATCGCAGAGCTAAAAACTTAAAAAATCTCATGATATGTGAAGCAGCAGATGCTCGTAGCAAGACATCTGGCCAAGGCAGCGCGAAGAATCTAGATGGTTCGACGGAGGAAATCGAATTGCTTGCTACTGAGACAGTAGAAGGGTTTGATGAGCAGGAAAACAAGTCTTCAATGGTGATACAGGAGGAAGTCGAGGAGCCTTCTGATGATCAATTATCAGGGATAGGAAACAAGTCTGCAACAGGTGGATGGTTTGTTTCAGAAGGGGAAGCTGTTCTTCTTGCTCACGGAGATGGCACCTGCTCTTATTATGACATTGCAAACCATGAGGTACTAGATTATTTATTTTCCATGTTCGCTTATTTTCATAGCTTTGTGCATAAACAATATTTTTTTTCAAGTGTTGACTACATTATACTTTATTGATACAGTTCAAATCCGAATATAAGCCTCCCAGTGTGGTGTCACATAATACTTGGGGGGATTGCTGGTTGATTCGTGCCCCAGGTGTGGACGGGTGCTCCGGTAGATATGTAGTTGCAGCGTCGGCTGGCAATGCACTGGAACCTGGGTTTTGCAGCTGGGATTACTACAGCAGAGAAGTAAAAGCATTTCATGTTGAGGAGACATCTCGTCCTTCTTCTGTACCATTATCCAGAACTGTACTTGGGCCACTACATAATGTAGGTTCATCAAGATCTAGTTCTGCTATTTCAACCGCAGAACGACAGCAATGGTGGTATAGACCATGTGGACCTCTCCTGCTTTCTACTGCTAGCAAGCAAAAGATGGTCACGGCTTATGATATCCGTGATGGCGATGTAGTGATGAAATGGGAAGTAAGCAATCCAGTACAGGGAATGGAGTACTCCAGCCCACTACAATGGCGAAGCAAGGGGAAGGTAGTGATTGCTGGGACTGAGTCAATTGGGTTGTGGGATGTGAATTCACTTAATCCGCAACCCTTATTATCTGTTGCTTCTGCTGGTAAAAGAGTTTACTGCCTTCATGTGAACAACACAGATGCTGAGGTGGGTGGAGGAGTTCGTCAAAGGTAATTCGGAAAATCTTACCTTAACTGTTATTCATGTTCCATTGTGGTGCCCTTTGAGATCCTGCCTAGGTGACATAATTCTTTTACTTCGTTAATTACCAATAAGTTATGTGCTTATGGTATAAGCATTTCATATTATTCTGTCCTGGTAATTGATAAAGCTAAACTTTGAAATATAATTATCTGACGCAGATGCAGATTACTCTCCTTTGTGTTCTAGCTCACCCATCATTGACCTGTTTGCGGCTGTATTTTGCAGAGTTAGCTCATCTGAGGTGGAGGGAAATGATGGTGTTTTTACTACACAAGAAAGTGTCAATGTATTTGACTTCCGTGTACCTTCTGGCATTGGTCTTAAAATGGCAAGACATGGTGGCACGGCGAACTCAGTCTTTTCACGTGGGGACTCAGTATTCATTGGCAGCACAGAAGGTAGGCTGCAAATAAAAGGGGGGCTGAAACCACGAGTTCAGCAATATTCACTGAAAAAGGGGAAACTTGTTGCAACCTATGAATTGCCAGAGTTCAATGCTCACATTCATCATTCTTCAATAACCCAAGTGTGGGGTAACTCCAACGTTGTGTTGGCTGCATGTGGTATGGGATTGTTTGCCTTCGACACCTTTAATGAAGAAGACATTCAGCAAACTTATAGCTTTGACCGTGGAAACACTATTGGCGTAAGAGAGGTTATTGGCTCTGATGATTTGTACTGTCCTACATTTGATTACTCATCATCAAGGGTTCTTCTGGTGTCGAAAGACCGTCCAGCACATTGGAGGTATCTGTCATAGCTATCTATTTGTGGCATGTATCATGTGACATGTAATATATGTAGTTCATGATTTGCTTCAGTAGTCATCTGTCATGTAAAGCATCTTGCTTTCACTGTATTAGCAGAAAATGTTGACCTTTTGTTCCTAGAGTTAATTTAATATCTATTGTATCCTTGTTTTATCCTATTACATTTTATGTACCCGTGTTCTTCCCCAACACTGGATGTCTGGACCGTTAGTTGTATTTACTGAAACATCTTCTGAATACAGTTTGATGAACTGGCGCATACAAATTCACTCAATATTTCTCAACATCAATTCTTGTTAGCTGATTAAGGCCCATCTTCTATTGATGATGAAGACCCCCCTTTCTTTGTTGACCTGAATTCCCCAGTTAGCTGTGTCCAGGTGAACTATATACATACATACATGCAGTGCACCCTCTGAGCTTATTCATCCTAAGATCAGCAGCATCATGGTTTTGCGAAGTTATCCTCTCTGAAGACTTTATTAAGTCTAGTGGCAAGCATCAGCAGGGCATGGCACATATAGCAGAGGCTCGTGCCGGGGGCAGGAATACAGCAAGGCTCATGCAGGCATCCATTTGAGTTGGAATGCTAGAACCTTGGCAGGAAATATCAGAACTCTGGGTGCCCTCCAGGTTTTGCTCATTATTTCTTGGACTAGGGCTATTTGGTTATGGTATTGTTAATTCGTGCACTGAGCTCAGAGGGCGTGTTCTCTTTGTATATGCTGTATTAGTATAGCCATTCTCCCTGTCAGTTCATCTCTGCAGCGAAAACAATTTGTTTCTTGTGATTTTGCCATGTCTTGGTTTCCAATTACAATTAACAGATATTGGGGTCTAACTAATTGTGAAGAAAAGCAATTGCTGATCATATTCAGTTGTAACTTTTCTCAAAGAAAAATTATTTGCATTTATCAGAACAAGTTGCTGTGTTCTACTAGTATCCAATGGTTGATGATAAGAGTACATTGTCCTTCCTCTGAGGAAGGTGAGCCTTCATTATGTGTAATTGACTGCTGATAGGTTCCCAACATCATTTGGGCATGTTTGTAAACAACTAAATACTTTCAGTTTTTCTCCCATTTGGGCTTGCACAGAAGCTTTGAATCCTTGCTTAATGGGTGTACACATACTGCGTTGTACTACTTGGATTTGTGATCTGAACTTGTAGTTACTAAATGTTATTTGTCATTCTCAATTTCTAATCGATGTAATTGCTTACTGTTGCATTGCATCTTCTATCAAGCTTGTTCTGGCACTCGGGCTTGCTGCACAACAAATTCTACCTGTAATATGTAGTTTTTAGCTACCATTGTTTGTGCGGGTTAGGATCATGGACTCCACACGTATACTTGCTTGCAAAAATCAAACAGCACAGAATGGGTTGCTGTACTCAGAAGCAAAGTTACTCAAGTCTTGTGCAAGCCGTACGATGTACTACGTGCAAACTTTCTTTCTAATAGAAGATAATGTAAGAAAATTATAGTGTCGATTGCTTGAAAACAAAACCAATATTTGATACTGTAGAAAACTGACTTATGTGCTTCTATGAGCTATAAATAGATCAATGTATTTGCTCATGTACTCTCTGCCTTCATTTCTCCAATGCATTTCAACATATGAAAATGTCATTTCTCTTGTCCTCTATCAAGTAATCAGGAGGTTCTCTTAAGCCGTACTACCATTGTAGTCCAGTAACCTTTCTAGGTCCAGAAACTCACACTGGTATCAATTTGGCCCATACTCCCCTTTTATTTGGTAACTTCTCCTTCACCATTAATGGTTGCACCATCGGCCATCTTCTTCTTGGATCTGGACCTTTTCTTCTTCTGCTTCTTGTTTTGCTGTTGTGTTCCATCATCATTTACTGGCACCTTGGGCTTCACATCAGCAGCACCAGGCTTCTCTTTTGATGCTTCTTTCTTTCTATTTAGGCTGGCAGCAATTAAGCTGTCTTTGGATTGTTTTTCCAAGTGCCCATCAGTACTGTTGTTCTTAGTTTCATCTGCTTTGCTGTTTTCCTTCTCCAGCAGCTTGTTGTATGTGACACGTTCGGTGTCCTGATCCAGGGAGTGTCCTGAATACTGGTTGTCGACATGACTGTTGGTCAAAAACTTCTTGTTCCGCTGAGGAAATTCAGGCTTCCTGGCATGATTGTCTCCATAAATATCATCTATATCTAAAAAAAGATCACTGGTTCCATCTTGCAAGTCATCATCGTCTGTGTTGCCTGTGACCTTCACCTGCTTTTGTTCTAAAGATCTGACCTTTTGTTTCTCGTGTTTGCTTTCTGTAATGGTGGTGTTGCCAGATCTCTTTTCTTCTGACGTAGCAGGCATGGTAGTATTTCTGGAGTCTGTAACATTTCCTGCCACTACAACGACTGGTCTTGTGTTACCATTGTTTGTTTGTGCTAGACTGCTCTTACTAGTTACAACCTTTCTGTTGTTTGCCCTGTAATCTTGGAACCTAGTTTTGATTTCTTCGAGCTCGGCTTCCTTCTGCTGCAGGATCTCCATCAGAGCTGCCATCTGGTCAGGGTTTGAGCCTGTGGTCGCTTTCTCTTCCAATTGGTTGATGCGTCTGTCTTTCTCCTTGAGGGATGTTTCCAGTTTTTTCTGAGTGTTCTGATGACTTGTGGCTTTCTCTTCCATTTGTTTGATACGGCTGTCTCGTTCCTTGAGAGATACTTCTAGTTCTTTCTGCGTGTTATGAAGATTTCTGGATTTCTCGTCCATTTGGCTGATGCGGCTCTCTCTCTCCTTGAGAGACGCTTCGAGTTCTTTCTGCATGTCCTTAAGACTTGCGACTATGGCTTCCAGCCCCTTGAGCTTCGTTTTCAGGTCTGTCTTTTGAGTTCTTAGGGAAGATATCGTGGCTTTCATTTCTTCCCCCTTCCTCTTCGTCTCTTTGTTATATGCCTTCTCTTTCTGGTAAGAATGATGGTACAGTGTTTGGTTAGTTTGATTTTCCTGATTTTCATAACTTAATGAATTGGCAGTGCTCCTGCTCGGTCTCTCGTTTTTTTTGCCTGAATTTGAAAACCACATATATGTGCTACATAAACAAGATTTTAGAACTCTACACTGCTACTGGTTATTCATAATTCATGCCACTGGTTATAAGTTAAAACTGGTAAAAGAAATGGGCAGTTTTTATACTGTTAATTGTTTATACATTTTTATGTTAATTCAAATACTATCATTACATAGTGGAGTATGCTGTTAGAGAAAAGTCTAAGTGTACATAACTCTTGGTTCACCAAGTTTTCCTACAAACTGGCACTAGCCAGCACAATTTTTTCATCAGTATTCAATTATGATACCAAAACTGACTGCCTAGCGGTTACTATTTGGCAAAACCTTCTTCGTACTATGCTTTTAGCCCAAAGGTTTTCTTCTAAGGATATCATTAATATGTGATTCTTCACATGAGTGTTCATACATGTCATAGGATTTTCAGATTGTAAAATTTACATGCTTATTTCTTACATTGTGTATAAGTTACCTGCGCAGTACAGATTGGTTTACATGATGATTGTACAGAAGATTGGAAACATGAGCAATATTTTTCATTTCGCGAGGTATATCCATATTCCACTAGAAAGAAAATGGAGACAGCAGCTCTTGCTAACTGGTCGGCACAGATAAGCTTCCCAACTCATAAATTGTTCTAACATTTGTGCCATTTCACATTCTTAAACAAAATAAAAACAGTTTTATGCAGAATCATTGTTCTTGCATTGCATAGTCTGCATGATCTAAAAAGGTAAAGGAAACTAGAAGAAGATGACCCATGGCCTTACCTGTAGGAGCATCCGGAGGTAGGCGGCCTGCTGGTCGTGTTCCCGGAGAAGCCCAGCAAAGGCGCGCTGCTCCCTCGCCTTGTGCATGACGACGACGCTCAGTGCGGCAGCGGCAAGGACCACCAACAGGAACAGCACACAGGGGAGTCTATTGCCGGCGCCGGCCATCCCATACCCCTTTTGTCTGTACTTGCTCCCATCCATCTCCTACTCCTTCCTTACCAGCGCACAGTGTACTTGCTCTCCTTCACAACACTCCCCTGCCTTATTCCTCTGCAGGATCTTTGCTTGCTGCAGAAATGTGAAGGAAATCAATGGAGCTGCAGCTCAAGGTTATTGGCTTTTGCTTGGGGGGTTTGGAACTGCAGGACTTAGAGCCAGATCGATGTGGTGAATGGTGATACACTCATATGCTAATGCACATGACATTGAAGTACTAGTCTATTCTCTGAGCCATGGGATCAATTAATAAGATGACGTGTATGCCATTGACTTGCACTTACTGGGGAGAAGCTGATTGACTGCAGGAAAGATGACATGAGATTGCACGAGCTTTGTGCCGTCTATCACGCATCGGATGGTTGCGAGCAACCGCTGGTTTGGTGGATGATGATGTAAAACCGATGGTTTCACGGTAATGTAAAATTTCCTCTCCATTGCATACATACATGGCCGTCCAGAGTTGCAAAGTCAACAGGGAACAAGATGACAATTAATGAGATTCTTGTGTGCTTCTTGCTCAGATCTCCAGGCAGGAATCACCTCAAGATGAGTAATCTATTCATGGAGCAGCAGAAGGGGCTAGTGCTCCACCATGCATGCAGGACACCGGGTTTCTTTGACCTAGGCGAGCTCCATCAAAGGTCGTGTGAGATTTTATTAACCATAATGGATGTGAAACCTAGTGCTACTCACATAGTCTAAATGGAATCGCCCAGAAGAGACACATAGGTAATTACTACTCCGTCTGTTGGTTTAATACTTCAATTTACGCGAGGTGTGCATGATTTTGCCAAAACTGAACTTTGACTGCCTGTACTCTGTACATTGGTAATTTCGCAGAGAATACTTGTTTGTACTTACAAAATCACAGCCTGCGAGGAAATTGCTTCTAAGCACGAATCCCGAGGTATTGATTTTCTGTCACGTAATCCATACATTGCTGCTAATTTTTAGTCGAAGTGTATAATCTTGAAAAGCAAGAGACTCAAATAAGTAGAGTATTAAGCTTAGTTATAGCCATGTGATTGTCTTGGCAAAGTTTTTACCTTTGGGAAGGCAAGAGAAGTCTAGAAGATAGCATGGTAAGTTGGTAGCAGCACCTGCAGTTTCGATTTGCAGATGGATGATAGATCAGAGTGACCATTTCAACGACGAAATGGTGTCATCGTGCATGGAATGAACACTGGACGGCTAATGGGCTGCACGTCGAGCTGTGCCATCAACATCAACATTCCTTGATTGGTGGTTGGGGGTTTATTTATATTCCTTCATTTACCTGTTCTTACTCACATAAAATTCAGGTTTTCAGATAAGTTTATTCCGGCGATCGTTCTTGGAAACGCAGGTCTTCTCTGCTCATGCGAAACGTGGCAGCAACGAAAGAATAATTCTCAGAGATGAAATCCAGACATCGCAATTATGCATACATTGACCTAATGGCCTTTGACTCCAGAACTCAGACATCTCTGTTCCTTGACTGCCAAGACAGATCTTCCTACAAATACCAATAAGGTGGTGCATTGATTATGAAGTCTCCACCAGAGATAACACCAGCTGGTTTCTCAATCTCCTGTACTGGCCCCCTGTGTGTGCAGCATCAAAAGTCAAAATCGAGCAGCGAGTCGCCGTCCTGACAATGGCGTATGAAGCAGCAGAGGCCATTGCTCTCAAGGGTGACAATGGTGGCGTGAGAAGGAGAAGAAGCCATGAGCAGCAGCAAGAGGAGGTGAGCAAGGAGAAGCAGCAGCTCAGATGGAGATGGAAGAGCATCGCTCTCTGGATCGTCAGGAAGGTTCACGCTGCCTCTGATACCTCAGGGACGACGAAATGAATTGAAGGGCATGTGACAATTTTTTGTCTCATACTCGTAGATGCTTAAAGATTGAAGGTTGTATTTCTTATATTTTTATTAGATCATGGTATATGATGTTGCCATACTGTATATTTATTTAGTAGCGCCAGTAGCTAGGGAAGTGTGTCATATCATCAAACTTGAGTTCTTCACCTGTAGTTGTAATTAGCGGCTGGTGCCATTTGTCGCGTAAGCAAGTGCCAAGGTCTGAAATTATAGCAATCAAGAATTTCTTTGCATATATTTTTTTCTTTCAAAAAATAAAAAAGTCCATGCCGAAATTAAGAGCAGCAGCCAGCCAGGCATCTACCAAAAAGCTACACACACCAGAATGAATATAAATAACCTGCATTTCTGCATGGCCTAAAAGCTCACATCACTAGCAGCAACCTTTCTTCCTCTTTGCATACAAGCTCCAATAATCACCATGTTAAAGCTCCATGCATGACTCATACATATGCTTAGCTTAGTGAGGCACATTGCACTATTGCAGTGTCACTCACTCAGCTGCACTGTTCTCCACTTCATTCCTCTGAAAGCTTTGTGCCTTTGGGCTCTGTAAAGCAGGGCTTTTCCTGTCCGGGCAATTAAGCTTATTCGAAATGCGTCATTTCTCTAAAACAGTTTTCGCTCTGAAAAGTTTCATGGAATAATAATACGTCATGCTATATATTGAATGTACACGTGCAAAATTTGGTAAAGAATGGGACCATAAATATATACACACGTGTCATCCATTTGCTGACATCATTATGTAAAGGTGAAAGATGAGGCATACGATGGAACACATTGACATCGATCGGCTGCTGCTTTGCTTTGCTTTGCTCATTCGAAAATTTAGCTAAAAAATGCACATGGCAACATTATTACCATTTTCCTCAATAAAAAGTTAATGGCTGGTGAGATGATTAACAAGTCCAGGGCGCCAATTATTCTTCCCTTGCGTTGTCAAAAGTTTGGCTTTTGTATGCTGTCAAAAAAAAAGTCTGGCTTTTGTAAGGGTTGGGTGCACGTAATGCCTTCTATCAATCAGTTGATGTAACAAACACAAAGGTGGCTTTGAAAATGATAAAGTTATCAGTAGCATGGAGTCTCTCAGATCGTTAGCCTGATTAGATTCTTCTCCAGTGTTGAGTTTGGCTCCTTAATTTAGTTCCTGGATGAATGATTTGATGAACACGTGGATGATCAAATGTTTCCACCCCAAGCTTGGAAACGCTCTCTAAAAGTTGTGAAAAATATGAGAAATAATCGAGTGCATACTGCATAGATACTACAAAAATATATGTCATGCCAGAAAATACAAAAAGAAAATTAACAGAGCAAATAATTAACACTTCATGGCTAGCCAAAACTGAATTAGCTTTGAGCCTAGTACTATATAGTATTTGGAAACAACTGAATCTTAAAAGGAAATAGGAGAAGGGGATACAAGAAGAGAAGATGCCGAGAACCAAGCATAACTTGGGTGGTCAGGCAGCTAGGTGCATGTGCTGGCAGCTCACCAAAATTCGATCTTCGAAGATTGCACTTTGATGTCTCACTTTATAAAAATTATATATTTATATACTGTCGGACTGCAATCGTGCAGGTATTATTTTTTAAAGTCAAAAAAGAAGAAGAGAAGATGCCACGCACAGGCATGGCGTGACGTCCTGAGTGCAGCCCCTTTTTGTGTTTTGTTTTCTTGGGATCGTCCATTGAGCCACGCAGTATCCAGATTCCATTTTCAGGTTGCACTCGGAAAGAGACATCTGACATTATCTTAAGAACTACCAAATGACATGCATAACTTAGAATTGCCTTGTTTTCGGCACAATAATACATTATCATCAATTTTGTGTGGCAACAAGACGTTATCCTGCATTTTGCCATATCTCCTTTGCGTGGCACTCTGATTTGGTCCTAATCAAGGCTAATACCTCCTTTTCGATTTTCTTTTCTTTTGCTATAATTGTAGCTAGTTCAAATTGGACCATGAATTCAACACACTAACACTATCTTCATTGAATTTCTCTTCTTTGTTTTTCGGTCCGTGTATCCTTTTTGATCTAAATTTGTGACAAGTGTATATTGTAAAAAATTCAGAATCTTTTACTACTTTTAGTGGGCGTTTCCGGCCTCCGCTGCACAAAAATGTGCATTTTGTTTTACAAAGCTCCAAATTAAAGACATACACGGTACACTTTATAGTTCTGTTTTGTACTTTACACGCATTTTATTCTACACCGTATCAAGCTGCAAACACATATGTGTATATGGATAGCATATGCCATATACGGGAGATGCAAAAATAAAATAAAATCATGTAGCATATGCCACTGTATTGGAGATGCATACTCATATATACTTCTTTTTAGAGAAGAAGAAGAAGAAGATAGAAATCTTATTTTCATGTAGCATATATATGACACACATTGGAGACATTGTGATGTGAGAGTCTTGGTCATCAACCATTACTTCTCCGCTGCTAAATGGAATCCTTCGATGCCTTGCCTTTGCAACCTTTTTCTCTCAATTGGTCCTTTTATTGTTTCCCTTTTCTCTCTTTTTTGTGTGAAAGAATCCATGCAAGTTTTGGTTAACGTCACAGCGAGCTCCTTTAATATGACAATCAAGCAATTCATTTAGGACTCTTAATTTAGTCTAGCCTTTCTAGTCACCAAAATCCGATGCCATTTTTGTGTGTGTATACTATGAATAAATACGATACCATGTCAATTTGAAGGATTGAACCCAAGTAGGTGAGAACAAACAACCTTACTCTCACCATAGCCACAGACCCCTTCGTAAAATCCGACATGCTGATGGTTCATCGCTTCATATTCTGTAAGGTTGTTAATTACATCCATTTACTGATTGCCTTTTCTTCCTTGTGAAATAGCAAGGAAGAAAATGTGCTTGAGCAAATAATGGAGGAGAAAGTGACCTCGACTGTTTTACCATCTCATACAAATATATATATAAGCAAAAAGATACATGTAGCTATATCGTAAAACATATCAAAACCGATATATATCTATGCACCTTTTGTTCTAAATAAAATCGGCCTGAGAATTACAGCAAGAATACGGTAGGATTAGAAAGTTAGAAGGTTTGTGACTTGTGAGGCTACCCATGGAGCATAACATTTTTCCTAAGAATAAATAAACTAAAAAAACTAAAAAAACTAAAAAATAATTTTCTCAGCAAGAGAGTAAAAAAATAAAATAAACGAGAGGATGACCATGAAGGAACCCTCGGAGCAAAGAAACGGTTAGGTAAAAAGGGAAAAAAGATCACCTCTCCAAAAGTTTGAAAAGAAATGCCGGATGGGGACTAAGGCAGCTTTAGGTAATGCTGCATTAATTCAGCAAGGAGCTGTAATTGCAGCCGTCAATGGTCTCTAGCCGGCTTAATTAACTAGTATATTTACTAGTTAATGTTTGTGCTTTAATCTTGGAGTATCTTCTTTAATTAGGTCCTAACGTTGCCATCTTCTTGATTTCGAGCCTTGGGAGGAAGAAAGGAGAATGCTTCGTTGCCACGCACCAGTATGCTACTAGTTCCTCTTGTCAATGGCATTTTGTATTCTTTTATTGAGATTCCTTTGGAAAAAGTTAAAACAAGATTGAGAAACATGTCTTCTGTTCAAATGGCGGGAGTGATTTTTTTCTTTGAAAATAAAAGCTTTATTGATCTTCGATACATCCATGGGAGTAATCTTTTATGTTATCCCGTGGTGATCAAGAAAAGCAATTCTACAGGCAGATTTTAGTGATATGATTGGCTGTGCCACCGGAAAAGTGAACAATTAATAGATGAAAAGGACAAGCATTGCCATTGAGTTACATCAAATTGCAAAGAAGACCTCTTTTGGGGGATATTAGGGACAGGCTACAAATTAAAGGGGTGCAGCCAATTGGATCAAATAAACATGGTGGTCAATCTAGTTAATAAATTGCATCATGCATGGATGGAATCTAGTAACATGCGTGAGATCCCATCACATAGTACTAAAATGGACCCTTCTCATATTTCTCGCCTTTGTACAAGCATGCATGTCTTCAATGGTTTAAAAATGAACAAGTCTTCAAGAGTTCCCAAGGATATTAGTAATCCGAACACCTTGTGATGATTACGCTAGCAGGGATAACTCATAAGATGTCTTGCGTACGTACTTCAATCCAAACCCTTGTAATGATTACAAAGATTCTCTGCAGGTGTACCTCTTGATTGTACTTAGAATTATTTTTAGGAACACAATACAGATGCAATCACTCACACACACACGTACACTCACCCCTATAAACCACGCACGCACACCTGATCCCTATGAGCACCTTTGAGAGATTGGACCGCCGGTAGATTATCTTGAGATTGACGAAGTCACCACAGGCGCTTCGTAATACTATGTTAAGAGTAATTCAAGTTTTTTCTGAGTCTTGTGTGCTTAATTATATAGACCTTTGTCCCTAATCCTTATCTGAGATCAGGCAAAGCTGATGTGATGTTCATTCACAATCAGAAGTTTTCAAAATTACTCTCTGTAATCCCTCCGATAAGGCGATAATGATGCGTTTCAAGGACAAATTTGGGACCTATCTGCCTAAACAGCGTGTGTACATAGAACTACATACTTAACCTCAGATAATGATACACTTTACCTACCAAAGTACTTATCAATTGCCACTTGCCGGTAGTTACTTTTCTTGGTTTTTCCCCTACTACTTTACACCTCAAAGTTACCATCTTTCTGGTACACGTGAGTCTTCCGTTACCTTTTTTTAAACCCCTGATTGCTTGGTGATCATGTAATCTATTCTATTATATATATATATATATATATAATGGAAAGTAAGATATCGTTCGTCCATATAGGCAAAATTATCTAAACCATTGATTATATCAGGTCTAAATTATAACCTTGAATATTTGTCACATATATAGAAGAGTAAATTTCAAGAAACCACAGGTTTTGGAGCTAGAATTTCAATGGGCCACAAGTTATGAGCCTAATTGTTTCAGAAAATCCAAATGACCCTGTTTTATCAATTTGACAGCGAATCCGACAGGGACGGCCCACAGCTCAGACGCTTTCTTTATTCACATAGCTCCCCTTCTTCCTCTGTATTCACGACCTTCTCCCTATCCCCTTCTACCACCTTTGTCCATCCTTGTCTTCACCGACTCTAGGAGCCACCTTCATCTTCACCGACTTCGGCTGACCACTGCCGCCACCTGATCTCCCTGTCCAGCGAACCCTGGACCCCGAAGTAGAGCGAAGGTGAGGGCGGAGCCGCGGCGGTGGTCGGCGAGGGCAGAGCGGCGGCGGCAGAGCAGCAGAGCGGCGGCGAGGGCAGGGCAGCAGAGCGGCGGCGGCGGCGGCGGCGTGCAGCAGGACGGCGGCCTGCAGAAGAACGGTGCCCCGCAGGGAGCGGCGGCGGCAGCGGCGTCTAGCGGGGAGCGGCGGCGGCGGTTGAGGCGCGGCCGCGCGCGGGTTCGGAGGCACCGAGGCAGCCAGGTAATTTTCCGTTTTTTTAATGCCATATGTTGTTTTTTTTGGAAAAATGTTATTTGTTGTTGGGTGCAAATATAGACTTGGATGAGGGGCTGGGGAAAAAAGAGTTCGTCTGACGTGGCGTCTGAGTTGTGAGCCGCCCCTGTCGGATTTGCTGTCAAATTGACAAAACCGAGTCATTTGGGTTTTCTGAAACAATTAGGCTCATAACTTGTGGTTTTCTGTTGCAAAGCACAAAACTTGTGCCCCCGTGAAATCCAACACCAAAACCTGTGGTTTTTTGAAATTTACTCTGTATAGAAAGTTGAACCCAAGTTTCTAACCGTACTATTAGACTTCACAAACAAGACTCGCCATGTTACTTAATGAAAGATTAAACCATTAAGTCCCCGTTCGGTTGCAGCATTCCCCAAAGGTATCAGAGTGGATTGGGGGAAAAGTTGAACTAAAAACCGATCGTTCCCGTTGAACCCGGCCGGGAAGGGCAGATCCGAACAGGGCCTAACTAAGTGGGACAATAGACAACAGGGACGAGGAATGAAAAAGATGGAAACTTGAAGATTACGGGTGCTATAGTTTTGCTTGACAAAACACGGATCTTAGTTAAGCTGGTGTTCTTGCGTAGTCACACACCAAGTTACTTAATGCAAAGATTTCTTCAAAATTACCACCGTATAATTATAATAAAGCTATAATATTTTATATATGTCAATTGATATATTAATTTGCAGGAAATTTAACCGATTTTTTAATACAATATGTAGCAAGTCTAGCCGCACAAATGGGTGGACCACCCAGCTAACAGAAGAGCCTCCCGGTTTTTCCATTCTGATGTGCACACAACCAAGGTGATGATGTATGTATATTTACCCATATCTTTGCACAAATGCACCTGATTAATCTACTAAAAAGAATGATTAGTGCATCCTAAGCTAGCATGAGGTCCTGGTGATAACATTTGTTAGCAAAAGCAGCCCTGCAAATTGGCGCTTCCTTTCTGAACGCAGGTGCCTCCTTGTATATAACCTTGTACATGGGCTTCATTTGGGCATGCAATGCAAGTGGTGTCCTTTGGTCCTCAAGCCATAGCACACATATATAGATATGGAAACCTCCTGATCCATTTCTTGCTGTTTCATTGCTCAGTTTCGTATTTCTGCCCCCTCCTTATTGGGTTTCATCCTTACACCAAGGTACAAATAGTTACTAATAGCTTACTCAATTCTCTTCTTCTTTGATTCATTCAACTTCTGCATTTATTCATTACTAGTTACATAACTTACATGTAGAGTGATGTAAAATAGTATTAGTCAGATATGTCTTTTAGACAACAGCACATAGTTAATGATATGTATATGTGAGGTATTCATGGAGAAAATTAGGAAGGTGATCCATAACACAATTGACAATTATGTATAGAAGTCTGTGTGGACAGGATAAAGTGTTCATGGCGAGTGATCAAACATGTAAACCTCCTTTCAGGAGCATATCTTCCTCTAGGGTAATATTATAAGAGCATATCTTCCATCGTGTTCTTGCATCGCCACACACCGTTAGTTGATTGGTCGCAGCTGACGCATCGACTACTTTCTTCTCTTATGTCATATTGTCCATACAAAGATGAGGGGAAAAGATTATATACTTTTTTTCCTTCAAAAAGAGGAAACCAACAGATCTGTGTTCAGCTTAAGATCATACTACAAGACTGTATGCTTTCATACAATAACACCCTATAAAGAAACAGGGATGGTCTATTTGTAAGTTTGAAATCTTCTTAGATCTTAGTCATCTTTCTATAGATGCTAACACCAAAGTACCCAACCATCCTCTTCTACTCATATACTATAAGCTAAAGAATTGCAGTTAAGTTATACAAAAAAAATGCACAGTTTTAACACTGAAGTTTTAGGCTAGGTGGCGTGCAATTTTACGTGATTGAGGTTTATGGAAAACTGAACCAATTTACTAAAACAAATCAGGAATTTTGAATAATCTGCGATAGATACTACGCAAGCAGATGTTGTGCTTTAGGACCCGTGAAGTTTTCTTCCAGATGAAAGCCGGAAGATTTCTTCCCAGTACTTAAGCCAAAAAATCCCCTTGCCTGTCCCTGCAGGTCGAGCTTTTTTATTAAGCCAAAAAAGGATTATGTAAATATTCAGGTGACTCATCAAATCCTTTCTCATTTTACTATTTGAGTTTAGGCGGTCAACTGAAGTATATATAAGCTATGGAGCTTTACCCTGGATACCTTGAAGACCGTTTCAGCTTCCACAAACACAGGTGAGCATCTCCTAACAATCCATAGATGTTCCATCTGAACTGTACTGGATGGTTCTAGTACAAAGGTAAATAAAAGAAAAAGGAGCAAACAGAGGTGTGAATATATATTAGAGGCGCCAAAACAGAGTGGAAGCTTAGCCATGAAGTGTTACAGGTTACAATCGACTAAACTTTGGGGTTTAGCATAGGAATAGCAAGTGGGCAGTGGGCTGTTGCACACTGGCAAGCCACTATGCTATTCCAAAGTGAGGTCAGGTCCAAAGTTCTGGGGTTTGTGCTCTGCTTTGCTTTTGGAATCTCCTTAAATTTCAAGTGGTACAGCATCATGAGTACATGGGATGGCACAAAGAGAGATTTCTCTTTCTTGTGCAGAATTCTTAGTAGATTCGACCAGCCTATCAAATCTAGTGGTGTAGCTTAACACAAAAACATTTTTTTCTTTTGCGAGAATTGAACAGGATAAGCAAAAACTAGGAAAAATTTGAAAAACTACGTTGAACAAACAAGAAATAAATTAAACGAAGAGAGATTCTCTAGTTAAACACGGGTGAAAAATCAAGGCGCCCAATTTTGACACATATTTACATCAAGTTTTCTCCCCTCTTCTTTTGAAAACACGAAAAATCTTCATCGGATCGTTTTAGTCAAACAGACAAGGGCGTAAAAGGAAAGCCATAACAACACGGAAACAGAATACTTCTCCGTCATTCTCATGAATATAAATGTTCCGGAATGGCACATATGCATGCCGCCTAAAATGCACCGGCGGAGGACGCGAGATCCCATGACATGATCATAAAGTTAAGCATCAGATCCCGAGGCCTAGAGCTGAAGCCTGATAAATCAGAATGTATTTTCTGAGAAATGAAAAATAAGCTGAGCAGGGCACTTAAAAATTTCTTAAGCCGTGGAGATTATTTTGGCTGAACAGCATGGCGGTGGTTTGGTTGGACAGGAGATCCTGATTCCTTGGTGGGTATGCTAGGCTAGGCGGTATCCACCCAGCTAGTGAAATTCCAAAACTTTCCAAGTGATGGAAGCCGCACACATCATCACTGCCAACTGGTTAGCTAACTCGCCAACAAGGACCCCGGCCTTTGTCGGTGTAGGTACATATGTTCATGGCGGGTCACAACTTTTCAGAAGATGTTTGATTTCTCTCCGTTCCTAGACGTAAAATAGTCTAGCTATGTCTTAAGTGAAACTTCCAAAAATTTAACCAAATCTATAGAAAAAAGCTTTCCAGCATCTATAACTCTAAATTAGTTTTATTAAATCAGTCGTGATATATATCTTATCATATACTTATTTAACATTCTAGGTATTGATACATTTTCCGCAAACTCGATCAAAACTTGAAAATTCTCAAATTACGATAGAGGTAGAACATCTTATATTTAGGGACGAAGAAAAATCAAACGGTTTATTCTAGAAAGACACGACCGCGACCAAGGCTGCCCCAAACTTAAACGAGGAAGTTAGAACATCTTATATATTTAGGAACATAAAAGGTACTAAGTAGTTTACAAGGTTCGAAATATAACAAACGTTGCCTTGTTGCGTGGCTAGAAGTAATGTGTGTTAACATTTTTGAAAGATCATTATATGTGTACGCTCTTCAGTGAAGCTACGTACGGAGTCGTAAGATTACCGCTAATGGCGCTGCTGATGCGGCGTGACGGCAGCGGTGACGCCGCCACCGCCGACCCCCATCGCTAAAGTCAAGCGAGAGATTAGTTAGTTAAGAGCTGGAGTAAATTATCAGAGCCCGTCAGCACGCACGTTGCAGTCAGTGCATGGCCGGCCGGCCGTCCAGTTCAAGCCGCTGACGTCGGCTCGTTGCCCGCTGGCCCCTGGGCCCGGTCGGTCCGTGGGGACCGGCACTCATGGCTCTCGCCCGCTGAACCAACCCGTGACCGACAGGTGGCCCCCCACCGTCAAACCGAAGCTGCAGTGGCCAGGCCTACTGGTTGGTGCCCGGGCCGGGCTTGCGCTCGTGTTTTTTTTTGTCCGCAAGGCGGGGAGCTCTGTTTGTCGTGCAAGAAGCTGGGTTCGGTCCAAATCCAACACAACACAGCTAAGCTTAGATTAGCTTAGCTAAGCTAGCTAGAGGTTGTAGCTAGCAAGCAAGCAAGCAAAGCGGATCGTGCCGTGCGTGCAGACAACACGTCGAGAGAGTGAGAGTGTGGAAGGATTGGATTGGAGAAAGAGAGTGTGTGGCGAGCTCAGCTGGCATCCCATTCTTCCTTCCTTCCCTTGGCAGCTCATCGTCGCCATCGTCATC